>NW_027362894.1:0-1200000 GCF_046119375.1 Phyllobates terribilis
GGCGTGGGGATTGATATTATACACTGGTGGGGGGCGAGAGTCTTAATGTTATACAAGGCCGAGGGGCCAGATGTTATACCCTAGGGGTATGAGGGGCTAGATGTTATACATGTCCGAGGGCTGGATGTTATACACTGAGGGGCAAGGGGACGGATATTATACACCAGGGGCGAGGGGATGGATATTATACACCAGGGGCGAGGGGATGGATATTATACACCAGGGGCGAGGGGATTGATGTTATACACTGGTGGGGGGCGAGAGTCTTAATGTTATACAACAAGGCCGAGGGGCCAGATGTTATACACCGGGGCGAGGGGACGGATATTATACACCAGGGGCGAGGGGACGGATATTATACACCGGGGCGAGGGGACGGATATTATACACCAGGGGCGAGGGGATGGATATTATACACCGTGGGCGAGGGGATGGATATTATACACCAGGGGCGAGGGGATGGATATTATACACCGTGGGCGAGGGGATGGTTGTTATACACTGGGAGCGAGGGGACGGATATTATACACCGGGGGGCGAGAGGCCGGATGTTATACACCAGAGGGAGGGAGCGAGGGTACAGATGTTATACACCAGGGCTGGGGGCCGGATGTTATACCCTGGGGGTCGGATGTTATGCAAAGGAGGGCTTGGGGTTGGATGTTATACAGTGGGGTTGAGGGGATGTATTTTATACACTGGCGGGGGGGGCGAGGGGACGGATGTTATACTAAACTAGGGGCGAGGGGCGGATGTTATATGTAGCACCCTGAGGATTCGGCTGCTACAGGGGTATTGCACCTCAACCCAGAGGTGTGATATTCCACTCCCGGGTAAGGAGGGAGTGTGGATCTGAGCTCGGTAGGCTGCATGCACTACACACATCCCATTTCCGAGGAACAGGCCGACGGTACTCCCACTTAGAAATGTGCAGGTACGACCGAGTCTGTTCCTGGCTGGAGTGGGAGGGGGGTGGAACATCCCAAGTAGTGTAGGGGCAGATAGGGGGAGCAGCCTGGGTAAAGATAGGAGCTCATTGGGTGCTGGTCACCTGAGCTCACACATAGAGGGTGTATATAAGGTGGGCACCAACTAAGAACAGGGTCAGTTGCAGAGAGAAAGTCAGCGAGCGGAGGAGAAGAGAGACCCAGAGTGAGAGAGGAGAAAGAGAGACCCAGAGGGGAAAGCAGAAGAAAGGACTCTAAGACCCCAAATTAAATCCCCGGGTGAAGAGTCGGCATCAGGGTACCGGAACCCAAGCTGGCGGGGGCAAAAACACTCCCCAGCCAGAGACCGGAGACCGTGGGCAGCGTCTGCCACGGCCACCCACCACATCCACCACAAAGGCATACCACGTGGAGGGTCAGGGAACCCAAGGCCAAGGGTCACCCAACAGAAGGCACGAGGGAGCTGGACCTGGGTGGATCAATAGTGGGGACGGCCAGAGAAAGGACAGAAGGAGAGCTCAGGGTCACGCTCCGGACTCGCTTGGGGGTTGGCTGGATCCAGGGCCTGGTGGACGCAGCACGGCTCGGGAGGTCACTTGAAGCTGGAGTGACCGGAACATCAGCAGTGAGTAAATACCCTGAACTGCACAACCCGACTCTGTCGTCCTTTAACACCTATGCTGCACCACCACAACCCCCATCCTCTGCACCTGACCCCCTGAGGCTATACCCCACCCGTTGGGGGTTACACCACCAAAAGCTGCACCTACACCATCAGCCTCAGCGGACCCTGCTGCAGCGGCGGCCATAGTGACCGCAATACAACGGGTGGCGTAGTCGACAATAAAGAACTTATAACATCTGTAGGACTGCCACATACAACTGAGTTTGACACCCTGGGCACGGACCGGGTCACAGCCACTCGGAAGACTACAACCCCCATCTGATCCGGCTCCGGATATTCCCACTAAAGAATATGGCCCAGGGGGCGCGTCATTATACACCGGGGGAGGCGAGAGGCCGGATTTTATAAACTGGGGGCTGAGAGTCCGGATGTTATACACCGTGGGCAATGGGACTAAATGAAAAACGCAGAATTCGGTGACTAGGAGTTTTGTCCTATAATGTATGTGCATTTGCCTTCCCTTTAGAAACTCTCCCTTGTGATTCTGCAGTGTCTTAGAGGTTGACTATCTTTTCCTACATTGCTCAGGAGTTTCTCATGAAACAGACTTCCAGTGGCTTGCCCAACTCCGCTATTACTGGGAGAATGAGAATGCGAGAGTGCGAATCATCAACTGCAATGTGAAGTCCGCCTATGAGTACCTGGGCAACTCCCCACGCCTGGTCATCACTCCGCTCACTGAGAGATGCTAGCGGACTCTGCTATGATGTGATGGGTTATGCTCAGAAATCTTTTTGACTTTTGTATGATGCATGAAACTTATTAGAAAGTTTATTGATATTTCATACCAGTTCTTTCATGTTTCATTGGTAGATCGGTGCTTTTTATCTAAATCTTGGTGGAGCTCCAGAAGGTCCGGCCGGCACAGGAAAAACTGAGACCACCAAAGATTTGGCCAAGGCGCTGGCCGTGCAGTGTGTGGTCTTTAACTGCTCTGATGGTTTGGACTGCATAGCAATGTCAAAGGTACATACAATGTTAAGCTGCTCCAACCGATGTTCTGCTGACACCTTTTGATTATATAGTACAGACCAAAAGTTTGGACACACCTTCTCATTTAAAGATTTTTCTGTATTTTCATGACTAAGAAAATTGTAAATTCGCACTGAAGGCATCAAAACTATGAATTAACACATGTGGAATTTATATACTTAACAAAAAAGTGTGAAACAGAAAATATGTCTTATATTCTTGGTTCTTAAAAGTCGCAGGTTAACAGCAGCTCAGATTAGAGACCAGGTCAATGCCACACAGAGTCCTATCAGCAGACACATCTCTACAACAACTGTTAAGAGGAGACTTTGTGCAGCAGGCCTTCATGGTAAAATAGCTGCTAGGAAACCACTGCTAAGGACAGGCAACAAGCAGAAGAGACTTGTTTGGGCTAAAGAACACAAAGAATGGACATTAGACTAGTGGAAATCTGTGCTTTGGTCTGATGAGTCCAAATTTGAGATCTTTGGTTCCAGCCACCGTGTCTTTGTGCGACGCAGAAAAGGTGAACGGATGGACTCTACATGCCTGGTTCCCACCGTGAAGCATGGAGGAGCAGGTGTGATGGTGTGGGGGTGCTTTGCTGGTGACACTGTTTGGGATTTATTCAAAATTGAAGGCATACTGAACCAGCATGGCTACCACAGCATCTTGCAGCGGCATGCTATTCCATCCAGTTTGCGTTTAGTTGGACCATCATTTATTTTTCAAAAGGACAATGACCCCAACACACCTCCAGGCTGTGTAAGGGCTATTTGACCAAGAAGGAGAGTGATGGGGTGCTACGCCAGATGACCTGGCCTCCACAGTCACCAGACCTGAACCCAATCGAGATGGTTTGGGGTGAGCTGGACCGCAGAGTGAAGGCAAAGGGCCAACAAGTGCTAAGCATCTCTGGGAACTCCTTCAAGATTGTTGGAAGACCATTTCCGGTGACTACCTCTTGAAGCTCATCAAGAGAATGCCAAGAGTGTGCAAAGCGGTCATCAAAGCGAAAGGTGGCTACTTTGAAGAACCTAGAATATAAGACATATTTTCAGTTGTTTCACACTTTTTTGTTAAGTATATATTTTTCCACATGTGTTAATTCATAGTTTGATGCCTTCAGTGTGAATGTACAATTTTCAGTCATGAAAATACAGAAAATCTTTAAGTGAGAAGGTGTGTCCAAACTTTTGGTCTGTACTGTATATACTTTTTTTTTAGTTTTTCAAAGGGCTGGCATCATCGGGAGATTGGGCGTGTTTTGATGAGTTTAACCGTATTGAGCTGGAGGTGTTGTCCGTGGTGGCCCAACAGATTCTCCGCATCCAGAGAGCCATCCAGACGAAGATGGACATGTTCAACTTCGAAGGAACAGAACTGAAGCTTAACCCAAATTGCTTCGTAGCCATTACCATGAATTCTGGCTACGCGGGACGTTCTGAGCTGCCCGATAACCTCAAGGTAAAGAGTCCCAGTGCCTTGCATCGGGCCCTTCCACAACATTTCTATAGGATTCAGCTCAGGACTATGACTCGGCCATTCCAAAACTTTATGTTTATTCAACCATTCTTTTGTAGAACGACTTGTGTCTTTGGGCCATTGTCTTGCTGCATGACCCACGTTTTCTTGAGATTCAGTACATGAACTGATATCCTGATATTTTCCTTTAGCATTTGCTGATAGATTTTAGAATTCATTGTTCCATCAATGATGGCAGCCGTCCTTGGCCAAGTGCAGCAAAACAGGCCCAAAGCATGTTACGATTACCATCTTTGTGTTTCATAGATGATAGGAGGTTCTTATGCTGTAATGCAGTATTTTCTTTCTGCAAGCATATAGCTTCTCACTTAAAATCTCTATCTTGGCCTCATCCTTCCACAAAGCATTATTCCAGTTACCTATTGATGTGCCCAGGTGAGTTTTAGCAGTGACATTTTAAATCGCATTGCCTTTCTCCTTGCAATCCTGCCATGCTCGCCATTGTTGTTCATTGTCCTTCTGATGGTGGACTCATGAACAATTACATTAGCTAATGTGAGGAGAGGCCCTTAGTTGCTTAGAGGTTACCTTGAGCTCCTTTGTGACCTCACAGACTGATGTAGCTTTAACCACTTCGCGCCAGAGCCTGTTTTTGCCTTCGTGACCGGGCCAATTTTTTCAATTCTGACCACTGTCACTTTATGAGGTAATTACTCTGGAACGCTTCAACGGATTCCCCTGATTCTGAGAATGTTTTTTCGTGACATATTGTACTTCATGATAGTGGTAAAATTTCATCGATATCACGTGCGTTTATTTGTGAAAAAATCGGAAATTTGGCGAAAATGTTGAAAATTTTGCAATTTTCAAACTTAGAATTTTCATGCCCTTAAATCAGAGAGATACGTTGCACAAAATAGTTAATAAATAACATTTCCCACATGTCTACTTTACATCAGCACAATTTTGGAACCCAAATTTTTTTTTGTTAGGGAGCTATAAGGGTTAAAAGTTGACCAGCGATTTCTCATTTTTCCAACAAAATTTAAAAAACATTTTTTTAGGGACCACATCATATTTGAAGTCACTTTGAGGGGTCTTTATGACAGAAAATACCCAAAAGTGACACCATTCTAAAAACTGCACCCCTCAAGGTGCTCAAGACCACTTTGAAGAACTTTATTAACCCTTCAGGTGCTTCACAGGAATTTTTGGAATGTGGAAGAAAAAAATTAACATTTAACTTTTTTCACAAAAATGTTACTTTAGACCCAATTTTTGTTATTTTCGCAGGGGTAACAGGAAAAAATGAACCCCAACATTTTTTGTGCAATTTCTCTTGAGCGCGCTGATGCCCCATATGTAAGGGAAAACCACTGTTTGGGCGCACGGCAGGGTTCGGAGGGGAAGGAGCGCCATTTGACTTTTTGAATGTAAACTTTGCTTGAATAATTAGCAGACGCCATGTTGCGTTTGGGGAGCCCCTGATGCGCCTAAACAGTGGAAACCCCCCACAAGTGACACCATTTTGTAAACTAGACCCCTCAGGGAACTTATCTAGATGTGTGGTGAGCACCTTGAACCCCCAGGTGCTTCACAGAAGTATGGAACATTGAGCCGTAAAAATAAAATTTTCACATTTTTGCAACAAAAATGTTTTTCAGACTCCAATTTTGCATTTTCATAAGGGTAACAGGAGAAATTGCTCCATGCAATTGTTTGTGCAATTCCTCCTGAGCACGCTGATACCCCATATGTGGGGGAAAACCACTGTTTGGGCGCACGGCAGGGTTCGGAAGGGAAGGAGCGCCATTTGACTTTTTGAATGTAAAATTTGCTTGAATAATTAACAGACACCATGTTGCTTTTGGAGAGCCCCTAATGCGCCTAAACAGTGGAAACCCCCCACAAGTGACCCCATTTTGGAAACTAGACCCCTTAGGGAACTTATCTAGATGTGTGGTGAGCACCTTGCACCCCCAGGTGCTTCACAGAAGTTTATAATATTGAGCCGTAAAAATAAAATTTTCACATTTTTCCCACAAAAAATGTTTTTCATCCCCTAATTTTGCATTATCATAAGGGTAACAGGAGAAATTGCACCATGAAATTTGCTGTGCAATTTCTCTTGAGCGCGCTGATACCCCATATGTGGGGGAAAACCACTATTTGGGTACACCGCAGGGTTCGGAAGGGAAGGAGCGCCATTTGACTTTTTGAATGTAAAATTTGTTTGAATAATTAGAGGACGCCATGTCGCATTTGGGGAGCCCCTAATGTGCCTAAACAGTGGAAACCCCCCACAAGTGACACCATTATGTAAACTAGACACCTTAGGGAACTTATCTAGATGTGTGGTGAGCACATTGGGAGACATAATAAACAAATCAGTAGCTGGTGAAGAATTGGTTTTATTTATTTTTTACGCCGTTCCTCATGCGGTATAAGTGATGAGATTACTTTATTCTTCGGGCCGGTGCGATTACAGAGATACCAGATTCATATCGGGTTTTTATGATTGACAGCTGTCACACACTAAAAGACGCTTTTTTTTGCAAAATCTAGTTTTTGCATCGCCATATTTTGAGAGCTATAATTTTTCCATATTTCGGCTGACAGAGTCATGTGACGGCTTGTTTTTTGCGGGACGAGTTGACATTTTTATTGCTACCATTTTTGGGAACGTGACATTTTTTGATCACTTTCTATTCCATTTTTTGGGAGGTAAAATTAACAAAAACCAACAATTCATTATTTTTTGAGGGTTTTTTTATGCCGTTCTGCGTGTGGTAAAAGTGATAAGGCAGCATTATTCTTCGGGTCAGTACGTTTACAGCGATACTACACGTACTGTATATTTTTTTTATGTTTTGGCGCTTTTACACAATAAAACAATTTTATAGAAAAAATATTTTTTTTGCATCACTTTATTCTGAGCGCTATAACTTTTTTGTTTTTCGGCTAATGGAGCTGTATGGCGGCTTTTTTTTTGTGGAACAAGATGACGTTTTCAGCGTTACCATTTTTATTTCCATTTTGCTTTTTGATCGCATTTTTTTCCACTTTTTGTTTGGCGATATGAGGAAAAAGCATAGTTTTTTGCTCCGTTTTTTATTTATTTTTAATTACGGTGTGCATAGAAGGAGTTAATTAGTGTGACAGTTTTATAGCTCGGGTTGTTTCGGACACGGCGATACCAAATATGTGTACTTTTTTTGTTTTTGCATAAATATACAGATGTATCGGTTTAATATTTTATTTATTTATTTTTATTTATTTTGTGATTTTTTTTTTTAACAATTTCAAAACATTTTTTTTACTTTTTTTTTACATTTTTACTTAGTCCCTGTATGGGACATTAATTTTTATTTTTCTGATCACTGATATATTCTGATATATTACATTACATGAGATCTCTGCTGACTGTTTCACAGTCAGTGTCTCCTGCCAGGCTTCTGCTGCAGGCTGAGTCAGGCAGGACACCATATATGGCAGATCTGGAGGCGGTCCTGTGACCTCCAGCTGCCATAGCAACGTCAGGTCCTGGAAGTATCAGGGGTCTTCGGAGAGGTAAGTATACAACCCCCTCTCTTCCTGCTGTCTTCTATATGCCGCGATCACTATAGATCGCGGCATATAGAAGACAGCAAAGGGTTAATGTAGCACCCCGAGGGCTCGGCTGCTACAGGGGTATTGCACCTCAAACCAGAGGTGTGATATTCCATCTTCGGGTAAGGATGGATTGTGGACCAGGACTCAGTAGCTGCATGCACCACACACACCCCATTTCCGAGGGACAGCTCAACGGTGCTCCCACAAGATAGAAGTGCAGGCACGACAGCATCTGTCCCTGGCTGGAGTGGGGAGGGGGTGGAATACCCAGTGGTGTAGGAGCAGATAGGGGTGGGTCTCTGGGCATAGGTAGTAGCCCATTGGTTGCTAGTCACCTGGGCTCGGGTGTCAGAAGGAGGTATATAAGGTGGGCACCATCTTAGAACAGAGTCGAGTTCAGTCCGGTTCAGTTCAGAGAGGAGGAGAAGAAGACAGGAGTTCAGCCAGAGAGGGCTGACAGGGAGCTGTGGCTCAGTCTGGGCCCAGCTCCAGAGGCAGGCCTGGAGTGGAGGCCAGAAACAGCAGAAAGAGAGGGGAGAAGGAAAGGAAAGTAAGAAAGGAACTGGAACAGAGGAGAAAGGAAGCAAGGAACACAGAGAAAGGCCTAGAGACACGAGGACCGAAGGAACCCCATATGCCCAGAGGAGATACAGGGTGAAGGGTTGGCAGAACAGGGTACCGCAACCCAAATTGGTGGAGGCAACAGATTCCTCAGCCAAAGACCGGAGGTTGTTACCACATCTTGGTGCGACCCCTCACTACATCCACCAGAAAGGCATACCGTATAGGGTCAGGGAAACCGGGAGAGGTTTCGCCAACAGAAGGCCCGAGGAAGCTGGACAAAGGTGGGTCACTGGTGGGGACGGCCAGAGAAAGGTAGAGAAGGGAACTCTGAACCACACTCTGGAATTACCTGGGAGTTGACCGAGTCCCTTGCCTGGTGGACGCAGCGCGGCTCGGGCAGTCATCGCCTGCAGCATTGACATGAACAACAACTGTGAGTAAAGCATTGAAAACTGCAACCGCACGTCTCTGTGGTTCCTCGCCGCACCAGCACCATTAGCACTGGGACGCTCACACCATCACTCCCATCATCTCTCACATTAGCTGCCCTGAGGCAATACTTCTCCCGTGGGGAGTTATCCCATACTCAGCTGCGCAAACAACATCAGCCTCAGCGGTCTGCAGCGCGGCGGCGGTCCCCACTGACCGCAATCCACGGGTGGCGTAGTCGGACATTTGCTATACATTAAGACTGCCACTGGTTTGACCACCCTGGGCACGGACCGGGTCACAGCCACACGGAGACTACAACCCCCAGCATTCTACAACAGGCCCGGTTCCGGGTTCCCCTGCACAACACAGGCCCAGGGGGCACGTCAACTTTGGCGTAGTCGGCAGGATCGAGACCAACCAGCCACAAACGGGTATCGCGTGCCTGAAGAAAATTGTACATGTACCTGGAAAAGAAGTCTCCCGCCATTTCCCGAAGTTTCCCGCCATCCGGAGCAGATTCCCACCATCAGAAGCCATCTTGGACCGTTTCCCACCATCGGACGCCATCTTGGGTCGTTTCCCACCGTCTTCCCGCCATCCGCAGTCATTTTCCCACCATCGGGCGCCATCTTCGGGACGCCGCGCGGGAAGAAGAGGGGCGTGGACGCCGAAAGCGCGCGAGATCTGAAGCTCCGCCCCACGCACCGACGCTGCGTAAGGTCCAGAAAGGGAGAGGGAGCGACGCTGACATCACAGGAGCGCGACGCAAGGTCCTCAACCCCGACGATCGACTGTGGAGCCGCAGCCTACGGAGGAAGATCAACGCAAGGTAGGCCACGGTCCACCAGGGGGGAGGAGGACACCAGGAACGGAGAGCAAGATGGCGGACCGGCAGCAGACCAAGCTGCCCAGCATCGGCAGTGCCCAAGCCGTCGTGGGCCCCGACCAGCGCCAGGAGAAGACGCGTGATGCAGGAGCGGTCGCGGGAGCAGGTAAGAGGAGTCTCCCTGTCCCGGACGCTGCCAGCGTCAGCCTGCTCCCGAGCCCCCTGGTGGAGCCGCCGATCCCGGGCGCTGCAAACACCGACCTGCTCCAGACCCCGCAACAAGCCCTGCTGCCGAGCCCTCCAGCTCTGGTCGCTGCCACCACCAGCCAGCGCAAAGGCCCAAAGTCGCACCCTCTGATCCCGGGCGTCGTCAACAGCGGCTCTCTCCAGGCCCCGCCGCAAGGCCTGCTACACAAGGGCACCAAGGGACTGTATGCCCTCCATGTCCACCGTCTAACAGAGGAGGAGCTGCGGTACCGCCCAGACATGGACTACCCTGAGGATCCGGACAGATCTGAAGACTATGAGGAAGAGCATCAGGAGGATACCGTTACCAGTAAACGGTAAAATGGAACTGTATATAGTTACCCGTAAGGGTATAGAAACTGTTGCTGAGTGGAGTGTGGTCCCCGTTGGAACTAATGTGGAACTGTTAAAGGACTGTTATCTGTGTGCCCCTAATCCCTAAACAGGCTGAGGACTGTGAGCAGCCATTCCCCTATCCCCACTGGTCGAGGACTGAGAGCGGCCACCCTTGTATATAGTTGCGCTTCCTAAAGCGCCCCCTACTGGTTTTATACAAAAACCGCAACGTCTACCTCAAGGCAGATTAAATGGACTGTTGCACCTTTTCCTGGTCACAAGTTGCATAGCGGCCAGAGCTCAAGAATATTCTACTTGAAAAAGTTTTATATTGAAAAGTTTTATATGCTGCTAGAATAATAATGCAAATGTTTCATGTGATGTTTTATATGCTAAAAGAGTTCCGGTAGTTTTGACCATAGCTAGTGACAGAAGAATGTTAAAGAAAAGAAAAAGAGTACCAGCAACGTTAAAAGAGAAAAGTGCCTCCCATAAAGGGATGGGTTTATAGTTATTGTCTTATATACGAATGCATTCTAAAAATTTGAATGTTTAAATTGTTTTGCTCTTTTCCAGCCCGTGGACGTGCTGTGATTTACCAGGGGCGGAATGTAGCACCCCGAGGGCTCGGCTGCTACAGGGGTATTGCACCTCAAACCAGAGGTGTGGTATTCCAATCCCGGGTAAGGATGGATTGTGGACCAGGACTCAGTAGCTGCATGCACCACACACACCCCATTTCCGAGGGACAGCTCAACGGTGCTCCCACAAGATAGAAGTGCAGGCACGACAGCATCTGTCCCTGGCTGGAGTGGGGAGGGGGTGGCATACCCAGTGGTGTAGAAGCAGATAGGGGTGGGTCTCTGGGCATAGGTAGGAGCCCATTGGTTGCTAGTCACCTGGGCTCGGGTGTCAGAAGGAGGTATATAAGGTGGGCACCATCTTAGAACAGAGTCGAGTTCAGTCCGGTTCAGTTCAGAGAGGAGGAGAAGAAGACAGGAGTTCAGCCAGAGAGGGCTGACAGGGAGCTGTGGCTCAGTCTGGGCCCAGCTCCAGAGGCAGGCCTGGAGTAGAGGCCAGAAACAGCAGAAAGAGAGAGGAGAAGTAAAGGAAAGTAAGAAAGGAACTGGAACAGAGGAGAAAGGAAGCAAGGAACACAGAGAAAGGCCCAGAGACACGAGGACCGAAGGAACCCCATATGCCCAGAGGAGATACAGGGTGAAGGGTTGGCAGAACAGGGTACCGGAACCCAAATTGGTGGAGGCAACAGATTCCTCAGCCAAAGACCGGAGGTTGTTACCACATCTTGGTGCGACCCCTCACTACATCCACCAGAAAGGCATACCGTATAGGGTCAGGGAAACCGGGAGAGGTTTCGCCAACAGAAGGCCCGAGGAAGCTGGACAAAGGTGGGTCACTGGTGGGGACGGCCAGAGAAAGGTAGAGAAGGGAGCTCTGAACCACACTCTGGAATTACCTGGGAGTTGACCGAGTCCCTTGCCTGGTGGACGCAGCGCGGCTCGGGCAGTCATCGCCTGCAGCATTGACATGAACAACAACTGTGAGTAAAGCATTGAAAACTGCAACCGCACGTCTCTGTGGTTCCTCGCCGCACCAGCACCATTAGCACTGGGACGCTCACACCATCACTCCCATCATCTCTCACATTAGCTGCCCTGAGGCAATACTTCTCCCGTGGGGAGTTATCCCATACTCAGCTGCGCAAACAACATCAGCCTCAGCGGTCTGCAGCGCGGCGGCGGTCCCCACTGACCGCAATCCACGGGTGGCGTAGTCGGACATTTGCTATACATTAAGACTGCCACTGGTTTGACCACCCTGGGCACGGACCGGGTCACCGCCACACGGAGACTACAACCCCCAGCATTCTACAACAGGCCCGGTTCCGGGTTCCCCTGCACAACACAGGCCCAGGGGGCGCGTCATTAACATCACTGGGACCTAATCCAATCAGGTCCCGATGATGTTCCCTGTCAGAGCTATCGCTCTGCACCGCTCCCGCAGCGCTTGCAGGACCCTCAGGGTCCTGAGCGCTGCGGGACCACCCACCGTTTTTAAACGTCGGCGCTGCACAGAGCCCAGGCAGCACCGACGTTTATCTACAGTGGGCCGTCGCGAAGCGGTTAAGTCAAATTTATGCAGTAATACAGAAATTTTTGAGGGGTTCACAAACTTTCAAGTAAATACTAGGTTTACAAAAGAAACATAAGATTTCATCAAAGGGATTATTCTCCCCCAAACCTATATGAGATTGTACATTTCCTATGTATAATCACAACACCTGATGCCCTCATTTCTGCAAGCTCCTTAATATTGAGGTCCCATTCTCCTATTTTCCAAAATGGACACAGCAGAGGTGTGGAGAGAGATTTGGAAAGTGTTAAAGGAGTATCCCCATCTCCAAGATTCTATCCCAATATGTAATAGGTGTAATAATAATATTAATAGCAAATACCTCCAATTGGAAATGTAGTATAGTTCTTCTGATTAGCTATGTTGCTTAACCCATGTGCAGGGCATAGCAGTAGCTTAGGTATCCATGGTTACGACCACTAGCAAGTAACTAACTGTTACTATGAGTGGTCGTAACCATGGATACCTAAGCTACTGCAATGTCCTGCACATGGGGGTAAGAAACATAGCTAATCAGAAAAACTATACTACATTTCTAATTGGAGATATTTGCAAACATTATTATTATACCTATTACATATTGGGACAGGATCTTGGAGATGGGAATACCCCTTTAACCACACTTTGACTGACTTTCCTCTGATGTGGAATAGACACATCACTTTTAGGTCTGGGGTGGAGGATAGTGTAAATGGACATAATGGGTTCCCCGGCTCTATGCCTAGTTTACAGTAATTTAGTTTCATTTGTTGACTGACCCATCTGGTTTGCGCATTTCAGGTTCTTTTCCGGACTGTAGCAATGATGGTCCCCAACTATGCTCTGATTGCGGAGATCTGCCTTTATTCTTACGGTTTTCTGCACGCTAAACCTCTAAACATTTACAAACTCCCCGTCAGCCAGCAAAAACGAGTTCACTGACAGTATCTCACTTAACTCATTCTGCAGCCGGCAATTAACAGTGCAACACAGAGGCCACATGTATTCCCTATGGAAAAACAATTCTGCAGCATATTTTAGTGCAACTCAGCAGCGTTCCATTCCTCTTTTATCATTCCTGGAAATGTAGGAATTAATTGAAATCTGTCAATAACGAGTCCCCTACACAGTCTGACAATGTCACCACTGTTTGGGCACAGTCAGATTGTATAGGGTTGTCCCCTATATAGATTATATATACATTATATATCATTTACACATACATTTCCAGGAGGTATAACAGAGGGACGATACAATGTAGAGTTTTAGGAAAAGAGGTTTCATCCTTATTTTTTGGAGAATACTATTCTTTACTAATACAGACATACCACAAGAACTGACGGCTCCTTTGTAATGGGGTTCTTCACTTTTAATATTGTTTCATGTCATATTGTATATGAATTATTTTATCATTTAATCCTTTTTCATTCTATTTAGCTCTTGCGGTCAATTAAGGATGTAAACGAACCCAAATTTTTGTCTCATGATATTCCTCTGTTCAATGGGATTACCAGCGACCTGTTCCCTGGCATTCAACTTCCGAAAGCCGACTATAAGGTATTAAAATATAATAGTGTCTTAAAGGGGTTTTCCAAGACTTAAAGAGGACTTGTCCCTCGCCATAAATATGTAAATGCCGCTGTTCTCCTGACTCCGGCATTGTTTTTCTTTTCTTCCTGCTCCTCTCCGTTCCTGACATCTGTCGCTCTCCTCTAGCCCTTTAAGCCAACTGGGCAAGGCCTTCCTGAAGACTCCGACAGAGAGGACTTGATGACCACGCCCACTTGGCTATTAAAAATTATTAACTAGATTTCTATAAAGAGGCTATATCTCAGGAATGGAGAGGCGCAGGAGCAAAAGAAAAACAACACCGGATTCAGGAGAACAGCGGCATTTACATATTTATGGCGAGGGACAAGTCCTCTTGCATATTAATGGCAAGTGATAGGTCCTATATAGCTGGCCAGCTATCATTTGGATGACAGTTATCTTTCCCGACTCCCCCATATTCAGCAATGCTCGCTCCTGTTTTCTCTATGACAGAGTCGCTGCCAGAATCTTATGGCAGCTGCTAATTTCAGGGTCAGAAAGTAAGGATCGGGTGATTAAATTCCATCCGCCCGATTTTTATGTCCCCCAACATAATCTGTCATGAGGCCCCCATACACAGTAGATGGTAGACCAATCCCATTGAAATCACCCGATCCTGATCCACTGCTTTGGAATTGGGTTACATGACTTTGTCACTCATCGTCCGGTCCCATTAGTGCAACCTGGGCAGCTGCACAGGGGCACCAGAGATAAGGGGGCTCACTTATACCTCCAATGCAGGATGATCTGATGTAGAAAACAAATGGTTAAAACATCTGTGAGTGATTTATCGCTAGTTTAGTTGTAGGTTATGGAGACATTTTTTTTTAGATGAATGAATCGATTCGCAGGAGACTGATCCAATGGCCAGGTGTCATGGGTGCGTCAGATGTGACAGACAGTCGCCCTGCAGTTAGTTGCAGGAGATCCCTTCGTTTGGCATTACAGACATCTTCTTAGCGGTCTCACTGTAGGACCCAGCGGCTACCTCCCTCCTGCTCTAATTGACAATCAGGCCTGGGTGTTTAAATACTTCCAGGTTGCTACACAGAGGTGCCAGTGATATTCACATGACCCCTTGTGAAGGCTTGGAGCAAGTGCAGCTCTTACTTCCTCTCTGGTGCTAAGAAGATGTGTGTGCCATCTCTCTGAAGTCGACTCAAGCTAAGCTACTTCCCCTGTGTCTGTCTCCCCTTGCTGTCTTTAGTTGTCAGTGGGGATCGAATAGTGCTCACCCCCCTTCCCTATCCAGGGTCAAGCGCTAAGGAAATACAGGGATAGGTTCCTGTGCGGCAATTGGTGAGGAACCAATATAGAGTGGGTAGGGGAGACAGGGTGATTGCAGATCAGCCTAGGAGGTTTCCATTTCCCCCTTTCCCTAGTATCTGGGCTCCCTTCCCCTCATCCCTTTGAGTCGCACTTTGTCTTTCCTACACTGTGCGTGACATCAGGTCAGTGGTGGGCACTGAATGAGACCCCTGAGAGCCACCTTATTTCTTCCTGCCCCCCGGCTCTTCTTCAGATTAGCCGGCCTGGCATGACGTTATGGTTGCAGCATGATGTACACCAGGCCATATAATCAGAAGAGGAGCCGGGGATGCCGGCAGCTAGGAGGCGGCTCTCAGGGGTCCTGTCCAGCGGCCACAGAATACTGATCTGGATCCTGAAAATGTATTCTCCCACCTCTAATTGGATCCACTGTAAACAGACTGATGAAATATTTTACCTTCCTTTTGCTCAGGATTTACTGGAATGCGCACAGGAGAGCTGTGCTGGACACAACATCCAACCCGAGAAGGTCTTCCTGGAGGAAATGATCCAGACGTATGAGATGATGATTGTCAGACACGGGTAAGCTGGAACTACAGAAGTCCATGGGACGGGGGATTTATTATTCGCTGTTTCCATTTTATACAATGGACCATGCTGCATTTTGTTTATCCCGTACAGTTGTATGTTGGTTGGAGAGCCGTTCTCTGGAAAAACGAAGGTCCTCCACGTCCTCGCTGATACGCTGTCTCTTATGAATGAGCGAGGGTGCGAAGAAGAAAAAGTGATTTACCGGACAGTGAACCCTAAAGCCATCACCATGGGGCAGCTGTTCGGGCAGTTTGATCCAGTGTCACATGAGGTTCGTCTATGATTGGAATTATTGTTTACTAGATGGTGGCCCGATTCTAACGCATCGGGTATTCTAGAATATGTATGCGGCCGACCGGGCGCAATTAGCAGAGCGGTGTTTAAATTTGGCGCCAAAATCGCTGATTGGTCGCGGCCGGCAACCGCGACCAATCAGCAAAGCGGTGTTTAAATTTGGCAGCAACATCGGTGATTGGTCGCGGGCGGCGGCCACGACCAATCAGCGAACCGTGTTAGTGAGGACTGGAGAGCGTGTTTAAATTTGGCGCCAAAATCACTGATTAGTCGCGACCGCGACCAATCAGCAAAGCGATGTTTAAATTTGGCGCCAATAATGCTGATTGGTTGCGGCCTGCAAACGCGACCAATCAGCAGAGGGGTGTTTAAATTTGGCACCAAAATCGCTGATTGGTCGCGACCGCGAACAATCAGCAGAGCGGGATTTAAATTTGGCGCCAATAATGCTGATTGGTTGCGGTCGCGACCAATCAGCAGAGCGGTGTTTAAATTTGGGGCCAAAATCGCTGATTGGTCGGGGCCGGCAGCCGCGACCAATCAGCAGAGCGGTGTTTAAATTGACCAATCAGCAGAGCGGCGTTTAAATTTGCCGCCCATATCGCTGATTGGTCACGCCCGGCCACCGCGACCAATCAGCAGAGCGGGGTTTAAATGTGGCACCAATAATGCTGATTGGTCGCGGCCGGCCACCGCGACCAAGTAGCAGAGCGGCGTTTAAATTTTCCTTCCATATCGCTGATTGGTCGCGGGCGTCGACCAATCAGCATCGTATTAGTGAGGACCGGGGAGCGGCGCTGCTTGTGCGGCTACTTCCGCTGCGAGAAGCCGGGAGATGCGCGGCTGCTCGCAGCAGAAGCATCCCCGGTCCTCCGTTCAACTAGCGGCCGGGAGATGAGCGCCTTGCGATGGTCATCTCCCTGCTGCATCGCCGCTGACCTCCGTCCTGCAGATGAGCCGCTAACGGCCGCCATCTTTTTCTCAAATCCCGCGTCGCTGATTGGCCGCGGCCGGACCAATCAGCGACGCGGGATTTCCTGGACAGACAGACAGACAGAAAGACGGGATAAGACGATTATATATATAGATAATTCTAATATCTTTGCTGAAAATGGGAAAAAGCCCTTTTATGGCTTATGGACATGGTAGAAGGGGTTCCTTCAGAGACAAAGACCCCAGTCATACATTGCTGGGCAATCATTTTATTATGACTTACTCCCTGTTTGCACAAAAATTGGAAACTGTTTTATTTTCCCCATCAGACATATAAAAAACAAATTGTATTATTTATGCCAGAAATTAGCATAAGTTTGCATACTTCCAGCCACATTCTGACTAGACTGTGTCTGGCCTCACTCAATACACTTGCTTTGAGTGAGGTCACGCACTTCTAGTTGGCATGTGACCGCATATATGCAAATCACTTACTTGCGGTCTCTCCCGGTGCAGGCACGTTCACATCAATAGGGGCCACGTGTAGTCAATACATGTGTATCATCAATATCATAATCCCAGGCATTCCCTTTAATAATCCTTTCAATTGTGGGATTGTATTGGATTTTATGGGAAGAGCAATTTTATTGATGCCTCTCTTCATTTGCAGTGGACCGATGGGATAGTCGCTAATACTTTCCGGGAGTTTGCGTTATCTGAGACCCCGGAAAGAAAATGGGTTATCTTTGATGGACCTATTGATACGCTAGGGATAGAAAGTATGAACACAGTCCTAGATGATAATAAAAAGGTAACTCTCTATTTTACTTTGTAAAAACTTTTTTTTATTTAACCGCTTCCCGACCGCCCACTGTAGATAAACGTCCACGCTGCCTGGGCTCTGTGCAGCGCGGACGCTTAAAAACGGTGGGTGGTCCCGCAGCGCTCAGGACCCCGAGGGTCCTGCAAGCGCTAAGGGTGCGGTGCAGAGCGATAGCTCTGACAGGGAACATCATCGGGACCTGATTGGATCAGGTCCCAGTGATGTTAACCCTTTGCTGTCTTCTACATGCCGCGATCTATAGTGATCGCGGCATATAGAAGACAGCAGGAGGAGAGGGGGTCGTCTACTTACCTCTCCGACGACCCCTGATACCTTCCAGGACCTGGCGTTGCTATGGCAGCTGGAGGTCACATGACCGCCTCCAGATCTGCCATATACGGTGTCCTGCCAGGCTCAGCCTGCAGCTGAAGCCTGGCAGGAGACACTGACTGTGAAACAGTCAGCAAAGATCTCATGTAATGTAATATATGTCTATTACATTACATGAGATCAGTGATCAGAAAAATAAAAATTAATGTACCATACAGAGACTAAGTAAAAATGTAAAAAAAGTAAAAAAAATGTTTTCAAACTACTAAAAAAAAAATCACAAAATAAATAAAAATAAATAAATAAAACATTAAACCGATAAATCCATATATTTATGCAAAAACAAAAAAAGTACACATATTTGGTATCGCCGCATCCGAAACAACCCGAACTATAAAACTGTCACACTAATTAACTCCTTCTGTGCACACCATAATAAAAATAAATAAAAAACGGAGCAAAAAACTATGCTTTTTCCTCATATCGCCAAACAAAAAGTGGAAAAAAATGCGATCAAAAAGCAAAATGGAAATAAAAATGGTAACGCTGAAAACGTCATCTTGTTCCGCAAAAAAAACCCGCCATAGAGCTCCATCAGCCGAAAAATAAAAAAGTTATAGCTCTCAGAATAAAGCAATGAAAAAAATATATTTTTTCTATAAAATTGTTTTATTGTGTAAAAGCGCCAAAACATAAAAAAATATACAGTAAGTGTAGTATCGCTGTAAACGTACTGACCTGAAGAATAACGCTGCCTGATCACTTTTACCACACGCAGAACGGCATAAAAAAAACCCCAAAAAACAATTCCTGAATTGTTGGTTTTTGTTAATTTTACCTCCCAAAAAACGAAATAGAAAGCGATCAAAAAATGTCACGTACCCAAAAATGGTAGCAATAAAAATGTGAACTCGTCCCGTAAAAAACAAGCCATCACATGAGTCTGTCAGCCAAAATATGGAAAAATTATAGCTCTCAAAATATGGCGATGCAAAAAACTAGATTTTGCAAAAAAAAGCGTCTCTTAGTGTGTGACAGCTGTCAATCATAAAAACCCGATATGAATCTGGTATCTCTGTAATCGCACCGACTCAAAGAATAAAGTAATCTGATCACTTATACCGCACGAGGAACGGCGTAAAAAATAAATAAAACCAATTATTCACCTGCTACTGATTTGTTTATTATGTCTCCCAACGTGCTCACCACACATCTAGATAAGTTCCTTAAGGGGTCTAGTTTCCAAAATGGTGTCACTTGTGGGGGGTTTCCACTGTTTAGGCACATTAGGGGCTCCCCAAATGCAACATGGTGTCCGCTAATTATTCAAGCAAATTTTACATTCAAAAAGTCAAATGGCGCTCCTTCCCTTCCAAACCCTGCGGTGCGCCCAAACAGTGGTTTTCCCCAACATATGGGGTATCGGCGTGTTCAGGAGAAATTGCACAACAAATTTCATGGTGCAATTTATTCTATTACCCTTATAATAATGCAAAATTAGGGGATGAAAAACATTTTTGTAGGAAAAATGTGAAAATTTTATTTTTACAGCTCAATATTATAAACTTCTGTGAAGCACCTTGGGGTTCAAGGTGCTCACCACACATCTAGATAAGTTCCCTAAGGGGTCTAGTTTCCAAAATGGTGTCACTTGTGGGGAGTTTCCACTGTTTAGGCACATCAGGAGCTCTCCAAACGCAACATGGTGTCTGCTAATTATTCAAATACATTTTGCATTCAAAAAGTCTAATGGCACTCCTTCCCTTCCGAATCCTGCAGTGCGCCCAAACAGTGGTTTTCCCTCACATATGGGGTATCAGCGCACTCAAGAGAAATTGCACAAAAAATTTTGGGGTTCATTTTTTCCTGTTACCCCTGCGAAAACAAAAAAAATTGGTCCTAAAGTAACATTTTTGTGAAAAAAGTTAAATGTTAATTTTTTTCTTCCACATTCCAAAACCTCCTGTGAAGCACCTGAAGGGTTAATAAAGTTCTTAAATGTGGTTTTGAGCACCTTGAGGGGTGCAGTTTTTAGAATGGTGTCACTTTTGGGTATTTTCTGTCATAAAGACCCCTCAAAGTGACTTCAAATATGATGTGGTCCCTAAAAAAATGGTTTTGTAAATTTTGGAAAAATGAGAAATCGCTGGTCAACTTTTAACCCTTATAGCTCCCTAACAAAAAAAAATTTTGGTTCCAAAATTGTGCTGATGTAAAGTAGACATGTGGGAAATGTTATTTATTAACTATTTTGTGTGGCATATCTCTCTGATTTAAGGGCATGAAAATTCAAAGTTTGAAAATTGCAAAATTTTCAAAATTTTCGCCACATTTCCGATTTTTACACAAATAAACGCAAGTGATATCGAAGAAATTTCACCACTATCATGAAGTACAATATGTCACGAAAAAACAGTCTCAGAATCAGCGGGATCCGTTGAAGCGTTCCAGAGTAATTACTTCATAAATTGACAGTGGTCAGAATTGAAAAAATTGGCCTGGTCATGAAGGCAAAAACAGGCTCTGGCGCAAAGTGATTAAACAATTCTCGACTGCCCATATGATGATGCCATGTGTTTGGAAGCTTCTAATAGTTTTTTGGGCAACATCTGAGTTAATTAGAGACACACCTGTGGATGTATTTTAATGCATACCTGAAACACACTGCTTCTTTGTGTAGCATCATGGGAAAGTGTAAATAAATCAGCCAAGATATCAGGAAGACAATTGTGGGCTTGCACAATTCTGGCTCATCCTTGGGTACAATTTCAAGATATCTGAAGGTGCCTCGTTCATCTGTACAAACAATTATATGCAAGTTCAAACAAGATTGGAATGTCCAGCCATCATACCACTCAGGAAGGAGACGGGTTCTGTGTCCCAGAGATGAACGTGCTTTGGTCCGACATGTGCATATCAACCCCAGGACAAAAGCAAAAGACCTTGTGAAGAGGATGGCAGAAGCTAGTAAGATTGTCAGAGTGACAATTCACAGTGAAATGAGTACTGTATCAACATGGGCTGAAAGACCACTCTGCCAGGAAGAAGCCATTACTCCAAAAGAAACATAAAAAATCCAGATTAATGTTTGCAAATGCACACAGGAACAAAGACCTTAAATTTTGGAGACATGTCCTGTGGTCTGATGAAACTAGAATTGAACTTTTTGTGCATAATGACCATCGTTAAGTTTGGAGGAAAAAGGGAGAAGCTTAGAAGCCTAAGAACGCCATCCCAACTGTGAAACACGGGGGTGGCAGCATCATGTTGTGGGGTTGCTTTGCTGCAAGAGGAACTTGGTGCACATCACAAAATCCGTAGGTGGCTTCATGAGAAAAGAAGATTATGTGGCAATACTGAAGCAACATCTCAAGACATCAGCCAGGAAGTTAAAGCTTGAGCAGAAATAGGTCCTCCAAATGGACAATGACCCGAAGCATACAGCCAAAATGGTAACAAAGTGGCTTAACCCCTTCATGACCAAACCATTTTTTTTAAATCTGACCAGTGTCACTTTATGTAGTAATAACTCTGGAATAACATATCCCATAGCTTTTGAGACTGTTTTTTGTGACACATGATACTTTATAATAATGGTAAATTTAGGCTGATATGGTTTGCGTTTATTTATAAAAATATCAGAAACTTGGCAAAAATGTCTTAAAAATTGCACTTTTCAAACTATGATTGATTATGCCTTTAATCCCAATAGTCATACCACACAAAAACAGTAATAAATAACATTTCCCTCATGTCTGCTTTACATCAGCACCATTTGTAAAATGTTGTTTTATTTTATTAGCATTTTAGAAGATTTAAAAATGTAGCAGTTATTTTTCATTTTTTCAAGGAAATTTACAAAACTTATTTTTATAGGGACCTGTTCAGTTTTGAAGTGACTTTGAGGCTGCGTGCCCACTGTGCGTTTTTCAAGCGTTTTTGCTGCGGAATTTTCAAAGCGAAAACGCTTAAACGCTTGGTAATGCGTGCCCCATGGTCCTCAATGATAACCCGCATGTGCTGTGTGTTGGTATATGCAACAGTTGTGGACTTCTTTGTTTGTGTGAAGGAGGACTTTATGCTGATCTGACAGTAGATGGCGATGTTGTGTAAAGTTTCCTTGTTTACTGTATTGTAAAAGAAAAAAAGTCTCTCTTGTATTTTCTATTTTGTTCTTACTTCCTGATGCAGTACTGTGTGACTGTGCGTTTTTTCCTTTACCTCATGTTCTGAGAAGTAAAAGCTTGTTATCCCCTGTAATCTGCTCTGTGAAGTTTTATACTGCAACTGTCGGTATCCAGAAGCTATGCAACACTGTGCACATGCTGCAGAAATTTACACTGCGGATTATCATTGCGGAAAAATCTGAAGCATATCCATTAATTTTGCGGAAACGCGGCGTAATTGCCGCCATTGACTTCCATTGAATTGCATAATATCTTAATGACTACATGTACACATGGGGATATTAAGTAATTCAATGTGGGGATGGTACCCGGGTCTGGAGAAGAGGAGACTCTCCTCCAGACCCGGGTACCATAGTACCTGTAGTTAAAAAAGAATAAAATAAAAAATAACATTATACTTACCTTCTCATGGCCCCCGGTCTCCTGTATGGTGCGTCCGGTGTCTTCGGCGGCTCGTGGTGATGTAAAAGGACCTTCCATGACGTCATTTAGTCATGTGACAGGTCACGTGACCGCTGATGTCGGCGGTCGCTTGACCTGTCACATGACTAAATGACGTCATGGAAAGTCCTTTTACACCATCGCGAGCCGCCCAAGACACCGGACGCACCGGAGAAGGAGACCGGGGGCCATCGGAAGGCGAGTAGAATGTTTCTTTTGTTTACCATTTTTATTCTTTTTTTAACTATTAACTTGGTCACACTATATAAATCCATGCCAGTTGCATGGATTTATATAGTGTGACCAAGTTGTCAAGCACTTTTCCAAGTGATGCTAAAATCGCTTGGAAAAGCGCTTGATAACCCGCATGCAAAAATGCATGCAAAAACGCTTGACAAACGATTCAACCTGGCGGGAAAAACGCATGTAAAATCCGCATGCATTTTTCCTGCCAGGGAGATACAGAAAAAATCTGGAGCATTTTTGCTTCGTGGGCACTTAGCCTGCGAGTCTTATATGTTGGAAACCACCCAAAAGTGTTACCATTTTAACCCCTTTAAAGCCCATGACGTACTAATACGCGTCTATGCCCTGGGCTTTAAGAGCCTGATCCGTATTAGTACGTCATCGCGATCGCGCGCGCACACAGGCTGTGCGGGCGCGATCGCCGCCGGGTGTCAGCTGATTGTCACAGCTGACACCCGGTACTATGTGCAGGGAGCGGTCCCGCACCGCTCCCAGCACATTATCCCCCGCAATGCTGCGATCGAAGTCAATCGTAGCATTGCGGAGGCAAGGGGAGGTGATCAGTATACTCACCTCCTCTTCCGGCCTCCAGGGCTGTCTGCCGCGGCTTCCCGGTTGTTGCCATGACGACCCGATGTCGTCATGACAACATACGGGTCACCAGACAGCAGTAAGATTGTTTGGACATGTGCAGTGCATCTCCAAACTATCTTCTCCCTGTCCAGCGCTGACAGCCTGCATGGCACAGGGATGGTGCTCCATCCCTATGCTGTGCAGGCGATCAGAATAAAAAAAGTGAAAGTCCCACAGTGGGACAAAGTAAAAAAGTGTAAAAACTCCCAGAAAGTGAAAAAAAAAAAAAAAAAAATTGTAAAAATATAAAAAAAAAATTAAAAAAAATAATCCACTAAAAATAAAAATATAATGTACCCATCAATAAGTATTATGAAAAAAAAAACAAAAAAACAATCAAAGTACACATATTTGGTATCGCCGCGTCCGTAACGACCTGGCCTATAAAACTGTTCCACTAGTTAACTCCTTCAGTGAACACGGTAAAAATAAAAAACAAAGCAAAAAATAATGCTTTATCATCATACCGCCAAACAAAAAATGGAATAACACGCGATCAAAAAGACGAATATAAATAAAAATGGTACCGCTGAAAACGTCATCTCGTCCCGCAAAAAACAGGCCGCCATACAGCTCCATCAGCCGAAAAATCAAAAAGTTACAGCTCTCAGAATAAAGCAATGCAAAAAAATATTTTTTTCTATAAAATAGCTTTTATTGTGTAAAAGCGCCAAAACATAAAAAACGATATAAATGTGGTACCGCTGTAAACGTACTGACCCGAAGAATAAAGTTACCTTATCAATTCTACCACACCCGGAGCAGAATAAAAAAAAACAAAAAAAACAATTCCTGAATTGTTGGTTTTCGTTTATTCTGTCTCCCAAAAGCTGGAATAGAAAGCGATCAAAAAATGTCACATGCCTGAAAATGGTACCAATAACAACGTCAACTCACCCCGCAAAAAACAAGCCGTCACATGACTGTCGGCCAAAATATGGCAATGCAAAAACTAGATTTTACAAAATATGTGTCTTTTAGTGTGTGACAGCTGTCAATCATAAAAACCCCATATGATTCTGGTATCGCTGTAATCACACCGACCCGAAGAATAAAGTAATCTCATCACTTATACCGCACGAGGAACGGCGTAAAAAATAAACGCTAGGGCTGGGGTTGGGGTTGTGCTAATGTTAGGGTTGGGGTTTTTTTTTTTTTCAAAAGTAAAGAAAAAGAAAAAAAAAAAAGATGACGATATGGCAACTAGTGTTGAGCGCAAGTGCTCGCTACTTGAGTTTGCATCGGGTGCTCGGGTATGCATTGAGTATCGCGGGTGCTCGAGTCCCCGCCCCATATGCTTCGCGGCCAAAAAAACCTCGCGGGGATTGCCTGCCATGCACGAGCGATCCCCGCATGTTTTTTTTGGGGGGTCTAATAACCGTGAAACATGCGGGCGGGGACTCGAGCATTTCACTTGAGCACCCGTGATACATGGTGCATACCTGAGTACCCGATGCAAACTCAAGTAGCGAACACTTGCGCTCAAGAGTAATGACAACTTATTCAATATGATGACCTAATGTTATCAAATTCTGTGTCGTACCTCTGGGTTCAAAATGTTCACTATACACCTTAATAAAATCCTTGAGGGGTATAGTTTCCAAAATGGTGTCACTTGTGGGGGGTTTCCACTGTTTAAGCACATCAGGGGCTCCCCAAACGCAACATGGCGTCCGCTAATTATTCAAGCAAATTTTACAATCAAAAAGTCAAATGGAACTCCTTCCCTTCCGAGCCCTGCCGTGCGCCCAAACAGTGTTTTTTCCCCACATATGGGGTATCTGCATGCCCAGGGCAAATTGCACAACAAATTTTGGGGTCTATTTTTTCCTGTTACCCCTGCGAAAATAAAAAAAATTGGGTCTAAAGTAACATTTTTGTGAAAAAAGTTAAATGTTCATTTTTTTCTTACACATTCCAAAACCTCCTGTGAAGCACCTGAAGGGTTAATAAAGTTCTTGAATGTGGTTTTGAGCACCTTGAGGGGTGCAGTTTTTAGAATGGTGTCACTTTTGGGTATTTTCTGTCATAAAGACCCCTCAAAGTGACTTCAAATGTGATGTGGTCCCTAAAAAAATGGTTTTGTAAATTTTGTTGGAAAAATGAGAAATCGCTGGTCAACTTTTAACCCTTATAGCTCCCTAACAAAAAATAATTTTGGTTCCAAAATTGTGCTGATGTAAAGTAGACATGTGGGAAATGTAATTTATTAACTCTTTTGTGTGACATATCTCTCTGATTTAAGGGCATAAAAATTCAAATTTTGAAAATTGCTAAATTTTCAAAATTTTCACCAAATTTCCATTTTTTTCACAAATAAACGCAAGTGATATCGAAGAAATTTTACCACAATCATGAAGTACAATATGTCATGAAAAAACAATCTCAGAATCAGGGGGATCCGTTGAAGCGTTCCAGAGTAATTACTTCATAAAGTGACAGTGGTCAGAATTGTAAAAATTGGCCTGGTCATTAACGTGCAAACCACCTTGGGTTGTAAAGGGGTTAAACACTGCACCCCTCAACGTATTTAACCCCTTAAGCCCAGGAGCATTTTCCGTTTTTGCATTTTCATTTTTTGCTCCCCTTGTTCCTAGAGTCATAGTGTTTTTATTGTTTGGTCAATATGGCCATGTGAGGGCTTATTTTTTGCGGGACGAGTTGTACTTTTCAACGCCATTACTAGTTTTACCATATCGTGTACGGGAAAATGGGAAAAAAATTCCAAGTGCGGTGAAATTGCAAAAAAAGTGCAATACGACAGTTGTTTTTTATTTATTTTTTTTACCACGTTCACTGAATGCTAAAACTGACCTGCCCTTCTTATTCTACAGGTCATTACGAGTTCGTAGACACCAAACATGTATAGGTTATTGTTTATTTAAGTGGTGAAAAAAAATTCCACAATTTGTTAAAAAAAAAATAGCGCCATTTTCTAAGACCCGTAGCGTCTCCATTTTTTGGGATCTGGGGCTGGGTGAGGGCTTATTTTTTGCGCACCGAGCTGAACTTTTTATTGATACCATTTTGGGGTAGATACGATATTTTGATCGCCCATTATTGCATTTTATTGCAATGTTGCGGGGACCAAAAAACGTAATTCTGGCGTTTAGAATTTTTCTCTCGTTACGCCGTTTACCGATTGGATTAATTCTTTTTTTATATTGATAGATCGGGCGATTCTGAACGCGGTGATACCAAATATGTGTGTGTGGATTTTTTTTATTATTATTTTATTTTGAATGGGGCGAAAGGGGGGCGATTTAAACTTTTATATTTTTTTAATTTTTTTTATTTTTAAAAACTTTTTTTTTTCACTTTTTGCTTGCTTCAATAGTCTCCATAGGAGACTAGAAGCAGCAACTATCCGATTGTGTCTGCTACATACAGGGGATCAGCAGATCCCCTGCATATAGCAGAATTGGTCTTGTGCTATGAGCGCCGACCACTAGGTGGCGCTCATAGCGACCAGATCATGACAACCACAGGCGTCTGCTGCAGACCCTGGGTTGTCATGCCCACCCATCGGTGACCCGCGATCACGTGACGGGGTTGCCGGTGGGCGGGGCTTAGGACGCGCTTCCAGGAAGCGCGCGTTAAATGACGCTGTCGGAGATTGACAGCGGCATTTAACATGTTAACAGCCGCGGGTGGATCGTGATTACACCCGCGGCTGTTGTGGGCACATGTCAGCTGTAAGAATCAGCTGACATGTGCTCGGTTCAGTGAGGGCTCAGCGCAGCAGCCCTCACTGAACCGGGGGGGAGGCCAAATGTGTGTACTAATTCGGCATGGGCTCTAAAGGGGTTAAAATTGCTTTCATATAGTTCATTAACCCTTCTGGTTCTTTTCAGGAAGTAATGGAAAGTGGAATGACAAGAATGAAAAAGTTTATTTTTACAATCTAGATTTTGATAACTTCTGAACAGGCAATTATAGCCGGCACACTTTAAGGGCCCCGTCACACTAAGCGATGCAGCAGCGATCCCGACAACGATACGACCTGTCAGGGATCGTTGCTGCATCGCTAATACATCGCTGGTGAGCTGTCAAACAGGCAATCTCACCAGCGATCAGGGGAGCAGCGATATCGTGGAAAGAATCGTTCCACGATGTCCTGCTCCCGTTACCAGCCTGCTGCAAGCAGGAGCAGGCTGGTAACTATGGTAAACATCGGGTTACTAAGTGCGCGTGTGCCCCTAGTAACCCGCTGTTTACCATGGATACCACTCTGCTACGGTGCGCGGGAGCCTCCGTGCACCGTAGCAGAGTGGTATCCATGGTAAACAGCGGGTTACTAAGTGCGCGCGTGCCCCTAGTAACCCGATGTTTACCATAGTTACCAGCCAGATCGTTGGTCCCGCTGGTCACACACAGCGATGTGTGCTGGCCAGCGGGAGGCCAACGACCAAAAAATGGTCCAGGACACTTTGCAACGATCAGCGACCTCACAGCAGGGGCCTGATCGTTGCAAAGTGTCACACACAGCGACATCGCTGGTGAGGTCGCTGGTGAGTCACCAAAACCGTGACTCAGCAACGATATCGCTAGCGATATCGCTATGTGAGACGGGGGCTTAAAGGTAGTTATTTGGCCATGAACTGCCAAGGCAAACATCAGGACCACACAATCAAGATATCAAGGTGCCGATAAAGTTAAAAGGAAGCCCCCACACTGTGTTAACTATTTAGATTCTATAATCACTATTGACAACAGAATCAAAGGGGTTAAACGTCCATGGTCTGTGCCAACACTGATCATGGCTGATGCAGCAAGTTGTCAGCTATAATGTACAGGTGACAGCTACAGGATAGTCACCTGTCGGGGAACGCTAGTCTCTTATATTGCAGATCAGTAAAAAGACGTCTATTGGTCAATAAGGGGTTAAGGATAACAAAGTCAATGTTTTGGAGCGGCCATCACAAAGCCCTGATCTTAGTCCTATTGAAAATGTATGGGCAAAGCTGAAAAGGCCGGTGCGAGCAAGACGACCTACAAACCTGGATCAGTTACACCAGTTGTGTCAGGAGAAATCGGCCCAAATTCCGACCTCAGAGTATGTGCCCACGTAGCGTTTTACAAGCGTATATGCTGCGGGCTTTCCTCAGGGTAAACGCTTGTGAAACGCTAGGTAATCTGCCCCCCATGGTCCCCAAGGGGAATCCGCAAGTTCTATGCCCATGCTGCGGATTTTTCGGCAGCGTTTTTGATGCGCGCAATAATCCACAGCATGTCAATTAATTTTGCGTTTCCGTAAGCGGAATTGCCTTTGCAATGCAATAAAAAACGCAAGGCAATTCCGCATGTGGAAAACACGCGATAAACGCAGGATAAACGAGCGTGGAATTCCGCTTTTGGAAAACGCGCGATAAACGCAGGATAAACCCGCGTGGAATTCCGCATGTGGAAGACGCGCAATAAACGCAGGATACACCCGCGTGGAATTCCGCATGTGGAAAACGCGCGATAAACGCAGGATAAACGAGCGTGGAATTCCGCATGTGGAAAACGCGCGATAAACGCAGGATAAACCCGCGTGGAATTCCGCATGTGGAAAACGCGCAATAAACGCAGGATAAACCCGCGTGGAATTCCGCATGTGGAAAACGCGCACTAAACGCAGGATAAACGCGAGTGGAATTCCGCATGTGGAAAACGCGCGATAAACGCAGGATAGACCCGCGTGGAATTCCGCATGTGGAAAACGCGCGATAAACGCAGGATAAACGAGCGTGGAATTCCGCATGTGGAAAACGCGCGATAAACGCAGGATAAACCCGCGTGGAATTCCGCATGCGTTTTTCCGGGAGAGGACATGCGGAAATGAAGCAGAAATTTTCTGCTTCATTTCCGCAGCGTGGGCACATAGCCTTATATTGTGAGAAGCTTGTGGGAGGAAATCCCAAATGTTTCACCCAAGTCATTCACTTTAACCCCTTAATAACATCTGACGTACTAATACGCGTCTGTGCCCTGGGACTTAAGAGCCAGACCCGTATTAGTACGTCATCGCGATCGCGCCCGCACACAGGCTGTGCTGGCGCGATCGCCGCCGGGTGTCAGCTGATTGTCACAGCTGACACCCGGTACTATGTGCAGGGAGCGGTCCTGCACCGCTCCCAGCACATTAACCCCCGCGATGCTGCGATCGAAGTCGATCGCGGCATTGCGGGGGCAAGGGGAGGTGATCGGCGATACTCACCTCCTCTTCCGGCTTCCAGCGCAGTCTGCAAAGGCTTCCCGGGTGTTGCCATGACGACCCGATGTCGTCATGACAACATCCGGGTCACCAGACAGCAGGAAGATTGCTTGGACATGCGCAGTGCATCTCCAAGCAATCTTCACACTGTGCACTTCTGACAGCCTTCATGGCATAGGGATGGTGCTCCATTCCTGTGCCATGCAGGCGATCAGAAAAAAAAAAGTGAAAGTCCCAGAGTGGGACAAAGTAATAAAGTGTATAAACTGTGTGAAAGTGGAAAAAAAAAAAAAAGTGCAAAAATATTATAAAAAAATAAAAAAAATAATACACCAAAAATAAAAATATAATGTACCCATCAATAAATATTATTATAAAAAAATTTTAAAAAAAACAATAAAAGTACACATATTTGGTATCGCCGCGTCCGGAACAACCTGACCTATAAAACTGTCCCACTAGTTAACCCCTTCAGTGAACACGGTAAAAAAAAAAATAAAAAAAACGAAGCAAAAAACAATGCTTTATCACCATACCGCCAAACAAAAAGTGGAATAACACGCGATCAAAAAGACGCATATAAATGAAAATGATACCGCTGAAAACGTCATCTCGTCCCGCAAAAAACAAGCTGCCACACAGCTCCATCAGCCGAAAAATAAAAAAGTTATAGCTCTCAGAATAAAGTGATACTAAAAAATATTTTTTTCTATAAAATAGCTTTTATTGTGTATAAGCGCCAAAACATAGAAAAATGATACAAATGTGGTACCGCTGTAAACGTACTGACCCGAAGAATAAAGCTACCTCATCAATTTTACCACACGCGGAACAGAATAATAAAAAAAAAAAAAAAACAATTCCTGAATTGTTGGTTTTTGTTTATTCTGCCTCCCAAAAATCGGAATAGAAAGCGATCAAAAAATGTCACGTGCCTGAAAATGGCACCAATAACAACGTCAAGTCATCCCGCAAAAAACGAGCCGTCACATGACTGTCTGCCAAAATCTGGAAAAATTATAGCTCTCAAAATATGGCGATGCAAAAACTAGATTTTACAAAAAATGCGTCTTTTAGTGTGTGACAGCTGTCAGTCATAAAAACCCCATATGATTCTGGCATTGCTGTAATCACACCGACCTGAAGAATAAAGTCGTCTAATCACCGCACAAGGAACGGCGTCAAAAATAAACTCTTGGGTTAGGATTGGGCTAGGGTTAGGGCTGGGGCTAGGGTTGTGCTGGGGCTAGGGTTGTGCTGGGGCTAGGGTTGTGCTGGGGCTAGGGTTGTGCTAGGGCTAGGGCTGGGGTTGGGATTTTTTTCAAAAGTAAGAAAAAAAGATGACGATATGGCGACTAGTGTTGAGAGCAAGTGCTCGCTACTTGAGTTTGCATCGGGTGCTCTGGTATGCATTGAGTATCGTGGGTATTTGAGTGACATGCTCGAGTCTCTGTCCCATATGCTTCGCGGCCAAAAAACTTTACGGGGATTGCCTGCCATGCACGAGCGATCCCCGCATGTTTTTTTTTGGGTGTCTAATAACCGTGAAACATGCGGAGCAGGGACTTGAGCATGTCACTCGAGCACACGCTGTACATGGTGCATACCTGAGTACCCGATGCAAACTCAAGTAGCGAACACTTGCGCTCAAGAATAATGACAACTTATTCAATATGATGACCTAATGTAAACAAATTCTGTGCCGTACCTCTGGGTTCAAAATGTTCACTATACACCTTAATAAAATCCTTGAGGGGTATAGTTTCCAAAATGGGGACACTTGTGGGGGAGCTCCACTGTTTAGGCACATCACGGGCTCTCCAAACGCGACATGGTGTCCGCTAACAAATTGAATGGAAAATCTGCTCAAATTGTTAGCGGACGCCATGTTGCGTTTGGAGAGCCCCTGTGTGCCCAAACATTGGAGCTCCCCCACAAGTGACCCCATTTTGGAAACTAGACCCCCCAAGGCACCTATCTAGATGCATAGTGAGCACTTGGAACCCCCAGGTGCTTCACAAATTGATTCATAAAAATGAAAAAGTGAAAAAAAAACACTTTTTCATTTTTATGAATCAATTTGTGAAGCACCTGGGGTTCCAAGTGCTCACTATGAATCTAAATAGGTGCCTTGGGGGGTCTAGTTTCCAAAATGGGGTCACTTGTGGGGGAGCTCCAATGTTTGGGCACACAGGGACTCTCTAAATGCAACATGGTATCCGCTAACAAATTGAATGGAAAATCGTCTCAAATTGTTAGCGGACACCACATTGCGTTTGGAGAGCCCCTCTGTGCCCAAACTTTGGAGCTCCCCCACAAGTGACCCCATTTTGGAAACTAGACCCCCCAAGGCACCTTTCTAGATGCATAGTGAGCACTTGGAACCCCCAGGTGCTTCACAAATTGATTCGTAATAATGAAAAAGTGAAAAAAAAAACACTTTTTCATTTTTATGAATCAATTTGTGAAGCACCTGGGGTTCCAAGTGCTCACTGTGAATCTAGATAGGTGCCTTGGGGGGTCTAGTTTCCAAAATGGGGTCACTTGTGGGGGAGCTCCAATGTTTGGGCACACAGGGACTCTCCAAATGCAACATGATATCCGCTAACAAATTGTCGGCTCAAATTGTTAGCGGATATCATGTTGCATTTGGAGAGTCCCTGTGTGCCCAAACATTGGAGCTCCCCCACAAGTGACCCCATTTTGGAAACTAGACCCCCCAAGGCACCTATCTAGATGCATAGTGAGCACTTGGAACCCCAGGTGCTTCACAAATTGATTCATAAAAATGGAAAAGTGTTTTTTTTTTCACTTTTTCATTATTACGAATCAATTTGTGAAGCACCTGGGGGTTCCAAGTGCTCACTATGCATCTAGAAAGGTGCCTTGGGGGGTCTAGTTTCCAAAATGGGGTCACTTGTGGGGGAGCTCCAAAGTTTGGGCACAGAGGGGCTCTCCAAACGCAATGTGGTGTCCACTAACAATTTGAGCCGATTTTCCATTCAATTTGTTAGCGGATACCATGTTGCATTTAGAGAGTCCCTGTGTGCCCAAACATTGGAGCTCCCCCACAAGTGACCCCATTTTGGAAACTAGACCCCCCAAGGCACCTATCTAGATGCATAGTGAGCACTTGGAACCCCTAGGTGCTTCACAAATTGATTCGTAAAATGAAAAAGTGTTTTTTTTTTCACTTTTTCATTATTACGAATCAATTTGTGAAGCACCTGGGGGTTCCAAGTGCTCACTATGCATCTAGAAAGGTGCCTTGGGGGGTCTAGTTTCCAAAATGGGGTCACTTGTGGGGGAGCTCCAAAGTTTGGGCACAGAGGGGCTCTCCAAACGCAATGTGGTGTCCGCTAACAATTTGAGCCGATTTTCCATTCAATTTGTTAGCGGATACCATGTTGCATTTAGAGAGTCCCTGTGTGCCCAAACATTGGAGCTCCCCCACAAGTGACCCCATTTTGGAAACTAGACCCCCCAAGGCACCTATCTAGATGCATAGTGAGCACTTGGAACCCCTAGGTGCTTCACAAATTGATTCGTAAAAATGAAAAAGTGTTTTTTTTTTCACTTTTTCATTATTACGAATCAATTTGTGAAGCACCTGGGGGTTCCAAGTGCTCACTATGCATCTAGAAAGGTGCCTTGGGGGGTCTAGTTTCCAAAATGGGGTCACTTGTGAGGGAGCTCCAAAGTTTGGGCACACAGGGGCTCTCCAAACACAACATGGCGTCCGCTAATTATTCAAGCAAATTTTACAATCAAAAAGTCAAATGGCGCTCCTTCCCTTCCGAGCCCTGCCGTGCGCCCAAACAGTGTTTCTTCCCCAAATATTGGGTATCTCCGTGCCCAGGGGAAATTGCACAACAAATTTTGGGGTCCATTTTTTCTTGTTACCCATGTGAAAATAAAAAAAATTGGGTCTAAAGTAACATTTTTGTGAAAAAAGTTAAATGTTCATTTTTTTCTTCCACATTCAAAAAATTCCTGTGAAGCACCTGAAGGGTTAATAAAGTTCTTGAATGTGGTTTTGAGCACCTTGAGGGGTGCAGTTTTTAGAATGGTGTCACTTTTGGGTATTTTCTGTCATAAAGACCTCTCCAAGTGACTTCAAATGTGATGTGGTCCCTAAAAAAAATGGTTTTATAAATTTTGTTGGAAAAATGAGAAATCACTGGTCACCTTTTAACCCTTATAGCTCCCTAACAAAAAAAAATTTTGGTTCCAAAATTGTGCTGATGTAAAGTAGACATGTGGGAAATGTTATTTATTAACTCTTTTGTGTGACATATCGCTCTGATTTCAGGGCTTAAAAATTCAAATTTTGAAAATTGCAAAATTTTCAAAATTTTCGCCAAATTTCCGTTTTTTTCACAAATAAACGCAAGTGATATCGAAGAAATTTTTCCACAATCATGAAGTACAATATGTCACGAAAAAACAATCTCAGAATCAGGGGGATCCGTTGAAGCGTTCCAGAGTAATTACCTCATAAAGTGACAGTGGTCAGAATTGTAAAAATTGGCCTGGTCATTAACGTGCAAACCACCCGCGGGGCTTAAGGGGTTAAGGACAATTGTACCAAATACTACTGAAATGGATGGAAAGTTTTGACTTTGTTTTAAGCATTTTTATTACTTACTGCATTCTCGCTCTCTCATTATTCTGGGATTTGGCAAATATTAAAAATGATGGTAATCCTAATTGACCTAAAACAGGAAAGGTTTATTCTGATTTCATGTCAGATATGGAGAGAAACATGCATATACTGTATGTCTTTTTATATAGTGTATGGAAACTTCTGGTTTCAACTGTATATGAGATATTGACATTTAATTGGTCATATTGTAATTTATTTTGCATGAAGTAAATGAATTCCCACATTAATTTGACATTATATAATAATGTCTTTATATTTAAATAAATCTCAAGTGATTTCAACAATACAACAGGATGTTATTTTCTTATAATAAAAAAATTAAAATAAAAAATTCTATTGTGGTGTTAATTTTGTAATATTGATTTCTTTATCTGTTTCATTTATGTCTCAGTGTTTGAAAAAGGCCTTTTGCATAAGGCTGAAATGTTACATTGAATTTTGGGATTTCTTTATGAAATAAAGAATTGCATTATCATTATGAATATTTGAGTGCCGAGTATCTATATATACACTGGCATGCCAGGCATGTCAATCTCCACTAGGAGAAAAATGACCCTTTAGATCCCAGTGAGAAGCCTCTCATACAGACAAATCGGATCTCATGCTTTGTACTGACGAGGAGCAATACCCTGAAACACCGTGGCTGCAAATTGAGATTCTGGTTTGGCTTTTATCCCAAGTCATGTGACAAGGCTCGTTAAAGGGTCGATATTGACTTTTAGGATTGCTACTTCCAATAGACTTGTCACTTATCTCACTTTTAGCAAATCAGAATATACCGTAGATCTTATATAATAGAAATAATCATTATCCACTGTCTGTGACGCGCCCCCTGGGACATATTCCTTTTTGAGGGGAATACCCGGCACCGGATCAGATGGGGGGTTGTAGTCTCCGAGCGGCTGTGACCCGGTCCCGTGCCCAGGGCGTCAAGCTATGTGTTAATGTGGCAGTCCTTACTGATGTTATACGAGTTCGTTTGTGTCGACTACGCCACCCGTTGTGATGCGGTCACTGTGGCCGCCGCTGCAGCAGGGTCCGCTGAGGCTGATGGTGGATGTGCAGCTTGGTGGGATAACCCCCAACGGGAGGGGTATAGCCTCAGAGGGGACAGGCGCAGAGGATGGGGGTTGTGGTGGTGCGGTGCAGCCGGCAATGAAGACAGACTCGGTTTGTGCAGTTAAGGGAGTTTACTTACTGCTGATGTTTCGGTCACTCCAGCTGCTAGTGACCACCCGAGCCGTGCTGCGTCCACCAGGTCCTGGATCCGGCCAACCCCCAAACAAGTCCGGAGCGTGGCCCTGAGCTCTCCCTCTGTCCTTTCTTCAGCCGTCCCCACCAGTGATTCACCTAGGTCCAGCTCCCTCGGGCCTTCTTTTGGGACACCCTTGGCCCTGGGTTCCCTGACCCTTCATGTGGTGTGCCTTCAGGGTGAATGTGGTGGGTGACCGTGACAGACACTGCCCACGGTCTCCGGTCTCTGGCTGGGGAATGTCTTTGCCCCCACCAGCTTGGGTTCCGGTACCCTCTTGCTGACTCCTCACCCGATGCTCTAATTTGGGTTCTTGGGTCCCTTCAGTCTTCCCCCTCTGGGTCTTTCTCTTTCTTTCTCCTCTCTCTCTCCAGGGCTGCTGTTTCCTTCTCTCTCCTCTCCAACTGACTTGTTCTCAGCGTCTGACCCTGATCTAAGTTGGTGCCCTCCTTATATATCCCTCTATGTGTGAGCTCAGGTGACCAGCACCCAATGAGCTCCTATCACTACCCAGACTGCTCCCCCTATCTGCCCCTACACTACATGGGATGTACCACCCCCCTCCCACTCCAGCCAGGAACAGGCTCGGTTGTACCTGCACATTTCTAAGTGGGAGTACCGTCGGCCTGCTCCTCTGGAATGGGATGTATGTAGTGCATGCAGTCTATCTGAGCTCAGTTCCACACTCCTTCCTTACCCGGGAGTGGAATATCACACCTCTGGGTTGAGGTGCAATACCCCTGTAGCAGCCGAATCCTCAGGGTGCTACATTCCCCCCTGGTAAATCACAGCACGTCCTCGGGCTGTAAGACATAAAACACCAAAACATACAAAATTTTTATATGAACATATAAAACATATAAACATTATATATAACTTTTCATATAAAACATTCTCGTAGACTTCTTTGGTCTCTGGTTCCTCCTCCGGACACTGTGCAACGTGTGTCCGGGAAAAGTGCGACAGTAAAGCAGTTTCTCATAAAACCAGTAGGGGGCGCCTTAGAAAGCGCAACTATGTACAGGGGAATTTGGCCGTTCTCAGTCCCCGGCCAAGTAAAGGGAAAGGGATGGCTGCTCACAGTCCTCAGCCTGGTTTGGGTAGGGGACACACGGGTTAAACTGTTCACTGGTCCCAACGGGGACTAAACTTTAAAGCAGCCACGGTTACTTGGGTACCCCGACAGGTAACTATATACAGTCCTTTGTACTATCTCAGTCATAGTACCTTCTAGCCTTGAACCCGTCCGGGTCTTCTGGCTCCTCCTCCCTACACCGCAACTCCTCCTCTGTCAGGCGATGCACGTGGAGGGCGTAAGGTCCCTTGGCACACTTGTGCCGGGTGAACGTTACCTCGTCACCGACGTAGAGGTCACGGCCTTTGTGACCCTCTGGCAGGTGGGACTCGACGTCCCGTCGGGTAACGAAGACGTCACCCATGGTGTTCCGGTCCTTTATGAAGCCCCACCCATGCTGCGCATTAAACTTTATTACCGTCCCGATGGTACGGGGACGATTTGCTGCACAGGGGTCCCTTCTGGTCCGACTCTTTTGCTCCGCGCTGCGGGTCTGGGCCCATTGCTCTCTGACCCGCCTCTCCTCCCGTTCTCTCTTAAACTCTGCCAGCTGTTGACGGCAACACTCTGTGCGTTCAGCTGCAGCTGCCCGAGTCTCTCCGGTGAACCCCATCAAATCTTCTCCCGTGGGGTCCTACACGAATTGGGCTTCTTCTAGTGGAGGCGAGACCCGAGTCACGGGCTTTGGAGCCGGGATCAGGGGCTCACACAGGGGACCTAACTTCTTTTGTCGCTCCAGTTCCAAGAATTCTTCGGGCCAGATGAAAGGCCGCCCGTCCGGCCACGCTAGCTGGCTGAAGGGGTCCTCTCCCAGATATGGCACCCTTGGTGTTTCGGGTGCGGGCGCGATGGTGGGGGCGCCCAGGTTACCCAGGCCTTGCGGCCAGGCCGGGGGCATCTGGAAGGTAAATGGAACTGTTAACACGGCGGCGCCCTGGGCTACCTGGCCTTGCGACCAGGCCGGAGGCTCCGCGGAAGTAGATGGCTCTGCTGGGGATGCGGCGCCCGGAAACGCTAGGCCCTGCGACCAGGCCGGAGGCTCCTCTTCCTTCGCCACGCTCCGGGTCACGACGCGTGACGTCACCGGGGTCGCGACGGCGGCTTCCGGTCGGGGCCTAGTCGGTGGCGGTGTCATGGCGGTCTCGGGTACGGCCGGGGGACCTTCGGGCTCTGCGACGGGGAGCTGGGGCAGATAAGCGGTCTTCCGGTATGGGGTATAGGCGTCCCCCTTACCTGCTGCCATGCGTCTCGCTCCCTCTTCTGTGCCGTCTCCGGCCTTGGGTCCTCCCGCGTCATCCGCAGAGGCAGTCGGTGTCTTCTTCCAAGGGAGCGGGTTCCGTGGACGGGTTCCAGCTTGCTGGGCCATCTCCCGGCCCCACTCCGCCAGGATCTCCCTCTGCACTCGGGCCATCCTTCCCGCGAGGCCCTCCAGGGCACTCCGCGCGCACTCCCGATCTCGGGGAAGCTGCGCCAGGATCTCCGCTAAGCCTAGCGGGGTTGTTGACTCCAGCAGGCTCCTGACCATCGGGTCGGTGCTGCTCTGCTCTCCTCTTTCTTCCTTTTGCAGGCTCCTGGCCAGCGGGCCGGTGCTGCGCTGCTGCCGCTCCATTCCCGGGTCTACTCTTCCTCTCCTCGACTCCGGGTGCTCTCGCTCTGGACACCTTGCCTCCGGGCGCGCTCGTTCTAGACTCCTCCAAGCGACACCCATCTTTTCTCTTTTCTTTCGTCTCCTCCCACTTCGAGGGCGGTCCCGGGGCAACTCGGTGACTGTCAGCTCCAGGGGGAGTTCTTTCACGCTGACAGACACCTCCAGCATCACAGTCTCTGTTGGTGGGGGCGGTTTCCACTTTTGGCGCCATTTTCTGTCCTGGCCCACGATGGGAGGTGGCCTCCTGCCCTCCTTTGGCACGCCTATAATGGCGTCCGCTGCTCTTCCAAGGCGGGAAATCTGCGGTTTTGGCGGGAATCGCTTCCCAGTGGCGGGAAACTCGGCAGATGGCGGGAACAAGCTGGAAATGGCGGACAATCGGCGGGAAACGACTGGTGATGGAGTCCGATGGCGTGGACCCTCCGGAACCGGTGGGAGACTTCTTTCTGAGGTAAACTTGCACTTTTCTTCAGGCATGCAGTACCCGGGTGTTGCGGGCACGTAATCCTGCCGACTACGCCAAAGTTGACGCGCCCCCTGGGACATATTCCTTTTTGAGGGGAATACCCGGCACCGGATCAGATGGGGGGTTGTAGTCTCCGAGCGGCTGTGACCCGGTCCCGTGCCCAGGGCGTCAAGCTATGTGTTAATGTGGCAGTCCTTACTGATGTTATACGAGTTCGTTTGTGTCGACTACGCCACCCGTTGTGATGCGGTCACTGTGGCCGCCGCTGCAGCAGGGTCCGCTGAGGCTGATGGTGGATGTGCAGCTTGGTGGGATAACCCCCAACGGGAGGGGTATAGCCTCAGAGGGGACAGGCGCAGAGGATGGGGGTTGTGGTGGTGCGGTGCAGCCGGCAATGAAGACAGACTCGGGTTGTGCAGTTAAGGGAGTTTACTTACTGCTGATGTTTCGGTCACTCCAGCTGCTAGTGACCACCCGAGCCGTGCTGCGTCCACCAGGTCCTGGATCCGGCCAACCCCCAAACAAGTCCGGAGCGTGGCCCTGAGCTCTCCCTCTGTCCTTTCTTCAGCCGTCCCCACCAGTGATTCACCTAGGTCCAGCTCCCTCGGGCCTTCTTTTGGGACACCCTTGGCCCTGGGTTCCCTGACCCTTCATGTGGTGTGCCTTCAGGGTGAATGTGGTGGGTGACCGTGACAGACACTGCCCACGGTCTCCGGTCTCTGGCTGGGGAATGTCTTTGCCCCCACCAGCTTGGGTTCCGGTACCCTCTTGCTGACTCCTCACCCGATGCTCTAATTTGGGTTCTTGGGTCCCTTCAGTCTTCCCCCTCTGGGTCTTTCTCTTTCTTTCTCCTCTCTCTCTCCAGGGCTGCTGTTTCCTTCTCTCTCCTCTCCAACTGACTTGTTCTCAGCGTCTGACCCTGATCTAAGTTGGTGCCCTCCTTATATATCCCTCTATGTGTGAGCTCAGGTGACCAGCACCCAATGAGCTCCTATCACTACCCAGACTGCTCCCCCTATCTGCCCCTACACTACATGGGATGTACCACCCCCCTCCCACTCCAGCCAGGAACAGGCTCGGTTGTACCTGCACATTTCTAAGTGGGAGTACCGTCGGTCTGCTCCTCTGGAATGGGATGTATGTAGTGCATGCAGTCTATCTGAGCTCAGTTCCACACTCCTTCCTTACCCGGGAGTGGAATATCACACCTCTGGGTTGAGGTGCAATACCCCTGTAGCAGCCGAATCCTCAGGGTGCTACATCTGTCTTTCCAAAAGTGATAATAGGAAGTGCAGCCATATCGGTTGTGACCTTTGAATTAATTTCTCAGAAACAGACAGTGAACAGTCATTTTGTCAGGATGTTATATCAATGACTAAGTCATTAGTTTCCAAGAAGCTGCTTTAAAATTGACAAACTACTTCTTCCTATTTTTGCAGCGGTGCAATATTGCCATCTTATTAGAGAAGAGCAGTTAAAGAGAATGTGTTATCAAACAATAACCAATTGTTTAAATTACCTTTTTACATGAAATTTATTATTTTTTTTTACTTTTTTTTCACTATAGTAACCATCTAAACTAAAAAAACATACCCACAGATCCTGCAATTATCACCCTGGCCAAAATTAGTTTCATATTTCCTGTTGTATGCAGAAGATTTTTCAGCAGTTTTATTATCATCAGTGAAAATGACAATGAAAGATGACACCTCTATATAAAGCAGATAAAGTAGCCACCATTCACAAGAAATGATAGTCACAGCTCACCTCCTCACCCTTCCTTCACAATGAGTCTATTCTTAGGACTAGTGGCCAGTGTGAAAATTGTAAGACTTCAGGATTGTTTTTTTTGATTGTGATGTTAAAAAGTGAAATTCTAAAAAAATGACATTTAAAGTAAATTTAATGTAATCCCTTCTCACCATGGACAGTTTTAGTTTTTGGGCTTTTTCTTTGTTCCTCGCCTTCTTTCTCCCCTTTCGTGTGACATAGCTGTATGAGGGCTGTTTTTTTTTACCCTACAATATACTGGAAAACTGGAACAAAAATTCCAAGCGAAGTTGAATGGGATTGCGTTTTTCATTGTTTTTGGGTTTTGTTTCTAAGGTTTCATTGTGCAGTGAAAATGACCTGTGAACATGATTCTTCACGTCGAGCAAACTTGAAAAACCAGATATCAAACTTGTATAGTTTTATTTTGATGGTGAAAATATTTCAGAGATTCGGTCGATAGAGCTTTATGAGGGCTTGTTAATTGCTGAGGTTTTCATTAATAACATTTTTTGGATTATATACGATGTTTCAATCCCACTTTTTCATGTACCAACATGGCAGTCATGGGGGCGGTCAGCAGGCTCATGGTTGCCACTGAAATCCATAAGCAGCACTTTCACTTAGTGAAGGGGGGTGGAAGGCAACATCCCATGGGCATCCAAAATGGTGAACCTCTGGGACATCGCACCTTAACTACCACGGTCAGGGATTTACTGCAGCATCTAAGGGGTTAACAGCAGCAACCAGAGCTGCTCTAATAGCGGCTTTTACAGACAAATACCGGCAGTATAACACAGCTGGAATCTGCAGGTATATTGCGGGTGGAGTTGCAGAGTCCACTCCACACACTCGCACCCAACATGCACTATACATGTAGGGCAGATAGGGGTTAAACAACAGAGGACACGTTCCTTTTAAGCACTTAAGAATTTATTTATTTTTTACTTTGCAGATAGTATACTGGCATATGCTCTGTACTTAAAAGGAATGTCTGCATTAGTCAATGTCTTTTTGTTAGAAGGGCCCCAATATGCTGACTAAAGGATGATCTGTTGCTGGCAATCTCAGCGATAAGCCATTTGTTGAAAAATCTGGCAACAAGCATTTAATTCTCCTGCACTGCCACCAAAGGAAACAGGAGGTACTGCACAGTATCCAGTGAAATCAATAAGCTGACTATGTAATGAATGAAGTCCTGGGACCTTCAAAGTGGGAATGACTCCATGTAACTGCTCTCTAGTCTGCATAAAATGGGTTCAGGTTTACAACAGAGAATCCCCACTATTAACCTGTATAGTGCCCCAAGTATGTGCAAGTGGTTTCTAAACCAGACAACCTCATTAAGTCTCATAACACCTTTGTCAATAAACAGGTATTCTCAAGTTACTAAGTTGCTTTAATTAGTTAAACAGCATAAAAATGCGCAAGTTTGCCACTGACTTGCTTTTTCTATCTGCTGTCATTCTCCTGCAATGAGAGCTTTTATCTTACATAGTGTAAAGCTCATTTCCTTGGAGTTCAGCCACTAGTAGACCTTGGTAGAGAGTGTGCAGTAGTCACATTCCAGGAGAAAAGTTAATTCCTAACATACCGTTATCTCTGTCCAGCCCATTCATTTCTATACACCAGTTAGCTGCTCCCTGCCTTCTCCCTTTAGGCTTTTGACGAGATGCTCTTATCCATCCTGTAGAATCACAATTCCTGCACCCAGTATCTAGGCTCTCACTGTCTGTGGCTGTGTGCTTGCTCATCAGAGCTATCACTCAGGGAGAAGAGCCCGTCCTGCCAGAAATCAGGAAGTAAGGAGACTGCATAGCTCTGAGCTGCTCAAGAGATCACTTATGAAAACTCCTTTTAGGCATCAAACATTTCCTTTGTTCAAATAGAAAGAATATAGATCTACATATTTTAGAATGTGTATGAACTACATGTCTGAAATAAAAATAAATGATTCTAAATAATATATATATATATATATATATATATATATATATATATAGTACAGACCAAAAGTTTGGATACACCTTCTCATTTAAAGATTGTTCTGTATTTTCATGACTATGAAAATTGTACATTCACACTGAAGGCATCAAGACTATGAATTAACACAGGTGGAATTATATACTTAACACAAAAAATTTGGGAAACAACTGAAAATATGTCTTATATTCTAGGTTCTTCAAAGTAGCCACCTTTAGCTTTGATAACTGCTTTGCACACTCTTGGCATTCTCTTGATGAGCTTCAAGAGGTAGTCACCGGAAATGGTCTTCCAACAATCTTGAAGGAGTTCCCAGAGATGCTTAGCACTTGTTGGCCCTTTTGCCTTCACTCTGCGGTCCAGCTCACCCCAAACCATCTCGATTGGGTTCAGGTCTGGTGACTGTGGAGGCCAGGTCATCTGGCGTAGCACCCCATCACTCTCATTTTGGTCAAATAGCCCTTACACAGCCTGCAGGTGTGTTTGGGGTCATTGTCTTGTTCAAAAATAAATGATGGTCCAACTGAACGCAAACCGGATGGAATAGCATGCCGCTGCAAGATGCTGTGGTAGCCCTGCTGGTTCAGTATGCCTTCAATTTTGAATAAATCCCCAACAGTGTCACCAGCAAAGCACCCCCACACCATCACACCTCCTCCTCCATGCTTCACGGTGGGAACCAGGCATGTAGAGTCCATCCGTTCACCTTTTCTGCATCGCACAAAGACACGGTGGTTGGAACCAAAGATCTCAAATTTGGACTCATCAGACCAAAGCACAGATCTCCACTGGTTTAATGTCCATTCCTTGTGTTCTTTAGCCCAAACAAGTCTCTTCTGCTTGTTGCCTGTCCTTAGCAGTGGTTTCCTAGCAGCTATTTTACCATGAAGGCCTGCTGCACAAAGTCTCCTCTTAACAGTTGTTGTAGAGATGTGTCTGCTGCTAGAACTCTGAGGAAGCCATATGGCGAGAGCGTGGGTTCGGGGCTAGGCTGACGACCTGGTGCGGGCTGCACACACATGGGTATGCATTGTTTCTGACTGTTTCTCTCTCTACTTTTTGGGGAAGCTCCTCTTATATTCATGCTTTTATGGCATGCCTAATACATTCTTTACTGAGGGCTCCCATGTATAGGTATCTCACCTGTCATTAGTGGCACATTATTGCAGGGACTGTGATTATACAATCTACTGGGTAATCTATTGCATAGAGCTTTTGCATGGAACATTGAATGGATTACTACTATTATTATTTATTTTTCTTTGCGCAAGACACCTGCACTTTATGATTCATTGGGGAGATTATTACATGGACCTCTGCACGTAATATTGTATGGACTACCAATATATGTTTAACCCCCCCCTTCCCCTTTTTTTTCTCTCTGCAAAGTGCCTGCTATAAGTACTGCCCCATTTTTGTCCAATAAATGCAGCTGATCTCTGCGACCTGTGTATGTGCTGTGCGCCTGGGCACTTCAGCCCTCACTGGGTACCCATCTTTACATCTTAAACTGTATGTTAAATTATGTATGCAAGTTTTTAAGAAATTGAATTAATAAAAATTATGTTTTTTATCGCTAAACTCAATGTCCTTCTCTCTTTCTGCTAGAACTCTGTGTGGCATTGACCTAGTCTCTAATCTGAGCTGCTATTAACCTGCGATTTCTGAGGCTGGTGACTCGGATAAACTTATCCTCAGAAGCAGAGGTGACTCTTGGTCTTCCTTTCTTGGGGCGGTCCTCATGTGAGCCAGTTTCTTTGTAGCGCTTGATGGTTTTTGCAACTTCACTTGGGGACACTTTCAAAGTTTGCCCAATTTTTCGGACTGACTGACATTTATTTCTTAAAGTAATGATGGCCACTCATTTTTTCTATAATTAGCTGCTTTTTTCTTGCCATAATACAAATTCTAACAGTCTATTCAGTAGGACTCTCAGCTGTGTATCCACCTGACTTCTGCACAACTGATGCTCCCAACCTAATTTATAAGGCAAGAAATTCCACTTATTAAACCTGACAGGGCACACCTGTGAAGTGAAAACCATTTCCGGTGACTACTTCTTAAAGCTCATCAAGAGAATGCCAAGAGTGTGCAAAGCAGTCATCAAAGCAAAAGGTGGCTACTTTGAAGAACCTAGAATATAAGACATATTTTCAGTTGTTTCACACTTTTTGTTAAGTATATAATTCCACATGTGTTAATTCATAGTTTTGATGCCTTCAGTCCAAAATTTATCCAAAATTAATGAGTATGCTTCAGATTTTTCCGCAATGATAATCCGCAGCGTAAATTTCCGCAGCATGTGCACAGTGTTGCACAGCTTCTGGATACCCACAGTTGCAGTATAAAACTTCACAAAGCAGATTACATGGGATAACAAGCTTTTACTTCTCAGAACATGAGGTAAAGGAAAAAACGCACAGTCACACAGTACTGCATCAGGAAGTAAGAACAAAATAGAAAATACAAGAGAGACTTTTTTTCTTTCACAATACAGTAAACAAGGAAACTTTACACAACATCGCCATCTACTGTCAGATCAGCATAAACTCCTCCTTCACACAAACAAAGAAGTCCACAACTGTTGCATATACCAACACACAGCACATGCGGGTTATCAGTGAGGACCATGGGGCACGCATTACCAAGCGTTTAAGCGTTTTCGCTTCGAAAATTCCGCAGCAAAAACGCTTGAAAAACGCACAGTGGGCACGCAGCCTCAAAGTCACTTCAAAACTGAACAGGTCCCTATAAAAATAAGTTTTGTAAATTTCCTTGAAAAAAATGAAAAATAACTGCTACATTTTTAAATCTTCTAAAATGCTAACAAAATAAAACAACATTTTACAAATGGTGCTGATGTAAAGCAGACATGAGGGAAATGTTATTTATTACTGTTTTTGTGTGGTATGACTATTGGGATTAAAGGCATAATCAATCAAAGTTTGAAAAGTGCAATTTTTAAAACATTTTTGCCAAGTTTCTGATATTTTTATAAATAAACGCAAACCATATCAGCCTAAATTTACCATTATTATAAAGTATCATGCATCACAAAAAACAGTCTCGAAAGCTATGGGATATGTTGAAGCATTCCAGAGTTATTACTATATAAAGTGACACTGGTCAGATTTAAAAAAAATTGGTTTGGTCATGAAGGGGTTAAGCCACTTTGTTACCATTTTGGCAGTATGCTTCTGGTCATTGTCCATTTGGAGGACCTATTTCTGCTCAAGCTTTAACTTCCTGGCTGATATCTTGAGATGTTGCTTCAGTATTGCCACATAATCTTCTTTTCTCATGAAGCCATCTATTTTGTGATGTGCACCAAGTCCCTCTTGCAGCAAAGGAACCCCACAACATGATGCTGCTGCCCCCGTGTTTCACAGTTGGGATGGTGTTCTTAGGCTTCTAAGCTTCTCCCTTTTTCCTCTAAACTTAACGATGGTCATTATGCACAAAAAGTTCAATTCTAGTTTCATCAGACCACAGGACATGTCTCCAAAAATTAAGGTCTTTGTTCCTGTGTGCATTTGCAAACATTAATCTGGCTTTTTTATGTTTCTTTTGGATTAATGGCTTCTTCCTGGCAGAGTGGTCTTTCAGCCCATGTTGATACAGTACTCGTTTCACTGTGAATTGTCACTCTGACAATCTTACTAGCTTCTGCCATCCTCTTCACAAGGTCTTTTGCTTTTGTCCTGGGGTTGATATGCACATGTCGGACCAAAGCACGTTCATCTCTGGGACACAGAACCCGTCTCTTTCCTGAGTGGTATGATGGCTGGACATTCCAATCTTGTTTGTACTTGCATATAATTGTTTGTACAGATGAACGAGGCACCTTCAGATATCTTGAAATTGTACCTAAGGATAAGCCAGACTTGTGCAAGTCTACAATTCTCTTCCTGATATCTTGGCTGATTTCTTTACACTTTCCCATGATGCTACACATAGAAGCAGTGTGTTTCAGGTGTGCATTAAAATACATCCACAGGTGTGTCTCTAATTAACTCAGATGTTGCCCAAAAAACTATTAGAAGCTTCCAAACACATGGCATCATCATATGGGCAGTCGAGAATTGTTTAAATACATAGTAATCTTAGTGTATGTAAACTTTTGACTTTGCAGTAAGTAATAAAAATGCCTTAAAACATTATCTCTCTCTCATTATTCTGGCATTTGGCAAATATTAAAAATGATGGTAATCCTAATTGACCTAAAACGGGAAAGGTTTATACTTATTTCATGTCAGATATTGAGAAAAACATGCATATGTGTCTTTTTATATAGTGTATGTAAACTTCTGGTTTCAAATGTGCACATCTCATTGCTATAGCAAATCAGTGGGAGTGATCAACAGTGATAAAGTAATAGAAAAAAGGAAGAAAATTGAATCCTTAGAGGAAAAGTAAGATAATTTGTCTAAAAAATGCCAGTGTAAGGAGGCTCATAAGCTCCCCGGGGAGCCATTGCATGGTTTATAAGCCTCCTTACTCTGGCATTTCACTCTCCTCACTGGGATCTAAGGGGTAAAGTTTTTCCTTCTGAAGTCTCTCAGACAGCTAAATCAGATCTCATGCTTTGCACTGCTGAGGGGCAACACCCCGAAACACCATGGCTGCAAATTGAGATTCTAGTTTGCCATTTATCCTAAATCATGTGGCAAGGCTTGTTAAAAGGTTGATATTGACTTTTAGGATTGCTACTTCTAATAGGTTGCACTGGAAGAGACAGTTTGCAAGTTTTAGGTGGAATTTCTCTTCAATAAAAATACTTTTTGATTACACCAGTGATTTTTTTCCTTTCTTACAGACTGGACCAGTCATTGGGGAAGCCCTCGCTGTTTCTTTCTGGATAGATTCCACTTCCTACCACTATGAAATGGAATAAATGCTATGTTTTAGAGAAATTAACAATAGTAATGGTAATAATCTGACACCATATGATGGCAAATCCAAGCAACATGCCGTCATTTGTAACAATGGGAAAGCCTTTTTTTAAGAGGTTGTCCAGAATAAGGATGCCATATTTCATCGCTTTGTGGAAGAATAGGTAAATCGTTTCTCATGTTATATTCTCTGAACTGTAAATCATAAACAGTTTCACAAATTTGGTTGAATGCCAGTGGACCCAAAAAATGCTAATTTCTAATAGTAAATTTAAAAATGACTTTTTTTTACTTTTATTTATTTCCAGATAAAGTGAAAGATCGAGGCTCTAATACAATTGGGTCAAGATTGAACCGTGTCGAGGACAAGGTAAGAAAATAAGATAAAACCATATATATTTATATTATGCACAGCTACTACTTACACATACACACATGGAGTACAGGATATACAGACAATTACCACATACTACATACAGAATATTCCTCACTCTCTGAAAAAGTGTAAAATACATAATGGTGCATCCAGACACCAATTCTACAGCGCTGCTCATACACTGCAAAGAGTCTAAATACCTGTGGTCATCTGTGACTTGCACACACAAGTTAAGGTGGCCACACACAATAACTGAACGTTGATTGCTGGTTCGGCCGTCCACTACCTCTCCCAACTCTCATACACGAGAAGGTTTGGCTTGGTTAAATGTTCATGTGTTTTCAAAGTGGAGAACTATGAAAATCACTGCCAAACGGCTCTGGCAGCAGCTTATCACCTGAATAACAAAAGGGTCAGGCATTAAGGGTCAGGCAGTTTGAATTTTACCTCCTCTGACCTCATCTGTCAGGGAAGAGTCTGGATGTCCCCTTAGACTATTAGCTTAGTCTATTGTGTATGGAGGCTTAAAGGGGTTTTCCATTACTCAGACAACTCCTTCTCAATCCATATGTGTGTCCCCCAGTAAAATAATAACACCTATACTCACCTCCAGTGCCAGCACTATTCCAGCGGTGTCTGCACTGGCTCTCCTGGGGATTGCGTGTGTCATGGGTGTGTCAGAAGTGACAGACAGTCATCCTGCAGTTGGTTGCAGGAGATCTCTTCATTTGGCCTTACAGACAACTTCTTAGAATATGTATCTCTAGGACGCAGGGGCTAGCTTCCTCGGGCTAATTAACACCCTGGCCTGGATGTATAAATACCTGTTGTGAGCCAGAGGGAAGTGCCGGCGATATTCATTACCCCTTGTGAAGGCTTGAGCAAGAGCAGTACTTCTATCTCTCTGGTGCTAGAGAACGTGTGCGCATTTGTCTGGAGTCGAGTAAAGCTAAGCGATTTTCCCTTGTTTGTCCCCCCTTGTTGTCTTTAGTGTTCAGTGGGGATCAACTAGTGCTCATCCTTTCTGTTCCCTAGCCTGAGCCTAATGCCAGGGATAGACAGGCTGAGGTATGCATGCGGCAATTGGTGAAGAACCAATAAAGGGACATTAGTGGAGACAGGGTGACACTAGATCAGCCTAGGAGTTCTCCACTCCCCACTTTCCCTAGTCTGGGTTCCCTTTCCGTTTTACCTTTGTGTTGCACTTAGTCTTTCACACACCTTGCGTGACAGCATGACATTATGTCTCATGATTCCTAGGGGCAATCAGTGCTGACTTTACTCTCCCCGCCTTTGGCCAACTTGCATACATCCAGAGGAAGTGAGAGATGTTGCTGCTCTTACTTCCTCCGGATGTACAGGTATGTGCTATAACTGGAGGCAGGAAGAGTGAAGCCAGCGCTGATTGGCAGCAGGGATCACTTTACATAACAATGTCACGTGATCCCAAGGAGAGCCAATGCCGACACGGCTGGAACACTGGAAGGGAATATAGGTGTTATTATTTTACTGAGGGCAAAAATATATATATGGAGAAGGAGATGTCCGAGTAGTAGAAAACCCCTTTAACTGTTGGCTACTACTTTCATGGATGTGGACAGAAAGCTCTTTCTGAGTTCATTAAGCAGTTCAATCTGACAAAGGTTTCCAACAGAGTTGGTGCGAGTCAATTCGCAGGACCCAGTCCATCAGCCACATCCATAATCTGTGACCGCTGCATCGGAGCCCTGAGAACCACCTCCTACATCCCGGCATCCACTGCTGTTCTACTGATTAGCCGGCCTGATGCAATGTCACATATGCATCATGCTGTAACCATAAAGATGCAGCTAATCAGAAGAGAAGCAGGGAATCTTGGAAGGTAGAAGGCAGGTCTTGAGGCTCCTGTCCAGCATCCAAAGATTACTGACGTGGCCGATGGACCCAGTGCTGCGAAACGAATCGCACCAACTCTAGTTTTCAATTAAAACAACAATGTCTAAATGGCTAACCAATATTGCATTAAAGGATCTATCTACTTTATTTCTCCCCAAAACTGTGCCTCTCTTGTCCATGGGGTGTGTCTGGTATTGCAACTCAGTGCCCCATTGATTTGGTTAGGGATAAGCTACAATATCAGGCAGCGCTCACGGGTAGCGTGAAATGTGTATGGAGTGTGGTCTGTATCTATGCTATTCTCTTTGTTTGAATTTTTTTTTATACATTTGTAGGTAACTCAAATGGATCATAAACTCAATCTCATAACCGATATGATTCACCACCTGATAGCAAACCAACAAAGCGGTCAGTCTACCAACAGAACACCGCACCGGAGCAACTCTCTGAACGACGGGAGCAACCTCTCCAGTACTCTGCCTACCAACAGTTAACAGTGCCAAGACGAGACCAAGATAATGCATCTTGATGAACAAACACAAACTCGTTCTTCTACTGTCCTCAATGCAGATATTCATTATTTTAATGAATGCATTTATAAGCAGAAAGTAAAATGAATGATGAAATTAGACTGAGTATCGAGTAAGTGTGTAACACTGTAAAGGACGTCTTGTCTATTCTCTGTAGATCCTATCAGGGTTCATTGAAGGTTTCTTAGAGGAAGGGACATGGAACATATGTGTATTGCTCCATGTAGAAACATGCAAGAAAGCATCTGATACATTGATGAATCCTTTCTCAGGAAGATTGTAGCTCATCGGACTGTGGGATCGTAAATCGCTACGGGTCGTGCTGTAAAACTGGCAATACAACTGAACAATTACCCTGATTTTTTTATTGTATTAAAATACACTTTTTACATTGATTTTCAATTCTTGGGGGCCTAAAATGACAATTCTTTTGAGAAAAATAGAAATAAATATTGTACTGTAGAAAATTACACTTCTTTTTTTTTACAATGTATTTTTGGTAAAAATGGTATTAAAGAGTTAATTTTTCTTTAGGATTTCTGATCACAATTTTTTTTTTCTGGAATATTTTTTGACATCTGATCAAATGTATTGTATTTTCTCAAAAATGTTGATATTTGCACATTGATTGGTTTAAAGCAGTGATGGCGAATCTTTTAGAGACCGAGTGCCCAAACTGCATTCCAAAACCCACTTATTTATGGCCAAGTGCCAACACGGCAATTTATCCTAAATATTGAGGTTTTACTGATACAAACAACTGATACAAAGAGCAGACGAGGGCAGCATAGAGCAGCCACAGACAGGAGCAGGGGTAAGAGACTGCAGAAATAAAGAATGTGCTCACCCACATCCTGGTATATATGCTGGCCCTCCCCTCAATCCTGGTATATATGCTGGCCCTCCCCTCAATCCTGGTATATATGCTGGCCCCCCCTCAATCCTGGTATATATGCTGGCCCTCCCCTCAATCCTGGTATATATGCTGGCCCCCCCCTCAATCCTGGTATATATGCTGGCCCTCCCCTCAATCCTGGTATATATGCTGGCCCTCCCCTCAATCCTGGTATATATGCTGGCCCTCCCCTCAATCCTGGTATATATGCTGGCCCTCCCCTCAATCCTGGTATATATGCTGCCCCTCCCCTCAATCCTGGTATATATGCTGGCCACCCCCTCAATCCTGGTATATATGCTGGCCCTCCCCTCAATCCTGGTATATATGCTGCCCCTCCCCTCAATCCTGGTATATATGCTGGCCCTCTCCTCAATCCTGGTATATATGCTGCCCCCCCTCAATCCTGGTATATATGCTGGCCCTCCCCTCAATCCTGGTATATATGGTGGGCCTCTCCTCAATCCTGGTATATATGCTGGCCCTCCCCTCAATCCTGGTATATATGCTGGCCCTCCCCTCAATCCTGGTATATATGCTGGCCCTCCCCTCAATCCTGGTATATATGCTGCCCCCCCTCAATCCTGGTATATATGCTGGCCCTCCCCTCAATCCTGGTATATATGGTGGGCCTCCCCTCAATCCTGGTATATATGCTGGCCCTCCCCTCAATCCTGGTATATATGCTGGCCCTCCCCTCAATCCTGGTATATATGCTGGCCCTCCCCTCAATCCTGGTATATATGCTGCCCCCCCTCAATCCTGGTATATATGCTGGCCCTCCCCTCAATCCTGGTATATATGCTGGCCCTCCCCTCAATCCTGGTATATATGCTGCCCCCCCTCAATCCTGGTATATATGCTGGCCCTCCCCTCAATCCTGGTATATATGGTGGGCCTCCCCTCAATCCTGGTATATATGCTGGCCCTCCCCTCAATCCTGGTATATATGCTCCTCCCCCCCCCCCCAGCCATTGTGCATCCCATATTAAAAAAAAAAAAAAACACATAATAAACCCTCCTCCTCACCTTCCTTCTTCTCCCGCGCAGCGTCCTCTCCTGTAGTCGGCACATCTAGCTGAAGTGTATTGCCGCGCACGTACTAGCCAGGCCCGTGCGCGCTGCAGTACACGCTGCCGGCCAATCAGAGGCCAGCGGCCGCTGGCCTCTGATTGGCCAGCCGACGTCATGCTGGCCTCTGATTTGCCGGCAGCCGCTTCTGATTGTCCGGAAGCCACTAGCCTCTGATTGTCCGGCCAACGTCATGCTGGTCTCTGATTGGTCAGAAGCCGCAGGCCTCTAATTGGCCGGCCGAATTCATGCTGGCCTCTGATTGGAAGGAAGCCGCTGGCCTCTGATTGGCCGGTCGACGTCATGCTGGCCTCTGATTGGCCGGCAGACACTGGCCTCTGATTGACCGGTCGACGTCATGCTGGCCTCTGATTGGCCGGCAGCCGCTTCTGATTGTCCGGAAGCCGCTAGCCTCTGATTGTCCGGCCGAATTCATGCTGGCCTCTGATTGACCGGCAGGCGTGATGCTGGCCTCTGATTGACCGGCCGACGTCATGCTGGCCTCTGATTGGGCGGCAGCCGCTGGCCTCTGATTGGCCGGCAGCGTGTATTGCCGCGCACAGGCCTGGCTAGTTCGTGCGCTGCAATACACTCCAGCTCGATGTGTTTCCGTCCGAGAGAGATCGCACATCTAGCTGCAGTAGCGGAGCTGGTGCCGGCACTCGGCGGCTCAGAGTTCTCCCCCGCCGGCCCTATCCAGTAGCGCTAGTGCTGCGGCCATGGTGCCCCCCAGGAGGGCTCTGCTGCCCCCTCTGCACGCTGCCATAGGTTCCCAGCACTGGTGTAAAGCATTTCTTCTTTTACAGCTGACGACCCAAAATTGGGGATTTTCTGAAAAAAAAATAAAAAATGGCCAGTCTGCATTATATATGGTGGAAGTGAGAATGTATCATCTGGATAAGGGGGTGGTCTTCACAGAGGGGTCTATGGAGAGATGTCACTTTATAAGAAGCACATAGCATGGAATACCGGGGGGAAGCCTTCTGGCTCCTTATGTTGCACCAGTCCGGAATGCTCCACTATGGTCCATCCTTCTATAGTTCTTCTCTTACACTTTCTGCTGGTCGGTATATGGACGTATTCGCTCTATGCTGACAGGCACTCCCTTAGTATAGCCCATGTAATGAACGGCACCACAATGTTGTAGGTTCTGACTACTGTGTAAAAAAACACCCACCCAGAGACCGGCCATAATCTTATAGTCTGGGTGTGAATACGCTGTAGGTAGAGCTACACTTTTGTTGTGGAAATTTTGGTAATTTTATTTACCTTTTTGCATTTAGGCTATGTGCCCACGATGCAGAAATGAAGCAGAAAATTTCTGCAGCATTTCTGCATCTCCCTGACAGAAAAAACTCATGCAGATTGACAAGCGCTTTCCAGGCGATTTTAGCATCACTTGGAAAGTGCTTGACAACTAGGTCACACTGTATAAATTCATGGAAACAGCATGGATTTATATAGTGTGAACCGTAAAAATGAAAACAAATAAAGCTATACTCACCCCTGATGCCCGACGTGGCTGCAGCGCTGCTTCCTGTCTGGTTCCTGGATGCCGGCATATCGCGAGACAGAGCGGTGAAGGGCCTGCGGTCACATGACTGTGACGTCACCGCAGGTCCTCAAGCGATGCCGGCATTCAGAGAGAAGCCGCCGGACAGGTGAATATAAACTTTATTTGTTTTTTTATTCTTTTTTTACAGGTACAATGGTACCCAGGTCTGGATGAGAGTCTCCTCTTCTCCAGAACTGGGTACCATCCGCACATAGAGACGCATAGAAGCCGCTTGTAAAAATGTACAGTCGCGGTTTCTATGCGTCTCAATGCAAGTCAATGGCGGGGCTTCCGCTGCGCTTCTGCAAAATTAAATGACATGCTGCAGATTTTTGTACGCAGCATAAACGCTGCGGAAAAATCCGCCGCATGTGCATAGAACATGCGGAATCCCCTTGGGGACCATGGGGTGCGGATTACCTAGCGTTTCACAAGCGTTTATGCTGCGGAAATTCCGCAGCATAAACGCTTGAAAAACGCTACGTGGGCACTCAGCCTTACCCGAATGAGGCTTGTGAGAAATCCTTAAATATGCTGCAGATTTCTCCTGTATGATGCTGACCAATCATAAGCAAGCAGCAACACTCAAAGAAAAGAAGAACACGCCCCCACCATAGCTCAAAGCGGGTTTCTTAGGGTATAAAGCTACGTTCTCACTATGAGTTTTTAGTGAGTTTTTACGCTGCATATTTTAGAAATAATGCAAGTAACCTATCTTAATGGTTGCAGAAATTCTGCAACATCAAAAACTCACCAAAAGCTCATCGTGGGAACCTAGCCTAAGATGTGTAATGATGGAGAGTCCTGATCTCCTGGTCTAACCTTCTGCATGATTAGAAAGCAGAGGTAACAGCTCTTAGACAAGGAAGGAGCCGCACAGCTGAGTTTCTCTGTGTCACATTACAAACCCTTTTATTGACTCTCCTGATTATGGAGTGTGCCAGTATCACACTTATGTCTTCTGTGCTCAAGCAACTTGTATTCTTTCTGCAGTGATATTAGGCTGTTATTACACCTCACAGAGGAGCAGTGTGTTCTGGGTTACTTCTATGGTGAAATGCAATGACAGTCTGCTCTAATCTCACTGCAGAATGAGTACAAGTTGAGCACAACGGATCTAAGTGTGATACTGACACTGTGCTCTCATTTCTGGACAGGCAGTTTGGGATAGGCGCAGAACAGCAGAGGTGAGAGTGCCATAAGAGGAGGAAAGCTGTTAGAAAGGTTTGTAATGTTGCACAACTAAACTCTCTTGTGCTGCCCCTTCACCCACAGAGACCTTAACTGAAAGGTATTAGTCAGTTGTGTGCTCTAATCATGCAGGAGGTTAGCCCAGGAGACCAGGTCTGTATCCTTACATCTTAGACACTGAGAAATCTGCTCTAAGCTATGGTGGGGATGTGATCATCTTTCTTTTCAGTGTTGTCGTCTGCTTATAATTGGTCAGCATCATGCAGGGAGAAGAATTTCGCACCCCCAGTGAAATCTCTGATAACATCTACTTGGACTTAATTTTTTTTAACTCATTAGGCGCCAAATACTTTCATTGCTAATATCTCTGCAAATGAAAGATAAAATAGAAAGAGCATGGATGAGATACCAGGACACTGTGTGTGGCACTTTATTATTATTATTATTTATTATTCTAGCTCCATTTATTCCATGGTGCTTTACATGTGAAAAAGGGGGTATACATAGCAAACACAATTGCAAAAATCTTGAACAAAAACGCAATGGCAAACTGGTACTGGAGGAGAGAGAACCCTACCTGCGATGTCTCACAATCTTCAAGGGATGGGTGAGGATACAGTAGGTGAGGGTAGAGCTGGTCATGCAGCGGTGTGGTGGAGCAATGATTACTGCAGGTTGTAGGCTTTTCGGAAGAGGTGGGTTTTCAGGTTCCTTTAGAAGGTTTCCACGGTAGGCGAGAGTCTGATGAGAGTCTGATGTTTTGGGGTAGAGAGTTCTAGAGTAGGGGGGATGCACGGGAGAAATCTTGTATGCAATTGTGAGAAGAAACGATAAGAGGGGAGTAGAGAAGGAGATCTTGTGAGGATCGTAGGTTGCGTGTAGGTGTGTACCGGGAGACTAGGTCACAGATGTATGGAGGAGACAGGTAGTGGATGGCTTGGTATGCCACGGTTAGGGTTTTGAACTGGAGTCTCTGGGCAATGGGGAGTCGGTGAGCCATTTGACAGAGAGGAGAGGCCGGGGAGTAGGCGGAAGGCAGGTGGATTAGTCGGGCAGCAGAGTTTATAATAGATTGGAGGGGTACGGGAGTGTTAGCGGGGAGGCCACAGAGCAGGAGGTTGTAGTAGTCGAGGCGGGAGATGATGAGGGCGTGCACTAGTGTTTTTGCAGATTCATGGTTGAGGAATATGCGGATCCATGTTTTTGAGTTGGAGTCGGCAGGAGGAGGAAAGGGCTTTGATATGTGGCTTGAAGGAGAGGTTAGAGTCCAGGGTTACTCTGATGCAGCGAGCTTGTGGGACTGGGGAAAGTGGACAGCCATTGATTTTGATGGATAGGTCAGATGGGGAGGCTGAGTGAAATGGGGGAAAGATGATGAATTCTGTTTTATCCATGTTAAGTTTTAGAAATCTAGCAGAGAAGAAGGATGAGATAGCGAACAGACATTTTGGGGTTCTGGTTAGTAAGGAGGTGATATCAGGTCCAGAGAGGTAAATCTGTGTGTCGTTAGCATAGAGATGATACTGAAAGCCGTGGGACTCTATGAGCTGTCCCAGGTCGAAGGTGCAGATGGAGAAGAGCAGGGGTCCTATGACTTAACCTTGGGGAACACTGACAGATAGGATGCGAGATGAGGAGGTGGTGTGTGAGTGAGAAACACTGAAGGTTCTGTCTGTTAAGTATGAGTAGATCCAAGATTATTATGATCTGCAACATAAACTAGGGAAAGAAGGGGAGAGCTGTCCCCACAGTAAGACTAAGCTGAGTCCCTACGTTGTAGCAGGCAACCTGTTCCTTGTGAACAGACCCGCCTTCGTCCTCGGCTAGTCTGAACGGAGACCTATAGAGAAAGGAAGGGGTCCCTAAAAGAACTAAGGACTGGGACAAAAATGGGACACCTCCTAACAGAAGTTGTTGCAGAGCAAAAGAAAAACTGACAAAAGTACTAGAGGTCCAGAGGACCAAGCAAACTAGAGATAGATAGGCACAAAAGCACCTGGCTAGAAAGACAGTCTAAACAACACTGAAGTCTAGCAAGGCCAGAAGGGCGGAGCTGGAATAAATAGGAAGATGGTCACGTGACCGCAAAACACAAGATAGAAACAAAAACAAACAGGAGGGTTCTAACAGTACCCCCTCTTTTATGAGGATCCTCCGGATCCTCCAGGCCCAGGCCTATCTGGAAATCTCCTGTGGAAAGCTCTGACAAGTCTAGGGGCAGAGACATCATCCGCCTTAACCCAGGAGTTATTCCTCGGGACCGAAACCTTTCCAAGCGACGAGATACTGCAATCTCCCTCTATGCTCTCTGGAATTCAGGATACGAGAAATTTCATATTCGCCGTCTTCCACCACCGGAGGAACTGTGACAGTGGCCTCCCTATCCGATACATCAGCCTTTTTCAACAAAGAAACATGAAACACAGGATTAATCTTCCAGGAGGAGGGAACCTCCAACCTAATAGCAGACTGGTTAACCACCTGAAGCACCTTAAAAGGCCCCACAAACTTCGGACCCAATTTTTTAGAGGAAATCCTCAATCGCAGATTCTTTGAGGACAACCAAACCATGTCACCCACAGTAAACAAAACCTCTTTACATTTCCTGTTAAAATACTTCTTGGACTTTTTGTTAGCCTCTTGAAGGTTACAACGTACATTAGTCCAAACTCCAAATCACCGGAAAAATTCTCCTCCTCCGGCACCGCCGACCGCAATTTGGAGAACGAACCAAAAGACGGATGTCTCCCAGTACAACAAAAAAAGAACACCCAGCAGAGGAGGATGTATGGTTGTTAAGAGCAAATTCTGCGAGTGGCAGAAACTCAGACCACCTCTCTTGATTGTCTGCCACAAATCAGCGCAAAAACTGTTCCACATCCTGGTTCTTTCTTTCAGTCTGTCCATTAGACTCAGGATGATAACCAGACGAAAATGACAAATGAACTCCCAACCTGTCATAAAAAGCACACCAAAAGCGAGCCACAAACTGAGGTCTCCTATCAGAAACAATGTCGGTGAGAACGCCATGGTGCCTGACAATTTTCTTAACAAACGCCTTAGCGAGTGTCTTAGCGCAGAGTAGCTTAATGAATGGAACCAAATGACACATCTTGCTAAAACGGTCCATGACCACCCAGATGTCAGTGAAACCCTCGGACACAGGAAGGTCAGTAATAAAATCCATTGCCAAATGCGTCCAAGGCGCACTAGGAACCTCCAGAGGTCAAAGCAACCCCGCAGCAGGGGTATGGGAAGCCTTTGACCTAGCACACACCGTACACTGACGCACCCGCTTGATGACTTCCTTCTGCCACCCGGGCCACCAAAAACTGCGACTGATAAGTCTCTTAGTCCCAGAAATTCCTGGATGACCTGCCAACTGAGACTCATGATACCCCACAAACAAATCTCTCCTAGAGGTTCTAGGCACAAACAATCTCCCATGAGGAGTGTTAGATGGGGCATCCTCTTGGGCTTTCAGAATCCCTTCTTCCAAAACAGAGTCTAATGCTGCTACCACAACTCCTTCCTGTAAAATGCTCTCCTCCTCCTCGGTACCAACCATGGGGGAAAAGCTGCGAGATAAAGCATCGGCTTTAACATTCCTAGTACCAGGGATATAGGTAACAGAAAAATTAAACCGAGAAAAAAAAAGTGCCCACCTAGCTTGACGGGCATTCAAGCGTTTGGCAGCATCCAGATAGATCAAATTCTTATGATCTGTGAAAACCTGAACAGGAAATGTAGCACTTTCCAAGAAATGATGCCAATGTTCAAACGCAAGTTTAATAGCCAACAATTCCCGATTACCAACATCGTAATTAAGTTCGGTTTCTGAAAATTTTTTTGAAAAAAAATCACAGGGATGTACTCCATCCTTGTTCTCCTGAGACAAAACTGCACTGACCCCCACCGAAGAAGCATCAACCTCGACCAAAAAAGGCTTGGTCTCGTCAGGCTGCATAAGGGTAGGGGCAGAACTGAACCTCTCCTTGAGATACACAAAAGCTTCAATGGCCTCAGTAGTCCACTGGACCATATTCGCACCTTTCCTGGTGAGATCAGTCAGTGGCTTAACAATTATAGAAAAATTCTTAATGAATTTCCTGTAATAATTGGCGAAACCCAAAAATCTCTGTATCGATTTCAAACCAATAGGCCTAGGCCATTCCTGCACAGCCTGAACTTTCACCGGGTCCATCTCAAAGCCCTCGCTGGAGATAATGTAGCCCAAAAAACTAATTCTCTGCACAGTGAACTCACATTTCTCCAGCTTAGCAAAAAGTGAATTATCACTCAATAACTGCAACACCTCACGTACGCTCTGCCAATGGGAATCCAGATCTGGTGAATAAATCAGAATGTCATCCAAATACACAACCACATTCTTGCCAATCAAAGGTCTCAGGATGTCATTAATAAGGTTCTGAAAAAACGCGGGTGCATTGGTAAGACCGAAGGGCATCACCAGATTCACAAAATGACCTACCGGAGTGTTAAAAGCAGTTTTCCATTCATCACCCTCCTTCATTCGTAACAAATTGTATGCCCCCCGGAGATCAATTTTATAGAACCACTTGGTCCCCACTAACTGGTTAAACAAGTCTGGAATTAACGGCAATGGGTAGGAATTGCGTACGGTAATCTTATTAATTTCACGAAAGTCCAGACATGGACGTAAACCACCGTCTTTTTTTTTAACAAAGAAAAATCCAACGGCCACAGGCGACTTAGAAGGTCTAATGTGACCAGCAGCCAAGCTCGTCTGTATGTATTCCTCCAAGGCCTTTCTTTCAGGGATAGTCAGATTTAATAAGCGACTCTTGGGAAGAGTAGCTCCAGAAACAAACTCAATGGTGCAATCATAGTCCCTATGAGGAGGTAAAACTTGCGACTCCTCCTCTGAAAAAACCTTCCAAAAATCCTGAATAGGTACAGATAATTCCCCTTTTTCCACAGCCGCAATGCGACCATTACAACATTTATCATAGCACTTAGGACTCCAAGACTTAATCTCATTAGTAGACCAGTCCAGTAAAGGATTGTGCAGTTTTAACCAAGGCAAACCTACACATGCGGATTTCAATTGGGGAACATTGCTGCCCTTCTACCATGCATTTTTCATGCGTTTCCGCGGCGTTTCCGCAACTGCAAAAATGCCGCGGAAACGCATGAAAAACGCATCGTGTGAACTCAGCCTCAGGCTATGTGCCCACGTTGCAGAAATGAAGCAGAAAATTTCTGCTTCATTTCTGCAAGTCCTCTCCCGGAAAAACGCATGCGGAATTCCGCACGCATTTATCGCGCGTTTTTCATGCGTTTATCTCGCGTTTTCCACATGCGGAATTGCCTTGCGTTTTTAATGCATTGCACAAGGCAATTCCGCTTGCGGAAACGCAAAATTAATTGACATGCTGCGGATTTTTGAACGCAGCATAAAAGCTGCGGAAAAATCCGCAGCATGTGCATAGAACTTGCGGAATCCCCTTGGGGACCATGGAGTGCGGATTACCATGCGTTTTACAAGTATTTCCGCTGCGGAAATTCCGCATCAAAAACGCTTGTAATCCGCAACGTGGGCACTCAGCCTAAAAGCAAAAGTATAAATACTAATTATTTATCAAAGCTGGACAAAATCTAGAAACCATATAATAAAACTGGCATAAAATATAGTGCTGAGCAAGAGTTTAGGGAGAGATGTACAACTGGCACTGGCCTTTGAAAGGGATTGTGTAATCGCACAAAACTAGCAAAAATGTAAAGTGCCTGTAAAACAAGGAACGTGCAATTTACCTCTTAGTAAAAATCCTATTCTTTCTCAAGAACGGGAGGAATTTTAATTTCATGATTTTTTTTTAATCAAATAATTTTTATTGAAAAACTCCAAATACAAATTTTCCATCTTTCAAATAACATACATGACATAGTAATTCCATAGTATAAAACATGAACAAAGTATCTGAACTTCAATTCCCTAACCCACCCTAAACCCAAATCCCAACACTCCAGAGAGAACCATTTTCAGAGCAGTTCTAGAATAACGGACTACAGCATTCGTAGAAGGGGGAAGAAGATAAAAAAGTGACTAACAAAGGGATAGCAGCGTTTTAATTTTATCATTTACTGCTTGATGCGTGAGCCGGGAAGTGCACGCTTGAAAACTGTTGCAGGCTGCTGTAATCACAGGACACAAGCAAACAGCATGGCATTTCCTATCAGCAGGGAGGAAGTAAAGGGAACAGTAATGAAAGTCTCCTCCTACTCCGCTCCATAATGAAATGAACAGTGTGCATCCTACAAATGCGATGCATACAGCAAACAATTCATTTTCCATACACAGGTTGTGAGTTGACCACTGGATATACACATGTGTATAACTAATTACCAGAACTGGAAATCGAAAAAAACGACGAGCAAGTTTGGGGTGAATCCTGCCTTCATTACTGCACAGCCGCTCATAGAGGGATCGGTGCTAGGAACAGCAGGAGTGCCGGCGATGTTCACAGATTTACCTGCTGCGGGACTGAAGGAGTCTGATAGTGTTCGGCTCTAAGCTTTTTACCTTGTTTACGACAGGAATAATTGAAAGCTGTGCTTCAAAGGCGAGGAAGAAATTGGTCACCGTCTGCGCTTGAATACCCTTAAGGGGGGAAAAAATATATATATACATATATACAAATACTGAAACATCTAAATGCATTAGAACATCAAACCTGGTGAAGCGGTAAATGACTTGTCCTCCAGGGATACAGGCTACTGTCATTCAGTAATTATTTCATAGGAATTTTACATTTTATGTGATCACCACGCTAGAATGTAAATGATAAAAACACAACACAACTCCTCACCATATGAAAATATTTTGTGTTTTAGGCTGTGTGCCCACGTAGCATTTTTCAAGCGTATATGCTGCGGATTTTCCGCAGCGTAAACGCTTGAAAAACGCATGTATATCCGCACCCCATGTTCCCCAATGGGATTCCGCAAGTTCTATGCACATGCTGCGGATTTTTCCGCAGCGTTTATGCCGCGTTCAAAAATCCGCAGCATGTCATTTAATTTTGCAAGTGCAGCGGAATTGCCTTTGTCCAATGCATAAAAAACGCAAGGCAATTCCGCATGTGGTAAACGCGTGATAAACGCGCGAAAAATGCGCGATAAACGCGTGCGGAATTCCGCATGCGTTTTTCCGGGAGAGGACTTGCATTTATGCAGCAGAAATTTTCTGCTTCATAAATGCAACGTGGGCACATAGCCTTAGGCTATGTGCCCACAATGCAGAAATGAAGCAGAAAATTTCTGCAGCATTTCTGCATCTCCCTGGCAGAAAAAAACGCATGCAGATTGTGCATGCGTTTTTCCTGCAGAATACATGCGGATCCACATGCGGATTTACATGCATTTCTGCATGCAGATTGACAAGCACTTTCCAGGCGATTAGCATCACTTGGAAACTGCTTGACAACTAGGTCACACTATATAAATCCATGGAAACAGCATGGATTTATACAGTGTGAACCGTAAAAATTAAAACAAATAAAGCTATACTCACCCCCGAGGCCCCGGCGTGGCTGCAGCGCTGCTTCCTGGCTGGTTCCCGGCTGCCGGCATATCGCGAGACAGAGCGGTGAAGGGCCTGCGGTCACATGACTGTGACGTCACCGAAGGTCCTTCAGCGCTGCTGGCATTCAGAGAGAAGACGCCGGACAGGTGAATATAAACTTTATTTGTTATTTTATTCTTTTTTTTACAGGTACAATGGTACCCAGGTCTGGATCAGAGTCTCCTCTCCTCCAGAACTGGGTACCATCCGCACATAGAGACGCATAGAAGCCGCTTGTAAAAATGTACAGTCGCGGTTTCTGTGCGTCTCAATGCAAGTCAATGGCGGGAATTCCGCTGCACTTCCGCAAAATCAAATGACATGCTGCGGATTTTTGTACGCAGCATAAACGCTGCGGAAAAATCCGCAGCATGTGCATAGAACATGCAGAATCCCCATGGGGGGCGGATTACCTAGCGTTTTACAAGCGTTTCCGCTGCGGAAATTCCGCAGCATAAACGCTTGAAAAATGCTACGTGGGCACACAGCCTTATAGAACAGCATTTCTGTGGAATAACACGACTGATTTGCTGTGTATGCACCATAGCCTTTATTTGATGTCACTTACTGTCACCTGTCACCTTGCCCTAACTCTGCAATCCCCAATATCAGTCCATGACCTCAATGGGGTCACTATAAAATTCTAAAGAGGACTGGTCATGTCTCTATTAGAAAATAGACAAACTTAGGATAGAAACAATATGAGCATATACCCTGCTATAAGTAAGTAAAAAGCAATAGTGAATATATATAATATAGGGTACTTAGTAAACATGGTTTTTGATTTAAAAAAAGCCATCCCACCCACACCAAGGTGTACCCAGTCAGTTATGTGAAATATATAATAAAATACACTTTAGTACAATATTAGTGTTTTGTCCCTTTAAATCTGCTGCTACTTCTGTCACCATGGTAACTGCATTCATACTCAGCCAATAGGATTGCTCGGTTTGAATTTGGAAAAAAAAAAAAAAAAGTCCTATATCGTCAGTTTGTTCCTTCTCATCTGAGTGTGAAGACAGACACCTGCGATCAGCGAGAGATTATAGGTATAAGACGTGATATAATATAACGGACGGAGCCACATCCCATCACACGCACTCAGCGACCACAACTGACAGGAATCAGCACATTTACCAGACAATAAGTTATTATTCCCCAACACATAATACGCTGAGACACCAGTGGGGGGAGCCGCACTCGTTACATCTCCCATCTGGATGGATCCAGCGACGAGATCCTGATATTTCCCCCCAGCTCCGCTCCTCCATAGGGAATGGCCCAGATGCACGCAGAACGGACCGAAGTGTAATACTGCTAGAACTCTGCATGATATCACATCCTCCATATATACCACATAATAAAGGGGTGCTCCCACTGGGACAGGTCATCACCTATCCAGAGATCAGTGATAACTTGTTCCAACTAGACATCCCCTTTAATGGAAGAGATCACATCTCTAACAGTCAATACGCTATTCATTCCCAATCTTCCCTGGCCCCAGTAATGCCCCTGAGTATATCGCCAATATGAGCCAATCATCAAACCCTCTGCTGACTGTTCCCGATGTTTTATAGAGTTTGGAGACGTTGCTACAAGAGAAGATATCAGCGGACACCATGGGGGTGGAGTATTCTGCCAGCGATGGAGCAGGTAGTATCCACCAGTCTGTGATATCTGACCTTCCTCCATATTCTGCTCTTACATGCGTTTCTTCAGCTTTACCCCTTCCCGACATAACCAATTTATGTTTTTTTTCTGTTTTTTCCTCCGCTTTTTCCAACTTTTCTAACTTTTTGATATCTGTCCACATAGTGTGAGGTCTTGTTATTTTGTAGGATGAGCTGTCCTTATAAATGACACCATTCATTTACCACATAGTCCTAGAAAACGGGAAAAACATTTCAAGTGCAGTAAAAGTGCGAAAAAAAAAGCCTGACATTGTTTTTCTGGGAACGGTTTTAACGGCGCACATTGTGTGGTAAAAATGACCTGGTAATAGGATCCTACTCCTCAGTGTGATTACAGCAAGACCAAACTTCTCCAATAGTTTTGGCAAAAGAAAAAAACTTTTTTTTGATGCTGTCACCATTTTTTCTGAGACCCGTAACATTTTCAGTTTCCGGGTTGATGGAGCTGTGTGGGGACTTATTTTTTGAAGGGCAAGAGGACTTTATTGATAACATTTTGGGACACATATGTCATGGTCATCGCTTCTTACAGGATTTTCTGCAGTATTGAGGCGAACGAAAAAATGCAATTTTGTCTTTTTGAATTTTTTTCTGTGTTCACTGATCGTTTTTTTTTTATATTTTGATAGATTGTATTTCTCTGAAAGAGACCATACCACAAAATGTGTATATTTTTATTATCTTTATTTTTAGTGGGAGGTGAGTTGAACGTGTGGGGTTTTAATAAATATATATATACTTTTTTTCACTGTATTTGTATACATCATCTGATTGCTTGTGCTATATACAGCGATACCACAGTAATGCTCCATATAGCAAAACCACGGTCTTCTTTACAGCCCAAATGAAGCTTTATGATGACAGGCACGGAGGCTTCAGCAGACCCCCGGATGTCATAGCAGTCCATCGGCGCCCTATGATCGCGTCACAGGAGAGCCGGTGGGCGTATGGAACGACGCGTCCCAATGCTGGCGCGCTGTTAATGCTGCTGTTAGAGATTGACAGCAGCACTGAACAGGTTAACAGTGGTGGGCAGATCTTCGCTCCACTCGCAGCTGTTAGAGGCAGGTCCTGGTTGTTTGTCACAGCCATTATCTGCCATGTACGGGGCAAGCTGACCCTGCTCCATACACCCGCTACTGACTTATACCATACATGTACGGCAGATGTTGGTAAGGAGTTAAAGCGGTTGTCCAGCTTTGGGGCCATTTTTTTTACTTTAATGCAAGTATTTGGGGCTAAAATCGATTTCTGTAATTGAGTTTCATTAAAAATGTTGCCTTCTGTGCTGCACTGTCTATTGCTGGCTGCAAAATTAGCTAACTGAGAATCTATCAGTGAGCTCCTTAGTCTTAAGGGAGAGTTTGTAGATCTTTAATCTGTTTTTTTTTCCTGAGTGCCTATTAGCTGATCTATGCCCAAAGAAAACACAAAACTTGAATGTGCAGGGAAACAATAAGTCTGTAATAGTCGGTGTAAAACACTTAATGAAACCTAAATGTAAAAATTACTTTTAGTAGTAAATACATGACATGAGAAAATATACACTGCTCAAAAAAATAAAGGGAACACTTAAACAACAGAATATAACTCCAAGTAAATCAAACTTCTGTGAAATCAAACTGTCCACTTAGGAAGCAACACTGATTGACAATCAATTTCACATGCTGTTGTGCAAATGGAAGACAATAGATGGAAATTATTGGCAATTATCAAGACACACTCAATAAAGGAGTGGTTCTGCAGGTGGAGACCACAGACCACATCTCAGTACCAATTCTTTCTGGCTGATGTTTTGGTCACTTTTGAATGTTGGTTGTGCTTTCACACTCGTGGTAGCATGAGACGGACTCTACAACCCACAGAAGTTGCTCAGGTAGTGCAGCTCATCCAGGATGGCACATCATTGCGAGCTGTGGCAAGAAGGTTTGCTGCGTCTGTCAGCGTAGTGTCCAGAGGCTGGAGGCGCTACCAGGAGACATGCCAGTACACCAGGAGACGTGGAGGGGGCCATAGCAGGGCAACAACCCAGCAGCAGGACCCCTACCTCTGCCTTTGTGCAAGGAGGAACAGGAGGAGCACTTCCAGAGCCATGTAAAATGACCTCCAGCAGGCCACAAATGTGCATGTGTCTGCATAAACGGTTAGAAACTGACTCCATGAGAGTGGGATGAGGGCCAGACGTCCACAGATGGGGGTTGTGCCCAATGCCAGACCTCATGTGGCTGGAGTATGTCAGCAGTTCCTGCAAGATGAAGGCATTGAAGCTATGGACTAGCCCACCCGTTCCCCAGACCTGAATCCCATTGAGCACATCTGGGACATCATGTCTCACTCCATCCACCAACGTCACGTAGCACCACAGACTGTCCAGGAGTTGGTGGATGCTTTAGTCCAGGTCTGGGAGGAGATCCCACAGGAGACCATCCGCAACCTCATCAGGAGCATATCCAGGCATTGTAGGGAGGTTATACAGGCACGTGGAGGCCACACACAATACTGAGCCTCATTTTGACTTGTTTCAAGGACATTACATCAAAGTTGGATCAGCCTGTAGTGTGTTTTTCCACTTTAATTTTGGGGGTGACTCCGAATCCAGGCCTCCATTGGTTAATAAATTTGATTTCCATTGATGATTTTTGTGTGATTTTGTTGTCAACACATTCAACTTTGTACAGAACAAAGTATTCAATGAGAATATTTCATTCATTCAGATCTAGGATGTGTTATTTGAGTGTTCCCTTTATTTTTTTGAGCAGTGTGTATATATAATATAAATAATTACTGCAACTTTAATGCTATTTATTACGTCTCAGGAGGAGGACGGAAGAGGAAGAGGACGGAAGAGGCGGAGGACGGAAGAGATGGAGGACGGAAGAGGCGGAGGACGGAAGAGGAGGAGGACAGAAAAGGAGGAGGATGGAAAAGGAGGAGGACGGAAGAGGAGGAGGATGGAAGAGAAGGAGGACGGAAGAGGCGGAGGACGGAAGAGGCGGAGGATGGAAGAGGCAGAGGACAGAAGAGGCGGAGGACGGAAGAGGCGGAGAACGGAAGAGAAGGAGGACGGAAGAGGAGGAGGACGGAAGATGAGGAGGAACGAAGAGGAGGAGGACGTAAGAGGAAGAGGACGGAAGAGGAAGAGGACGAAAGAGGCGGAGGACAGAAAAGGCGGAGGACGGAAGAGGCGGAGGACAGAAGAGGCGGAGGACGGAAGAGGCGGAGGACAGAAGAGGAGGAGGACGGAAGAGAAGGAGGACGGAAGAGGAGGAGGACGGAAGAGGAGGAGGACAGAAGAGGAGGAGGACGGAAGAGGAAGAGGATGGAAGAGGAGGAGGACGAAAGTGGAGGAGGATGGAAGAGGAGGAGGACAGAATAGGAGGAGGAGGACAGAACTGCACCTTAAGATCCCTAGGGGGAAAGGGATGGTAGTAATATAGTGGTAGTATATCCGTATTAGTGTAATATGAGTAATAATACTAGTGATAATAGTAAGAAAGTAATAAAATAACAGTAGTAATAGTAGTAGGTAGAATAGCAGTGTGATCCAGGGTCCTAGGACTGATCGCCTTTTCTCGGGGTCAAGAAGGAATTTTTCCCCTGTGACACAAATTGGCTGAAGGTGTCCTGGGGTTTTTGCCTTCTTCTGGATCAACACTGTAGGTATAGGGCAGTATTAGTAGTGATAGGAAAGAAGAATAATACTGTAATAAGATAGCACAATGTAATAATAACCATATCAAATAGATTTATAAAAACAAATTAAAATAACTCCAGTAGTACAATAATTAGTGTAATATTATATAACTTGTAATAACATTAATAGGTTTGATCCAGGGTCCTAGGACTGATCGCCTTTTCCCGGGGTCAAGAAGGAATTTTTCCCCTGTGACACAAATTGGCTGAAGGTGTCCTGGGGTTTTTGCCTTCTTCTGGATCAACACTGTAGGTATAGGGCAGTATTAGTAGTGAAAGGAAAGAAGAATAATACTGTAATAAGATAGCACAATGTAATAATAACCATATCAAATAGATTTATAAAAACAAATTAAAATAACTCCAGTAGTACAATAATTAGTGTAATATTAGATAACTTGTAATAACATTATTAGGTTTGATCCAGGGTCCTAGGACTGATCGCCTTTTCCCGGGGTCAAGAAGGAATTTTTCCCCTGTGACACAAATTGGCTGAAGGTGTCCTGGGGTTTTTGCCTTCTTCTGGATCAACAGCTTTAGGCATAGGGATTTTAGTAATACCATTATTAGAATCACAAGATTAATAAAAAAAAATTAGAATTACATTTTTTTAATTCGTTTTATAACAGTTACAATTAATTGCATTAATGCAATAATAATAAATAGTAAAAATGGTGGTAATAATAATAATACAAAAAACTAGTCCCAGTTAGTAAGTTAGTGTAATGTTAGTGTAGGGACCCATCTGAAGAGGTCGCCTTGACGTTGGCAGATGGGCTCGCACAATTTGCTCAAAATGTGCGCTAAGAACCTCATATTTCTATGTACAGGAGATCTAGCAGTAATACCATTCAGGAGATATCTGTGTACACACATTTTGTTATATACTTTTGTGCAGCACACAGGGCAGGTATACAGGTACAGGGCGAGAGTGTTACAGTGATATTATAACTCGGCCTTAAGGATAAAATGCTGATAACTACAGATCCTGGAAACACATTCGAAACTAGACCTTGTAAGTAACTGGTTCCCAGCTAGTGGTAAATATGTACAGGGCAGTCCGGTACCAAGACCTGCTCTATAGGACACATTATCATCAGGCAGGTCCTTACAAGATCTGCGGCAGAAGTGTGGCTGTGTAACACAGTCCTGCTCCTGCCTCAGCTGCCCACAGTGGAGCCAACCTTGATCCTGGCAGCTTAATCCATTGTATGACACAGTAGGGGGCTTCCACAGCATTTAGGCATTTTAGACAGGAGAAGGAGGCATGATCATGGTGCCAATGAGTTTCTATGGCAGCTGAGATCTAACAATGGACCCCATGACGGCCATTTTACTGCTCCTATTAGACCCCGGCTGAGGAAAGGTCTATGAGGACACCGGTCAGACTTATGTCGCCTGCTCTGCACATATTAGAAATACCTAGGGCTGATTAGTTTGCCATTTGTAAATCTGATCCAGCAGCGCTGGGCTACCACTTACGTGATCAGGGCTATTGAGCTCCTAGATTGGGCAGAGGAGCTCAGTATTCAGCAGGAGCTGGCCGAGGAGAGCAGAGCAACTTGCATGGGGCTGCTGCACAAGAAGCAACTCACAAGGTGGAGATTTACCCGGAGACGCTGTGCTCGGGCTGTGATCTGCTGTGCAGGCTGCATAGTAGATGCCTCGAAGGACCCGAACTTCACCCCTAACAGGCACAGCAGAGCTCGGACGGCTGCAAGTGAACAGAGAGCGGCTGATTAGTAACTGCTGCGTCTCCTGCAGCTCAGATAAGAGCCGCACAGAGCGGGGGTTCAGTAATGATGAATATGGGAAGTGTCCGCCCCTCACATGTCCTAAATGCGGCCTCCAGAGGTAAAGTTTCCCCTGTAACCAGCGCCTCCTCCCACCTTCTCTGCTGGCATGCTCCATTACTTAAAGGGGATGTCTGTAGAAAACAAGTTATCACTTATCCACAGGCTCGGTGATCACTTACTGATCGTGGGGTCTGACCGCTGCGAGCCATCGTCTGATCGGGAAGGAGTGGAAAGTCAGGGATCAACTGCTGCTCCATTCATTCTCTATGGGGCTCCGGAAAAGCCGAGCTCAGCGCTTGAATGTCACATAGGGAATGAATGGAGCGGATCCTGGAGTAATAACATGCCCTCCTCTCCTCAGCTTTCTGTCTGTGTAAGTGGCTCAGCCCTTGTCTCCCCTTCTGCTCCGGCTTCTGTGCTGGTCCTTGTGAGGAAGAGGAAACCCTCTGCCCTTCTGCTCCGGCTTCTGTGCTGGTCCCTGTGAGGAAGAGGAAACCCTCTGCCCTTCTGCTCTCATTCCTCTGCGACTTTTCACAATCGCTCAGTGCACCCATTATATGTAATAAGGATCATTCTTCATCCCTTGTCCAGCTTTCATCCCCCCCAGTCTGACCAGCGGACAAGATAATAAACATGTGAGTGGAAGGTTCACAATTATTAGATGTGTTGTGAAAAGTCTCCACAGCATTATCCGGAGAAAACTGCAGGGTGACCGCTTGTGAAACCAGCGCAAAATCCAGCGGACAGCGCTTCCCTGCCCCCCGCCGGTCTCTGTATCCTGGCATTCAGCTATTCCATTTGGTGCTTATTCTGGAAGGAAAACAAAAATGTGATGTTCTTACACAGACGCCTGAAGACGCAGCTTTTCATCATCCATTTTGGGCTGTTGTATGACGTGTGGATTACTCTGCTTGCTGGATTCTTGCATTACCACAAACACTGCCTTTATTTTGTGATTTCTGTGCCGCTTCCCACATCTATTGGCACTGTGATATATCAGCACGTGAGGGCTGCCACAATCATGTGTCAATAGGTTATTGCTGGAGCCTGTGATATAGAGACCATCCTGGACCAGGGAAGACTTGGTACAGAAGCACCTAGAGAGGGGGGTACAGGGGCTTCATTTCAATTTTAAACTTAGCTGGATTGTGTTTAGCTACAAGAATGGAAAGTAAAATAATAAAATCTTAATTTTTTTTTTCTATTTGGCAAAATCGTCCATCAGAGGTTTGGCCACTACCGAAAAGTTTTTGATGAACTTACAGTAGTAGCTGGCGAAACCCAAAAAACTTTGTAATGCCTTTAAGTCTTGAATATAATACCAATCCAGTACCGTCCGGACTTTGGCCAGATCCATGCAAAAACAGTGAATGATAAGAACTAACCCTGAATGGAGAACATACATTTCTCTGGTTTGACAAATAATTTATTATCTTTGAGTATCTGTAAGACCTGCCTGATATGTACCTGATGTGACTGGAGGTAAGTAAATTAATATGTCATCAAGATTGGTTTGTTGTGATCTACCTGCCAGATGACTAAAAATGTCACTAACAGTGTTGAAAGAAAGCGGGAGCATTAGTCAACCCAAATGCCATCACAAGCTTTTCATAGTGCCCCTCAGGAGTATTGAAGGCCATCTTCCACTCATCTCCTCAATGTGAATGAGATTATAAGCCCCCCTGAGGTCTAGTTTAATCAAATCGTAGGAGCCAAATTTTTTTCTAAAGAGGTCGGGGATGAGAGGGAGAGGATATGCATCCCAGACCGTGATCCGATTAAACTCGCGAAAATCAAGGCGGGGGCGCAACCCCCAGTCTTTTTTTTTGACAAATAAAAACCCCACTGCAACGGGAGATGAAGAACGTCTTATAGGGCCCAATGGTAGACTGACTGACCATTCTGTTCTGAACTGCCACCCTAAGATGGCTTCCCATTATATACCTACTGTATAAGTGCTCCCTCTAACGGCTTCCTCCACCCACACCCACTACTGGTTCCCCCTACCTTTGGGTTCCCCCCACTCCAGCCAGGGACAGGGCTCAGCAGCTGCACTCTGCATGTTGGATGCAGGTGTTTTGGGGGGTTCTGTGCAGCACTCCCATCTTACCTGAGTGAAGGGAGACACCACACCTCTGGGTGAGGTGCAGTACCACTGTGGCGACTGAACACTCAGGGGCGCCACATTCCCCCCCCCGGTAAAACACAGCACGTCCGCGGGCTGGAACAGAGCAAAACCAGGCATAACTGACATGCAAAATTTTTAAGATGCATCAGCATATTTGACCATAAAACAACATTTCTTCCCTTTATGGGAGGCACATTTCTTTTAACGTTACTGGTTACATTATAAAACATCATAAGAGTATTGTCATATAAAACAATTTTCAAGACAGTTCCAGCACCAGGGTGCAACAGTAGCAGCATGAGGGACCCGTCCACAAACCCTCAACGTAGGCCCTGGGCATGGCTGCAGGGCATAGACGATCCAATCCTGGACCTCGTCTTCCGCCACGCCAAACGGGTTTTTGTTCTGAGGTATATTTGTAATTATAAAACCAATAGGATGCACTTTAAGAAGTGCTAAACTAAGTACAATGTCAACGTCCGGCTTCTCACAGTTCTCAGCCTGTCAGTCTCTGTACCCTGACGGGTAACTGGGTAGCAAACATGAAGTCAACTGCACCCTTCCGGGCAACTTATGTACAGTCCAGTTAACTAAAACAGTTTAACAGTGGGGCCCCCTCCGGGGGAACCCCTGGTTTCTGCAGGCTGACCCAGCCTGGTCATCAGCCTCAGGCTGCAGGGGGACCAGGGATGGAGCAGCGCCAGCCGCATTTGGGACAGGGACATCACTCCGACCTGCTCCCGCGACTGCGTCAGCTCGGCCTGACACCTCCCGGTCTTTACGCAGCTTCTCTCCACCGCCTCTCCTCTTTCGGTGGCGGTCCCATGGCACTTTGCTGTCGGTCACTCCCTGTGTCGGCCTCCCCGCTTTGACGGACACATCTATGCGGACAGTCACTGTTGCAAGGGGCAGGGCCTGCTTTTGGAGCCATTCTGGGACCCGGCCCACGACGGGAGGTTCCATTCTGTTGTTCTTTAGCACGCACATAATGGCGCCCGTTCTTCTGGGGCGGGCGCCACATTCAAGGCAGAAAACACTTCTTTAGGCGCACATTACCCGCAGATGGCAGGCTGGTCACGTATCCTGTTCGTGACGCCAAGTGGTGACTCGCTGCCCCCTGGGCCGCGGGGCACACGGCAGCCGGGCCGTATGGCTGCTTTGGGGAATATCACGGTGGCTGGCCCGGGGCGGTCAGTGCAAAAGGGATTATTTATAGGATTTGTCGTGAAGCCACCTGTGGTGTCTGGTGAGGATCACCAGCGCTGCAACAGTCCTCTGAGGCAGATGTTAGGGCAGCTAGAGATGGAACGGTTCCCCACAGGTGGAGCGGGCCTCAGGGCAGTGTAAATAGATGGAGGGTGCGCTGGGCGTTGTAGTGCAGGGAGGGAAATGGCACCAGTGAAGGAATAGACGGAGGCAACTCAGTGCAGTCGTCCAAGATTTTAATTCACAGTTCTTTAGGAAACACAAAAGTGCAAGTTACAGGTGAAGGCCTCCCACGTTGCGCCGTGTTCACCCTGGCAGGGGTTCAATCCTTCCTCAGGATGTTTAGGAATGCTTGGCAGAACCCCACTTTCTCGTGTTCCTACTTTGACCGTCTTCACACTAGGTCCTTCTCCCTGCTGCCCTGCGCTGCCCACTCTCAATCCCGCTCGGGTATGCTGAAGTCCTTCCTGTACGTTGGATCCGGGACCAACCTGACCCCCTGGAGATTAGAATGGGGCAACCGATCCCTCTGTCTTCTGACAGATGCGGGGCGTATGGGTGCTGTCCTGCACGCGCCGTACCCCTGGGATCCCTTCTTAGAATGGAGCCTACTCCCTTCTCCCCTCCGGGGCCTCTATCCCGGGCCCTTCTTGTGGAGCAGAGCTCCTGCTGAGCCTCTGCTCCCAGACAGTCCTCACTGACCGTCTGTACTGTACTGACTGACCATTCTGTTCTGAACTGCCACCCTAAGATTGCTTCCCATTATATACCTACTGTGTGCTCCTTCTAACTGCTTCCTCCACCCACACCCACTACTGGTTCCCCCTACCTTTGGGTTTCCCCCACTCCAGCCAGGGACAGGGCTCAGCAGCTGCGCTCTGCATGTTGCCCTTCCAGCCGGTCTGAAGCAGTGTAATGTTGGATGCAGGTGTTTTGGGGGGTTCTCTGCAGCACTCCCATCTTACCTGAGTGAAGGGAGACACCACACCTCTGGGTGAGGTGCAGTACCTCTGTGGCGACTGAACCCTCAGGGGCGCCACATGCCCACGATGCAGAAATGCTCCGGATTTTTCCTGAGTGTTTCTGCATCTCCCTGGCAGAAAAAACGCATGCAGATTTTACATGCGTTTTTCCTGCCAGGGACAAACGTAAGTGAAGCATTTTTCACATGCATGTCCGCATGCGGGTTGTCAACCGCTTTCCAAGCGATTTTAGCATCACTTGGAAAGTGCTTGACAACTTGGTCACACTATATAAATCCTTGCAACCGGCATGTATTTATATAGTGTGAACAAGTTAATAGTTGAAAAAAAGAATAAAAATGGTAAAAAAAAAAAAATAGAATTAGACTTACCGGTAATTCTGTTTCTAAGACCCTCCACGACAGCACACCTTGAGGTAGCCTCCCCATCCTAATTAGGGACAGGAAAACAAGATGTTAAATAGCCCCTCCCTGCTACAATCCCCAGTGTTTTCAAAGGACCACACAGTATGAATGCTCTAAATATTTATTAACACTAAGGATTTTTCCAATCAAAGAAATGGAGGGAACTACCCATGCTGTTGTGGAGGGTCTTAGAAACCGAATTACTGGTAAGTCTAATTCTATCTTCTCCAATCCCCTCCATGACAGCACACCTGGAGTAATACCAAAGAATGAATTTTAGGGAGCGACAACAGCCTGAAGGACTTTCCTTCCAAATGCTAAGTCTCTATTAGATATTACATCTAGTCTATAATGCTTAGCAAAGGTATGGACAGACGACCATGTAGCTGCCCTGCAAATCTGCTCAATGGATGCACTAGCTTTTTCTGCCCAGGAGACCCACATAGCTCTAGTAGAAAGAGCTTTCAAGGATTTCAGAGGAGGCAAATCTTGAACTATGTATGTTTCACAAATTGCTTTCTTAATCCAATTTGCTAGCATATTTTTGCAATTTTCTTTCCTTTATTGGGGCTTCCATATTGGACAAATAGGTTCTGATCCTTCCTCCAGGTTTCAGTCTGCCTCAAATAGCGGATTATAGTCCTTCTTGCATCCAACGCGTGGAATTCTTCTTCCTTGCTATTTGATGGATTTTGACAGAATGACGGAAGAATTATTGGCTGAGACATATGAAAATTAGACGACACTTTAGGTAGAAAAGAAGGATCCAACTGGAGGATGATCCTGTCCTCCAAAATACGACAATAAGTCTCTCTGATAGACAGGGCTTGGATTTCACTCACTCTTCTGGCTGTAGTCAGAGCTATAAGCAATGCCGCTTTCCAAGACAATTTGTCTATGTGTGCCTCGGCTATTGGCTCGAAAGGATGCATAGTTAGGCCTCTAAGAACTACGTTGAGATCCCAAGGTGGAACTATTTTAGCTCTTGTTGGATTAATCCAAGAAGCAGCTATCATGAACCTCTTAATCCATCTGTTTTGGGACAAATCAGCATCAAAATAGGAACTTAAAGGCGAGACTTGGACCTTCAGCGTGCTTGGTCTTAATCCTTTAGACAGACCGTTCTGTAGGAAATCCAAGATTCTGGCCACGTCAGGCCGAAAGGGATCTAATGGACGAGGCTCATACCATAGCTTGAAAGCTTTCTAGATTTTTCCATAGATGGAAATTGTGACTGGTTTTCTGCTTTTCTGCAGTGTATGTGACTCGCCCCCAGGGGTGTCGCGGGGCACCCGGCAGCCGGGCCTAAGACTGCCTGCGGGGATTATCGCGGTGGCTGGCCCAGGGCGGTCAGTGCCAAAAGGAATTATTTGTAGGGAATTTGTTGTGACGGCACCTGTGGTGTCTGGTGAGGATCACCAGCGCTGCAACAGTCCTCTGAGGCAGATGTCAGGACAGCTTGAGATGGAACGGCTCCCCACAGGTGGAGCAGGCCTCAGGGCAGTATAAATGATGCAGGTTGCGCTGAGCATTGTGGTGCAGGGAAAGCGATGGCACAGCAGGAGTAACGGACAGAGACAGGGGATTTGCTTCATTTCCTTTACTGGTACAGCTGTTAGGTACGGTACAGGGTACTCCAGATGAAGGGCGCACTTTTGGACTTCTCCCCAGGGAGCAGGTATAGGGCCTCCTGATCCGTGTCTGTCCCTATGTATGCTCCTGGCCAGCCTGCAACTGGGCCTAGCTTATGTGTCCTGCTTTTACTTCACCAGATGCTCAGAAATAGGACCTCTGGTTGGTAACCACTTTCCCTGGACGTCGAGGCCTTCGTGGTTACTGATCCTGTGTGTGTCTAGCCTTCAGGTTTGTCAGGGACTTGTAGTCCTCCTGGGATTCCGGTTATCCCCACTGGGTGTAAAGGGTCCCTGTAGGCGCGGATCCGGTGTCCAGTAGATATAATGGGGTGAGCTTATTGTGCTCCTCTGCCCCCTTGGTTTAACTCCCCTTTTTCTCCTTGCCGTCGGCCACACTCGGGGCCCTCACTACTAGGCAGCTGACGTGCTGCGTCTTCACCGCTGAGTGTCGGCACGCTCTCAGGCTCTCTCTCAGCCTGCCTGCTCTGCTCTGACTCTGAGCACTCACTAATCAACTGAGCTGCCTGGCTCCACCTTCCCTATATATATCCCTATCTGGGCTCCCTCTGCTGGTATGAGTTGGAAGGTAGAGGTGTTTGTATCTAGTGAGGGCCTCTTGTGGAGAAATCCATCCATGCACCCTTCTGGGTTCTGTGGCACCAATGCACAGCAGGGCGCCACATTTGGATCACCTGTACTGAGAAGCCTCTGGCTTTTCAGAGGGCGGTCTCAGAAGCCAAGCTGCTAGAGCCAAATTCTGAGGGGCCGGATGGAAAATCTGGCCCTAATGCAGCAGATCGTGGATTCGAGGAAGCATCAATGGATCATCCATTCTTAGACTGCTCAATGTTCTGAACCATGCTTTTTTTGGCCACATTGGAGCTATTAGGATAGTCTTGAGCCCTTCCGACCTGATATTTTGTAAAGTCCTTGGTATTAACAGAATCAGGGGAAAAGCATTAGCGAGCCCAACTTTCCAAGGGTGAGCGAATGCATCTATCCCTGTTGCTGAATCCTCGGGTTTCAAAGAGAAAAAGGCTCTTACTTTTGCGTTTTCCTGGTTCGCAAACAGGTCCACATCTGGGTATTCCCACTTTTGAACAATCATCTGAAATATCTTCGAGTTCATGCTCCACTCCCCTGGATGAATGTATTTTCTGGTCAGAAGATCTGCATGATAGTTGTCGGAGCCCCTCAGATGCAGAGCCGATAAGGATAGTAGATTATGCTCCGCCCAGTGGAAGATCCTTTCGGAGATCATCTGTAACCTCCTGTTTCTTGTACTTCCCTGATGTCTCAAGTGGGCTATAGTTGTCATATTGTCCAAGTAGACTCTGACATTCGACCCCTGAAGCACAGTAGTGGCTGCCCATAGGGTTTCTTCCACCACTTTCATTTCTCTTAAGTTTTAGTACTGCTCTGCTATTTCTTGTGACCAGACCCCTTGGAAGGCCAAGACTACTGCTCCCCATCCTCTTTTGCTTGCGTCTGTTTTGACGGATAACAAGGGAAGTTGAATCCATGCTGAACTTTTCTCCAGATTTCCTGGACAGAGCCACCAATTTAAAGATGCTTTCACCTTCTCTGGCAGATGAATTCTGTTGGAGAGGGAACTTGGAGATCTGTCCCAACAGGAAAGGATGTAGTTTTGAAGGACCCTTGAATGCGCTTGAGCCCAAGGTACCGCCTAAATAAATGAGGTCATGGACCCGAGGACGGACATGGCGAATCTTAATGACACTCCTCTCTGGTTCTTTAGTGCATAAACTTTCGACCTCAACTGAATCTGCTTCTCTTTTGGCAGAAAAGAGGCTTGTTGCTGAGAATCCAGGAGAATTCCCAAGGAGGTCTTCCTGGTGGAGGGAATCAGATCTGACTTTTGGTAGTTTATCAACCATCCCAAGGATTCCAGGATCTGGAGGGTCATCTGGAGGTCTCTTTCCAAACTTGAAACCGAGGGAACCATCACCAAAAAATTGTCTAAATATGGGACGATGCAGATATTCAGTTTCCTTAGATAAACCTACTACCTCTGCCATGATCTTTGTAAACAGGCGGGGTGCTAACGAAATGCCGAAGGGGAGTACATTGAATTGAAAATGAAGTACCTCTCGGTTCTGAGTTACAGCAAATCTGAGAAATTTTCTGTAATCCGGATGAATTGGCACGTGGTAGTAAGCCTCTGGCTGGTCTACTGTTGCCACGACAAATCCTTTTCCAATCAATAAGCTGCCATTGAGGAAGGAAGCTCACAATTCTGCCTCCTACCTTCTTGGCGTCATTGTCTGTCCTGCCTAGAACCTTGAAAGATATTCCTACCTCTTCCCCCTTTTGTGTAACTCCAGCGACCAGTTTTACCCTTGCCTCTGTACTGAAATGCTTGCTGCTGTTGTTGTTGAGGGAGAAGAAATGGTCTCTTTCTGAAACTTTTTGGATTCTTTGGCTCTGGCAGAGACTTCTTCTTGTCGGATGCTTTCTCCAACAACTCGTCTAGCACCGCCCCAAACATATACTCTCCTTTAAATGGAATGGAACAAAGCTTAGATTTTGATGCGTTGTCCCCACTCCACATCTTCAACCACAGAGCTCTTCTCATAGAATTTGATAATGCTGCCGATCTTGCCGCAATCTTGACCGACTCCGCCAAGGCATCCGCTAGGAATCCAGTGGCCTTCTGCAGAAAAGGAAGAGATGCTAGGAGGTCCTCTTGAGTGGTACCTTTCCAGAGATGTTCCTCTAGTTGTTGGAGCCAGAGGAACATGGAACGAGCTACACAAGTTGAAGCGATATTAGTCTTCAGTGAAGCCGCCGATGTTTCCCATGCCTTCCTTAGAAGGCTGTCCATCTTCCTATCCATAGGATTTTTGAGCTGTGACGAGTCTTCAAAGGGAAGAGTTGTTTTCTTCGCAACCCTTGCCACCTGTACATCAACCTTCGGGACTTCCATCCATAGCTTAGCCGCCTTTTCATCTAGAGGGAATCTATCCTTCATTTCTCCTGCCATACTAAGCCTTTTCTCAGGTGACTCCCATTCATCCAAAATAAGACTCCAAATGTTGTCATGCACAGGGAACACTACCTTCTTCTTGGATTTCAGACCGCCAAACATTTCATCCTGAACTGTACGGGTTTCCTTCTCCTCTTCCACCTGCATCGTGTCTCTCACCTGCGACAACAATTCCTCCATATTCTCAGACGAAAAGTAATATTTCCTATCTTCCTCATGATCTTCACTTAGGACCCCTTCTTCCGGTTCCTCCATAGACCCTAATTCTGAATCAGAGGTCTCCCTAACCGTATATTTTCTCCTTTTGGGGGGAGATGGACCTTCAGCTCTGGCTTGTGAGAAGGAGGCTAGGGAAGATTGTATTTCCTGCCGAACCATTCCCCTGACTTCTTCCATAAGGGAAGGCTGTTCTTCCTTCATAATGTTGTCAGTGCATTTCCAGCATAGAGGTTTCTTATGCCCTGAAGCCAGCTTTTTTATACAGATGGCACATTTGCGAACTGTAGTGCTTTCTCCCACTGTCGGTGCCGGATCCTTGTCTCCCTAAATTAAAAATAAAAAAAGGGGAGATTTAAAATATATTTAGGATCCTGCTCAAAAGAGAGTGGGGAATAACCTAGGACCTAGTACTTACTGGGGCCGGGTTAGCGCTGGGCTCTGCAGACGCAGGCTTTGGAACAGCACCCTCCATAGTAGCAGAATATTCTGTCCTACCTTAATGGAGTCTTCTCATCTGGGTCTTTTATAGGGGAGACCGAGATCCAGTGCCAAATTTTCACCTATCTGGTGAAGGATCCTCATTTTCAGGGCAAACCGCGGCTTCTCCTTTTGAATTTCCCGCCGCGGCCCCATGCGTTCCACGGTGGAACGCACCAGAAGTGACGTCCCGCTGGCCAAAAGCCTGACTTCCGGCACGCCGCCATGGAGGACAGAGGAGACTCCGGCCGGGGAGCTACAGGAGGCCCCCAGCCCCCAAAACCCTACTCGGCTTTACACGCAGGCGAGTGTGTGTGTGGGGGGTCTCGCTCTCAAGGAGACACGGGAGCTGCAAAGGAAGGAAGGTCGGAGGCGATCGCTCCCTGCAGCCCGGCAGGTAAATTTAATAGGGCCCTGCTTGCCGGCTGTAGGCACCCCAGGTAACCTCTTCATCCCATAGGAACAGGAAAACACTGGGGATTGTAGCGGGAAGGGGCTATTTAACCTCTTGTTTTCCTGTCCCTAATTAGGATGGGGAGGCTACCTCCAGGTGTGCTGTCATGGAGGGGATTGGAGAAAATAACATTATACTTACCTTCTGATGGCCCCCGGTCTTTTCTCCACTGCGTCCGGTCTCTTGTACGGCTCGCGGTGGTGTGAAAGGACCTTCCATGACATCATTTAGTTATGTGACAGGTCACGCGACCGCCGTGACCAGTTGAACATCCGCAACAAGACCACAGAGAAACAAATCAAGAAGAAACGTCACACTCACCGGAGTGTTGATCAGGTTCAGGAGATACTTCTTTCCCTCGTAAGTGTAAAACAGAGACGCAGTCAGGGCCTTCACCGTAATCCCGCACTCCCTCTCCACCTGCAGCTTGTCCAGAACTTGCTTATTGGAGGAGACTTTTGGCATACAACCTGAGGGAAGGAGCGAGACACCAGAATCCACACTGTTAGATCGTAGTGGCAGTGTCTCCCTCCATACTAGTCTGTCAATGGTAGCTTGTTTCTGTGTTTTATATATGTATTTTAGGTGTGTAAACCCTCTTCATGTGTACAGCAGCCTGGAATGAACGCTGCTTAAAAAATAAATAATAGAGTAAGGCCTCATTCAGACTTTCATCAGCTTTGTTTTGCATCCGAGAAACTCTAAACTTTGATTTGGATCAAAGTCCGACAGGTCAACGTGTTTCGGTGAAAAATACACGGTCCACAGAAATATGTGAACAGCCCTAGACTATAATAGATATGAGCTCTGTGAAAAACATGGATCGAGCTCGTACGAAATCCAACATTTCATTCTATAAATCTACATAAATTAAGTAACGTGCCAAATTGCTTTTTTTTTGGTTTATGTTTTGTTTATGTACGGAGGGAAAGTTCCCAGTGCTAGTGTCTAGCTCACTGATTTTCCTTGCTTGGTGCCTGACGTCCCAAAAAACTGACAGTGAGCTATCAATCAAGATAAAGAGGCTGGTGCTGGGCAGGGAAGCAACCTTGGAAGGCTGAGGCTTGGTTAGTGCTCCGTTACACCCAGAGCACTCAGAAATGCAGCAACAGATAAAAGATATAGAGGTGTCTATGGATTTAGCTTTCCAAATCCTGCATGGTCATGAATGGGAATTGGAGGGAGGGGTATATCTGATGGATACCCTTAAATTGTTAATTGGCAATTGCAGTTCACATAGTTGCATATTACTTAATCATTAGAGCTACAAAAATTTGCACTTCAAGCACCAGTAAAACAGAGGCCAAAAAAGATTCCTTAGAGGCATCTGGTCACTATTAGTGATGATCGAGCGTGTTCTATCAACCCCTTCGGCGAGCACGCTCAGGTGCTCGCCGAGTATTTTGGCATGCTCGGCATTTCTTTTAAGGTCGCCGTGCCTGCAAGTGTCACGGCTGTTAGACAGTGTGCTCGCTGAATGGGTTCATAGAACACGCTCAATCATCACTAGTCACTATACATTAGTGTGACACCCCAGGGGTCTGGTTGCCACAGTAACGTAATGTTATGTCTGAGAGCAGGTGGGAGGTCCTTTAGTCAGGGATCCTGTGCATGCCACACCTCCTGCCCAGTCTTGGGAGGGGAAGAACTTCCCCTATATAAACCTGGGCCTGAGGCAGGGTGAGTGAGTAGAAGAAGAGAAGAAGTAGAGACAGCATAGGAAGAAACAGCAGTTACAAGGAGTCAGGGGCTGGCAGCTGCAGAGTTCGCCCTGACTAAGAAGACTTTTTACCGGACCCGGAGTCCGAGGCTGTGGGGACTAATTCCTGCCCAGCAGCAGAATCCGTCAGGCAGGGGATTTCAGGTCCTCTGGCCCAGAAGCCCGAAGGCACGGTCACACGCGTGGGACCAGCACCGCCATCGTGGAGCGGAAGCCATTAGAAGGCCCCGAGTCACCGGCCATACGGGTGAGCACCACACGGTACACTCAGGGACGTGGGCTACTTACATCAGCTCCTAGCAAGGTAGCCAGAAGAGTACAGTCAGTTTGGGAGGCCTACAACTACGCCTGGCCAGGGGAGTTCCCATCTGCTCAAGGACTGACCAGGCCCCATCCGCTAGCAAGTACTCCGGGAGGGTCTTTTGTTGTTACCAGTAAAGACCCTGAACTACCCCGTACCGTCTCTGAGTGGTTCCTGCTACCCCCATCATCCACGTCGGCTGCCCTGAGGCCATACCCCTCCCGTTGGGGGTTATACTATCACGCTGCACAATCCCACCATCGGCCTCAGCGGTCTGCCCTGCAGCAGCAGCCCCCTGGCTGCACTCAACGGGTGGCGTAGTCATCAACCATTTACTACTAATGGACTGCCGTCTAGTTTGACTCCCTGGGCACGGACCGGGTCACCGCCACGAGACTACAACCCTCCACAGATCCGGCTCCGGGTAAGCTCCCGCATGCGCAGTGCAGCGCGACACAGGCCCAGGGGCGCGTCAACTTTGGCGTAGTCGGCAGGATTTCGTGCCCGCAACCACCGGGTACTGCGTGCCTGAAAAGCAAAGACTGTTCAAACTTACCAGTGGTGAAGATTCCCGCTATCCGTGGAGGTTTCCCGCCATCCGGCGCCATCTTCTACCTTCTTCCCGTCATCCGCGAAGTTTTCCCGCCATCCGGCGCCATCTTCGACCTTCTTCCCGCCATCCGTGGAGTTTTCCCGCCATTGGACGCCATCTTGAGGACGCCGCGCGGGAAGAAGAGGGGCGTGGACTCCGAAAGCGCGCGAGAACTGAAGCCCCGCCTCACGTCCGGACGTTGCGTAAGGTCCTGGAAGGAGCCCAGCAGACGCCGACGTCACAGGAGCGCGACGGAAGGTCCTCAACCCTGACGATCCACTGCGGAGCCGCGGCCTACGGAAGAGGATCATCGCAAGGTAGGCCACGGTCCACTAGGGGGGAGGAAGATGTCGGATACGGAGGAGAGCTTCACTGCCTCAACCCCCCGCCAGCGCTACCGCTGCTGCAGTTATGCCCTTCACCATGCCCTATATCCCGGGAGCAGCTTGGCTACCCCAGTACTCAGGGGAGTCACATACCCTGCATGACTTTAGAGAAAAGCTGGATAGCCTCTTCCAGGTGTACCCCCTCACAGAAGAGCAAAAAGTGAGCATCCTGGTGGCCCAACTAACCGGGGCAGCCAAAAGAGAAGTAAAATCTTGGCCACCTGGGAGGAGGACTGTCGCAGAGATACTAACCCGGCTGAGGGACACCTTCGATACCCGCACCTCAGCCGAGATCAAGCTTAGATTCTACGGGTGCAAGCAGCGAGCGCATGAGAGTATAAGGGACTATGCACTAAACCTACAAGAGGCCCTGAGGGCCATAAAGCAGACCGACCCTGATGGGGTGGGAAACGAGGACAGGCTGTTGACTGAACAATTTATAGAGGGTTTATATTGCAATGCCCACCGAACCCAGTTGCGGGCAATGGCCTTACAGGATCCCCATCTGGACTTTGCACAGTTCAAGGATAGAGCTATCCGGGTGCTCCGAGAACCAGCACCGGGTGGCGTTGTGACCCACAGGCGCCCAGCTATCACTTACCACCAGGAGGCGGCGCCCTTGTCGACAGGGCCTGTGGGAGCTCATGCGCAGGCTTTGGACAATGACCCGGCTCCAGACCTACACCATCAGGTCCAAGAGCTAGTTAAGAGCGTTGCTGCGCTAACCCGAACTGTGCAGTCTTTACAGGTTTCCACCCCAGGGAAGATCCAGCTGGCATCCGGACCGGAGGACATCCCGTGGCGTCGACCAAGGAGGACCCCACCGGCCAGAGGAAGACCCAGTGACCGATACAGCGAGGACGGACGACCCATCTGCCGCCGCTGCAATCAACCCGGACATATGGAAAGGTACTGTTCTTTAAACGGGCACAACCTGGGGTAGAGGGCCAACCCCCAGGAAAAAGATCACCAGGCCCATCGAACTGGCGCGACAGATATGTGGGAGGACGTCCAGTCTTGCCTGTGGTACTGGATGGCATTCCCATGAGTGCCCTACTGGATACCGGGTCACAGGTCACCACCATCCCGTACGGGCTCTTCAAGCAGTACTGGAATGACTCGGATATTACCCGCTACCCTGACGACGACTTGAGTATCATCGCCAGCAATGGCCAGCCCGTGCCACAGATCGGATTTAAAGAGGTGACCCTCAAAATCGGTAGAGTCGAACTGGCCGCACAGGGACTGATCATTGTAGATATTGATAAACATGAGAGTCACCCAAAAATAACTCTAGGAACTAACGTAATTGAAAATTGTCTTGCAGAGGTGATTTTCCTTTTACAGCAGGTTGCCAAGAACGCCAGCTCCGGCGAGCAGCGGGTGCTCCAGAAAGAGATCCGGGCACTGATGCAACGGCAACAAGTGGAACTCTCCGGCGGTGAGATTGGTAGCGTAAGAATGTGTGACCCTTTTCCTATTGCCATGCCCCCAAAAAGTGAAATGATGATTTGGTGCCGGGCAGCTATTGGTCTGAGAGGTAGAGATTACCAGGCAATGGTAGAACCAGTTTACTCAGACAGTAGGCCCACCATTTTGACAGCACGGGGGGTGGTCAATGTACGCCATGGGAGGGTGCCCGTTCGCATAATAAATATCGGGGAGAGGGAAGTGTACCTGCCCCGGTATGCCACGCTAGCCAAATTATATACCACTAATCAAAATTCTATACAATCTGTGGAACCCTTGCCTCCATCTCACCCGGAGGAAGGTAACGGCTCTAAGAAAGACATGGAGGACTTGTGTCAGCAACTACATCTGGGTACTGACTCCACTCCCTCACATCAGAAACAAGGAGTCTATCGGGTGGTTCAAGAGTATGAGAGAGTGTTTAGTAAACACCCGTTAGACTTCGGGCGAGTCAAGGGGGTAGAACACCGCATCCCCACGGGAGATCATCCTCCCATAAAAGAGAGGTATCGACCCGTACCCCCTGCACATTACCAACACGCCAAGGGGATGCTTAGAGACATGAAGGAGGCTGGGGTAATCCGGGATAGCTGTAGCCCCTGGGCAGCCCCACTAGTTTTAGTCAAAAAGAAAGACAACACCATGAGGATGTGTGTAGATTACCGGAAAATCAACCGTATCACACACAAGGATGCGTACCCCTTACCAAGGATAGAGGAGTCATTGGCTGCTTTAAGATCTGCTAACTTCTTCTCTACCTTGGATCTCACTAGCGGGTACTGGCAGGTTCCTGTAGCAGAGGCGGACCGGGAGAAGACCGCATTCACCACCCCGATGGGACTTAGCGAGTTCACCTGCATGCCGTTCGGACTCTGCAACGCCCCAGGAACCTTCCAACGATTAATGGAGTGCTGTCTGGGCCACAGAAACTTCGAGACGGTCCTGTTGTACCTGGACGATGTCATCGTATACTCCAAAACTTATGAGGACCACCTGAAACACCTGGCGGAGGTGTTCGAAGCTCTGGCGAGTTACGGCCTAAAGGTGAAACCCTCCAAGTGTCACCTCCTGAAACCAAAGGTGCAATACCTGGGACACGTGGTGAGCGCTGACGGAGTGGCTCCCGACCCCGATAAGATCACCGCAATTAAGGGATGGCCAAGCCCCTCCAGCGTAAAAGAAGTGCGGCAGTTCCTAGGGTTGGTAGGCTACTACCGAAGGTTTATTCCCGGTTTCACCAAAAAGGCAGCACCTATGCAGGACCTCCTGATAGGCCAGTCCCGGAAGGCCAAGAACCAGAAGCCGCCCTTCAAATGGGAAAAGCTAGAAGAAGAGTCCTTCCGCCAGCTGAAGATGGCCCTCACGGGGGATGAAATCTTGGCGTACCCGGACTATAGCCAGCCCTTCATCCTCTACACCGACGCCAGTAACATCGGGCTAGGAGCCGTACTGTCCCAGATTCAGCAGGGGAGAGAACGAGTAATCTCCTATGCCAGCCGAAAACTGCGACCCACCGAAAGGAACCCCGAAAATTACAGCTCATTTAAGCTAGAGTTCCTGGCCGTGGTATGGGCAGTCACCGAGCGCTTTAGGCATTACCTCGCTTCTTCCCGGTTCACCGTATACACGGATAACAACCCGTTGACACACCTGGACACGGCAAGACTCGGTGCCCTGGAGCAGAGGTGGATGGCCCGTCTGTCCAACTACGAGTTCACAATCAAATACCGGGCAGGACGCTCCAATACTAACGCGGACGCCCTGTCCAGGATGCCCAACCTGCCGGACGAAGGAGAAGATCCGGAGGGACTGGAAGAAGTTGAACTCCCTGCGTTCCACCGTCATGGGACTATCCAGTATTCCCACCGGGTAAGGGGTAAGCAGGCTGCTACGTTGAACCCCTTACCCCACTACAACTGGGCGGAAACGCAAGACAGCGACCCTGCCGTCCGACTGGTGAAGGAGATGCTGACTCGGCCGGTGGCTCGCCTTGAACCAGACGCTCCGGAGGAAGCCAAACAACTATGGGCGGAGAAGAGTCGACTATTCCTTTACAAGGGGAAGTTGTGCCGCAGAATGGTCAACTCCCGGACGCATGAACTACTCTGGCAAGTAGTGGTGCCACGAAGAGACGCAGCCATGGTGATGGAGGCATACCACGACGGAGCTGGACACTTCGGGTGGAAAAAGCTGGAGTTCCTGCTGCGCGAGCGGTTCCACTGGGTAGGCATGAGGGGAACCATCGAGAAGTGGTGCAGAGACTGTGGCCCGTGCAATCTGAGAAGGAAGGACCGGGCCAGCCAGAAGACTCCCCTGCAGTCCATCGTCACCCGGCAACCGTTGGAACTGGTAGCCTTGGATCATGTAAAACTGACCCCAAGCAGAAGTGGCTACGTCTACGCGTTAACCATCGTGGATCATTACTCCCGGTTCTTGGTTGTCGTCCCCGTCAAGGACTTAACGGCTCAAACAGCAGCTAGGGCCTTCCAGCAGCACTTCTGCCGTCCACACGGGTACCCGGACCAAGTGCTGACGGACCAGGGACCTGCCTTTGAAGCGGAGGTCTTCCAGGAATTCTGCAATCTGTATGGCTGCCGGAAGATAAGGACGACACCCTACCATCCGCAAACTAATGGACTTTGTGAAAAAATGAACCAGGTGGTAATGGATCTTCTAAAAACATTGCCCCTGGAAGAACGCAGTCTGTGGCCTGAGAAGTTGCCCGATCTGGTGGACCTATACAACCACATCCCGGTAGGTTCCACCAACTGTACCCCGGCTTACCTAATGAGGGCGAGACCTGGTAAGTTACCTGTTGACCTGGAAATGGGAGTCCTGACACCTGAGGACACTTCACCAGAAACAGACTGGGACACAGAGAGGCAGCAGCAGTACCGGAGAGTACAGGAGAGCGTGGAGCGAAGTCTCTGTCAGGCTAGGGAAAGACAAGAGAAGACTTACAACCAGTATGCTCCCGCTGTTCCCCTGGTACCCGGAGAGCAGGTCTTGAAGAGGAAAAGACGGCTCCACAAGTTGGATGACCAGTGGGAGAAGGACCCGTACACCGTACTGCCCTCAAGCCACGAGAACCCGAAGGTCTGTACCATCAGTAAAGACGGAGGGGAAACCACAGCCATTGTATCCCGGGACCACCTGAAGAAGTGTCCCGAACAACTGAGGAACCCTGAAGAGGAACAAGAAGACCATCGACCCGTGGGAGAAAGGGAAGATATGGTTAGTACCGTGCTCGGGGACTTCCCTCGGTCTTGGACTCAAGTCAATGGTGCAGTTGTGGTACCCGTACTCACCTTCCTCCAACCATCATCCCAAGAACCTACGGAGCAACGGGTAGAGCTGGAAGAACAGCCGGTCCAGGAGGCAGAAGACTCCACACAAGTAGAACAGGAGAATCAACCCTCTGCTTATAGTGAGCCTGCCGTACCCCTAGTGAGACAAAGAGCCGGTAGACAGCTGCCCAGTTTACCCTTGACAGCTCCTACACCCTGTAGTTCAGGGCCAGACAGTCAGCTCCGTAGGTCCACTAGGGCCACTAGAGGCCAGTTACCCGCACGTTGGAGGATCTAAATGTTTAAGCTATTTTATAATGTTTACCTGTCTATAGTTGCTTGTGTGTAATTTTGTATTTCTAGTTGTTTTTAGGAATCCTTGGTGGATTTACCGGGAATCCTTGTATATAGTTGGAGCGTAACCCAGGATGGACTAAAGACTGTCAAGGACTCGGGGTAGAACAGACCCCTACCTGGTTACGTCTCCCTGTGTTGGTGAAATGGACACCTTGCTTTCTTCAGAGACTGCACCCGGTTGCGGACACGCCGTAACCATCTTTATGTGTTTTCTTATTGTATTATTAATGTTTTGCCTTGTTATGTTTTCTAAATGTGTTTAGTCCCGGAGTACTAAATTTTACTAGGGGGGAATGTGACACCCCAGGGGTCTGGTTGCCACAGTAACGTAATGTTATGTCTGAGAGCAGGTGGGAGGTCCTTTAGTCAGGGATCCTGTGCATGCCACACCTCCTGCCCAGTCTTGGGAGGGGAAGAACTTCCCCTATATAAACCTGGGGCTGAGGCAGGGTGAGTGAGTAGAAGAAGAGAAGAAGTAGAGACAGCATAGGAAGAAACAGCAGTTACAAGGAGTCAGGGGCTGGCAGCTGCAGAGTTCGCCCTGACTAAGAAGACTTTTTACCGGACCCGGAGTCCGAGGCTGTGGGGACTAATTCCTGCCCAGCAGCAGAATCCGTCAGGCAGGGGATTTCAGGTCCTCTGGCCCAGAAGCCCGAAGGCACGGTCACACGCGTGGGACCAGCACCGCCATCGTGGAGCGGAAGCCATTAGAAGGCCCCGAGTCACCGGCCATACGGGTGAGCACCACACGGTACACTCAGGGACGTGGGCTACTTACATCAGCTCCTAGCAAGGTAGCCAGAAGAGTACAGTCAGTTTGGGAGGCCTACAACTACGCCTGGCCAGGGGAGTTCCCATCTGCTCAAGGACTGACCAGGCCCCATCCGCTAGCAAGTACTCCGGGAGGGTCTTTTGTTGTTACCAGTAAAGACCCTGAACTACCCCGTACCGTCTCTGAGTGGTTCCTGCTACCCCCATCATCCACGTCGGCTGCCCTGAGGCCATACCCCTCCCGTTGGGGGTTATACTATCACGCTGCACAATCCCACCATCGGCCTCAGCGGTCTGCCCTGCAGCAGCAGCCCCCTGGCTGCACTCAACGGGTGGCGTAGTCATCAACCATTTACTACTAATGGACTGCCGTCTAGTTTGACTCCCTGGGCACGGACCGGGTCACCGCCACGAGACTACAACCCTCCACAGATCCGGCTCCGGGTAAGCTCCCGCATGCGCAGTGCAGCGCGACACAGGCCCAGGGGCGCGTCATTAGTATACAATAAAAAAACACATATCACATAGTGAATATCACAGACACTATTCAATACAGCAGGGTTGAGGTGTACTTTGTGGGACAAAATTACAGCATTTTTGAAAGACGCCATTCACTTTACTGTGCAACATATAGAAAAAAAAGGGCAATGAATTCCAAATAAAGTGAAATGGTGCAGAAGAAAACGAAAACATTTTACTGCTTTTAAAAAATTCTAAACTTTGCAAACAAATTGTTTGGCTTGTGTTTCAATTTTCTAAGACCGTTTTTAATACCATTTTGGGGTACAACTTTTTGATTGCTCCATCAAATGTATAGTCGTAAGTTACTTACCGGTAACGGGATTTTTCAGAGACAGCACCACGAGAGAGGGGATCCGCCCACCAAGGAGAGGAAACCTACAGGCTTAAAAGGGGGCCACCTCTCTCCCGCCTCAGTTGGGATTACAGAGCATTGAGAGGACTGCCAGGTTAATAAACACAGCAAACAATCACAAAATTGCCATACCAGACGACACCTATTGAGTGTGATATTATAATTAATAAAAGGGGAGTGTTCCCACAAACGTGAAAGGAGGAAATATAAGGGTGCTGTCATGGTCTCCGAAAAATTCCATTACCGGTATGTAATTTAAGATTTTATCGGTCGACCATGACAGCACCACGAGAGAATTACAGAGATGAAGTAATCTATTGAAGGACCACAGCCTGGAACACTCTTCTCCCAAAGGTGAGGTCAGCCGATACACCCATATCTAACCTATCGTGTCTATGGAATGTAGAGGGACAGGACCAGGTAGCAGCCTTACATATGTCTTCTATCGAGACACCTGTCTTCTCAGCCCAGGAGGGGTGGGGTGGGATGAGCCTTCAGCCCTTCTGGCACTTCCTCGCCGCTAGATGTACAGACCAAAAGTTTGGACACATCTTCTCATTTAAAGATTCTTCTGTATTTTCATGACTATGAAAATTGTACATTCACACTGAAGGCATCAAAACTATGAATTAACACATGTGGAATTATATACTTAACAAAAAAGTGTGAAACAACTGAAAATATGTCTTATATTCTAGGTTCTTCAAAGTAGCCACCTTTTGCTTTGATGACTGCTTTGCACACTCTTAGCATTCTCTTGATGAGCTTCAAGAGGTAGTCACCGGAAATTGTTTTCACTTCACAGGTATGCCTTGTCAGGTTTAATAAGTGGGATTTCTTGCCTTATAAATGGGGTTGGGACCATCAGTTGTGTTGTGCAGAAGTCTGGTGGATACACAGCTGATAGTCCTACTGAACAGACTGTTAGAATTTGTATTATGGCAAGAAAAAAGCAGCTAAGTAAAGAAAAACGAGTGGCCATCATTACTTTAAGAAATGAAGGTCAGTCAGTCCGAAAAATTGGGAAAACTTTGAAAGTGTCCCCAAGTGCAGTTGCAAAAACCATCAAGCGCTACAAAGAAACTGGCTCACATGAGGACCGCCCCAGGAAAGGAAGACCAAGAGTCACCTCTGCTTCTGAGGATAAGTTTATCTGAGTCACCAGCTTCAGAAATCGCAGTTTAACAGCAGCTCAGATTAGAGACCAGTTCAATGCCACACAGAGTTCTAGCAGCAGACACATCTCTTCAACAACTGTTAAGAGGAGACTTTGTGCAGCAGGCCTTCATGGTAAAATAGCTGCTAGGAAACCACTGCTAAGGACGGGCAACAAGCAGAAGAGACTTGCTTGGGCTAAAGAACACAAGGAATGGACATTAGACCAGTGGAAATCTGTGCTTTGGTCTGATGAGTCCAAATTTGAGATCTTTGGTTCCAACCACCGTGTCTTTGTGCGACGCAGAAAAGGTGAACGGATGGACTCTACATGCCTGGTTCCCACCGTGAAGCATGGAGGAGGAGGTGTGATGGTGTGGGGGTGCTTTGCTGGTGACACGGTTGGGGATTTATTCAAAATTGAAGGCATACTGAACCAGCATGGCTACCACAGCATCTTGCAGCGGCATGCTATTCCATCTGGTTTGCGTTTAGTTGGACCATCATTTATTTTTCAACAGGACAATGACCCCAAACACACCTCCAGGCTGTGTAAGGGCTATTTGACCAAGAAGGAGAGTGATGGGGTGCTACGCCAGATAACCTGGCCTTCACAGTCACCAGACCTGAACCCAGTTGTTTCACACTTTTTTGTTAAATATATAATTCCACATGTGTTAATTCATAGTTTTGATGCCTTCAGTGTGAATGTACAATTTCCATAGTCAAGAAAATACAGTAAAATCTTTAAATGCGAAGGTGTGTCCAAACTTTTGGTCTATACTGTATATGATAGAGAAATGGCCTCCTAATTCCATCTAGCTATGGTGGACTTCGTGACCTTAGACCGTTCCTAGCCCCTTGGTAGGATATAAACAACGAGTTATCTTTCCTAAAGCTTTTGGTAACTGAATGGTACCTAACCACACATCTCCTCACTTCTAACGTATGTAACTCCACCTCTTTCTGGTTACTAGGATGTGGACAAAAGGAGGGTAGGAGGACTTCCTGAAGTCTGTGGAAACGAGTAGCTACCTTAGGGAGAGAGAGTGATTTTTAGACCAGATCCTGCCTATCATCCAGAATTTGAGTAAACGGCGAGGCCATAGACAGGGTCTGGATGTCACTAATGCTCCTGGCCGAGGTTAAAGATATTAAAGCGGTCTTAAGAGAGAGGGATTTAAGAGTTGCTGACTATTAGCTCAAACGGCGAGCTAGTCAAGGCCTTTAGAACCAAATTTAAATCCCAGGGAACCAAGCTGCTTTTAATAATGAGTCTAGATCTAAAAGCTGCCTTAATGAACCGAGAAACCCAGTAGCTACAAGCTACATCACAGCTATATAGGGCACCCAAGGCAGAAATCTGTACTTTAAGGGTGCTGGTGGATAACCCTAGTTCAAGACCTTTTTGTAAAAACTCCAAAGATTTGTCCTATTGGCACCCCTTCCCCATCAACCCCAGAACCAGAGAAAGACAAAAACTTTCTCCAACTTGTGGCATAAATCTGGGTTGTAACAGGTTTTCTGCTGTGCAGGATGGTTACTAGACCTTTGGAAAAACCTTTCTGATTTGGCAGTGTCCTTTCAAGTTCCACACCGTCAAGTGGAGGCCAGTTGCTTGAGGATGGAATATCGGACCCCGGAGAAGGAGATATGGAATCTCTGGAAGAACCCAAGGATCAGAGATGGACATGTTCCTCAGGCATGAGAACCAGGGCCTCCTGGGCCAAAAGGGTGCGATCAGCAGAACCCTGGCCTTCTCCTCCCTGATCTTTCTTATTACCATGAGAAGAACAGCCAACCAGGGGGGGAGGAGTCATACGCCAGGCTGAAATACCAACGTATCAGGAAAGCGTCCACAGCTAGGGGATTTAGGGAACACAAGATCTTTGTCTTCCGATTTAGTTTTGTGGCAAACGGATCTACCTGACCGGAGGCCCCCCCATCTTCGGCTATTTGGGTAAAAATTCCTTGATTTAGTTCCCATTCCCCTTGCATCAGAGGATAGCAGCTTAGGAAATCTGCTCTCATGTTTTCTTTTTCCATTATATGGAGGGCCATCAGGGAAAGGAGGTGACTTTCTGTAATCTGGAAGAGATGATCTGTCACTCTCATCAGCGATCTTGACCATGTATCCCCCTGGTGGTTCACATATGCTACCGCAACTAGATTATCCAAGAGGATCTTTACATTCTGGCCCTGAAGGAAAGGTAAGAAATTATTCACCGCCTTGTCTACCGCCAGAAGTTCTTTTGAATTGGAGGAGAGACCCTTTTCAATATCTGACCAGGTCCCCTGGGCTACCATATCTCCCAGATGGGCTCCCCACCCTCTCGGACTCGCATCTGTGGTAATTGTTCTAGTGACCCTAAGTACCCAGGGAACCCCTCGAGATAGGTTAGGCTCATCCTGCCACCACTATAAAGATTTTACTGACCGGGGTGATAAGGACATCTTCCAAGTGCCCCTTAAGAGAAACTTCATTATGTAGCAGATCCCACTGTAGAACTGTGGCGCCCCTGAAGGTTCGACCGCCACAGGGATGCTGCACTTCTGTAATGGAGTGTAGTGTTCCTCCTCCGAGGTAAGAACAGCGTGATGGTCGGGACCCAACCTTTGCATCCAACACCACATTTCTCCACCAGGGGGGCTAGTATGCACCAGGTGCTGCCCTCTTGGTTACAGGGAGACTGGGGAACCAAGAGTGAGGGGAACCAGTTAGTGGGTGAGGGTTGAGGACTTACAATTTAGTGACACTTTAAATTTCATATTTAATAAAAAGCCATCTTTGGTTTTGGTCTTTGTGCTGTTAATTACTGTGAGGTATTGTGATCTCCCACCCTGAACGTGGATCCTGTGTGGACCTGCAGTGGATGGAGACACAGCCCTCATACCCCAGCCTTGAGACGGGGGGCAGGTTGCAGACGAGGAATGTCTCAACCCGGTCAAGGACCACGACCAAGAAGGCCCGGAGCTTAAGAGTGTAGCTCCACAGCTAATGGATCCCGGGGAGGATGCAGACGGAGCAGTGTACGCCACCTGTCCTCACCATCTGATATATTCAGAGGGAGTCCGGCTGCAAGAGGGGTACCGGCCCCGACACCCGACCTTGCTTCTCCATGTCCTGGTTGGTAAAGCCTGGTAGGCCCAGAGGATCCCATCGGGTATCGGAAGGAGCGGAGCTGCCACCCGTGCCCTTGTTCTGAGAGGAGTTCAGAGGGAGACCCGGCCTATCTACACACACAGACAGGAGAGGATACGGTCTGTAGTTCAGGAACACTCTGGTGCGGGGTCCCGATTGAATGCTGGACTTGCTCGGAGGTTGTCGAACCCCCATCCCTGGTGACTGCAGGACTCCGTGGGGATCAGGGAGTCGCCTTCCTTCTGCCATCTCTAATGTGAGTAAAGCCTTGGAAGTTCACCCCTATGGCCTCCGGACTGTTTATTCTGCGCTACACCGCGCGACGTGGCATCCGTTCTTCCTCCACTACTACCCCCTCCATCGTTCCTGTCCCTCTGCCCTGAGGCCTTGCTCCGCCTGTGGGGAGTAGTAATAACTCTGGCCGCCGTAACACTATGCCTCAGCGGACTGCAGCGGCGCTGGTGGCCTTCACCAGGTGCCACAGGTGGCGTAGTCGTAAATCAGCCACTCAACCCGGATAAGCCCACACCATCTCATTTAATGTGACGGCCCTGAGCACGGGTCGGGTCCGGGCCACGGCTGCACCCCATCTCTCCATCACAGGACCCGACTCCGAGTCCCCCATCTCCCAGGGTAAAGAAAAGGGCTTTTTCGAGTAAGAGACGTCACGCTATCACTTGTGGGGGGTTTCTGCTGTTTTCGCATGTCAGGGGCTCTCCAAATGTGATATGGCATCCACTTTTTTCATATGGCATTTTGTTTTCATAATGGCATTACGGCATTCATTTTAATATGGTGATATGGCATTCAGTCTTTTTTGCGTTCAAAAAGTCGAAACGGTGCTCCTTCCCTCATGACCCCTGTCATGTGCCCAAACAATAGTTTTCCCCCACATATGGGGTATCAACATGCTCAGTAGAAATTACACAACAAATTTTGTGATTCATTTTATCTTGTTACCCTTGTGAAAATAAAAAAATTGGGGCTATAGTAAAATTTTTGTGAAAAAAAGTAAAATGTTCATTTTTCTTTCCACATTGCTTTAGTTCCTTTTGGGTATTTTCTGTCATAAAGGCCCCTCAAAGTCACTTCAAATGTGATGTGGTCCCTAAAAAAATGGTTTTGTAAATTTTGTTGGAAAAATAAGAAATCGCTGGTCAACTTTTAAACCTTCTAACTTCCTAACAAAAAAAATGTTTTAAAAATTGTGCTGATGTAAAGTAAACATATGAGAAATGTTATTTATTAACTATTTTGTGTGACATAACTCTCTGGAATTAAAAGTTTGAAAATTGCAAAATTATCAAAATTTTCACCAAATTGTCGTATCAAAATTGGTTACCACTATCATGAAGTACAATATGTCACTAAACACAATCTCAGAATCAGTGGGATCCATTGTAAAATAAGAAGAAAATAATAAAATCCTTATACTCACATGTCCTATGTGTCCCTAGCTGTAATTCTCTGACCGCTGACGCTGAGGAGCCGAGGAGAATGAGCCGCTCCGGCGAGCGGGCCCCGAAGCTGAGCTCAGGAGCGGTGTCCTGTCACTCAGTGAGCGCAGCTCCGGGGCCACTATCCGGGGAACACTTAGGACCATAGGCAGATTATAATGAGGGCAATCTGGGCTACCGCCCGGGGCCCCGGGGCTCCGGGGAGCCCCGGGGGGTCCATGGCCAAGCTTAAAGGATCCCTCACTTTACACACTTAACACCAAGCATAGAGATAAACAGAATGTAAATAAAGACAATACAGCTGTCCTTACCTGCAGTTGAAAGGTTGTATTGTCTTTATTTACATTCTGTTTATCTCTATGCCTGATGATTCCATTTGTTTATTTCTATGCTTGGTGATACCATCTGTATTTTGTGGGCCATGATTGACTTTGCCCTATATTGACACTTGTCTACCACTTGTGGGCTTTATGGCTTCTCTCTATATGACCTATTGACATATTTATAGATATATACTTTCATGGCATTTTGACTACATTTATCTATGCTGGATACTTTAAGGTATGTACTTGTTATCCACTAATGCTTACTAGATGAATGAATTTTGGATACTGATCCTTTTACTTATTTATTTATTTAATTCTTCATGTATTTATCACTGGGTTCATTGATATGATCTCCTTTTGTAAGTCTTGTTAAACAGAATAAATGATTGACTACCCTTGTTACTAGCACTGCAGGCACCTTCATTGGTTCACTTCCCCTTTATGTGTGTTTTATAAATTTCTTTTAAATAATTCAATAAAAGTTCCAAATCTTTTTATCAAACTTGTGCATCTATACTTCTTTGACCTGATTGAGTGTTTGTTGAATAGAAGTATTGTACCAAATAGGCTTTTTACTTTTTGGACTAATAGAATGGAAGTATTAGTAGGATATTTTGCAATTATTGGGCTTTTGTTTTGCAGTATATGACAACGCACCCCCTGAGGAAGCGATAGGTGAAACACGCATCAAGCTGTGGGTGGCTGCCCGATCTCCATCATTTCCACTTGATCACATTTGATTGATCTTTCTCATTGTGTACCTAGTGGGCACTTATGATTTTGGTTACTTAGTCCCACTTTGGTTTATGCCCACTATGGATAAAATGCACATTACTTCTGTTATACTATAACTGGGCTGCAATCCTCCTCCTCCTCCTAATCTTTGTGCAGTATCACTTCTAATTGTATATCTATATATTTTTATGCTCTAATAAAGATTGTTATTTTCCATGGATTTTGTATCGTTCACCTTATCCGCATTGTTATACATAGTGGGGAAATCTGTCTGTCTTAGGGGATATATACAGTAGACATTATCCATTATGGAGTGTATAGGATTGTAGTGTTATAGGATTGTATTTTGCAGTGTATAGTAATATAGGAATGAGGCTTCAGATTCAGGATTGGTTATTACTTTCTATGGACGTCGCTGTATTGTACAGATCTGTAATACTATAGTGTGCAGGGGCCCTGATGCTTTTTAGTCTAATATATATATTTGTTAAAGTAATCAAATTATACAGATGATTACATTGCTGGAGCTACACAATACATCTCCGTATATTCAGAAGAAAACAGAAGAAACTTACAAAAGTCACCAACAATATAAATAATATAAATTACTACTTAAATAAAATAATCTATGACGATGTGTAATGTGAAGTGTAACCACCAGATCTGATGTTACTATGTAACTGACGCGCCCCTGGGCCTGTGTCGCGCTGCGTTGCGCACGCGGGAGCTTACCCGGAGCCGGATCTCTTGAGGGTTGTAGTCTCGTGGCGGTGATCCGGTCCGTGCCCAGGGAGTCAGACTAAGTGGCGCTGTATTAGCGGTAGATGTTGGACGACTACGCCACCCGTTGAGTACAGCTGAGGAGCTGCTGCTGCAGGGCAGACCGCTGAGGCCGGTGGTAGGATTGTGCAGCGTGATAGTATAACCCCCAACGGGAGGGGTATGGCCTCAGGGCAGCCGACGTGGATGATGGGGGTAGCAGGAACCACTCGGAGACGGTACGGTGTAGTTCAGGGTCTTTACTGGTGACAAAGATAGACCCTCCCGGAGTACTGGCTAGCGATTGGGGCCTGGTCAGTCCTTGAGCAGATGGGATCTCCCCTGGCCAGGCGGAGTTGTAGGCCTCCCAAACTAACGATACTCTTCTGGCTACCTTGCTAGAGGCGGGTATAAGTAGCCCACGTCCCTGAGTGTACCGTGTGGTGCTCACCCGTATGGCCGGTGACTCGGGGCCTTCTAGTAGCTTTCGCTCCACGACGGCGGTGCTGGTCCCACGCGTGTGACCGTGCCTTCGGGTTTCTGGGCCAGAGGACCTGCAATCCCCTGCCGGTCGGTTTCTGCTGCTGGATAGGAGTTAGTCCCCACAGCCTCGGACTCCGGGTCCGGTGATAACTTCTCAGTCAGGGCGAGCTCTGCAGCTGCCAGCCCCTGACTCTTTGTAACACTGCTCCCACAGAGCTCCTGTTGTTTCTTCCTATGCTGCTTCTCTGTCTCTACTTCTTCTCTACTCCCTAACCCTGCCTCAGCCCTAGGTTTATATAGGGGAAGTTCTTCCCCTCCCAGGACTGGGCAGGAGGTGTGGCATGCATAGGATCCCTGACCAAGAGACCTCCCACCTGCTCTCAGACGTAATATCTCTATCACTGTGGCAACCAGACCCCTGGGGTGTCACATTCCCCCCTAGTGAAATTTAGTACTCCGGGACTAAACATATTTTTAGAAAAACATAACAAGGTATAAACAATAATAATACAATAAGAAAAACACATAAAGATGGTTACGGCGTGTCCGCAACCGGGTGCAGTTTTGAAGAAAACAAAGGTGTCCATTTCACCAAAACAGGGAGACGTAACCAGGTAGGGGTCTGTCCTGCCCCGAGTCCTTAACAGTCTTTAGTCCGTCCTGGGTTACGCTCCAACTATACACAAAGGATTCCCGGTAAATCCACCAAAGACTCCTGTAAATAACTAGAAACACAAAATTATACACAAGCAACAATAACAGACAAACATTAATAAAATAACTTAAACACTTAGATCCTCCAACGTGCGGGTAACTGGCCTCTAGTGGCCCTAGTGGACCTACGGAGCTGACTGTCTAGCCCTGAACTACAGGGTGTAGGAGCTGTCAAGGGTAAACTGGGCAGCTGTCTACCGGCTCTTTGGCTCACTAGGGGTACGGCAGGCTCACTATAAGCAGAGGGTTGATCCTCCTGTTCTGCTTGTGTGGAGTCTTCTGCCTCCTGGACCGGCTGCTCTTCCAGCTCTACCTGTTGCTCCGTAGGCACTTGGGATGCTGGTTGGAGGAACGTGAGGACGGGTACCACAACTGCACCATTGACTTGAGTCCAGGACCGAGGGAAGTCTCCGAGCACAGTACTAACCATATCTTCCCTTTCCTCTATGGGTCGATGGTCTTCTTGTTCCTCTTCAGGGTTCCGTAGCTGTTCAGGACACTTCTTCAGGTGATCCCGGGATACAATGGCTATGGTCTCCCCTCCGTCTTTACTGATGGTACAGACTTTCGGGTTCTCGTGGCTTGAGGGCAGTACGGTGTACGGGTCCTTCTCCCACTGGTCGTCCAACTTGTGGAGCCGTCTTTTCCTCTTCAAGACCTGCTCTCCGGGTACCAGGGGAACAGCGGGAGCATACTGGTTGTAAGTTTTCTCTTGTCTTTCCCTAGCCTGACAGAGACTTCGCTCCACGCTCTCCTGTACTTTCCGGTACTGCTGCTGCCTCTCTGTGTCCCAGTCTGCTTCTGGTGAAGTGTCCTCGGGTGTCAGGACTCCCATTTCCAGGTCAACAGGTAACTTACCAGGTCTCGCCCTCATTAGGTAAGCTGGGGTACAGTTGGTGGAACCTACCGGGATGTGGTTGTATAGGTCCACCAGATCGGGCAGCTTCTCAGGCCACAGACTGCGTTCTTCCAGGGGCAACGTTTTCAGGAGATCCATTACCACCTGGTTCATTTTCTCACAAAGTCCATTAGTTTGCGGATGATAGGGTGTCGTCCTTATCTTCCGGCAGCCATACAGATTGCAGAATTCCTGGAAGACCTCCGCTTCAAAGGCAGGTCCCTGGTCCGTCAGCACTTGGTCCGGGTACCCGTGTGGACGGCAGAAGTGCTGCTGGAAGGCTCTAGCTGCTGTTTGAGCCGTTAAGTCCTTGACGGGGACGACAACCAAGAACCGGGAGTAATGATCCACAATGGTTAACGCGTAGACGTAGCCACTTCTGCTTGGGGTCAGTTTTACATGATCCAAGGCTACCAGTTCCAACGGCTGCCGGGTGACGATGGACTGCAGGGGAGTCTTCTGGCTGGCACGGTCCTTCCTTCTTAGGTTGCACGGGCCACAGTCTCTGCACCACCTCTCGATGGTTCCCCTCATGCCTACCCAGTGGAACCGCCCACGCAGCAGGAACTCCAGCTTCTTCCATCTGAAGTGTCCAGCCCCGTCGTGGTATGCCTCCATCACCATGGCTGCGTCTCTCCGTGGCACCACTACTTGCCAGATTAGTTCATGCGTCCGGGAGTTAACCATTCTGCGGCACAACTTCCCCTTGTAAAGGAACAGTCGACTCTTCTCAGCCCACAGTTGCTTGGCTTCCTCCGGAGCGTCTGGGTCAAGGCGAGCCTCTGGCCGAGTCAGCATCTCTTTTACCAGCCGGACGGCAGGGTCACTGTCTTGCGTTTCCTCCCAGTCGTAGTGAGGCAAGGGGTTAAACGTAGAGGCTTGCTTACTCCTTACCCGATGGGAATACTGGATAGTCCCATGACGGTGGAACGCGGGGAGTTCGACTTCTTCCAGTCCCTCTGGATCTTCTCCTACGTCCGGTAGGTTTGGCATCCTGGACAGGGCGTCCGCGTTGGTATTGGAGCGTCCTGCCCGGCATTTGATTGTGAACTCGTAGTTGGACAGACGGGCCATCCATCTCTGCTCTAGGGCACCGAGTCTTGCCGTGTCCAGGTGTGTCAACGGGTTGTTATCCGTGTACACGGTGAACCGGGAAGAAGCGAGGTAGTGCTTAAAGCGTTCGGTGACTGCCCACACCACTGCCAGGAACTCTAGCTTAAATGAGCTGTAATTCTCAGGGTTTCTTTCGGTGGGTCGCAGTTTTCGGCTAGCGTAAGCGATTACTCGTTCTTTCCCCTGCTGGATCTGGGACAGTACGGCTCCTAGCCCGATGTTACTTGCGTCGGTGTAGAGGATAAAGGGCTGGCTGTAATCAGGGTACGCCAGGATTTCATCCCCCGTGAGGGCCATCTTCAGCTGGCGGAAGGACTCTTCTTCTAACTTCTCCCATTTGAAGGGCGGCTTCTGGTTCTTGGCCTTCCGGGACTGGCCTATCAGGAGGTCCTGCATAGGAGCTGCCTTTTTGGTGAAACCGGGGATGAATCTGCGGTAATAGCCTACCAACCCGAGGAACTGCCGCACTTCCTTTACACTGGAGGGACTTGGCCATTCCTTAATTGCGGTGATCTTATCAGGGTCGGGAGCCACTCCATCAGCGCTCACCACGTGTCCCAGGTACTGCACCTTTGGTTTCAGGAGGTGACACTTGGAGGGTTTCACCTTTAGGCCGTAGCTTGCCAGAGCTTCGAACACTTCCGCCAGGTGTTTCAGGTGGTCCTCATACGTCTTGGAATATACGATGACATCGTCCAGGTACAACAGGACCGTCTCAAAGTTTCTGTGGCCCAGACAACACTCCATTAATCGCTGGAAGGTTCCTGGTGCATTGCAGAGTCCGAACGGCATGCAGGTAAACTCGCTAAGTCCCATCGGGGTGGTGAATGCGGTCTTCTCCCGGTCCGCCTCTGCTACAGGAACCTGCCAGTACCCACTAGTGAGATCCAAGGTAGAGAAGAAGTTAGCAGATCTTAAAGCAGCCAAAGACTCCTCTATCCTTGGTAAGGGGTACGCATCCTTGTGTGTGATACGGTTGATTTTCCGGTAATCTACACACATCCTCATGGTGTTGTCTTTCTTTTTGACTAAGACTAGTGGAGCTGCCCAGGGGCTACAGCTATCCCTGATCACCCCAGCCTCCTTCATGTCTCTAAGCATCCCCTTGGCGTGTTGGTAGTGTGTAGGGGGTACGGGTCGATACCTCTCTTTTATGGGAGGATGGTCTCCCGTGGGGATGTGGTGTTCTACCCCCTTGACTCGCCCGAAGTCTAACGGGTGTTTACTAAACACTCTCTCGTACTCTTGCACCACCCGATAGACTCCCTGTTTCTGGTGTGAGGGAGTGGAGTCAGTACCCAAATGTAGTTGCTGACATCAGTTCTCCATTGTTTTCTGAGAGCCGTTACCTTCCTCCGGGGAAGATGGAGGCAAGGGTTCTACGGACTGTATGGAATCTTGATTGATGGTATACAATTTGGCTAGCGTGGCATACCGGGGCAGGTACACTTCCCTCTTCCCGATATTTATTATGCGAACGGGCACCCTCCCATGGCGTACATTGACCACCCCCCGTGCTGTCAAAATGGTGGGCCTACTGTCTGAGTAAACTGGTTCTACCATTGCCTGGTAATCTCTACCTCTCAGACCAATTGCTGCCCGGCACCAAATCATCATTTCACTTTTCGGGGGCATGGCAATAGGGAAAGGGTCACACATTCGCACGCTACCAATCTCACCACCGGAGAGTTCTAGCTGTTGCCGTCGCATCAGTGCCCGGATCTCTTTCTGGAGCACTCGCTGCTGGCCGGAGCTGGCGTTCTTGGCAACCTGCTGTAAAAGGAAAATCACCTCTGCAAGACAATTTTCAATTACATTAGTTCCTAGAGTTATCTTTGGGTGACTCTCGTGTTTGTCAATGTCTACAATGATCAGTCCCTGTGCTGCCAGTTCGACTCTACCGATTTTAATGGTCACCTCTTTAAATCCAATCTGTGGCACGGGCTGACCATTGCTGGCGATGATACTCAAGTCGTCGTCAGGGTAGCGGGTGATATCCGAGTCATTCCAGTACTGCTTGAAGAGCACGTACGGGATGGTGGTGACCTGTGACCCGGTGTCCAGTAGGGCACTCATAGGCATGCCATCCAGTACCACGGGTAAGACTGGACGTCCTCCCACATATTTGTCGCGCCAGTTCGATGGGCCTGGTGATCTTTTTCCTGGGGGTTGGCCCTCTACCCCAGGTTGTGCCAGTTTAAAGGACAGTACCTTGCCATATGTCCGGGTTGATTGCAGCGGCGGCAGATGGGTCGTCCGTCCTCGTTGTATCGGTCGCTGGGTCTTCCTCTGGCCGGTGGGGTCCTCCTTGGTCGACGCCACGGGATGTCCTCCGGTCCGGATGCCAGCTGGATCTTCCCTGGAGTGGAAACCTGTAAAGACTGCACAGTTCGGGTTAGCGCAGCAACGCTTTTAGCTAGCTCTTGGACCTGATGGTGCAGGTCTGGAGCCGGGTCATTGTTCAAAGCCTGGGCATCAGCTCCCACAGGCCCTGCCGACAAGGGCGCCGCCTCCTGGTGGTAAGTGGTAGTGGGGCGTCTGGGGGTCACAACGCCACCTGGTGCCGGTTCTCGAAGCACCCGGATGGCTCTGTCCTTGAACTGTGCAAATCCCAGATGAGGGTCCTGTAAGGCCATTGCCCGCAACTGGGTTCGGTGGGCATTGCAATATAAACCCTCTATAAATTGTTCAGTCAACAGCCTGTCCTAGTCTCCCACGCCGTCAGGGTCGGTCTGCTTAATGGCCCTCAGGGCCTCTTGTAGGTTCAGGGCATAGTCCCTTATACTCTCATGTGCCCGCTGTTTGCACCCGTAGAATCTAAGCTTGATCTCGGCTGAGGTGCGGGTATCAAAGGTGTCCCTCAGCCGGGTTAGTATCCCTGCGACAGTCCTCCCCCCAGGTGGCCAGGACTTTACCTCCCTTTGGGCTGCTCCGGTTAATTGGGCCACCAGGATGCTCACTTTTTGCTCCTCTGTGAGGGGGTACACCTGGAAGAGGCTATCCAGCTTTTCTCTAAAGTCATGCAGGGTATGTGACTCCCCTGAGTACTGGGGTAGCCAGGCTGCCCCCGGGATATAGGGCATGGTGAAAGGCATGACCGCAACAGCGGTGGCGCTGGCGGGGGTTGAAGCGGTGAAGCTCTCCTCCGTATCCGACATCCTTCTCCCCCCTAGTTTACCGTGGCCTACCTTGCGATGATCCTCTTCCGTAGGCCGCGGCTCCGCAGTGGATCGTCAGGGTTGAGGACCTTCCGTCGCGCTCCTGTGACGTCGGCGTCTGCTGGGCTCCTTCCAGGACCTTACGCAACGTCCGGACGTGAGGCGGGGCTTCAGTTCTCGCGCGCTTTCGGAGTCCACGCCCCTCTTCTTCCCGCGCGGCGTCCTCAAGATGGCGTCCAATGGCGGGAAAACTCCACATATGGCGGGAAGAAGGCCGAAGATGGCGCCGGATGGCGGGAAAACTCCACCGATGGCGGGAAGGAAGCGGAAGATGGCGCCGGATGGCGGGAATCTTCACCACAGGTAAGTTTGAACAGTCTTTTTCAGGCACGCAGTACCCGGTGGTTGCGGGCACGAAATCCTGCCGACTACGCCAAAAGTTGACGCGCCCCTGGGCCTGTGTCGCGCTGCGTTGCGCACGCGGGAGCTTACCCGGAGCCGGATCTCTTGAGGGTTGTAGTCTCGTGGCGGTGATCCGATCCGTGCCCAGGGAGTCAGACTAAGTGGCGCTGTATTAGCGGTAGATGTTGGACGACTACGCCATCCGTTGAGTACAGCTGAGGAGCTGCTGCTGCAGGGCAGACCGCTGAGGCCGGTGGTAGGATTGTGCAGCGTGATAGTATAACCCCCAACAGGAGGGGTATGGCCTCAGGGCAGCCGACGTGGATGATGGGGGTAGCAGGAACCACTCGGAGACGGTACGGTGTAGTTCAGGGTCTTTACTGGTGACAAAGATAGACCCTCCCGGAGTACTGGCTAGCGATTGGGGCCTGGTCAGTCCTTGAGCAGATGGGATCTCCCCTGGCCAGGCGGAGTTGTAGGCCTCCCAAACTAACGATACTCTTCTGGCTACCTTGCTAGAGGCGGGTATAAGTAGCCCACGTCCCTGAGTGTACCGTGTGGTGCTCACCCGTATGGCCGGTGACTCGGGGCCTTCTAGTAGCTTTCGCTCCACGACGGCGGTGCTGGTCCCACGCGTGTGACTGTGCCTTCGGGTTTCTGGGCCAGAGGACCTGCAATCCCCTGCCGGTCGGTTTCTGCTGCTGGATAGGAGTTAGTCCCCACAGCCTCGGACTCTGGGTCCGGTGATAACTTCTCAGTCAGGGCGAGCTCTGCAGCTGTCAGCCCCTGACTCTTTGTAACACTGCTCCCACAGAGCTCCTGTTGTTTCTTCCTATGCTGCTTCTCTGTCTCTACTTCTTCTCTACTCCCTAACCCTGCCTCAGCCCTAGGTTTATATAGGGGAAGTTCTTCCCCTCCCAGGACTGGGCAGGAGGTGTGGCATGCATAGGATCCCTGACCAAGAGACCTCCCACCTGCTCTCAGACGTAATATCTCTATCATTGTGGCAACCAGACCCCTGGGGTGTCACATAACCATTAGTGTCATTTACATTAGATACAAGGGGGCGGAGCTATTACCACTGACCCCTCCCCCAAATGTAGTGTCCCAGTCCTATATAAAGAGGCCTCTTCCATCTGCTCCTCACTTCTTACCTGTAGTCATACAGAAGCGAGGACCACCATGCAGGCCACTTACTTTCTCCTCCTCTGCTGCGTGACTCCCATATTTTCTGCCACTCGTAAGTCCAGTTCCTTTATCTATTGTCTGATTTCTTACAGCTTCTTAGTATATGTAATAGTTATATCATAATATCTTATGCTCTAGTGGTTTAATCCTGTAAGAATCTAAAGCCAACATCAATGTCTTCAATTAATTAAACACTCAAATGCACAATGTTCCATTATATGTATCTATTGTCTGACTTCTTACTGCTTCTTATTATATGTAATATTTGTATGGTAATATCTTATGCTCTATTGTTGTAATCCTGTAAGAATATAAATCCAACATCAATGTGTTCATTTAATTCCACTATTAATTACAGACTCTTCTATGGGGAATCCCTGGGTAGACCTTACTTTGGACACAGCTTAGGCGGCATTATGTGGCTTTATGTGTGATAGCATTCTTGGACACACCAAGCAGTTAAATATTTCTATCTGTTGATGAATCTTGCTACAAGAACGGCTTCTGCGATTGTCGCCCTCCACATAATGTAGATAGTTTACATTGTGTAACTTATTTTCCAATAATTCTATTGGTCATTACCATAGGTAATAGTAATAGTATATACAGTTATATGAAAAAGTTTGGGCACCCCTATTAATCTTAAGCTTATTGTTTTATAAAAATTGATGTTTTTGCAACAGCTATTTCAGTTTGATATATGGAATAACTGTTGGACACAGTAATGTTTCTGCCTTGAAATGAGGTTTATTGTACTAACAGAAAATGTGCAATCTGCATTCAAACAAAATTTGACATGTGCATAAGTATGGGCACCTCACCAGAAAAGTGACATTAATATTTAGTAGATCCTCCTTTTGCAAAAATAACAGCTTCTAGTCGCTTCCTGTAGCTTTTAATGAGTTCCTGGATCCTGGATGAAGGTATTTTTGACCATTCCTCTTTACAAAACATTTCCAGTTCAGTTAAGTTTGATGGTCGCCGAGCATGGACAGCCCCCTTCAAATGATCCCACAGATGTTCAATGAACATGATGGAACCTCCACCAAATTTTACTGTGGGTAGCAAGTGTTTTTCTTGGAATGCTGTGTTTTTTTGCCGCCATGCATAACGCCTTTTTGTATGACCAAACAACTCAATCTTGGTTTCATCGGTCCACAGGACCTTCTTCCAAAAAGAAATTGGCTTCTCCAAATGTGCTTTTGCATACCTCAGCCGACTCTGTTTGTGGCGTGCTTGCAGAAACGGCTTCTTTCGCATCACTCTCCCATACAGCTTCTCCTTGTGCAAAGTGCGTTGTATAGTTGACCGATGCACAGTGACACCATCTGCAGCAAGTTGATGCTGCAGCTCTCTGGAGGTGGTCTGAGGATTGTCCTTGACTGATCTCACCATTCTTCTTCTCTGCCTTTCTGATGTTTTTCTTGGCCTTCCACTTCTGGCCTTAACAAGAACTGTCCCTGTGTTCTTCCATTTCCTTACTATGTTCCTCACAGTGGAAACTGACAGGTTAAATCTCAGAGACTGCTTTTTGTATCCTTCCCCTGAACAACTATGTTGAATAATCTTTGTTTTCAGATCATTTGACATTTGTTTTGAGGAGCCTATGATGCCACTCTTCAGAGGAGATTCAAACAGGAGAACAACTTGCAAGTGGCCACTTTAAGTAGCTTTTCTCATGATTGCATACACCTGGCTTTGAAGTTCAAAGCTCAATGAGGTTACAAAACCAAAAATAGTGCTTTAGTAAGTCAGTAAAATGTAGGTAGGAGTATTTAAAACAAGAAAATGATAAGGGTGCCCATACTTATGCACCTGTCAAATTTTGTTTGAATGCAGATTGCACATTTTCTGTTAGTACAATAAACCTCATTTCAAGGCAGAAACATTACTGTGTCCAACAGTTATTACATATATCAAACTGAAATAGCAGTTGCAAAAACACAAATTTTTATAAAACATTAAGCTTAAGATTAATAGGGGTGCCCAAACTTTTTCATATAACTGTATTGTAATCGTAATAGTATATATTATAATATTTAGAGTATTCTAAACATAATTACTGTATATATTATAGTTTACTGCTAAGAACAAATGTAATAATTTAACAAGTAATTACAAATTTATAATGTGATATATATTAACTTGATGTTCATGTGCACACTATCTATGAAGTGGCATAAGGAACAAAATGGCTGAATTTTTGCATTTCTACCATGGTTGCACATACACCAATGTGATACATTTGCTGCAATTAGTGACATTTTTAAAGACTAGTAAATTCATGCCCTCTCTCTGATAATTTTAATAAATATCCCCAATTGAGCTGTTTTATAATCTAATTCTTCCCACGTGAATAAACCCCAGCGCGTTGTGTTCCTTAACACACAAAGCTGCTCTTGGATACTAATCTGCTTGTTCTTTTGTAGTTTTAATATTTTTTTGCTGTTTAGTAACTAATTATGAAATTGATGGCTGCTAACTATTGAATTTTTTAGTTTTTGAAGGATCTGGATTAGGATCTGGCGAGGAATTTGTCACAATAATCGGTCAAGATGAAGGATCTGGCATTGTCATCACTCCAGAAGGATCTGGCTCTGTAATCGGTCAAGATCAGGGATCTGGCATTGTCCTCACTCCAGAATAAGGATCTGGCTCTGTAATCGGTCAAGATGAAGGATCTGGCATTATCATCACTCCAGAAGAAGGATCTGGCGCTATAATCGGTCAAGATGAGGGATCTGGCATTGTGATCACTCCAGAAGAAGGATCTGGCGACATAATCGGTCAAGATGAAGGATCTGGCATTATCATCACTCCAGAAGAAGGATCTGGCACAATAATCAGTCAAGATGAAGGATCTGGCATTGTCATCACTCCAGAAGAAGGATCTGGCGCAATAGTTGGTCAAGATGAAGGATCTGGCATTGTCATCACTCCAGAAGAAGGATCTGGTGCAACAATTGGTCAAGATGAAGGATCTGGCATAATCATCACTCCAGAAGAAGGATCTGGCACTATAATCGGTCAAGATGAAAGATCTGGTATTGTCATCCCTCCAGAAGAAGGATCTGGCACAAAATAATTGATCAAAATGAAGAATCTGGCATTTCAATCCCTCCAGAAGAAGGATCTGGCACACAATAATTGATCAAAATGAAGGATCTGGCATTTCAATCCCTCCAGAAGAAGGATCAGGCACTAGTTATTTCTCTAAAAAATAAACTGGTTGAAAATATATACTATTGGGAAACCAGATCACTTTTGGACATTAAGGAGATGCCCCATCACATGTTTGTTAGTGTGATTTCTTCTTTTAGGTGCTTATTTTATGAACTTAATTCCACAAAGCCGAAATAAGGCAAAGTAATCCAACCTGCACTGTATTCATGCATTTATCTTGTGCCTTGTGTCCAGTTCACAGTTGAATATCAGTATCTTATATTTTTTTCAATAATAAAAATAACTTTTGCAACATATTTCACTTCATTTCATATGAATTCTATTAATATTACAATGAGAAAATTAATTTAAAAAACTCCATTTGATCTCTGTAAACCAGGGCCGGACTGGGACAAAAAAGCAGCCCTGCAAGACAAACCCCACCAGCCCACATACTGTAACACTCATTACCCCAGATCAGTAAATTTGGCTTTACTTAGTCGTGCCCCTCATCACTCCCTTTAAGGAGTTATTTGATGAGCCACATGTGAATAGTGCAGCAGTGTGTATGATCCACCATAGCCCCACTAACATGGTGCTCTTCAGAGCTCTGGATCTCGGGATTATGGGGGTCTCAGTGGACGGACCCCCAGTGATTGGAAAGTTCTCAGGATAGGGGATACTTGGGATGTTTAAATTAGTTTTCCAATATTTATTCTTATTTTATCATAGGAATATTGAAAATAATAAACCAATATTAACCCAACCAAAGTCTAATGTTGCCTCACGACAACAGGACACAAAAAGTGGTACTGTGCAGTGTATATGTATATACAGGAAACAAGAAGTGGTACTGTGCAGTGTATATATACACGACAGGAGAAGTGGTACTGTGCAGTATATATATATACAGGAAAGGAGAAGTGGGACTGTGCAGTGTATATAAACAGGAGAAGTGGTACTGTGCAGTGTATATACACAGGACAGGAGAAGTGGTACTGTGCAGGAAAGGAGAAGTGATACTGTGCAGTGTATATATACAGGACAGGAGGAGTGGTGCTGTGCAGTGTATATATACAGGAAACAAGAAGTGGTACTGTGCGGTGTATATTTACACGACAGGAGAAGTGGTACTGTGCAGTATATATATACAGGAAAGGAGAAGTGGGACTGTGCAGTGTATATATACAGGAGAAGTGGTACTGTGCAGTGTATATACACAGGACAGGAGAAGTGGTACTGTGCAGTATATATATATACAGGAAAGGAGAAGTGGTACTGTGCAGTGTATATATACAGGACAGGAGGAGTGGTGCTGTGCAGTGTATATATACAGGAAACAAGAAGTGGTACTGTGCAGTGTATATTTACACGACAGGAGAAGTGGTACTGTGCAGTATATATATACAGGACAGGAGAAGTGCGACTGTGGAGTGTATATATACAGGAGAAGTGGTACTGTGCAGTGTATATATACAGGAGAATTGGTACTGTGCAGTGTATATGTAGCGCCCCGAGGGTTCGGCCGCTACAGGGGTATTGCACCTCAGACCAGAGGTGTGATATTCCACTCCCGGGTAAGGATGGAGTATGGACCAGGGCTCAGTTAGCTGCATACAGCACACACACCCCATTTCCGAGGGACAGCTCAGCGGTGCTCCCACTAGACAGAAGTGCAGGCACGACCAACTATGTCCCTGTCTGGAGTGGGGAGGGGGGTGGAACACCCAGTGCTGTAGGGGCAGATAGGGGTTGGTTCCTGAGCGTAGATAGGAGCTCATTGGTTGCTGGTCCCCTGGGCTCATGGCTAGAGGGAGGTATAAAAGGTGGGCACCATCTTAGATCTAGGTTCTGTCCAGAGAAGAGAAGACAGGTAGTAGAGGCTCTGTAGGAGCTCTACTCCAGAGTGGGCCTAGTGAGAGGCCGAGGAGGAGAGTGGAGAGAGAGAGAGAGGAGGTGAAGTGGAGCTGAGATTACGTCTCATCCCAGCTCCACGAGAAAGGAACAGAAAAGGAGAAGAAGAGAGAGAGAGAGAAACAGAAGGGCTCAGGAACAAGAAGGTGGAAGGGACCCTAAGAACCCACGAGAATCCAGGGTGAAGGGTCAGGCAGATTAAGGGTACCAGATCCCAAGTTGGTGGAGGAGAAACAACCCTCAGCCAAAGACCGGAGGTCGTGATCATTTATTGGTGCGACACCTCATCAAACCTGCTAGGAAGGCACCATATAGGACAGCGGAGGACGGGGCCCACGTTTAACCGCACAAGTCCGCGGTAGCTGGACAAAAGTGGGTCACTGGTGAGGCAGGCCAGAGAAAGGACAAAAGGGGGTCTTGAGCCATACTCCTGAGCTGTCTGGGGGTTGACCGAGCCCCTCACCTGGTGGACGCAGCACTGCTCGGGCAGTCATTCCCCGCAGAAGTGACTTGGATATTAACCGTGAGTAAAGACCCTGGACTGCAGTACGTTGTCTGTGTGCTTTTTCACTCCTCCGGCATTACCAGTACTGGGACTCTCACCACCATCACTCCCACCATCCACTACACTGCCCTGGGGCCGCACTCTTCCCGTGGGGAGTCACACCATCCCAGCTGCATACATCATCGGCCCCAGCGGTCTGCCCTGCAGCGGCGGTTCCTAATAACCGCAATCCACGGGTGGCGTAGTCGGACATTATCTAAAACATCTAAAAGACTGCCACTGGTCTGACCACCCTGAGCCACGGGACCGGGTCGCCACTACTACCCCCATCGTCTCCCTATTGCCCGGTTCTGAGTGCCCCACGGCCCAGGGTGCGAGTCATATATACACAGGACAGGAGAAGTGGTACTGTGCAGTATACAGTATATACAGGAAAGGAGAAATGGGACTGTGCAGTGTATATATACAGGACTGTGTATATATATAGTGTATATGTACAGTGTATATATACAGGACTGTATTCAGGACTGTATATATACAGTCTATATATACTGTATATATACAGGTATATATACAGGACTGTATATATACAGGACTGTATATATACTGTATATATGTATATATACAGGTACTGTGCAGTGTATATACTGTATACAGGAGAATTGGTACTTTGCAGTGTATATATACAGTACACAGGACAGGAGGAGTGGTGCTGAGAGTAGCACCTGCCTCCTGAGCTCAAGCACTTCCAGGAGGAGGGTCGTCGTCTGCCTCTCTTCTCCCTAGGGAGAGGCAGGCCTACTGGGAGGCCGGCATGGCTTCCCAGCCTCCTATCCCCCGGTCTATGCCGGCGGGGGAGAAGGAGCCTCAACAACCGGCCCAGAAGGGAGTGAGGAGATCGGGAAGGGTGAGGAAGAGTACATCCACCTACTCCAACCCCGAGACTGTTCACCGCCCGCCCAGAGAGGGAGACCGGGGCACCCCAGACCCCAGGAACAAGAGCCCAGCAAGATCCTGGGGGGAGATGAGCTCTTGCGAGTCCACAAGTTCCTTCTCCTCCCGAGTGGTCGCCATGTTGCGAGAGTACGAGGACGCCGGCAAAGCACTAACCCAGCTGAAAGAGGAGCTGAGGGAGGCCTGGGTCCTGAACACCCGGGCGTCCAACAAGGAAAGACCCGCGACCTCCCAGAGGTTTAAAGCCCTCAGAGATGAGATGGTCAGGTTAGTGCTCCTCCGGGAGGGGATTGAGAAAAGCGCAGGTCCCTTCCTGGAAAGGTTTAAGAACCAGCGGTGGTTCTCAGAAATGAAGGGGTTAAACACCTCAGGAAAACCGCCAACCGGCGTCCTTAGTGAAGAGGAGGAGGAGGATGAAGAGGTGACTGGAGTTTCAGTTGCTGGAGCCAGTGAGGGGCAGAGCCGGAGCCCAAGTGGTCTACCTGCAGGGCAGAGGACTCCGACAGCAGAGGCTGGAGTGTTGGGGGAGGAGGAGGAAGGAGGATTGCTGAGGGAGATCCGACTGCTGGAGTTTCCAGTGGACCTGACGCGGTTTTCCTTCGGTGAGAACAAACCAGTGGAGGAGACCAAGAGGAGGAAGAGGAAGACCGGAGGAGCCGCACAGGAGGTGGTGAGTTACAAGTATGTACCAATGTCTGATGTTGAGCCTGCCACCTTCTGTTTAAACCCCACCAAACCTAAAGACACGGGCTCTGCAGTGGGCTCGAGGCAGAGGCAAGGTGGGGAGAGGAGAAGGATGTCCGGCGATGCTGCCATCTGTGCAGGGAACAGTGCAGAGGGCGAGGCTGTGGAGGTACTCACAGCGCCGGACATAGGAAGTTCTGTGGAGTTTCCCTCCCTGCCCTCTGCGGCTAAGCCAGTTATCACCGGGGCTGGGGGGGCCGGGAGGGATGTGAAAAACACATCTGCGAGGAACACTGGGCACACTGCTGCGACAGGGGGGCAGTGTGCCCCAGCGCCCAAAAAGGACACTAAGACCCCAAAGTCTGTGGGTGCAGGGCGGGCAGCGGTGCCCAACAAACAGTCTGCCCAGCACAAGGACCAAAATGCTGCAGTAGGGGGGCAGGGCGCTCCAGGAGACGACCTGCAGAAAGCCAGCAGCAACCAAAGGGAAAAGGGTGTGGTGCTGCAGGGAAAGGAGTCTCTGGAAGTGCTCCCCTCCCCCGGCCCAGCAGGTGTGAGTGCAGAGACACCAGACACAAGGGAGGAAGGAATGGAGGTGACTGTGGAAGGTGCAGAGAACAGCAGAGGTAATGGGGTGACAAGTAAAGGGAATGGAAGTAGTGGTGTAGTGAATGATGGGAGTAGTGGTGGAGCAGATGGTGGGAGTAATGGTGGAGCAGATGGTGGGAGTAGTGGTGGAGTGAATGGTGGGAGTAGTGGGAATGGTGGGAGTAGTGGTGTAGCAAATGGTGGGGGTAGTGGTGGAATGAATGCTGGGAGTAGTGGGAATGGTGGGAGTAGTGGTGTAGCAAATGGTGGGGGTAGTGGTGGAATGAATGGTGGGAGTAGTGATGCAGCAAATGGTGGGAGAAGTAGTGGAGTGAATGATGGGAGTAATGGTCCTGCGAATGGTGGGAGTAGTAGTGAAGTGAATGGTGGGAGCAGCACTGGTGTTGGTGGGGGGAAAGTAGGTGCTGGTCCCGCTGCCCCCCCCAGCATTGGCGGGGGCTTCAGCCAAAAGCTATTCAGGAGCTGTCAGTGCTGGGGGTAGTAGTGCGCCCTCGTCTGGTGGCCCTGGGGATGGTGACTTGCAACAGCAGCTCCTGGACGCCCTGAGGAGAGGGGAGAGCTCCATCACTATAGAGGGGAGGGAGGTTGATCTGTCTTTCTGGATAGAGAGACATGGTCTTTCAGCCTTCCGAGATAGAGGGGCAGAGACTGTCTGGTCTCTGTCGACAATGGGGCAGAGGAGTAACCATAGGAACGTGGTCCGTCTCCAGTGGGTAAGCAAGGATGCCTGTCCTGATAGGTGGAAGGTGGTTGAGCTCCTGCTGGGGATGGGCTTTGCGGCATATGACATCTTTGCCTTGATCCATCCCTACGGGACCTCCTACTTCGATGTCAGCTTCGTGAGACCGGAGGGCCTTGAGCTTTTCTGGTCTCGCCATGAGCTGGCTCGGAGTCGCCCCGAATGGCATGGTCTCTTTCCCCTGGCAATAACCCGCCAAGATTCAGTCAGGAAAGTGACCATTTTGACTAGTAACGAGTCGCTTTCCTGTATGGACATTACGACCTGAGTGAGTCGATACGGAGAGGTCACCAATATTCCCGAAAAGAATCTGAATGGCCATAGTAACTGGTCAGGAGCCTGGACCTTCATGGTGAGATTGAAGGTTTCGGGAAACACTATTACCCATATCCCCTCCTCAACCTTTTTGGGGAGGGATAGGATCTTGATTTTCTACCGGGGGCAGCCTAAGGTCTGTCACAGGTGCGGTAGCCCCACACACTTCAGTGCGCAATGTACCACCCTGAAATGCGCACTGTGTGGGGACCTTGGTCATCTTGCTGCTGCCTGTCGCAGGATTAGGTGTAACTTGTGTGGTGACCTCGGTCACCCGTTCAGTCGCTCTCCACGTTCCTTCGCCAATGCTGTCCTGAAAGCGGCGAGTGCGGGACAGGCGAAAGCCAGGACTAATCTTGCCGGTGAAGGGACCAGTAGAGGCGGGGAGGCAGGGAACCGGTGAGGAGCAAGCTGCCGCCATCCACCATCAGGCGGCAGGAGCAGCGCCGTGGGGACAGGGGGCAGGGAGTAATGTCCCTAAACTCTGACCCAGGTACTTCACTTGCAGCTGAGGATCCTAAAGACAGTGAATTGAGCGAGGAGGTCAAGAGACTTGAAAGGGAAGAGCGAGAGGACGCCACGTCTTCCCAGGAACCCTCTTCTGGTGACAGTCTAGATGAGGGAGAGGGGGAGTGGTCACAGAAAAAGAAAAAGGGTAACAGGAAAACGGCCAGAGGTAGGAGGGGGACCAGGTCTCGAGCTGCCTCTTTGGAGTGCGACCCCTCTGACTCTCTGGCCGTGATCCAAGCGCCATTGGAGGGTTCAGCCGCCCCCCCTCTGGTGGATCTCTCCAACCGGTTCGGGGCTCTCCAGGACCTCCCTCTGCAGGGGGGAAATGGGGACCCGGGGCCGGAGGTTGCGGACAAGGTGGTTGGGGCTCAGGAGATGGCTGGGTCTTCCTCTCGGGGGCAAATACAAAGCCCTCTGGGGGGACGACTAACCCAGGACCACCAGACGGGGGCAAGAATGTATGTAAGGAGAGAATGGACGAGTCTGTTTGTCTTAAGCGCACTAAAAACCCGTCATTATCGGAGGAAGAGGTTGGGACTGTCAGTGGTGGGAAGAAAAAGGCTATCTAATTCAACCATTCATGATGGCGGCACCCACCCCGTTGACGTTGGCAACTATTAATGTTTGCAGCATAAAGTCAGATGTGGCAAGGTACACGGCCTTTCATTTTCTCGGCCAACTTGACGCCGACATTTTATTTTTGCAGGAGACCAGGTTGACCGATATATCAACCTTGCATAAAGCAAGGCGGGAGTGGAGGCATGGGCCCTTCTACTGGTCTCTTGCGGCCGAGCCGTATAGCGGGGTGGCGGTCCTTTTTAAGACCGCAGTGGTTGAATGCAGACGAGTGATCAAATTAGAAATGGGGAGATGCTTGATCCTAGATGTCTCCATGGGGGGACAAGAGCTTCGGCTCATTAACATCTATGGTCCCCAGTCCAAGTGGGACCGCAAATGTCTCTTCCTGAAGATCAAACCTTTTTTATTTTCGAGTCGGCAGGTGGTCTTCGGAGGGGATTTCAACAATGTCACGAGATCCTGTGATAGAGGAGGTTCCGGAGACCGGCTGTCTTATGACTGGGTCGCGTTAAACAGGATAGTGAGTGAGGCTCGCCTGGTGGATGTCCACATCCGGCACAACCCGGGCAACACGGGATTCACCTTTTCTAGAGGTAGTCAGTGCAGGTCTAGGCTAGACAGGTTTTATTTGAAGGAGGAGGCCGTCTCTTCACCGTTGTCGGTTGTAGAGGTGGAGTTCTCCGATCACTGTTTGATTATGTTTTCTCTGAACGTTACAGAGACTCCTCGGATGGGAAGAGGTTATTGGAAGCTGAATTCGTCACTCCTTGAGGAAGAAGCTGTAAGACGTTCTTTTGAGGAATTATTTCAGAGCCAGGTACCATTGCTGGGCCTAAGTAACACTAAGTCAGAGTGGTGGGAGATGTTCAAAAATCGGGTGGCGAGATTCTTCCGGCAGCTCTCAAACTTCAGAAGCACGAACAGGGATCGCCTGTATCAGAGCCTGAGGAGGAAACTCGAGCATCTTGTTTTGACTGGAGGTAGCCGCGAGGAGATCTCCAGAGTGAAGTCCTTGCTGAAGAGGTGTCAGTACGATAGGCACGCATCTATGGTTTTCGAGAGGGACTACGGGAAGTACTGCTCGCCCGACCCTTACAGAAACTGTAAGATGGCAGTGAATAGTAAGATAGTGACGGGGCTGGTGGACAGTATGGGGTCCCTGAGAAGGTCCAGGTCAGTGATCTTGGAGGTCGTCAGTTCCTACTACTCGCACCTCTTGGGAAAGAGGGAGCTTGATCGTGACGGGATGTCGGCTTTCCTGACTGAATCTGTTCCTGAGCCAGGGGCTGACCTCTCGCTGGGCGATTTGGCAGAAGCGATCAAAGAAGAGGAAGTGAGACTGGCGATCGATGGGCTTAGGCCCAAAAAGTCGCCAGGTCCGGATGGCTTAACATCCGAGTTCTTTAGGACCTTTTGGGACTCTTTGGTCCCCCTCTTGACTCAGGTGCTTAACGAGTGTCTCTCCTCGGGCACACTGCCGAGATCGTTAAGGAGGTCAGCTTTGATCATTTTGTCAAAGGGTAAGGATCCGTCACGCATTGAGAACTGGCGTCCCATAGCACTTCTCAATGTGGACAGGAAGATTTTGGCTAAGATACTTTTCAACAGGCTGGTGAAGTTTGCACCCCGGCTCCTTTCGGAGGTTCAGCACTGTTGCGTTCCTGGCCGTAGCACTTTTAGTGCTGTTCTAGGTGTCCGAGAGGCCGTGGAGCAAGGCAGGGCGGGCCTCTGGAAGGGGTTCTTGCTGACCTTGGATCAGGCAAAAGCCTTTGATCGGGTTAACCACGAGTACCTCTGGTCCACTCTTTTGAGGTATGGTCTGCCTGGAGGGTTTGTGGACAGGCTTAAGACCTTATATGCAGGGGCTGAGACTTTCCCTCTGGTGAATGGGTGGATTGGACGACCTTTCGGGGTAGGATCCGGTGTCCGTCAGGGCTGCCCTCTTAGCCCTTTGCTTTACGTGTTTGCAATCGATCCCTTCCTCAGAAGGATCGATTGTGGACCGTTGGCGGGGGTGCGGATGGGCGGGGCGGCACCGGAGGCTATCCTGAGGGTGGTGGCCTACGCGGACGATGTCACCGTATTTGTTTCTTCGCAAGGGGAGGCAGCGAGTGGAGCGCTACTCGGAGCATCCGGGTCCAAGGTCAACCAGGATAAGTGTGAGAGTCTCTGGCTGGGAGGCGGAGATCCCGGGTTTGATCTTCCGGACACCCTCCCCGAACCCCAAGAACATGCCAAAGTCCTGGGCATCGAATTCGGCCAGGGTGATTACTCCACGAAAAACTGGGAAGGCAGAATCAAAGGTGTCGCCCAAAGAGTGGACCAATGGAGGGGATGTTCTTTGACCCTGAGGGAAAGGGTTGGCCTGTGCAAAGCTTTCCTGCTCCCCTTGCTAATCTACCTGGGCAGCGTCTGTGTCTTGCCAGAGCCTCTCTGTCTGTTCTTCCAGATGTTATGGGGTAACAGACTGAACCTAGTCAAGCGGGAGGTCACTTACCACACGAGGAGACTAGGGGGTTTGAATATAGTGAACCCCGTGGTGTTCCTAGTGAACACCTTCTTGAAAATGAACGTGTCAAACCTCTGGAAAGAGAGGGCTCCTCCGTGGGTATTCTCCTGCAAGGGATGGTTTCAGCCTTTCTTCCAGGAATGGGAGACAGGGGGAAGATTGAAGGATCTTCGCACACCACACGGGCATCTCCCGGCTTATGTTACCCCGGTTCTGAAAATAATCCGCCGGTGGGGTCTGGGAATGTGGGAGGTGAGGTCCCTCCCGAGGAAACTCCTCGATATGAGGGTCTTGGTTTCTCATTTTCAGAGTCCATTGGCCCTCAAAGACTGCCCAAGTCGGGATCTGGAGGTTGGGTTGAGTTTGTTAAATTCTAGCAGGATCCCCGAGAAGTACTGGGACTTGACTTGGCGCTGCTTCCATGGTAAGCTGTATGTGAGGGACAATTTGAAGTACAGGAGCTCCGAGGACAGGAATTGCCCCCGTCAGGCTTGTGCTAACGTGCTGGAAAGCATGGAGCACTTCCTGCTTCATTGTCCCTTTAATACAGAGGTGTACAACAGGGTGGGGACTTCCATTGGTTGGCTGCGACTGGCTACTCTGTCCTACCCCGGGTGGGCCTATGGAGCGTTCGGAGACCTTGGGAGAAGGGACCGAGACACTTTATTCATAGTCAGCGCAGTGGTCAGGTATTTCACGTGGAACGCACGAGTTTTAGTTTCGACGCAGAGTAAAATCCTCCATGTAGATGAAGTCTGTAGGAACATCCTAGGTGACCTGGTGAAGGTACATTCTCTGGAGTATGAAAGACTGGGTGCCCGGAGGGCGGCCCGTCTCTGGAGGGGCTTTTCCTTCAGGGTGCCTTAGTCCGGTAGTACTCCTATATCCTGGTGGTGGGCTGATGTCTTTCCACCCTAGATTTTTGTTTTGTATTTCTGTCTCCTGAATAGAAGGTTTGCCGGCATCGAACTTGAGCCTTGGATGGTGAGTGTGTAGGTTGTGTTCTGTATATATTGTATATAATGTATAATAGGGGGTTTTAGATAGGTTGGGTGGGGGATTTGGGGAAGTTCTTCATCAGCGGTGATAAGAGGACTGATCTGGCCTGGTCCAGGCCCCGCCTGGGGAAAAACTTTGGGGTCTGATCCTAGCTCGGAGTAATCCTGAACTTTGTGGCCAGAGCTGGATCAGGGGTGGCGGGATAGTTAGTGTAGGTGTGTGTTTTATATATATATTAAAAAATTACAAAAAAAATATAAAAAAAAAAATACAAAAAAAAAAAATATACAAAACAAAAAAAGGTTTAAAATTGTTCATGTCACTATTGTATATATTGTTATTTTTGGTTTTCTGTGGTGTGAATGAGGTGCGGTAAGGGTGTGACTGTAAGGTCAGGCAGTGGGACTAGTAGGTTAGTGTTAGTTTCCGGTTGTATATACGTTATATTAGGTTTAGTGTTTTGTGTTTCTAGCGTTTTATTTTATATAATCTTGTATATAGGACGGTGTTTTATGTGTATATAGGACAGTGTGAGCGTTGTGTGGGATTGTATATAGTAGTATGAATGAAGCTGGGCCGGAGGTTTTATAGGTTTTATAATATTTATTTCTTGTATATGTATATATTCCTGGGGGGATTTATTTTGTTTCCATTTTCTGTGATTTGTCGTCTTGTTTTGTTCATATGTTTGGTGTCCTGTAATGTATTATTGTTCTGTCATGTACTGTACTTATTCTATCAATAAAAAAAAGACCTGCAGTGTATATATACAGGACAGGAGAAGTGGTGCTGTGCAGTGTATATGCACAGGACAGGAGGAGTGGTGCTGTGCTGTGTATATATACAGGACAGGAGGAGTGGTGCTGTGCAGTGTATATATACAGGACAGGAGGAGTGGTGCTGTGCAGTGTATATATACAGGACAGGAGGAGTGGTGCTGTGCAGTGTATATATACAGGACAGGAGGAGTGGTGCTGTGCAGTGTATATATACAGGACAGGAGGAGTGGGGCTGTGCAGTGTATATATACAGGACAGGAGGAGTGGTGCTGTGCAGTGTATATATACAGGACAGGAGGAGTGGTGCTGTGCAGTGTATATATACAGGACAGGAGGAGTGGTGCTGTGCAGTGTATATATACAGGACAGGAGGAGTGGTACTGTGCAGTGTATATACAGGACAGGAGGAGTGGTGCTGTGCAGTGTATATATACAAGACAGGAGGAGTGGTACTGTGCACTGTATATATACAGGACAGGAGGAGTGGTACTGTGCAGTGTATATGTACAGGACAGGAGGAGTGGTACTGTGCAGTGTATATATACAGGACAGGAGGAGTGGTTCTGTGCAGTGTATATATACAGGACAGGAGAAGTGGTACTGTGCAGTGTATATATACAGGACAGGAGAAATGGTGCTGTGCAGTGTATATATACAGGACAGGAGGAGTGGTGCTGTGCAGTGTATATATACAGGACAGGAGAAGTGGTACTGTGCAGTGTATATATACATGACAGGAGGAGTGGTGCTGTGCAGTGTATATATACAGGACAGGAGGAGCGGTACTGTGCAGTGTATATGTACAGGACAGGAGGAGTGGTACTGTGCAGTGTATATATACAGGACAGGAGGAGTGGTGCTGTGCAGTGTATATATACAGGACAGGAGGAGTGGTACTGTGCAGTGTATATATACAGGACAGGAGGAGTGGTACTGTGTATTGTATATATACAGGACATGAGAAGTGGTACTGTGCATTGTATATATACAGGACAGGAGAAGTGGTACTGTGCAGTGTATATATACATGACAGGAGGAGTGGTGCTGTGCAGTGTATATATACAGGACAGGAGGAGCGGTACTGTGCAGTGTATATATAGAGGACAGGAGGAGTAGTACTGTGCAGGGTATATATACAGGACAGGAGGAGTGGTACTGTGCAGTGTATATATACAGGACAGGAGGAGTGGTGCTGTGCAGTGTATATATACAGGACAGGAGGAGCGGTACTGTGCAGTGTATATATAGAGGACAGGAGGAGTAGTACTGTGCAGTGTATATATACAGGACAGGAGGAGTGGTACTGTGCAGTGTATATATACAGGACAGGAGGAGTGGTGCTGTGCTGTGTATATATACAGGACAGGAGGAGTGGTACTGTGCAGTGTATATGTACAGGACAGGAGGAGTGGTACTGTGCAGTGTATATATACAGGACAGGAGGAGTGGTGCTGTGCAGTGTATATATACAGGACAGGAGGAGTGGTACTGTGCAGTGTATATATACAGGACAGGAGGAGTGGTACTGTGCATTGTATATATACAGGACAGGATGAGTGGTACTGTGCATTGTATATATACATTTGTACCCTGCAGATGCCAGCCTCTATGACGACAATTCAGTTCCATAACAGAACATGAATCCGAAACATAACCACATGGGCTAATAAAGAAGAGTCCTCCATTTTTTTGACAATTAATCAGATTGTTGAGATATATATATTATTATATTATGCGTGTATGTATGTGACGCGCCCCTGGGCCTGAGTCGTGCGGCATCGCGCGCACGGGGGCTTACCCGGAGCCGGATCCGATAGGGGTAGTAGTCCTCGTGGCGGTGACCCGGTCCGTGCCCAGGGTGTCAAACTAAGTGGCGGAATTTAGCAGTAGATGTTAGAATGTTCGACTACGCCACCCGTGGATTGCGGTTATGAAACCGCCGCTGCAGGGCAGACCGCTGAGGCTGATGTTGTTTGTGCAGCTGTAGATGGGATGACTCCCCACGGGAGGAGTATTGCCTCAGGGCAGCTATTGTAGAGTTGATGATGGGGGTGATGGTGCGGATGTCCCAGTACTGGTGGTGCAGGTGCGACGACGAAACACGGAGTCTGGTAGTGCAGTTTCAAAAGCTTTACTCACAGTTCTTTATCAGATCCTTGTGCACAGTAGGACCACCCGAGCTGTGCTGCGTCCACCAGGTCAGGGACTCGGCCAACTCCCAGGCGATTCCAGAGCGTGGTCCAGAGCTCCCCTCTCTTCCTTCCTACTGGCCGTCCTCACCAGGGACCCACCTATGTCCGGCTTCCTCGGGCCTTATGGGGCAAAACCTCTCTCTGGCTTTCCTGACCCTATGTGGCGTGCCTTCCTGGTGGATGCGGCAAGGGGTCGTGCCAAAGCTTGACCACGACCTCCGGTTCCTGGCTAAGGATGATTGACCTCCACCAGTTTGGGATCCGGTACCCTTCTCTGCCAACCCTTCACCCGTTTTAGTTCACTCGTGGGATCTCAGGGTTCCCTCCATGCTTGCGTCTCTGGGCCTTTCTTCGCGTTTCTCCTCTTCCTCCTCTCTCCTCTCTGCTTCAGGCCTAGCTCTGGAGCTGGGCCCAGACGGAGCCACAGCTCCCCCTCAGCCCTCTCTGGCTGAGCTCCTCTCTCCACTCCTCCAGGCTGAACAGACCCTGTCTTAAGATGGTGCCCACCTTATATACTCCCTCTGACACCCGAGCCCTGGTGACAATGCAACCAATGGGCTCCTACCTATGCCCAGAGTCCCTCCCCTGTCTGCTCCTACACCACTGGGATGTTCCTCCCCCCCCCCCACTCCAGCCAGGGACAGACGCTGTCGTACCTGCACATCTATCTGGTGGGAGTACCGCTGTTCTGTCCCCCGGAAATGGGGTGAGTGTAGTGCATGCAGCTATCTGAGCTCTGTCCCACACTCCATCCTTACCCGGGAGTGGAATACCACACCTCTGGTTCGAGGTGCAATACCCCTGTAGCAGCCGAGTCCTCGGGGTGCTACATTCCCCCCTGGTAAATCACAGCACGTCCTCGGGCTGGAAAACAGTAAAACAATTTAGACATACAAAAATTTTAAAGTACACACTAACATATAAAACATTATAAAAACATTATCAGAAAACATAACATTACAGGTAACTTCTTATATTATAGTCTTAGCAGCATAAACTTTCAATATAAAACTCCTTCATATAAAACGTTCTTGATCAACACGTCCTTGATCTCTGGTCACCGTGCAACTTATGACCAGGTAAAGGGCAACAGTCACTAGCTCTAAAGTAGAAACGCTGTCCTTCTATAAAACCAGTAGGGGGCGCCTTAGGAAGCGCAACTATTTACAGGGTGGCCGCTCTCAGTCCTCGGCCAGTGGGGAATAAGAAAAATGGCTGCTCACAGTCTTCAGCCTGGTTAGGGATAGGGGCACACAGGTAACAGTTCCTTTTGATAACTCCACACTAGTCCCAACGGGGACCACACTTCAATTAGCAGCAGTTCACATAACAGTTCTTGTAACAGTTCTGGTACCCTGAGGGGTAACTATATACAACTCCTTTGTTTATGCTACTTCCCTTCAGTAGCGGTGTCCTCTCCTTGTCTCCTCCTGAGGGTAGTCTTCAGACCCGTCCGGGTCCTCTTGATCTTCCTCATCCTGTATCTCCTTCTCCGTCAACCGGTGCACGTGAAGGGCGTATGGTCCTTTGGCACACTGATGCCGGGTAAAGGTGACCTCATCACCCGGGTAAAGGTCACGACCTCGGTGTCCCTCCGGCAGGTGGCTCTCGACATTCTTGCGGGTGACAAAGACGTCGCCGGGGGTCCGGTGGTCTCGTATAAAGCCCCAGCCGTGCTCCAACTGGAACTTTATTACGGTCCCGTTGGCGCGGGGACCGTGGGCCGCACGGGGGTTTCGTCGGGCCCGGCGTTTCTGCTCCGCGCTTTGGACCTGCAGCCGTTCCTCGCGGATTCGCCTCTCTCGCCGTTCTCTCCCGAAGACCTCTAACTGCTGACGGCAGCACTCCTCACGCCGGGCTGCGTCCGCCCGGGTCTCTTGGGTGAACCCCATGAGGTTTTCACCGGTGGGGTCCCATGCAAATTGGGCCTCCTCCAACGGGAGCGGGACAATGTTGGCTGGTGCCGGTGCCGGGATCAATGGCTCGCACAGGGGTCGTTCCTTCCGGAGTCGGGGGTTGACGTACTCCGGTGGCCATACGAAGGGCAGCCCGTCCGGGCTGGTATGTTGCGCAAACAGATCTTCGCCCAGGGGCAGCACTGTGGAGGTCGGGGGCGCTGTGGGGGCAGCGGCGCCCGGAGGTACTCGGCCTTGCGTCCAGGCCGTAGGCATCCTGTCTGGGTTCAAGTATGGCACTTTTGGGAAAGAGGACGCTGGAGGGGCAGCGGCGCCCGGATCCACTAAGCCTCGCGACCAGGCCAGTGGCGCTGTGGAGGTAGAGGGCGCTGTGGAGACTGCGGCGCCCGGGGGTACTCGGCCCTGCGACCAGGCCGGGGGCACTTCCTCTTTTGCCGCGCTCAGGGTCAAGGGGCGTGGCGTAACAGAGGGCGCGACTGCGGCTCCTGCCGCTCGAGGCCTAGTCGGGAGCAGCGGCGGTGCAGCAACGGGCGCGGTGAGTGGAACTTCGGGCTCTGCGACGGGGAGCTGGGGCAGGCTTGCGGCTACTGGGCACGGGGTGATGACGTCCCCATTACCTGCTTCCATCTCTGCGGCTCCCTCCGTGGCGTCGTCTCCGGCCTCCGTTCCTCCTGTACCATCCTCAGGGGCAGACATGCTCCACGTTGCGGGTGGCGTCTTCTGCTGGCGGGTTCCAGCCTGCTGGACCATCTCTCTCCTCCACTCGGCCAGCGCTTCTTGCTGTACCTGGGCCATCTTCCGGGCCAAGGCCTCCAGCGCGGTCTGTGCACGCTCCCGATCTCTGGGGAGCTGTGCCAGGATCTCCACCAGGCCTTCTGGGGTGGCAGCCTGCAACAGGTTCCGGACCACAGGGTCGGTGCTGCTAGACTCTTCCTCCATCTCCGGGTGCGATCTGTCCAAACTCCTCCAGGCCGCACCCATCCTCTCTGTTTTGTTCCCTATCCGCCCCCATTGAGGGTGGTCCCGGGGCAACTTGGTGACAGTCAGTTCCAAGGGCAGCCCCCTCACGCTGATGGACATCTCTATCATTGCAGTCTCTGCTGGTGGGGGAGGTTTCCACTTTTGGCGCCATTCTTGGACCTGGCCCACGATGGGAGGTGGTCTTTTGCCATCCTCTGGCACGCCCATAATGGAGTCCGCTCTGCCAGGGCGGGAAATCGTCTCAGATGGCGGGAATCGTCTCCTTATGGCGGGAAACTCCGTAAATGGCGGGCAAAGGCTGCAGATGGCGGGCAAACGGCGGGAAACGACCCGAGATGGCGTCCGATGGCGGGGACCCTCTGGAATTGGCGGGAGACTTCTTCTTACGGTACATGTGAACTTTTCTTCAGGCACGCAGTACCCGGTGGTTGCGGGCACGTGATCCTGCCGACTACGCCAAAGTTGACGCGCCCCTGGGCCTGAGTCGTGCGGCATCGCGCGCACGGGGGCTTACCCGGAGCCGGATCCGATAGGGGTAGTAGTCCTCGTGGCGGTGACCCGGTCCGTGCCCAGGGTGTCAAACTAAGTGGCGGAATTTAGCAGTAGATGTTAGAATGTTCGACTACGCCACCCGTGGATTGCGGTTATGAAACCGCCGCTGCAGGGCAGACCGCTGAGGCTGATGTTGTTTGTGCAGCTGTAGATGGGATGACTCCCCACGGGAGGAGTATTGCCTCAGGGCAGCTATTGTAGAGTTGATGATGGGGGTGATGGTGCGGATGTCCCAGTACTGGTGGTGCAGGTGCGACGACGAAACACGGAGTCTGGTAGTGCAGTTTCAAAAGCTTTACTCACAGTTCTTTATCAGATCCTTGTGCACAGTAGGACCACCCGAGCCGTGCTGCGTCCACCAGGTCAGGGACTCGGCCAACTCCCAGGCGATTCCAGAGCGTGGTCCAGAGCTCTCCTCTCTTCCTTCCTACTGGCCGTCCTCACCAGGGACCCACCTATGTCCGGCTTCCTCGGGCCTTATGGGGCAAAACCTCTCTCTGGCTTTCCTGACCCTATGTGGCGTGCCTTCCTGGTGGATGTGGCAAGGGGTCGTGCCAAAGCTTGACCACGACCTCCGGTTCCTGGCTAAGGATGATTGACCTCCACCAGTTTGGGATCCGGTACCCTTCTCTGCCAACCCTTCACCCGTTTTAGTTCACTCGTGGGATCTCAGGGTTCCCTCCATGCTTGCGTCTCTGGGCCTTTCTTCGCGTTTCTCCTCTTCCTCCTCTCTCCTCTCTGCTTCAGGCCTAGCTCTGGAGCTGGGCCCAGACGGAGCCACAGCTCCCCCTCAGCCCTCTCTGGCTGAGCTCCTCTCTCCACTCCTCCAGGCTGAACAGACCCTGTCTTAAGATGGTGCCCACCTTATATACTCCCTCTGACACCCGAGCCCTGGTGACAATGCAACCAATGGGCTCCTACCTATGCCCAGAGTCCCTCCCCTGTCTGCTCCTACACCACTGGGATGTTCCTCCCCCCCCCCCACTCCAGCCAGGGACAGACGCTGTCATACCTGCACATCTATCTGGTGGGAGTACCGTTGTTCTGTACCCCGGAAATGGGGTGAGTGTAGTGCATGCAGCTATCTGAGCTCTGTCCCACACTCCATCCTTACCCGGGAGTGGAATACCACACCTCTGGTTCGAGGTGCAATACCCCTGTAGCAGCCGAGTCCTCGGGGTGCTACATATGTACACACACACGCAAACATAATAAGAGCAGATACTGAGAATGACACCATGTATACAGGGCAGGGGAAGTATACAAATCATACACAGCTCCACAATATATTCTACAATCAATTATATACCCAGCTCCACACTATATACTGTGCAAAAGAATATAGAGTCGAGCTGTTTATATACTATATATATTATATAGTGTAGGGATGTGCCTGTGTATATAGTGTGGATTCTAAACTATATACTACACTATGAACACAGCACCATACTATATAAACATCTCTACACTATACAGTACAGACCAAAAGTTTGGACACACCTCATTTAAAGATTTTTCTGTATTTTCATGACTATGAAAATTGTACATTCACACTGAAGGCATCAAAACTATGAAATAACACATGTGGAATTATATACTTAACAAAAAAGTGTGAAACAACTGAAAATATGTTTTATATTCTAGGTTCTTCAAAGTAGCCATCTTTTGCTTTGATGTCTGCTTTGCACACTCTTGGCATTCTCTTGATGAGCTTCAAGAGGAAGTCACCGGAAATGGTCTTCCAACAATCTTGAAGGAGTTCCCAGAGATGCTTAGCACTTGTTGGCCCTTTTGCCTTCACTCTGCGGTCCAGCTCACCCCAAACCATCTCGATTGGGTTCAGGTCTGGTGACTGTGGAGGCCAGGTCATCTGGCGTAGCACCCCATCACTCTCCTTCTTGGTCAAATAGCCCTTACACAGCCTGGAGGTGTGTTGGGGTCATTGCCCTGTTGAAAAATAAATGATGGTCCAACTAAACGCAAACCGGATGGAATAGCATGCCGCTGCAAGATGCTGTGGTAGCCATGCTGGTTCAGTATGCCTTCAATTTTGAATAAATCCCCAACAGTGTCACCAGCAAAGCACCCCCACACCATCACACCTCCTCCTCCATGCTTCACGGTGGGAACCAGGCATGTAGAGTCCATCCGTTCACCTTTTCTGCGTCGCACAAAGACACGGTGGTTGGAACCAAAGATCTCAAATTTGGACTCATCAGACCAAAGCACATATTTCCACTGGTCTAATGTCCATTCCTTGTGTTCTTTAGCCCAAACAAGTCTATTCTGCTTGTTGCCTGTCATTAGCAGTGGTTTCCTAGCAGCTATTTTACCATGAAGGCCTGCTGCACAAAGTCTCCTCTTAACAGTTGTTGAAGAGATGTGTCTGCTGCTAGAACTCTGTGTGGCGTTGAACTGGTCTCTAATCTGAGCTGCTGTTAACCTGCGATTTCTGAGGCTGGTGACTTGGATAAACTTATCCTCAGAAGCAGAGGTGACTCTTGGTCTTCCTTTCCTGGGGCGGTCCTCATATGAACCAGTTTCTTTGTAGCGCTTGATGTTTTTTGCAACTGCACTTGGGGACACTTTCAAAGTTTTCCCAATTTTTCGGACTGACTGACCTTCATTTCTTAAAGTAATGATGGCCACTCGTTTTTCTTTACTTAGCTGCTTTTTTCTTGCCATAATACAAATTCTAACAGTCTATTCAGTAGGACTATCAGCTGTGTATCTGACTTGCCCCCTGGGCCGTGGGGCACTCGGATCCGGGCAATAGGGGGAACGATGGGAGTAGTAGTGGCAACCCGGTTCCGTGGCTCAGGGTGGTCAGGCCAGTGGTAGTCCGTTATGTGTTGTTGATTATGTCCGACTACGCCACCCGTGGATTTGCGGTCATTAGGAACCGCCGCTGCAAGGCAGACCGCTGGGGCTGATGATGTGTGCAGCTGGGATGGTGTGACTCCCCACGGGAAGAGTGCGGCCCAGGGCAGTGTAGTGGATGGTGGGAGTGATGGTGGTGAGAGTCCCAGTACTGGTAGTGCTGGAGGCGCAAAGGAGCACACAGACAATAGGTTGCAGTCCAGGGTCTTTACTGAAACAGGTAAACTGACTCATAAACAGTCCCAGCTAGGAGGGGACCTGGATGTCTGAGAGCAACGGGGAAATTGGCCCTGGTCAGGGTGAGGGTGTAGGCCTACCGTGCTTTCTGCGCTCCTTCTGGCTATCTCCTCGTTATAGGGTAACAGCCCACGTTTCCGAGCTTTCCGTGTATTCTCACCTGTTTGGCCTGCGACGTGGGTTCCTTTCTGCTCCCAGCCTTGTACGGCTTTACTGGTCCCTTCGGTTGTGGCAGGGCCTCCAGTCTTCTTAGGCCAAGGAATATACAGTCCCTTGCGGACTGGTTATCTGCTGGAGGATGTAGAATCCTCCCAGCCTCAGACACCAAAGTCTGGTAAAGTAAGTCTTTTATCTGCCAAGACAGGCTCTCTTCGCCTCTTGTCTCTGGCTTGTGGCTCTCCTCCTGCCACACTTCCTCTTAGGTGCAATACAACTTTCTGTCCCTGCTCTGCTCTGGGACAAGTCTCAGTGCTGAGACAGGCCATCCAGTTCTCTCTAACCCTGCCCCCAGTAACAGCTTTTTATAGGGGCAGCCTGCTCCCCCTACTGGCCTGAGACAGGAGGTACTGCATGCTAATGTTCCCCTGACTAAAGAACCTCCCCCTTGCTCTCAGACACAGCTTTAATTACACTTGTGGCATCCAGGCCAGGGTGACACATATCCACCAGACTTCTGCACAACACAACTGATGGTCCCAATCCCATTTATAAGGCAAGAAATCCCACTTATTAAACCTGACAGGGCACACCTGTGAAGTGAAAACCATTTCCGGTGACTACCTCTTGAAGCTCATCAAGAGAATGACAAGAGTGTGCAAAGCAGTCGTCAAAGCAAAAGGTGGCTACTTTGAAGGACCTAGAATATAAGACATATTTTCAGTTGTTTCACACTTTTTTGTTAAGTATATAATTCCACATGTGTTAATTCATAGTTTTGATGTCTTCAGTGTGAATGTACAATTTTCATAGTCATGAAAATACAGAAAGATCTTTAAATGAGAAGGTGTGTCCAAACTTTTGGTCTGTACTGTATATACACAACTTTACATTATAATTAAGACCACATTATACTATATTATGAAACACACATCACAGGAGACACATATACATCACATAGGACACACAGCAACTGCTGAATATGTATCACAGATCCATAAACACATCAGTCAGCCCCGGAAGTTAGTAGTCAGCCCCCAGCCCCATAAGTAATCCCCCAGCCCCAGAGGTCAGCCCCTAGCCCCATAAGTAAGCCCCCAGCCTCAGAGGTCATCCCCCAGACCCATAAGTAATCCCCCAGTCCCAGAGGTCAGCCCCTAGCCCCATATGTAAGCCCCCAGCCCCAGAGGTCATCCCCCACCCCCCACCCCTGGGTACCAGAAACATGTTTTTTACTGGCTAAACAACAGCATACATCATCATGCCACTGTACTCACCCAGGTAGGAGCAGAGCTGCAGAGATCCGCTTCCTGATTCGGTACGGCACCGGGCTGCGCTGCACCAACAGCTGCAGCCGGTGTTGTAAAGGCGGGAGAGAGGATCGCGCTCTCCTCCCACAGAGAACGCTGATGTGTTCTTATATGTGACGCATGCAGCGGTTCAAATAGTGAACCCTGCGTGCAGGCGCAGAGAGCCCCAATCACGGCTGTGCCTCCAGATTTAAGGGGCCAGCGGCCAGAAAAGCGGGTCGGTGGCCGGATCAGCGGGCCGGTGGCCGGATCAGCGGGCCCCGTGGCCTACTACAATGCACACATCCGTGGACCACTGGGAAAATGCCCGGTGCGCCAGATTAGCAATTCTGGCCTGCTGTAAACTATTAATATGGGCATATAGGTTATGGACTGCAGAGGAGAGTGATGCCTGTATGCCTCATATCTGATGCCTTGTTGCTGATAAATCATCTTTTATCACTTTATGTAAATGACCTCTTCCTGGCTCTGGGGACGACACTGCCTGGAAGATAACTCTGCCTCCTTATCTCACATGAAGGGGAGTTCCCAGTGTGATGTGTGATGGCCGCTCTCTGCTCTCCTGATCTCACTGCAGAGCTGTGTGCGCTTATAACTGACACGTCTGCAGCTTCCTCTCAGCTTCCATCTCACAGGCAGACAGGGCTGCAATATAGGACAACAAATGTCACTACTTACACCAGACATGATGGGGAAATTCAAAGAACCATGATTAAACTACAGCAAAACATTTCATATCGATGTAATCATCCAGAATTATGATAGAAATAAATACCTTAAATGAAAACGGCAAAAACAATAATAACAATTATAAGAATCAATCACACTCTAAATGGAGATGCCCCTAAGTGAGGGACAAACCACTTAGTAAGGAGCAAGCATTGTTCAAAACGCTGGTTTCACTGTTCTCTTGACGTGTAATCAGGCTGCCAATCATTCCATAAATCAGTAAAACACTCATTCATCGGGGGAAATGATATTTTGTGCAAAACAAAAGATCATCATTCTCAGCTTGGCATCGTCCTGGATAAACAGGTCTCACACTGCCGAGAACTATGATCGATCACTCAGTTTTCATCATTTGCTTTGGTCTGCCTGCGTAAACTGCCACTGAAACAACCATTGATACTTAGTTTATTGATCAGCGTTCATATAGTGCCACTGGCCAGTTCATGTAAACGGACCTTTAGATTGCAGAAAAGCTACAATTGGCCCTGTGTGGGGCTTCTGTGTGTCAGACCCCAATCACTCTTACATTGATGACCTATTCTAAGGCCTTGAGCAGACAACCGTATTATCAATCCTAGTGTGATCCAACAAAACATAGGATCGCACTTAGATCATTATTATTGTATAGGGCTGTGCAAATGTCAGATTTTTTTCTCAGACAGAGCTGGTCCGAGGAAAACAATTGCAGCATGTCCTAGTTTGATCCAAAATTCGGAGCGCACTTGGCAATGCAAGTCTATGAGTCGAAGGAAAATATTGGACTGCACTCAGATTACATTTGAGTGCAGTCCGATTTTCATGGACTGACATAATGGAGAAGATGGAGAAATTTTGTTCTCCATCTTCTCATCCAACAGAATCGGAACACACTATGATCATGCTCTGATAAAACTCTAATTAGAGTTTTATCAGAGTGTGATTTGTCTAATCGACCCAATTCTCTTGGATGAGACATATATGCTTGTTTGACCCTAGCCTTAGGAAAGGTTATCTGTTTTACTACAGTGTAATACATTTAGGGATATAATGGTTATGTTATATAAATTGTTTCATTATTATTATTATTATTTCATAAGTCATCTGTTGATGGAGGAAATAATCATCCTTTGTTCGCATCACTTGTCTGTGCCTTTACTACTCTATACTTTCTATACTGTACCCACAGTTCAGATTGCCATTGCATTATGATAGACACATTCATAAATTCCAATACATCACATAATATAAACAAATTTGGTTCTTCTCACAACTATACCTAAGTGTGCAATGCATGTCTGCATTTCTGCTCATTTTGCAATGATTTTGCAATATTCCCCATCCTGGCCGCTTTCTTTAATATTGTCCCCCATCTTGACCACCATCCTGTAATAATGTCCCTCTGTGGCGCCCTGCTGTGCACTGGTGCCACAGAACCCAGAAGGGTGCATGGATGGACTTCTCCACAAGAGGCCCTCACACATTCACACACCTCCACCCTACCACCTCAGACCACCAGAGGGAGTCCTTCAGGGATATATAAAGGGAGGGTGGAGCCAGGCAGCTCAGTCTAGTTATTGAGTCTCTCAGACACAGAGAGGGACAGAGCTCAGAGTTGAGCAGAGAGCGTGCTGACGCTCAGAGAGCAGCGAAGAGGCAGCAAGCTGGCTGCTGTGCTTAGCGAGCCAAGGCCTACAGCACGTGTGAAGGCCTAGTGAGGGCCCTGAGTGTGGCCGAAGGATAGAGGAGAAGGAAGAAGTAGCCAAGGGGGCAGAGGAGCTTACCAGGCTCACCCCGAGATATATACCGGACACTGGGTCCGCGCCTACAGGGACCCTCAATACCCAGTAGGAACCACCGGAACCCCTGGAGGACTACAGGTCCCAGGTTCACCAAATACTGATTGCAGTACCAGGGCTAGGAGTCACGGAGGCCCCAGCATCCAGGGAGAGTGATCTGCAAGAGTAGGCCCTACCACCAGGTCAGCAGGTGCAGAAGAGAGACAGCAACCAAGCTAGGCCTAGCTCCAGGCAGGTCAGAAGCTTAGCGAGTAAAGCCACGGATCAGGAGGCCCTATACCCGCTCACTAGGGAGAGTCCAAAAGTGCGCCCTTGTCCGGAGTACCCTGGACCGTGCCTGCAACATCACCAGTAAAGGTACAGAAGCTTACCCCCGTGTGAGTGTCCTTCTTTCCTCCGGGACCATCCTGCCGTCTCTCCCTGCACCACCATCCATTACACCTCACGCTGCCCTGGAGCTAGCTCTACCTGTGGAGAGCCACACCATCCCTGCTGCCGTAACACCAGCTCCAGAGAACGGCTCCAGAACTTTCCAAATCCCCTATACATATTCCCCCTTTTACTGACCACCCTGGGTCACGGACCGGGCCAGCCACCGTGATATCCCCCATACCGGCATCCATAGGCCCAGCACCTGGTACCCCACGGCCCAGGGGGCGCGTCACCTCCACCTACACCTCTTCCTGGTATAATTTCCTCCATCCTTTGCCTCTTCCTATTACAACCCCTGGAAAAAATTATGGAATCACCGGGCTCGGAGGATGTTCATTCAGTTGTTTAATGTTGTTGAAAAAAAGCAGATCACAGACATGGCACAAAACTAAAGTCATTTCAAATGGCAACTTTAGGGCTTTAAGAAACACTAAAAGAAATCAAGATTAAAAATGTGGTACTCAGTAAGGGTAATTTTTTTCAGACCAAGCATAATTTTTGCCAGGGGTTGTATAATGTCCCCTGTCCTGTACTCTTTCTGGTAAAATGTCCTCCATCCTGAGCCCTTTCCAGTAATAATGTCCCCCATCCTGAGCCTCTTCCTGGTATAATGTCCCCTGTCCTTGACCCCTTATTGTAATAATGTTCCACATTCTGGTACCTTCGTGTAACAATGTCACCCATCCTGATATAATGTCCCCCATCATGGGGGCTTCCTGGTGTAATGTCTCCTGTACTGGGCCCCTTACTGTAATAATGTACACCATCCTGACACCATCATGGACCCTTTCCTGTTATAATGTCCTCCATTGTATAACCATGTCCCAGAATTCCCAGCCCCTTCCTAGTATAATTTCTCCCATCCTGGACCCCTTCCTGGTATACTGTGCCCATTCCTGGTATAATGACCTCCATCTTGGTATAATAATCCCGATCCTTAACCCCTTCCTGGTGTAATGTCCCCCATCCTGGGCTCCTTGCTGGTATAATAACCCCCATCCTAGGCCCCTTCCTTGTATAATGTCCCCCATCCTGGGGTCCACTGTTTAATTTTTTTTTACATAGCGTAAACTGACCAGCCGTGTGTGTTTGAAATCCTCAACATGTCAATTTTCTTGTGGACATTCAGAGTTTAAAGTCAGAATTGCATTGCATTGCATAAAATGCTGAAAATCCACAGGTAAAAATTAGAGATGAGTGAGCACCAAAATGCTCAGATGCTCGTTACTCGACCTAAACAATTTCTAATGCTTGGATGCTCATTTCAAGTAACGAGTATAATGAGCGTCAATGAGAAATCAAAGCATTTTTCCAGAAGACCCTACAAGGAGGTCTGGGGGGCACTGAAAATGATGAAATGGATGGTAAAAGTGCTGAATGGAAGGAGAACAGCATGGAGAAGACCCCTGGAAGCATCTCTGACTCCCAGATCGCTACTGAGAACAAATTTCCATGTCTCAATGTTATAAAATTCTGTGAGGCATCCATGAGTTCAAAATCTCACTACACCCCTAGATGAATTCCTTAGGTAGTGGAGTTTCCAATATGGGGTGACCTGGGGGTGGGGGTTCTGCTGTTTTGGCACCTCAGGGGCTAAACTAATGGAGCCCATAATCTATTCAAAAGGAATCTGCGTTCTAAAAGCCAAGTAGCGCTCCTTCCCATCTGATCCCTGCCGGGTGCTCAAACAGTAGTGTATATCCACATATAGAATGCTGCCACATGCGGGAGAAATTGCAGAACAAATTGTTGGGTCCAAATTTGGTGCTAAAACAGTGTTTTTGTAAAAAAAAAAAAAAATTTGTTCTCACATCTAAATGTGTTATTCCTTGAGGGGGCTAGTTTCCAAAATGCTGTCACTTGTGGGGGTTTCTGCTGTTTTTCATGTCAGGGGCTCTCCAAATGTGACATGGCATCCACTCTTGATTCAGTCTTTTTTGCGTTCAAAAAGTCAAAACGGTGCTCCTTCCCTTCCAAGCCTTGTTGTGTGCCCAAACAATAGTTTTCCCCCACATATGGGGAATCAACATGCTCAGTAGAAATTGCACAACAAATTTTGTGGTCCATTTTATCCTGTTACCCTTGTGAAAATAAAAAATTTGGGGTTATAGTAAAATTTTTATGAAAAAATTTTTATTTTTGCTTCCACATTGCTTTAGTTCCTGTGAAGCACCTGAAGGGTTAATAAACTTCTTGAATGCGGTTTTGAGGACTTGGAGGGGTGCAGGTTTTAGAATGGTGTCACTTTTGGGTATTTTCTGTCATATCGGCCTCCCAAAGTCACTTCAAATGTGATATGGTCCCTATAAAAATAGTTTTGTAAATTTTGTTGGAAAAATTAGAAATCACTGGTCAACATTTAAACCTTCTAACTTCCTAACAAAAAAAAAATATGTTTTAAAAATTGTGCTGTTGTAAAGTAAACATATGGGAAATGTTATTTATTAACTATTTTGTGTGACATAACTCTCTGGTTTAAAGGCATAGGAATTAAAAGTTTGAAAATTGCAAAATTTTCAAAATTTTCACCAAATTGTCGTATCAAAATTTTTTACCACTATCATGAAATACAATATGTCACTAAAAACAGTCTCAGAATCAGCAGGATCCATTGAAGCATTCCAGAGTTATTACCACATGAAGTGACACTGGTCAGAATTCAAAAATTTGGCCTGGTCATTAATGTCCAAATTGTCTCAGTCACTAAGGGGTTAATAGACAATTTACACAGGAATACTGCGCTTCAGATACACTCTGAATGATCTGTATTAGACGATTGTTCATTGGCTGTCATTGTTCTCGGCAGCACAAGTCTTGTGCCAAGAATGATAATGTTGTGTGCATCCCAAAAGATCATTTCACCTGACGATTGAGCAGTTTCTTTATTCGGAGGATTTTTCGCAGCCGATTTAGGCCGGTTTCACATGTCCGTATATTTCGGTATAAACCGGTACCAGAGATATCCGTGTCTCATGTTTCCCTGTGTGTCACATGTGGCAACCATGTGCCACCCGTGAGCAGCATCAAGATCACACGGAACGGTGCCTGGGAATCACTGTACAGTTAGCACTGTTCCCATGCGCGGGGTGCTGAACACTGCCCTCATCATGGTTCCTACCGGTGCTGCGATCAGCACCAGCAGGAGACAATGATGAGGGTAGTAGTGTCTGCTCCCGCAGTGTCCACCTGTAAAAATAAGAATAAAATAATAAAATCCTTATACTCACATGTCCTATGTGTCCCTAGCTTTAATTCTCTGACCGCTGATGCTGAGGAGCCAGGGATAATGAGCCGCACCAGCGAGCGGGCCCCGGAGCTGAGCTCAGGAGCGGTGTCCTGTCACTCAGTGAGAACCAGCTCCGGGGCCATGTGTCTATAAATTCTTAGTGGGGTTTTTCCTAAAATTGTCAGCCGTTGGACTCACTGCATACCCTATAACTGTATAGCAGACTCTCTCCTTTCTAATGGGAACATGTCATACTTGTTACTGTGGCCCTGCTCCATGTGTCTTTAAATTCTTAGTGGGGTTTTTCCTAAAATTGTCAGCTGTTGGACTCACTGCATACCCTATAACTGTATAGCAGACTCTCTCCTTTCTAATGGGAACAAGTCGTACCTTGTTACTGTGGCCCTGCTCTGTGTGTCTTTAAATTCTTAGTGGGTTTTTTCCTAAAATTGTCAGCCATTGGACTCATTGCATACCCTATAACTGTATAGCAGACCCTCTCCTTTCTAATGGGAACATGTCGTACCTTGTTACTGTGGCCCTGCTCTATGTGTCTTTAAATTCTTAATGGGGTTTTTCCCAAATTTTGGCAGCCCTTGCAGTCACAGCATGGGCATTACCACTTATAGGAGACCCGATCCTTTATAATGGGAACATTTTTTTACTGAGACCCTCCTCTATGTCTCTTCAAAGGGGTATTGGGTTGCGTCCAAATTTCTGGCAGCCCTTGCAGTCACTGGATAAGCTATAACAGTATAGGAGACCCACTTGTTAATAATGGGAACAACAAAGCATAGCCGGCTGATGGCTCTCTAACAATAGCTAGGGCCGACTGCTGGCCTTTTAAGAATAGTAAGGGCCGTCTGATGTCCCTATATCATAAATAAAACAGGAAGTGTCTGATGATGTGTCACACACCACATTACCAGCTAAGGTTGTAAAATGTTAAAATGACATTTCCCGGTGAATGCATTTGTCTTAAAAAAATACATAAAAAAACAAAACAATAGGATCTTTCTTTAGTATAAAAAACAGCGTCACCAATTTAACAACAATGTAATCACATTGTTCAGCTCATGCACCTCCTCCTCCATCTCCGAAATGACCACATCAGTCACAAGCTGACAGCACTGCAGCACTGTCTTGGCCAAGCGGCAACAGGCTGTGCTGAAGATAACATGCTTAATACTTAATTGACAAACCGCCCAGCGCTGCAGAGTTGTTGAAAGCTGTAACACAGCAGTCTGATCTGTGGCTCTCACCGCTGAACATACAGCCAGGCATGGTCGTGTGTGTCAATGTCCGGAACCTGGTGACGGAGAAATGACACCCAGAATAGATATGGTTTCCCTCTATGCCAGACCCTTCGCCGAGCTAAATACAACTCTCAGCAAAAAAAGCTGTGGAGTGGCTCCATACCGTCCCTGGCCACATTCACCTGTCCACGTGTTTGTGGTTAGGCGGTCCTTCCCAGTAAGTGCACTGGGGAGGGCACTGGTAATGTTGTGGGACCCATGCTTGTGGAAGGCGGAGACGACACCGGGAGAAACAGTGGCGGCTGGGGACCGATTATGGACACCCGGCCGCCGCAGGCATGAGGTTATGAAAAGCTTCCACCTCCACGAGCCTAAAAGGCCACATTTCAAGTGCAAGCAGCTGTCAAAAATTTGGCAGTATAGTATTGCAGCCTGTGGGTGGGTGGCTGCCTGCATACTTGCGCTTGCATTCCAAGGAATGGGGTAGGGAAAACTGAATGCTGCACTGGGACAAGGACGTGGACGGTGATGTCTGCAACGACAGGTGCATGGCGGGAGGCATCTTCGCATGCGCCAAGAATCACTTATGATGGGCACACTTTTAGGCAGTGACCTGGGAGTCAGAAATGGTTCCAGAGGTCTTCCCCATGCTGGTCCCATGTCTTTTCAGCACTGTATGCATGTGTCTGATGATGTGTCACACACCACATGGCCAGATAAGGTTGTAAAATGTTAAAATGACATTTCCCAGTGTATGCATTTGTCTTTGCTGAAAGCAATGCAGAAGTGCAAAATCGCATCAAAAACTACGTGTGAACATAGCCCAAGGTGTGGAGGAGTATTTTTGGTTTTGGTTATTTATTTTGCCATATATACAAGTCATTACCCTGGAAAGGATGTTCCTTAATATATTTCCCAGGAAAATCCATTTTGGTTTTGTTTTTGTATGTTTTATTGTGAGTCCGTAAAAGTGGCGTAATACTCTGACAACATTGTTGACAGCAGTGACTTGGGAGTCAGAAATGCTTCCAGGGGTCTTCCCCATGCTGTTCCCATGTCATTTGGGCACTGTTCCCATCGATTTGGGAAATTTTTAGGCCCTCTGCAGACCGCCGGGTGGAGCCGCCTGAAAAATGCTCGAGTTTCCCATAGACTTACATTGGGCTCGTTGCTCGGGTCGAGCACCCGAGTATTACAATGTGCTCGACCCGAGCAACGAGTACCCAAGCATTTTAGTGCTCGCTCATCACTAATAATAATGCCTACACACTGTAGTTCACTCCCAGAAGATTTAGGTCTGAGCCGAAAATACAACAAACAAGCGTTTTTAAATGAAAAAAAATTCTGTTGTTTACCCGAGAAACACTCAGGTAATCCTACCTTAAGTTCTTCATAGCATTCTGCAGGGTATTTACTCATGTACTGCTGAAGATCGGCAACCTCCAGAGTTAATCCTTTCAAGCATTGAGCAAGCTCCTGGATGGTACACATACTGAAGATAACCCAGGAAGAGGAGAGGAGAAAAAAAAACAAAACTTTTTTTTTTTTAAACAGGGCGGGACATACTGTTATGTACTGCAACTTAGAACTAAGGAATAGGAGGGAAAAGCTGTCCCTTCACTGAGACTCAGCTTAACCCTACGCTGGAGTGGGTGCCCTATTATGAATAGCCGCACCTAAACTCCTGCACTGAACTGAAACGAAGACATGAAGGAAGGGGAAAAGGGGTCCCTAAAAGATCTAAGGACTGGGAGCAAAACTGGAGACCTCCTAACAGAAAAGTTAGTTGCAGAAACGAAGATAAAAGGGAACAAAACTGGTGGAACAAGAAGTCCCAAGCAATCAATTGTCCAAAGCACAAAGAACTTAACAAGGCTACTTAGCCAGAGCACAAGCGTAACAACACTGATGTGCAGCATGGAATGGGAGACAGGTGCTAAGTAATAAAGAGTGAAGAGATCACGTGACCAAGACACCCAGCACCAGAGGAAAAGACTAGAAGCCAGCAAACCACAACAAGATGGCCGATAGTAAAACAACATAGATTCTAACAGCCAGACTGCCAACAGCCAAGACTTCCCTTTCCTGACAAAGAGGACGACTGTCCATGCTTTCCTCCTCCTCATCCTCCACCTTTCCACCTCTTAATTCTCCCTCTCCTCACGCCATCCACGCTGACCAGGCGGTATGAATGTTGTGTGGGTAGTAACATCTGTAGCGCATGAAACCAGCTCCTGTTCCTCCTCCTGTTCCTCCTTCTCCTCATTATCACCCAACCTGCATTGAGATGAGATGAGGCTAGGCTGTGTAGCATCAACCTGTATAGTTCCTTGCTCCATATCATGCTCCGCCTGCAATGCCTCCTCTTTAATTGTGAGCAACAAGCGTTTCATTAGACAGAGAAGAAGGATGGTGACGTCATCGCCGCTCACCATCTTGATGGAGTCCTCAAAGTTTTGGAGGATGGCACAGATGTCAGACATTTATGCCCACTCATCAGCTCTTATGTGTGGAGGCTGACTTGAATACCGACAGGCGTATTGAAGCTGGTACTCAACGACTGCCCTCTGCTGCTCACAAATCCTCCCCAACATATGCAAGGTTGAGTTCTACTGTATGGTGACATCACACACCAGTTGATGAGCTGGAAGCTGCAAGCGCTGCTGAAGCACAGCGAGGGTGGTGGAAGCTGTAGCTGACTTTCCGAAATGGGCAGACTGACGGCGTACTTTGACAACCAGCTCCGGCAGATCCGGGTAAGTTTTGAAAAACCGCTGAATCACTAGGTTGAGCACATGGACCAGGCATGGTACTTGTGCGAGGTTGCCAAGCTTCAGAGCCACCACCAGGTTCTGGCCATTGTCACACACCACCATGCCTGGCTGTAGGTGCAGCGGTGACAGCCAGAGTTCTGCCTGCTCTGTTAAAGCTGTCAACAACACCATAGAGGTGTGCGGTTTGTCCCATAAGCATATCAGCTTCAGCACAGCCTGTTGCCACTTGGCCGAGGCAGTACTGCAGTGCTTCCAGCTTCCTACTGATGTGGTCATTTCGGAGATGGAGGCTGAAGAGGAGGAGGAGGTGCAGGAGCTTTATAATGTAGGGGCAACCCTGATTGACCCAGGGCCCACAATCCTTGGCGTCAGGAGGATGTGTTCCGTCCGACTGGGTCCCGGCTTCCCCTATTAACCCAGTGTGCCATCAGCGAGATGTATCGTCCCTGGCCACAAGCACTTGTCCATGTGTCCGTGGTTAGGTGGACCTTCCCTGTAACTGCATTGTTGAGGGCACGGCTAATGATCTGGGACACGTGCTTGTGTAAGGCAGGGACACCACACAGGGAGAAATAGTGGCAGCTGGAAACCGAGTACTGAGGGATGGCCGCCACCATGAGGTTGAAGAAAGATTGTGTCTCCACGAGCCTAAAAGACAATATTTAAAGTGCAAGCATTTTAGAAATGTGGCAGTTTAGTGCTATGGCCTGTGGGTGGTTGGCTGCATATTTGCGCTTGCGTTCAAAGGACTGGGGCAGGGACAAATGAATGCAGCCCTGGGACAAGGATGTGCACGTGGTTGCTGATGGTGGTGGTTGTGAGTGTCAAACTACAGGTGCAGGGCGGGAGGCATCTTTGCCTGCACCATGGACAGAGGATTGGTGTGCACGCACAACAGCGGTACAGGCAGTATTGTCACCCTTAGACACTGTTTCTGGACTCTGACATTACTAGTCGGGTGCTTTGCTGTCATGTGCCTGAGCTTGCTGGTGGTGGTCAGGCTGGTAGTTTTGCTGCCCCTGATGATGCTGGCATGGCAGATTTTGCAAATAGCCTTTTTTTGGGTTAACTGGACAGTTTTTAAAAAAGAGCCAGACTCTGGAAGACCTAACAGTTGGACTGGCAACTTTCCTCGTGTTAATGTCCCACCTCATCGTCCCCGTATGCACCCTGGGCCTCCTTCTGACTCGCTGGCAATTGTGTCTCATCATCATCATCCACCTCTTGCGACAGTAATTGCACTTTTCGACCGTCGCCTTTATGTAACCATGGCTGCTCAAATATTTGGGCATAGCTACATGTGATCTCTTCTTGCCCCACTTGAAACGGGCCAGGAGAGAGGCCCAAATCTATAAATGGGAAAGTAAACAGCTCTTCTGAGCGTTCAAGTGTGGGATCAGTTGTCTCTGGGCACTCGGCATAGTGGGAGTAAGGAGGATCAGGGTGAGGAATATGTGGTCCATACTCATGGCTACTGAGACTGGACAGTGTGAAAGACGGTGGTGGTGGTGGCAAAGTGACTGGAAGCATTATATGCTATCCAACCAACAACCTTTTCACACTGCTCTGGCTTTAAGAGTGGGGTTCCGCTGCCCCCTACAAAGTGGGACAGGAAGATAGGGTGACCATGATGTGGGTGCTTGTTGTGCTCACTCAGCAGACATAATTTCAGCTTGCCCACGGCATAGGCCTTTGCGTGCACCATCACCATTACGTCCACTTCACTGTCCCTTGCCAAGCGTTTTGCCCATTTTAAATGGAGTGTAATTTTTGGCCCGCTCCAAAAAATGTCACGATTATAACTGCAGTAATATCGGATCACGTCTGATGACCAGGGTTTTAGGCAATGGCCTTATAGATGTGGTATTGGTCAGCGATCAAGTGTGAATAGGATGAACAACACACAACTGGCAGACTTTAAATGGAGGGTAATATGTAGCTTGCTCCAAAAAATGTCACGATTATCTCCTCAGTAATATCGGATAACGTCTGATGACTACGGTTTTGGGCAGTGGCCTTATAAATGTGGTATTGGTCAGCGACGAAGTGTGAATAGGATGAACAACACACAACTGGCAGACTTTAAATGGAGGGTAATATTTGGCACGCTCCAAAAAATGTCATGATTACCGCAGTAATATCAGATGACGTCTGATGACCACGGTTTTAGGCCTTATAGATGTGGTATTGGTCATAGACCAAGTGTGAATAGCATGAATAACACACAGCTGGCAGACTTTAAATGGAGGGTAAAATTTGGCATGCTCCAAAAAATGTCATGATTATTACAGCAGTAATATCGGATAATGTCTGATGACCATGGTTTTAGGCAGTGGCCTTTTAGATGTGGCATTGGTCAGCGACCAAGTGTGAATATGTTGAACAACACATATCTTGCAGACTTTAAATGGAGGGTAATATTTGGCATGCTCCAAAACATGTCACGATTATTACAGAAGTAATATCATATCACGTCTGACCACGGTTTTAAGTAGTGGCGTTATAGATATAAATAATCAGGATTAAGAGCAAAAAAAAATTTGGATGTGAATGTATTTTAATGCACATCTGAAACACACTTCTTTTTTGTGTAGCATCATGGGAAAGTGTAAAGAAATCAGTCAAGATATCAGGAACAGAAATGTGGACTTTCACAAGTCTGGCTCATCCTTGGGTACAATTTCAAGATACCTGAAGGTGCCTCGCTCATCTGTACAAACAATTATACATAAGTACAAACAAGATGGGAATGTCCAGCATTCATACTGCTCAGGAAGGTAATGGGTTCTGTGTCCCAGACATGAACGTGCTTTGGTCCAACATGTGCATATAAATCCAAGGACAAAAGCAAAAGACCTTGTGAAGATGATGGCAGAAGCTGATAAGATTGTGCCAATATCCACAGTGAAACGAGTACTGTATCAACATAGGCTGAAAGTCCATGCTGCCAGGAAGAAGTCATTACTCCAAAAGAAACATAAAGAAACCAGATTAATGTTTGTAAATGTATACAGGAACAAAGACCTTAATTTTTGGAAACTTGTCCTGTGGTCTGAAGAAAATAAAATTGAACTTTTTGGGCATAATGACCATCGTTAAGTTTGGAGGAAAAAGGGAGAAGATTGGAAGCCTAAGAATACCATCCCAACTGTGAAATACGGGGGTGGCATCATCATGTTGTGGGGTTGCTTTGACAACCAGCTCCGGCAGATCCGGGTAAGTTTTGAAAAACCGCTGAATCACTAGGTTGAGCACATGGAACAGGCATGGTACTTGTGCGAGGTTGCCAAGCTTCAGAGCCACCACCAGGTTCTGGCCATTGTCACACACCACCATGCCTCGCTGTAGGTGCAGCGGTGACAGCCAGAGTTCTGCCTGCTCTGTTAAAGCTGTCAACAACACCATAGAGGTGTGCGGTTTGTCCCATAAGCATATCAGCTTCAGCACAGGCTGTTGCCACTTGGCCGATGCAGTACTGCAGTGCTTCCAGCTTCCTACTGATGTGGTAATTTCGGAGATGGATGCTGAAGAGGAGGAGGAGGTGCAGGAGCTTTATAATGTAGGGGCAACCCTGATTGACCCAGGGCCCACAATCCTTGGCGTCAGGAGGATGTGTTCCGTCCGACTGGGTCCCGGCTTCCCCTATTAACCCAGTGTGCCATCAGCGAGATGTATCGTCCCTGGCCACAAGCACTTGTCCATGTGTCCGTGGTTAGGTGGACCTTCCCTGTAACTGCATTGTTGAGGGCACGGCTAATGATCTGGGACACGTGCTTGTGTAAGGCAGGGACACCACACAGGGAGAAATAGTGGCAGCTGGAAACCGAGTACTGAGGGATGGCCGCCACCATGAGGTTGAAGAAAGATTGCGTCTCCACGAGCCTAAAAGACAATATTTAAAGTGCAAGCATTTTAGAAATGTGGCAGTTTAGTGCTATGGCCTGTGGGTGGTTGGCTGCATATTTGCGCTTGCGTTCAAAGGACTGGGGCAGGGACAAATGAATGCAGCCCTGGGACAAGGATGTGCACGTGGTTGCTGATGGTGGTGGTTGTGAGTGTCAAACTACAGGTGCAGGGCGGGAGGCATCTTCGCCTGCACCATGGACAGAGGATTGGTGTGCACGCACAACAGCGGTACAGGCAGTATTGTCACCCTTAGACACTGTTTCTGGACTCTGGCATTACTAGTCGGGTGCTTTGCTGTCATGTGCCTGAGCTTGCTGGTGGTGGTCAGGCTGGTAGTTTTGCTGCCCCTGATGATGCTGGCATGGCAGATTTTGCAAATAGCCTTTTTTTGGGTTAACTGGACAGTTTTTAAAAAAGAGCCAGACTCTGGAAGACCTAACAGTTGGACTGGCAACTTTCCTCGTGTTAATGTCCCACCTCGTCTTCCCCGTATGCACCCTGGGCCTCCTTCTGACTCGCTGGCAATTGTGTCTCATCATCATCATCCACCTCTTGCGACAGTAATTGCACTTTTCGACCGTCGCCTTTATGTAACCATGGCTGCTCAAATATTTGGGCATAGCTACATGTGATCTCTTCTTGCCCCACTTGAAACGGGCCAGGAGAGAGGCCCAAATCTATAAATGGGAAAGTAAACAGCTCTTCTGAGCGTTCAAGTGTGGGATCAGTTGTCTCTGGGCACTCGGCATAGTGGGAGTAAGGAGGATCAGGGTGAGGAATATGTGGTCCATACTCATGGCTACTGAGACTGGACAGTGTGAAAGACGGTGGTGGTGGTGGCAAAGTGACTGGAAGCATTATATGCTATCCAACCAACAACCTTTTCACACTGCTCTGGCTTTAAGAGTGGGGTTCCGCTGCCCCCTACAAAGTGGGACAGGAAGATAGGGTGACCATGATGTGGGTGCTTTTTGTGCTCACTCAGCAGACATAATTTCAGCTTGCCCACGGCATAGGCCTTTGCGTGCACCATCACCATTACGTCCACTTCACTGTCCCTTGCCAAGCGTTTTGCCCATTTTAAATGGAGTGTAATTTTTGGCCCGCTCCAAAAAATGTCACGATTATAACTGCAGTAATATCGGATCACGTCTGATGACCAGGATTTTAGGCAATGGCCTTATAGATGTGGTATTGGTCAGCGATCAAGTGTGAATAGGATGAACAACACACAACTGGCAGACTTTAAATGGAGGGTAATATGTAGCTTGCTCCAAAAAATGTCACGATTATCTCCTCAGTAATATCGGATAACGTCTGATGACTACGGTTTTAGGCAGTGGCCTTATAAATGTGGTATTGGTCAGCGACCAAGTGTGAATAGGATGAACAACACACAACTGGCAGACTTTAAATGGAGGGTAATATTTGGCACGCTCCAAAAAATGTCATGATTACTGCAGTAATATCAGATGACGTCTGATGACCACGGTTTTAGGCAGTGGCCTTATAGATGTGGTATTGGTCATAGACCAAGTGTGAATAGCATGAATAACACACAGCTGGCAGACTTTAAATGGAGGGTAAAATTTGGCATGCTCCAAAAAATGTCATGATTATTACAGCAGTAATATCGGATAATGTCTGATGACCATGGTTTTAGGCAGTGGCCTTATAGATATGGCATTGGTCAGCGACCAAGTGTGAATATGTTGAACAACACATATCTTGCAGACTTTAAATGGAGGGTAAAATTTGGCATGCTCCAAAAAATGTCACGATTATTACAGAAGTAATATCATATCATGTCTGACCACGGTTTTAAGCAGTGGCGTTATAGATATAAATAATCAGGATTAAGAGCAAAAACAATTTGGATGTGAATGTATTTTAATGCACACCTGAAACACACTTCTTTTTTGTGTAGCATCATGGGAAAGTGTAAAGAAATCAGCCAAGATATCAGGAAGAGAAATGTGGACTTTCACAAGTCTGGCTCATCCTTGGGTACAATTTCAAGATACCTGAAGGTGCCTCGCTCATCTGTACAAACAATTATACATAAGTACAAACAAGATGGGAATGTCCAGCATTCATACTGCTCAGGAAGGTAATGGGTTCTGTGTCCCAGACATGAACGTGCTTTGGTCCAACATGTAAATATAAATCCAAGGACAAAAGCAAAAGACCTTGTGAAGATGATGGCAGAAGCTGATAAGATTGTGTCAATATCCACAGTGAAACGAGTACTGTATCAACATAGGCTGAAAGTCCATGCTGCCAGGAAGAAGTCATTACTCCAAAAGAAACATAAAGAAACCAGATTAATATTTGTAAATGTACACAGGAACAAAGACCTTAATTTTTGGAAACTTGTCCTGTGGTCTGAAGAAACTAAAATTGAACTTTTTGGGCATAATGACCATCGTTAAGTTTGGAGGAAAAAGGGAGAAACTGTGAAATACGGGGGTGGCATCATCATGTTGTGGGGTTGTTTTGCTGCAGGAGGGTCTGGTGCCCTTCACAAAATAGATGGCATCATGAGAAAAGAAGATCATGTGACAATACTGAAGCAACATCTCAAGACATCAGCTAGGAAGTTAAAGCTTGGTAAGAAATGGGTCTTCCAAATGGACAATGACCTGAAACTGTAATGCACACGCCCGGGCTGAGCGGCGTGTGCGTGCGATTCCACTGGACCATGCCGGAGAGTGAATGCCTGGAGGGGCGTAACTAGGTATTCACCCGATCCGACCAGGGTCGCACGACGGCATACGATGCCAGTGCACCAAGGAGGAACCGAGCAGAGGGACCAGGTGCTACTCCAGGACAGACCGCGGACACAGCTGTTGACCCACACAGGGGAATACAGGAACAGACAGGTTAGGCTGGCACACAGACTGGTGGGTATAGGCAGGCACGACTGGTATGCAGGCAGGCGGGTATGCAGGCAGGGGGGTACAGGCAAGCACGGCTAGAGTGCAGACAGGGAGGCGCTAGCAGGTAGGAACACAGGCGGGATAGGACCCAGTACACAGTGGGACTCAGGAACAGAACCACAGATGTGGCGGACAAACACAGCAGAGTGAGGCCGCCCAGAGAGGCGAGCGAGAAGAGGGCAGGACGAGACCGCCTAAAGCGGCGAGCGAGAGCAGAGCAGGACGAGGCCGCCCGGAGCGGCGAGCAAGAGCAGAGCAGGACGAGGCCGCCTGGAGCGGCGAGCAAGAGCAGAGCAGGACAAGGCCGCCCGGAGCAGCGAGCAAGAGCAGAGCAGGACAAGGCCGCCCGGAGCAAGAGCAGAGCAGGACGAGGCCGCCCGGAGCGGTGAGCAAGAGCAGAGCAGGACGAGGCCGCCTGGAGCGGCGAGCAAGAACAGAGCAAGACAAGGCCGCCCGGAGCGGCGAGCAAGAGCAGAGCAAGACAAGGCCGCTCGGAGCAAGAGCAGAGCAGGACAAGGCCGCCTGGAGCGGCGAGCAAGAGCAGAGCAGGCTAGAACCGCCAGGAGCGGCGAGCAAGAGCAGAGCAGGTTAGAACCGCCGGAGCGGTGAGCAAGAGCAGAGCAGGCTAGAACCGCCAGAGCGGTGAGCAAAGGCAGAGCAGGCTAGAACCGCCGGAGCGGTGAGCAAAGGCAGAGCAGGCTAGAACCGCCGGAGCGGTGAGCAAAGGCAGAGCAGGCTAGATCCGCCGGAGCGGTGAGCAAAGGCAGAGCAGGCTAGAACCGCCAGAGCGGTGAGCAAAGGCAGAGCAGGCTAGAACCGCCAGAGCGGTGAGCAAAGGCAGAGCAGACTAGAACCGCCGGAGCGGTGAGCAAAGGCAGAGCAGGCTAGAACCGCCGGAGCGGTGAGCAAAGGCAGAGCAGGCTAGAACCGCTGGAGCGGTGAGCAAAGGCAGAGCAGGCTAGAACCGCCGGAGCGGTGAGCAAAGGCAGAGCAGGCTAGAACCGCCGGAGCGGTGAGCAAAGGCAGAGCAGGCTAGAACCGCCAGAGCAGTGAGCAAAGGCAGAGCAGGCTAGAACCGCCGGAGCGGTGAGCAAAGGCAGAGCAGGCTAGAACCGCCGGAGCGGTGAGCAAAGGCAGAGCAGGCTAGAACCGCCGGAGCAGTGAGCAAAGGCAGAGCAGGCTAGAACAGGGCTCTGTTTACACGGAACAGACAGGAAGGGAAAGGCAGAACCAGATACCCACAGGGTACTTGCAGTGAAGTAGCGAGTGGACCACAAACTCACAACCGGGAGTACAGTGACAACGAGCAGGAGTTAGGTACGAGTTCAGACTGTGCAGAAAAAGGAAAGGTACGGACGTAGAGAAACACGGGAAAACAGGCTAGAAGAGTATACAGACAAGAACAGACACAGTAGCAAGATACAGGAGCGGGTCTAGGAATGCAGCCCCTAGAAGGTGGGAGGAACAGGCCAGGAGCGTGTTCAGACAGGACAGACAAGATACAGGAGCGGGTCTAGGTATGCGGCCCCTAGAAGGCGAGACGAACAGGCAAGGAGCGTGTTCAGACAGGCCTGGAAATACAGCCTCCAGGATAGGCAGACAAGAGAACACAGAAGGGGACCTGGCACAATCAGAGTGAAAGACCACACTGAATGAAACACAATGCTCAGGCAGGGATTCATTGGAGTAGCTGGGTTAAATAGCAGATGACAGACAGCAATAGGCTGAGAACACACAAGGGGTGTGCCTGCAGCAGGTACAAGAAACAGGAAGTGATCGGGCGCCGCCCTTAAACAGCAGACACAGAGGCAAGCAAACAGCATGGAGGGAAGCCAGGCTAGCAGACTGGACTGGAGATCAAGTGCGCGCTCTTGCACAGTGGGAGATGGACCACTATGCAAGGACGCCGCCAGGTATGTTACAGAAACATACTGCCAAAATGCTAACAAAGTGGCTTAAGGATAACAAAGTCAATGTTTTGAAGTGGCCATTACAGAACCCTCATCTCAATCCTATTGAAAATTTATGGGCAAAGCTGAAAACGCAGGTGTGAGCAAGGCGACCTACAAACCTGGATCAGTTACACCAGTTTTGTCAGGAGGAATGGGCCCGAATTCCGACCAACTATTGTGAGAAGCTTGTGGAAGTCAGATCCAAGTCATTCAGTTTAAGGGCAATGGCACCAAATACTAATGAAATGTATGTAAACTTTTGACTTTGTAGTAAGTAATAAAAATGCCTTAAAACATTCTCTCTCTCTCATTATTCTGGCATTTTGGCAAATATTAAAAATTATGGTAATCCTAATTGACCTAAAATGGGAAAGGTTTATTCTGATTTCAAGTTATATATTGAGAAAAACATGCATATGTGTCTTTTTATATAGTGTATGTAAACTTCTGGTGTCAACTGTATATACAACTCCAATTTATAAGGAGGTTTTTCTCTAAAATTCTGCAGGAATCAGAGTGGAAAAGATTGCATTAATTCTAGGGGAGAAAATCAACTTAAATACAACACATAACATTCATAGTACAGCAGGTCCTATTTCACAACTTCAAACTTTTACAGTCAACTTTTTACAGACTGATGATGTCATAACAGTCATGACAAATCAAAGGCTGTCCTAGAGACTCCGAATGTAAGAGATCCGCAGGCCTCCCGTCTACCTGCCAGGTGCCACTGCCCTGGAACATGAACCGGAGTCTTGCAAATCGATCCGCTCATCTCAAATTGGGACTTGGATTTATTTTTGTCATTTTTAGTTGTATCTGAAGCGCCCCCTGGGCCGTGGGGTACTCGGTAGCCGGGTCGGTCGATGCTGGGGATGTCATGGTGGCGGTGACCCGGTCCGCGACCCAGAGCGGTCAATTAAAGGAAAAGTAAAACGGGAATAAAGTTTTTGGAGAATAATATTTTGTGACGCCACCTGTGGTATGCGGCTATATAGGGCTACCGCTGCGGTGCAGATCCACTGGAGCCGATGGTGACGCAGCAAAGTTGGTTCAGTTCTCCACAGGCAGAGCTTAGCTCCAGGGCAGTGTAGATGGTGATTTTATGAGGTAGATGTTGTCGGTGCAGTGTAGTGCAGGGCAGTTGATGGCGCATCAATTATTCAAGGACACAGTGGGTCTTCAGGTTTTACTCACAGTTGTTCAAGACTCCAGGTTACAGTTACCGGTGTGTAACATCGTCCTGTGTCCTCCGGGGTAGGGGTCCAGCAAACCCTCAGGTATCTCAGGAGCACTTACACGGGACCCCGTTCTATGTACCTTTTTCGGTCGTCTCACTGCGCTGGCTCTCACCCTCCTGCCCTGCACCTCACAATCAGTGTCCCAAGCTAGTGGCCTCGGGTCTTGTCGGGCGACGTGCTCTCAGTCCCCTGGACCCTATGCGGCCACCTTTTCGGCGATGTAATTGTGAATTTTGGCTGCAACACCTTGAAAATGCTGCTGCCTCCGGTTGGCTAGCTGAGAGTGGTTGTTCTCAACTAGTTTGGGGCCGGTCCCCTTCTGCAGCCTGATCCCTCCACGTCAGCGTGAATTCGGGGTCACGGGTTGCCTCTGCACTCGCCGTGCCTCTGGGATCCCTTCTGTCTTCCTGAAGCCCTCCTCACTGCTCCTCTCTTCTTTCCTCTCTCTCTCGCTCCTCCTTGCTCTCCTGAGCAGAGCTCCTCCTGAGCTCTCACAGACTCCTCTCCACTCAACTCTTTCTCCTGACTCCAAGTCTGTGCTCTACTGAACTTCTTCCTCCATCCACACAAACTTCATGGTTCCCCCTCTCTTGGTTCCCCCCCTTCCAGCCAGGGACAGGGCTCCGCAGTGAACAAGTGCATATTGCACCGCCTGCTGGTCTGGCGTGGTGTAGTGTTGGATGTAGATGTGTGGGTCCTGGGTAGTACTCCATCCTTACCTAAGAGTGGGGTACCACACCTCTGGGTGAGATGCAGTACCTCTGTGGCAACTGGACCTGCAGGGACGCCACATTAGTCAGAACTCTTTCATTTTTACATAAGCATCACTATATGACATCTGGCTTTTTTGGTGTCTTTAAGGCCGAGTTCACACAGAGAGTAAATACTCATTATTGCATTTTCGCTGCCTTTTTTATGAATTTTCTCCCTTATTTGATGTGGTTTTGGTGCAGATGTTGAAGCTGTATTTTAAATGTGTTTTTATAATACAGGAAAGCTTTGATTCTGCACGTATTTGGCTGAGTGCAGGCGCCGGGCAGCATAATAACGCTGTTATCCTGCAGATTAACCCCATATGTGCAGGCTAATAGCGTTATTTCTGGTGACAGTTTCCCTTTAAGCTGTGTATCTAATCCTATCATGTGCAGTTCAATCAAATAATACAGTCTGCTGAGCTGTGTATCTCATCCTATCATGTGTAGTCCTATCAAATAATGGAGACTGCGTTCCCCTTCATCTGGTATTAACCAGAATGCCCTGGGCACATTGCCATTAGGCTGGAAAAGCTCCTCGAAAATAATAAAAAAATATGAAAAAGATGACAGCACCGGGGTCTTTGAAAAATTGATACAATGTGGATTTGTTACCACCACAAAGTGCCCATATACAGATATAAATATAGGTCAAGACTACATTGATTATAGTATTTATTAGGAAAAAAGTGAATGAAGAATGAATTAATAAAGATCACAAAAAAATTATCAAACATGATTCATAATAAGGGCTGGTTCGACAGGTAGGCAGGGTAGGCACTAGCCTAGGGCGCTACCCCTTGTCTCCCCGAGGGGGCTCAGTTTAAAAAAAAATAAAAATGACATTGTTTCGGCCCCTTCCTCCAGTCACAGGCATTCAGTGAGTCACTAACACCGCTCACCGCCTGTCGCTCCCTCTCTGCACTGAATTGTATTTGCCTCTTTAAGACAATCTGAGCGCTGCCCAGGACAGGAGCAAAAGAGCTGTAATCAGCTCCCTCCCCTGCCCGTAACTCCAACAAGACGCAGGCTACTTCCGGTGTGTTCTCTGTTACAGGATGGCGCCACACAGGAATACGGCACTAGAAACGCCATCAGTTTTGTTACAAGTTGCATCTGTCACATGACCTTAACTGAAACCCACGGCCTCCATTATACTAACAGCTATATTAGTTTCCATCACTATCCTTGGGTAGGACATGTAAAATATAGAATGTCAGGGATGAATAACGCTATTTGTTCCTTGTAATGTGTAAATGGTCCACAAACAATGAACGATTCTATATAGAACTTTGACATTGCGCTCCCTTTTAAGCCTCATCCCTAAAGTACGCCACATTTTTTTTACTTGTGCTGGTATTTTTTTGGTGAGAAAAGTAATAATTTGAGTGGAAGTGGTCGTCAGAGATTATTATCGGACTGATCGGAGGGAGGAGGTGCAGTATTAGGGGTCCTGTTACCTCAGTTTCTTGCCTATTCCTTTGGTGGGGGTCACCATAGGCTTCATTTGCCTAAGGCACCAAAATACCTTGTCCTTATCATGATATTAATAAAAATAACAAAAAGCAGGTCTGTATATGAGAAGAATTTAACCAAACGCACAAAAGACACTTAGATGTTTTATATATACATATATATATATTTGTGCAATAAAGTTGTTACAAATTTGCAATGATGATAAAAGAAAGTGTGTAGATACAGTGACTTTCTATAGAAAGGAGCAGATGATTCTGCTCCTCAGGCCTCGGCTTACACTTTTGCCGCTTTTGGACATCCAGGTCTGGATCACACATGAGAGAGGAGAAGAGCAGGAATGTGTGACTTGTGATCTGTATAGTTGGAGTTTTCCTGGATTCCTTCAGCATCGTGATTAGCCATATGGCCTTCTGTCTGACCATGGTCAGGAAGGTGAAGGAGCAGCCGCTTCCTTCTGTCTGACCATGGCCTGGTAGAGGAAGGAGCAGCCGCTTCCTTCTGTCTGTACATGGCCAAGTAGGAGAAGGAGCAGCCGCTTCCTTGTGTCTGTACATGGCCAAGTAGGAGAAGGAGCAGCCGCTTCCTTCTTTATGTCCATATCTTGTAGTCGTCTCCTTACCACCACATTGTAGATGAGTCGTCCAGATGGTAACATAGCAAGTATGGCTGAAAGAAGTCCTTCAATTTCAGCCTTTAATTACTTGCTATGTTGATCCAGAGGAAGGCGAAAAATAACCCTGAGGACTCGTTGCTGGATCATCCTCATATCAAGGGAAAAAAATTCCTTCCTGACCCCAAATATGGCGATCGGAATAAATCCCTGGATGTTTGGTGCTCAAATCTACTTGGATGTTATGTGGTGGAAGCTCGGTAGGTTTGTCACAGTCCGGTAAATAAGAAAGTCCAGTGTAATTGTCTCATCCGATTAATGTAAATCTTCATTCCTGGATGTTGCTGGAATGGGGCTGATTTATATCAGCCTAATACTCCTGCTGTAAGAAGAGAAATATACACGTCTGAGAATCAGCCCCTCACATACAGTATATACAGTACTAGGGGGATATAGCGATAAGGTGTATAGTGGGTAAGTGTGTTACTGGGTAGTGATAACACTTTGGATGTCTGTATGTGCTGTACTTACATAGCAATATGGGAATGGTGGGTCGGCTCTGCCGGACTCCACATCGCTCCAGTCTATAGAATAGAAAAACGGATGCGATCTGATGGACGATGTAATGGCAGATCGGGCAGATGGAGATTTGCAGAGAAGCTAGAAAATGATAGAGACCATTAGTCATTATATTATGTATTATTACTGACAAGTTTTTACACAATGTCTATGGACTATTCCCATCTTATCTTCTATCTCTTTTAGTAATCCCCCCATCATACTTATCCATCTGATCTTACTCACCCCTTTTATGATGTCCATGGTATGACAGCAGATCCCAGGTGGAAAATAAGGGATGTCATCATGCAGAGACTGGTGGTATTCATCCATTGTGCCTTTGCAATAGAATGGCTGGTCACCTACACTTGTAGCACCCTGAGGATTCGGCTGCTACAGGAGTATTGCACCTCAACCCAGAGGTGTGATATTCCACTCCCGGGTAAGGAAGGAGTGTGGAACTGAGCTCAGATAGACTGCATGCACTACATACATCCCATTCCAGAGGAGCAGGCCGACGGCACTCCCACTTAGAAATGTGCAGGTGCGACCGAGCCTGTTCCTGGCTGGAGTGGGAGGGGGGAGGAACATCCCATGTAGTGTAGGGGCAGATAGGGGGAGCAGTCTGGGTAGTGTTAGGAGCTCATTGGGTGCTGGTCACCTGAGCTCACACATAGAGGGTGTATATAAGGTGGGCACCATCAAAGATCAGGGTCAGACGCAGAGGACAAGTCAGATGCAGAGAGTCAGAAGGAGAGAACAAGTCTTCTGCAGAGGAAGTCAGCCTGCAGCAAGGGAGCAGAGCAGACCTGAGCCTGAAGAGTGAGAGAGTGGAGTACAGAAAGACCCAGAGGGGGACAAAGAAGGGACCCAAGAACCCAAATCAGATCACCGGGTGAGGAGTCAGCAGAAGGGTACCGGAACCCAAGCTGGTGGGGGTAAAGACATTCCCCAGCCAGAGACCGGAGACCGTGGGCAGTGTCTGTCACGGTCACCCACTACATTCACCCTGAAGGCACACCACACGGAGGGTCAGGGAACCTGAGGCCAAAGGTTGCCCAACAGAAGGCCCGAGGGAGCTGGATTTAGGTGAATCACTGGTGGGGACGGCTGAAGAGAGGACAGAGAGAGAGAGCTCAGGGCCACGCTCCGGACTTGTTTGGGGGTTGGCCGGATCCAGGACCTGGTGGTCGCAGCACGGCTCGGGTGGTCACTTGGAGCTAGAGTGACCCGTATAACAACTGCAGTAAGTAAAGACCCTTAACTGCACAACCCGAGTCTGTCATCATTACCGGCTGCACCGCACCACCACAACCCCCATCCTCTGCGCCTGTCCCCTCTGAGGCTATACCCTTCCCGTTGGGGGTTATCCCACCAAGCTGCGCACCCACCATCAGCCTCAGCGGACCCAGCAGCAGCGGCGGCCACAGTGACCGCATCACAACGGGTGGCGTAGTCGACAAAACGAACTTTAATAACATCAGTAAAGACTGCCACATAACACTGAGCTTGACGCCCTGGGCACGGGCCGGGTCACAGCCGCTCGGAGACTACAACCCCCCATCTGATCCGGTGCCGGGTATTCCCCTCAAAAAGGAATATGTCCCAGGGGGCGCGTCAACTTTGGCGTAGTCGGCAGGATTACGTGCCCGCAACACCCGGGTACTGCGTGCCTGAAGAAAAGTGCAAGTTTACCTCAGAAGGAGGTCTCCCGCCGGTTCCGGAGGGTCCACGCCATCGGACTCCATCACCAGTCGTTTCCCGCCGATTGTCCGCCATTTCCAACTTGTTCCCGCCATCTGCAGAGTTTCCCGCCACTGGGAAGCGATTCCCGCCAAAACCGCAGATTTCCCGCCTTGGAAGAGCAGCGGACGCCATTATGGGCGTGCCAAAGGAGGGCAAGAGGCCACCTCCCATCGTGGGCCAGGACAGAAAATGGCGCCAAAAGTGGAAACCGCCCCCACCAACAGAGACTGTGATGCTGGAGGTGTCTGTCAGCGTGAAAGAACTCCCCCTGGAGCTGACAGTCACCGAGTTGCCCCGGGACCGCCCTCTAAGTGGGAGGAGACGAAAGAAAGGAGAGAAGATGGGTGTCGCCTGGAGCAGTGTAGAACGAGCGCACCCGGAGGCAAGAGGTCTAATGAGGAGTAGCGGAGAAGCTCACCCGGAGTTGAGGAGAGAAAGAGTGGACCCGGGAATGGAGCGGCAGCAGAGCAGCACCGGCCCGCTGGCCAGGAGCCTGCTGGAGGAAGAAGGAGGAGAGCAGAGCAGCACCGGCCCGCTGGCCAGGAGCCTGCCGGAAGCAGAGCAGAGCAGCACCGACCCGATGGTCAGGAGCCTGCTGGAGTCAACAACCCCGCTAGGCTTAGCGGAGATCCTGGCGCAGCTTCCCCGAGATCGGGAGTGCGCGCGGAGTGCCCTGGAGGGCCTCGCGGGAAGGATGGCCCGAGTGCAGAGGGAGATCCTGGCGGAGTGGGGCCGGGAGATGGCCCAGCAAGCTGGAATCCGCCCACGGAACCCGCTCCCTTGGAAGAAGACACCGACTACCTCTGCGGATGACGCGGGAGGACCCAAGGCCGGAGACGGCGCAGAAGAGGGAGCGAGACGTATGGCAGCAGGTAAGGGGGATGCCTATACCCCATACCGGAAGACCACCCACCTGCCCCAGCTCCCCGTCGCAGAGCCCGAAAGTCCCCCGGCCGTACCCGAGACCGCCATGACACCGCCACCGACTAGGCCCCGACCGGAAGCCGCCGTCGCGACCCCGATGACGTCACGCATCGTGACCCGGAGCGTGGCGCCGGAAGAGGAGCCTCCGGCCTGGTCACAGGGCCTAGCATTTCCGGGCGCCGCATCCAAAGCAGAGCCATCTACCTCCGCGGAGCCTCCGGCCTGGTCGCAAGGCCAGGTAACCCAGGGCGCCGCCGTCCTAACGGTGCCCTTCACCTTCCAGGTGCCCCAGGCCTGGCCGCAAGGCCTGGGTAACCCGGGCGCCACCACCACCGCGCCCGCGCCCGTAATACCTAGGGTGCCACATCTGGGAGAGGACCCCTTCAGCCAGCTAACGTGGCCGGACGGTCGGCCTTTCATCTGGCCCGAAGGATTCTTGGAGCTGGAGCGGCAGAAGCAACTAGGTCCCCTGTGTGAGCCCCTAATCCCGGCTCCGAAGCCCGTGACTCGGGTCTCGCCTCCACTCGAGGAAGCCCAGTTCGTGTGGGACCCCACGGGAGAAGATTTGATGGGGTTCACCGGAGAGACTCGGGCAGCTGCAGCAGCGCGCACAGAGTGTTGCCGTCAACAGCTGGCAGAGTTCAAGAGAGAGCGGGAGGAGAGGCAGGCCAAAGAGCAATGGGCCCAGACCCGCAGCGCGGAGCAAAAGAGTCGGACCAGAAGGGACCCCCGTGCAGCAGATCGTCCCCGTACCATCGGGACGGTAATAAAGTTTAATGCGCAGCATGGGTGGGGCTTCATAAGGGACCGGAACACCATGGGTGACGTCTTCGTTACACGACGGGACGTCGAGTCCCACCTGCCAGAGGGTCACAAAGGCCGTGACCTCTACGTCGGTGACGAGGTAACGTTCACCCGGCACAAGTGTGCCAAGGGACCTTACGCCCTCCACGTGCATCGCTTGACGGAGGAGGAGTTGCGGTGCGAGGAGGAGGAGCAAGAGGACCCGGACGGGTCTGAAGAAACCACCAGCCGTAAGATAAGAGCAGGAGGCAGACGCCGTTGAGTGCGGCAGAGCAGGAGACTGTATATAGTTGCCTGTCGGGGCACAGTGAATCGGAACTGAAACTGAAACTGGAACTGTTGTTGCTGCTAAAATAGTCCCCGTTGGGACCAGCGAACTGTTACCTGTAACCCTTTCCATACCAGGCTGAGGACTGTGAGCAGCCATCCCTTTCCCTTTACCTGGCCGGGGACTGAGAACGGCAAAATTTCCCTGTACATAGTTGCGCTTGCTAAAGCGCCCCCTACCGGTTTTATTTGGGAAACTGTTTTACAAAAGACTGTCGCATTCTACCTGGTCACGAGTTGCACGGTGACCAGAGGAACAGAAGAGAGAAAGAGACGACGAGAATGTTGTTTACCTGAAAAAGTTTATATATATATTTATATAGTATTTCGTATAATATTTAATATGTTTTACATGTTTATAAAAATGTTGTATGTTTTGGTGTTTTTTGTCTTTGCAGCCCGAGGACGTGCTGTGATTTACCAGGGGGGAATGTAGCACCCTGAGGATTCGGCTGCTACAGGAGTATTGCACCTCAACCCAGAGGTGTGATATTCCACTCCCGGGTAAGGAAGGAGTGTGGAACTGAGCTCAGATAGACTGCATGCACTACATACATCCCATTCCAGAGGAGCAGGCCGACGGCACTCCCACTTAGAAATGTGCAGGTGCGACCGAGCCTGTTCCTGGCTGGAGTGGGAGGGGGGAGGAACATCCCATGTAGTGTAGGGGCAGATAGGGGGAGCAGTCTGGGTAGTGTTAGGAGCTCATTGGGTGCTGGTCACCTGAGCTCACACATAGAGGGTGTATATAAGGTGGGCACCATCAAAGATCAGGGTCAGACGCAGAGGACAAGTCAGATGCAGAGAGTCAGAAGGAGAGAACAAGTCTTCTGCAGAGGAAGTCAGCCTGCAGCAAGGGAGCAGAGCAGACCTGAGCCTGAAGAGTGAGAGAGTGGAGTACAGAAAGACCCAGAGGGGGACAAAGAAGGGACCCAAGAACCCAAATCAGATCACCGGGTGAGGAGTCAGCAGAAGGGTACCGGAACCCAAGCTGGTGGGGGTAAAGACATTCCCCAGCCAGAGACCGGAGACCGTGGGCAGTGTCTGTCACGGTCACCCACTACATTCACCCTGAAGGCACACCACACGGAGGGTCAGGGAACCTGAGGCCAAAGGTTGCCCAACAGAAGGCCCGAGGGAGCTGGATTTAGGTGAATCACTGGTGGGGACGGCTGAAGAGAGGACAGAGAGAGAGAGCTCAGGGCCACGCTCCGGACTTGTTTGGGGGTTGGCCGGATCCAGGACCTGGTGGTCGCAGCACGGCTCGGGTGGTCACTTGGAGCTAGAGTGACCCGTATAACAACTGCAGTAAGTAAAGACCCTTAACTGCACAACCCGAGTCTGTCATCATTACCGGCTGCACCGCACCACCACAACCCCCATCCTCTGCGCCTGTCCCCTCTGAGGCTATACCCTTCCCGTTGGGGGTTATCCCACCAAGCTGCGCACCCACCATCAGCCTCAGCGGACCCAGCAGCAGCGGCGGCCACAGTGACCGCATCACAACGGGTGGCGTAGTCGACAAAACGAACTTTAATAACATCAGTAAAGACTGCCACATAACACTGAGCTTGACGCCCTGGGCACGGGCCGGGTCACAGCCGCTCGGAGACTACAACCCCCCATCTGATCCGGTGCCGGGTATTCCCCTCAAAAAGGAATATGTCCCAGGGGGCGCGTCACACTCATTATATATAAGATGACGCCGAAGGAAAAGGAGTCTGCCAGATGGTTGTAGCCTTTACTGTCCATTATCTGTGGAAACATGAGATTGGAGAGGAGCTTAATATACCGGGAAGGGGATTTACACACAGAGACTATGAGGACCGGTCTGTGATTAGATATGAGCAGGATACATTGGGATCAGATTATCCCTCAATCCTACTATTGGCATCAATCACACAGAGATGTTCCTTACCTCGGGCGCTATGTAACCCTTAGTGCCAACCTTGTTCTTCACTATGCCATCCTCAAATACATTCATGGCTGCTAAGCCAAAGTCGGAGATTTTGATGTGTCCGGTGTCTTGGAGGAGGATATTATCTGGCTTCAGGTCACTGCAGGGAGAAGGAGCAGACACTGATTGTGAGGACAATTCATGGAAAGAACTTTCTACAATAGATATGTAAGGAGACAACAAAGAGTCACAGGTGACAGATTTATGAAGGAGAAATGATTACCTATGTATGACGCCGCGTTCATGCAGGAACTGGAGTCCGCACACCATCTCTGCCGCAAAGAGTCTGTGGAGTAGAAAGGATGGATCAGTGGTTACATGCACAATCATACAGAGAACATGAGGAGATCACACACGTGTCCTTTTCATGTCATTATTTTCTCCTGTTGTCGTTGTCCATTGCTCTAGGACTACAGTGCGAGGGCAACGGATTATTAATATTCAGTATAAGACATTTACCTTGTTGTCCTTGTGTTAAACAGCATTGAATCTGCCATGTGGTCAAACAGGTCTCCTCCGGCCATATAGTCCATGGCTATCACATACTCCAATGGTGATTCCATAAACGCCCGCATAGTCATTAGGTAGGGGCATCCGGCAGCCATTCTCAGGACTTCTAGCTCTGTAGAGAATATGTCCTCTCTACAATAACTTCTGTCCATGATTTTAATGGCCTGAAGTCCTTCATTGACCAGATCTAATGCCAAGATGACCTGGAGAAAAATCACAACAGATCAGACCAAACTCCCATCTATTAGTGTGTAGTAGTTCACTAGTTTATCTCATATATCATTACATATGAGAATCCTGTAATGAATATGTACAACCCTCCTGTGCATCTGGTGCAGGATACATTGATGAACATGGTGGAGGATAAATTCACACTTACATTTCCGAAGCCTCCCTTTCCAAGAACTTTCTGGAAGTCAAGGCTGTCAAAGTCAATAGTATTATTAGTGTTGACCACTTCTCTCAGGGGTGAAATACAGATTCTAGCATCACCGGGGTCTTCTGCTGGCATGTCTTCTATGTCAGGGGGTATCATAAGGCCTCCATCTGCTGAGAAAATACAAGATTTATTAAACCCTTTGCGAACACATAATGGAAATGTTTGTCATGTTGTGCATAAAATGTATGAAGCGGGCTCATTAGCTGAGCATGCACCATATCAGGCAGATGCTGGCTGTATTACATAGCTAACACTTGCCTATAACTGCAGCGACTGGAGCACACTCCAATTACTGTAGTTTAACCATTTCAATGCTGACAGTGATATTTAAATGAAGCTATTGCCGATTTGAGTGCACCAGCACCTATTAACCCCCCAGGACACTATTGCAGGGGGTCAATTGTTTAAAATGACTACCTGGGCCTACTGCTGAAAGCCCCAGTCTGTCACTTTTGGCCTAGTGTTAAGACCAGCCTGGCTTAATTTCATACGAGAATGTCAATTTATCTATATACAGTTCTACCACAGTATATAGTACAAGCGATCAGAAAATCACAGGTTTAAGTCCCACAAGGAAACTAAAAAGTGAAGTAAATAAAAAAAATAGTTTAAAAAAGAGGGAAAATGTAAAAAATATTTGAATCACCAAATTGACATAATTATAATCATATTTATAAGCACATCTTGTATCCGCATAAGTCCGATTTACAAAAATATAAAATTAAATATTGCAAACAGTAAACACTAACATGATAAAAAAATGAAACATTAGAATTGCATTTTTGGGGGGCGCTGTATCCACCTAAAAAATTGCAATAAAAAGATATCACAATGTCCTGTCTACCCAGGAAAGGTATCAATAAAAGCTACAGTTCACCACGCAAAAAATCATCAAGCCCTCACACATCTCCATCCAGCGATCACAATCACACAGTTCCAATGTCTCAGAACATGGCCACACAAAGCATTTGTTTAAATAAAATTCTTAAGTATTTTTTAGAAACCCCTATGCAAGTTCAGCAGTATCATAGCTGTAACTGACATGGAGAATCATTTTGTCAGGTCATTTTTACCACTCAATGAACATCTAGAAAAAAACAATGTTGGAATCACTTTTTTTCCACAATTTTACCACAGATTAAATCTTTTTCCCCGTGTTCCAGAACATTGAATGGTAAAATAAATAATGTTCAAAACTACAGCTCGGCCACTAAAAAAACAAGTCCACATACAGCTACATTGCCAGAAAAATTAATAAATAAATAGTTATGGGTTTTCAAAGGAGGGAGAGAAAAAAAAAGGTTGCCTGGTCAATAAGGGGTTAACAAATGTAGCTCCAGAGAAAATATTATAATTTTAAATGGCATTATGTAAATGAGCAGGAAATGTCTAATATTTGGGCTCTCATTTATCAAAACTGTCCAATAGCAAAACTGTCCCTGTTGTCCATAGCAATGAATCACAACATAGACTCCATCTCTTAACATTCTATGGAACAATGAAAGCCGCATTGTGATTGGTTGCTATGGGCAACAAGAACAGTTTTTCTGCACTTTTGATAATTGATGCCAGTACATAATATTAGGAGTATAATCCTCCTCACCCCCAGTCTTATTACACTGAGCAGATCCATCTTACCTGGTCCATCTGTATCCAGTGATGTGTTTGGTGGAGAAACACTCAGCTGTTTGTTCTCTGGGATGGAGATGTTTTCAGCTGATGACCTCGACCTCCGCAATGCACCATTCCCATTTATAATGGGTTTAGCGTAGATGAGACGTCTTCTACATTGGAGAACCCAGTCTCTGCTGTTCCTGATCCTCTTCTGGGCTGCCGCTCTTTGTAGTTTCGGTGTCTCCAGACTTTCAGATCTGGAGGATGTGACTTGTCTCGGTGTCTCTTGGAGAACCTCTTCCAGCTCTAACTCTGCGCTGATGTTTCTCCTCTTATTGAGGATGGCTTCTTTGTTTCTCCTCCGTATTTCAGGGACCAGATCTCCGAGTTTTTCAAGGAGATAAGTATGGCCCTCTGAAGCTCAGCGGAGGCTGCAGAGTGAGACTCCATGAGGGTCTCCATTTTCCTTCTCTCTGTAAGGATCTCATGTCTTTTGGTCTTTCTCATTTTATCCAGAGTTTGACGTTTGGACGCCATTTCTGAGGCGTCAGTGTCCACGTCCGGTAGTATAAAGCCTTTTCGCCCAATAGCGAACAATGGTACCTGCTCTTCATTTAATCCTCTCCTCTCACTGAGAACCCGATCTCTATGGGCTCTTCTTCTCTCTTTATCCATTTTATAATCAATTTTTGCTTCGTTCGTGACGAAAAACAAAAGGGGCTGCCTCACCCTTGGGAGTCTGTAAGGCAGTGATTTCCCTTAGGCCGGAACACTGGGATATAGAATGCGGTGATGTCATCACATCACTTGTGACATCATTTTCATTCTGATCTCACCTCACAATGAGATAGATAGATAGATAGATAGATAGATAGATAAGATAGATAGATAGATAGATAAGAAATAAGATAAAAAACAGCACAAGCAAAAAGTTTAGGTGAAAAGCCCCCTGTTATATACCAGTCCTCTTATATAATCCAAAAATATGGAGGCAGCACACAGATGAAGTAGAAAAATTTATATTATGTAATAGCCCATGTAGCTTCAGAAAGGTGCACAATACTGGACCGAAACGTCGCCACATGGGCTATTAAATAATAAAAAAAAAAAATTCTTCAACTGTGTGCTGCCTCCATATTTTTGGATTAGATAGGTAGATAGATATCAAATTTGGAGGATGCTGAACCAAACTTTTGCTTATAAATAAATAAATATATATATATATGCACTGTGTGCTCAATTTGCATTTTTGATTATTCATTTTAATATTGAACAACTCCAGTGCAGTCGGTCAATTTAAAACGTTAATAAACCTGAACCCTGAATATTTAGGAAAATAAAAGTGAGGTTTTGTCTTTCTTATGAGAATATCTATGTGTGCAGAATTATTATTGTTTTTTTTAAACTCGTTTCTTGAAGAATTCTTTATAATAAATGTTACAAACATACAGCAATAAGATATAAATCCGAATCCTGTTATAAACATCAGTAAATATCCATTTTAAAACAATGTTGCAGGTATTGTATCACACGTTTAACAATAGATAACTGCAATACAGTAAAATATTTAATATATATAATCGTCTTATCCTGTCTGTCTGTCCAGGAAATCCCGCGTCGCTGATTGGGCCAATCAGCGATGCGGGATTTCAGAAAAAGATGGCGGCCGTTAGCGGCTCATCTGCCGGACGGAAGTCAGCGGCGATGCAACCGGGAGATGAGCGGCGCTAGCTGCTCATCTCCCCGCTGCTGGCAGCACAAGTACCCCGACGGGCGGCGCCGCTGACCTCCATGCGGCTACTGTCGGGAGATCAGCGGCTTGGGCCGCTGATCTCCCGACGGCAAGTGTGAAGGGAGGGACGGCGACGCTGCCCGGTCCTCAGTAATACGGTTCGCTGATTTAAACACCGCTCTGCTGATTGGTCGCGGCCGCTACCAATCAGCGAGATTGGCGCCAAATTTAAACAACGCTCTGCTGATTGGTCGCGGCCGCCAGCAGCGAACAATCAGGGAGATTGGCGCCAAATTTAAACACCGCTCTGCTGATTGGTCGCAGTCGCCACCAATCAGCATTATTGGCGCCAAATCTAAACCCCGCTCTGCTGATTGGTCGCGACCGCTGGCCGCGACCAGTCAGCGATATTGGCGCCAAATTTAAACACCGTTTTGCTGATTGGTCTCGGTCGCGACTAATCAGCGATTTTAGCGCCAAATTTAAACAAGCTCTCCGGTCCTCACTAACACAGTTCGCTGAATGGTCGCGGCCGCCACCCGCAACCAATCACCGATATTGCCGCCAAATTTAAACACCGTTTTGCTGATTGGTCGCGGTTGCCGGCCGCGACCAATCAGCGATTTTGGCGCCAAATTTAAACAACGCTCTGCTGGATGCACCCGGTCGGCCGCGTACATATTGTAGAATACCCGATGCGTTAGAATCGGGCCACCATCTAGTATTAATATATAGGACATTGAAGTATCGGAATTATGTGAATATTACAGAGATCAAAGTATTTATTATTCAAGACAGGAGGACAGTCTTCTTGATCCATTTTATATCAGGAATCTCATCATCCCATGTATTTAGGAACCTGGAGCACATCGGGCTGCTACATATTTTTTAATTTCTTTGATTATTATTATTTATTCTTTCTGAATAACCTATTATTTTTTATTCCTTATGGTTCATTTTTCATTATTTTTCTTTATTTTTCATCTTTTATCTTTATTTTTCCCCTTTTTTCATCTTTATTTTTTTATTTTATTTTATTTTTTATTAATTTTATTTTTTCCTTTATTTTTTTTCATTTTCATTTTTATTTTATTTTTCTTTCCTCTTATTCAGTCTTTTCCTATGTTTTTTTCCCTTCCTCTACACTTTTTATCTGCTCCTAGCATGGTTTCATTTTCCACCTCTTTCTCTCTTCTGTTTTTTTATGACAATAAAACTACCCCTCCTGCTTTCCCACCCATTCCTCATGTTCTGCTCCATCCGTTAGTGGCCTGACATACAGTACAGACCAAAAGTTTGGACACACCTTCTCATTTAAAGATTTTTCTGTATTTTCATGACTATGAAAATTGTACATTCACACTGAAGGCATCAAAACTTTGAATTAACACATGTGGAATTATATACTTAACAAAAAAGTGTGAAACAACTGAAAATATGTCTTATATTCTAGGTTCTTCAAAGTAGCCACCTTTTGCTTTGATGACTGCTTTGCACACTCTTGGCATTCTCTTGATGAGCTTCAAGAGGTAGTCACCGGAAATGGTTTTCACTTCACAGGTGTGCCCTGTCAGGTTTAATAAGTGGGATTTCTTGCCTTTTAAATGGCGTTGGGACCATCAGTTGTGTTGTGCAGAAGTCTGGTGGATACACAGCTGATAGTCCTACTGAATAGACTGTTAGAATTTGTATTATGGCAAGAAAAAAGCAGCTAAGCAAAGAAAAACGAGTGGCCATCATTGCTTTAAGAAATGAAGGTCAGTCAGTGCGAAAAATTGGGAAAACTTTGAAAGTGTCCCCAAGTGCAGTTGCAAAAACCATCAAACGCTACAAAGAAACTGGCTCACATGAGGACCGCCCCAGGAAAGGAAGACCAAGAGTCACCTCTGCTTCTGAGGATAAGTTTATCCGAGTCACCAGCCTCAGAAATCGCAGGTTAACAGCAGCTCAGATTAGAGACCAGGTCAATGCCACACAGAGTTCTAGCAGCAGACACATCTCTTCAACAACTGTTAAGAGGAGACTTTGTGCAGCAGGCCTTCATGGTAAAATAGCTGCTAGGAAACCACTGCTAAGGACAGGCAACAAGCAGAAGAGACTTGTTTGGGCTAAAGAAAACAAGGAACGGACATTAGACCAGTGGAAATCTGTGCTTTGGTCTGATGAGTCCAAATTTGAGATCTTTGGTTCCAACCACCGTGTCTTTGTGCGACGCAGAAAAGGTGAACGGATGGACTCTACATGCCTGGTTCCCACCGTGAAGCATGAAGGAGGAGGTGTGATGGTGTGGGGGTGCTTTGCTGGTGACACTGTTGGGGATTTATTCAAAATTGAAGGCATACTGAACCAGCATGGCTACCACAGCATCTTGCAATGGCATGCTATTCTATCCGGTTTGCGCTTAGTTGGACAATCATTTATTTTTCAACAGGACAATGACCCCAAACACACCTCCAGGCTGTGTAAGGGCTATTTGACCAAGAAGGAGAGTGAAGGGGTGCTACGCCAGATGACCTGGCCTCCACAGTCACCAGACCTGAACCCAATCGAGATGGTTTGGGGTGAGCTGGACCGCAGAGTGAAGGCAAAAGGGCCAACAAGTGCTAAGCATCTCTGGGAACTCCTTCAAGATTGTTGGAAGACCATTTCCGGTGACTACCTCTTGAAGCTCATCAAGAGAATGCCAAGAATGTGCAAAGCAGTCATCAAAGCAAAAGGTGGCTACTTTGAAGAACCTAGAATATAAGACATATTTTCAGTGGTTTCACACTGTTTTGTTAAGTATATAATTCCACATGTGTTAATTCACAGTTTTGATGCCTTCAGTGTGAATGTAAAATACAGAAAAATCTTTCAATGAGAAGGTGTGTCCAAACTTTTGGTCTGTACTGTATATGATAAGGTTCCGCTTTGTATCTTATTTTACAGTTTGGGATAAATTAGTTCTAGATCAGGACTCTCCAGTGGACTTTGGACTTGGGGCTTCTTTGTGACCACCATTCAATCCCCCCACCTTCTATGTACCATCTGTTTCATTTTTTATAGTCCCATGTTAAGTATTGCTTATTTCTATTTTGCGTTGTACCCTGCATATTTATTTCCCCATAGAGACATAGTATCTTCTACACTATATATATTTTGGAGTTAGGGACCTGCCTACCTCCAACCCTGGTCTTCATGTATATTGTTTGGTGGCTCTTACAAACTGCAATACATATATATTTTTCACCATTGCTCATAGACTTGGTGTCTGTATCTGCCAGATCTTGTGGTCCTCACTTAAGCATTACGTCATATCTATCTTTATAGTTTCATGTTCTGTATTATATTTCTGATGTTAAGTCTTTTGTTTTTTTATTTGTTGTGTGGCGCCCCTGAGGGTTCAGTCGCCACAGGGGTACTGCACGTCAGATAGAGATGTGGTATCTCCTCTCCCAGGTAAGGATGGAGCATCACTCAGAACCCCACTTCGCACTCAACACTACACCACTCCTGTCCTGTAGGGGGCCTAAATGCACCAGGGTGCTGCCCTGGCCCGGGATAGAGGAGATGGGGGGTAACCAAAGATAGGGGGAACCAAGTAGTGGGTGAGGGTGGAGGAAACACTTACAGGAAGCACTTATAGAACCATATATAATAAATGGCCATCTTTAGTTCAAGGTCTTTTGATTGTGGTCTTCTGTCAGGGTCCAGCAAGAGTCTGCAGCTGGCTGAAGATTCACGGTCCTCGTTCTCTGGCCTTGAGACGAGGAGCGGGTCAGGGTTAACCAGTTTCTCTGCCCGGTCAGGGTCCTGTTCTAAGAAGGCCTTGGAGGGGAGCAGAGGAGATAGGCTCCACAGGCAAAAGGATCCCAGGGGAATACGGACGGAGCGGAGTCGCCACCTGTATTCTTCACTCTGGCTTAGCCAGAGGGATTCCTTCTGCAAGAGGGGTGACCGGCTCCCGATATCTGACTGTGTACTTCACGTCACTGTTGGAAAAGCCCGGCGGCTTAGTGGATCCCAGGGAGGAACACAAGCGGGAGGAGAGAAAAAGGAGAGGAACACACCAGCGGGGTCTTGACAGGTGCCCTTGATCTACCTGGGAAGTGCTGAACCCCCTACCCGGTGGCCGCAGTACGCCGTGTGTAGCAGAGAGAAGCTTTGCGGCTGAAAGTACATCTAAAGTGAGTAAAGACCAGGATGACTTCATCCACCGCCTGCGCTTGTTTATTCCTGCGCGGCACTGCACCCACCATACCTCCACACAGATCGTTCATTGATCACTGCCCTGAGGCCTACTCCGCCTGTGGGGAGTAGTACCAAACCGAGCTGCCATAACATCAGCCTCAGAGGACTGTTGCAGCGCTGGTGGCCTTCACCAGAAACCACAGGTGGCGAAGTCAAACAACCACTCATCCAATTGCCCATATTTTTCATGTGACAGCCCTGGGCACGGAACGGGCCAAGGCCACGACTGCATCCCCGCGACATCTGCAAGGCCCGGCTCCGAGTATCCCCCATAGCCCAGGGAGGGCGATTCAGTTGCCTCTACAGTATATGTTTGACAAAGGTCTTTGATGATGGAAACGTTACATGTAATACACACTGTCCATATGGACCACTGCAATAAAAGATTCACGTTTTTCACTCTACTCACCTCAGAGTGACGGATTCTTTCTACTATTTGATTGATACGGATTGGGATCCTATCCGGGGACCTACAATTACCAGGAGTGCTGTATTTTATTGCTACTACTTAATAACATCACTGTTTTATCTGCGGCAGATCTAGCGGTTCTCTGAATGCTGAGCTCTGTATATCCCCGCCCACACCACTGATTGGCAGCTTCCTGTGTACACTGTGCATAGGCAGAAAGCTGCCAATCAGTGGTGGGGGCTATGTTGGATTACCTGGCAACAGGTTTACTAGTCATCTAATGATAATTTCCTGCTGATACTATTGTAAAAAACTGGCAAGTCCTTCGGTCGACAAAATGGACCAAGGAAATAGAGGTAGAAACCACTGTAGCACATTCTATTATTATTATGATGATGATTCAAACGTGAATAACTGCATTTATAATTCTGCTGGTAAGTTTTGGAAACAATCAGAAAGCTGGATGGATTGATGGCTCCCAATCAGATGAGCTCTTGTAACGCAGAAAGGTATTTTGTTATTCCTATATCAGATGAATGTACAGAGGCTGATGACATCTCATTAATGCAAATGATCAGAGTAAGCTCCGCACAGACACTGAAGTGGCAGGGAATGCTGGGGGATTTCAGCTTTACAGAAAGACTTCAGCTTTATCTACTGTCATGTAAAGCCCTTTCCTCATTAGCCTGAACACATGAGTGAACAGAGTCACAGCCTCCTGTATCCCTGAGTGCAATTTTTCTAGTCTGATTTTCTAGTCTGTTTTGCTTCAATTTCCTATAAAATGAAGGTCCTCTATGATCCTAACCCTATAAAAACAACCCCAATAAGGTCATAGGATTAGACCACATCCATTATGTTGGGATATCCCAGAGTGAATACTCATTGTTGGTCTGATGTATTGACCAAGCTCTCAATATGGCTAATTTATCCTTCACCCCTGGTGAGCGGGTTCTTCAGACCTGGGTGGTGCCAATGTGATTTGGAGATCTACGCAGAGTGATGTGGATCCAAGGAGGCGTTTCAACCTATGGGTTTATCCTCTGCTTAGCCAACGGGTCTCTAAAGGCCACTTCTTACTGGCTGTATGGGGAGCTACAGCGCAACCCTGACAAATTGTTCTCATTTTGCCGCATGCACCTTGTAACCATTGATCGCCTGTTGGAGGAGCTTCATCCTGGCCTTTAGTTCCTAAACACAACAATTAGGCGTTGTATTTCGGTAGAGGAACATCTTTTTATCGCCCTCAGGTAAGTTTAAACTGTGCCATTTGATTTGATTCTAGTGGTGCTTAATTTATAAGGAGGTGCTGCCGCCCTTCCTTTGCGGAGTGCTATGGCTCCTCACAAGCTTGCCTCTGTCTTTTGGTAAAACGTTCCTGTAAGCAAACCAAGAGATTTGTGCACAATCAGCTCTGCTAGGCCACATAAATGGAGCCAGTATGGTGGGCCTTCATCTCATTTTATATATGATGGGTTCTGGCGTCCATGTCACTTGTAGATACATAAATGTGTTTTTTACATTTTAATAGCTTGTGCAAATGCAGAATGATTTGACTCACATTATGAGATGTCCTTCCCCTCCTATTAATTATATACTGTGGTTACCAGGCTCCATATAATTGCCATCAGTCCACATAACAATTGTTCCACTAAACCACCCAAAAAGCAATATAATGTTCAAGCACCTTGTGATTTATAGTTGATGCCAGTGTGGCCCTAAACAGTGGTGTGATTGGAGGCAGTTGGGCCCCGGTGCAAGATTTGGATGGCCCACCATCCTGATTTTTAATATAGGTGTATATATATATACAGTATATACTGTACATATATATACAGTATAGTGAAAAGGCAACGTTTCGTTCCAAGTGTGGAACTTTCTCAAGCAGTGCAATGGTATAGATTGATATATTAAATAGGTGCAGCAGTGATATCAATAAATAAACATTCCAGCACATCATAAAAATTACATATATAAAGTGCTTACATAAGATCCTTCCATTTTTGTCCCAATTCCACAAAATGCTTTCACATAGGTAAATCTAATTTCTTTTTCCTAATTGTATATCGATGGTGGTTTATTCTAGTTTTAAAATCCCAAGTTGTTTTCCCCACATATAACAGTTTACATGGGCATTGTAAAACATAGATAACATATTCACTATCACATGCCATATAGAACTTAGTATTAAATATTGTTTGAGACATGGGATTGTTGGAAATTCTCACCCTTTAACATATACATGTTACACGCACGCCTCTAGGTTCAGGTAGGGGCGAAACAGGTTACATCCTGGGGGAACAGTTACTCAGGGAGACCATAGACCATGTGCTGCAGCGTCTCTCAGGCACACAGGGGTATTGACCCTCAGGCACAAACACGTAGGTTGTTTCACTTGGTGACCAGACACACTTGACAAGAGTCCTTATAAACGGTAGAACAGTAGCTTTTAATAAGAAACCGCACAGCCAGTGCAAGTTAAGTCTTATGAGCAACAGACTCCAGTAACAAACAATACAGTTTCCTTAGCAGCACAGCAGTGCACAGTCTTCCCAGTAGTACAGAACAGCACAGTTCTAATGCAAAGGCACATTAATGAACACAGCATTCTTTACAGCAGAGGGAGATGGAGGAGGGGGGATGGGTTTGCTGAGGGAGATGATCCCTGTGACACCATTTCTTACAGTCCTTATCTGTCTGCCTGACAATACTCTGCACTGTTAGTTCAGGAACTCTTCCTGACCTGTGCTTAGCTTCACTCCTGACTTGAATCCTTTTCACTTGCAGGGGTGCTTCTGTGAGATACAGAACACACACACCACCTTTCTCTTTGGCTCCAGCCAGACAGTACACAACTTCCCCACAATCCCCCTGGGGCTCTGCTAAAACACTCCCCTTCTCCTGTGACTGTGTTAAACCCTCTAGTTGCTGGATGCTTCTGGAGCACAACACTTCCTGTCTCATGTACCTGTGTTACTTCTAATAGTTGCTGAATGCTTTTAAAGCAACAGCCCTACTTCTGCATGCCACACATTTCCCTCCTTTTTGAATGTCGTCCTCGACATTCGTCTTAATTGATCAATCTAACCAATTCTGAGACAGTGGTGAAAGTTGAATAACTTTATATGCAAATTGGCATTGTGAAATTAGTATAACGTTCATAAACATTGATAACAACCTAATCTTATAACCTTTTTCTTGTAGGATGCCTATAAGAAATAAACAATTAACACAATTAAAACACTCAGCATCTCTTCAGCTGGAGCTTTTCGTACGTCTTCAACCAGCTCTCTCTCTCTGTGCTTTAACAGTTCTTTGTTTCTACAAAGTCTTTTAAGGAAAATCAAAGCATGAAAACAAGTCTTTCCACCAGGCAACATCTTCAATACTGCCTCACGTTGGTGAATACCACTCAAGTGGGCTTACCTAGTCCACAGGCAGAGATACCTGTTTCCAGTCGACAGTCCTTGACACTTGACTCGGTTCAGCAAGTGTCTCATACGTCAGCATCATGGGCTTCCTCACTTCTCGCGTCGACATCCTCCTGGTGGGTTGTTCCTCAGAGACCACGGGTTCTTCGGTCACAGAAGTTTCTTCCGCCGCACTCATTTCCCGTGCATCCTCATGGAGCTGCCTCTGTAAGTTCCTGTACTTCTCCTGAGTCGCTTGTTTCCGCACAGTCTGGTAATTTTGCTCCTCCTGAGTCTCTATCGGTCTCTTCAGGAGCCAGTGTGCGATCATCAGATCAGAATTGGACTTCATCTATACTCTTTGGTACGAACTCTGGAGCCTCAGGGTTTAGTTAACTCTCCTGAGGATGGTACAGCCCTCTCCTTGCTGGTCCGAGAGATACAATGGTGTGTTCTTCTCCATCGGAACTTTCAAGGTCACTATTCACCTCCGGAGCTTCAGTCTGTGGTGGTCTTTTAGTCAATCTCGGACGATGTCAGTCTACTTCTGGGAAGTCTTGTTGTGGTGGGAGATAGTCACAGGGTAGTAGTAAATTCCGATGGACTATTCTGGTTTTCTTGTCTCCCATTTCCAATCGGATTTCATACACTGGGCTGTCATCAGCTTTTCTTCTTACGACCACATACACCTCGTCTTCCCAGTACGAACGTTTTCCTGGACCGCCTTTCTCACGTACTTTCTTGACTAGCACCTGGCTTCCTGGTGCCAATTCTGCTCCATAACATTTTCGATCATAGTACTCATTACTCTTGCTCAGTCCTTGCGTAACTACTTTGGGCGCTATATTGTATGCCCCTGCCATCCGTTCCTTCCATTTCCGAACGTACTCCTGATACAATCTGTAAGTCTCTGACACCGGAGTATGGAACATGATGTCGATTGGCAGTCTTGGCGACCGTCCATACAATAGGAAAAAGGGTGAGCAACCCGTTGGACTTTGCACAGTTATAGGCATGTACCACTTTTGACAGAGAACTCTTCCAGTCTTTCTTCTCATCAGCAGTTAAAGTGCGCAACATTGACAATAATGTTTGGTTAAAACATTCCACTTGTCCATTACCTTCTGAGTGATAGGGCGTTTTGTGGGATCTCTGAATTCTACAGTACTTTCCGAGCTTGGCAAAGAGCTGGTTCTCAAATTCTCTTTCTTGGCCGTGGCGTAACCTTGTAGTGAACCCAAACCTCACAGCAAAATCATTGAAGATCTTCTCTGCCGCTGTTCGACCCGATGTATTGGTGGTGGCATATGCTTGAGCAAATTGTGTAAAATGGTCCATCACCACCAAGATGTATTAGTAACCACCCTTGCACGTCTCGAGATGTAGAAAGTCTATTGAGACCATCTCAAATGGATATGTAGTTTGGATGTTTCCCATAGGTGCCCGGGTTGATGTGTTGATGTGTTTCAGACACGCACACTCCCTGGTCACGTACCTCTCAATACCTCTCTGTATGTACGGCCAGAAGAAACGTTCATGGATCAAGTTGGTTGTCCTTTCCACTCCCAGGTGTCCCATGTTTTCATGGAGTGCTTTGAAGACCAACCTATGGAATACTCTGGGTAGTACCAACTGCCGTTTTTGTTCTCCTTTACGATACAGGATACCGTCTTCAGTGAGGTAGAGCTTCGTCCACTCTTTAATTAAAACAGATACTGCTGATGACTCATTGGCTCTCTCTCGTTTACTTGGAAACCGATTTTGGTCCACATAAAGTAGTATTCTACCAATTATCTAATCTTCCCGTTGTGCTGCTGTTTTGGTAATTGTTGAATAGACCGGGGGTGATCTTGTGCTCTCGTTTTTATGGTGTTTTCCACCATCAACGGATACCATAATTGTGTGTCTTCCTCCTGATAAGCTTGTACTGCTTGGGTACTGATCTCAATTGCTTCCAGACTGACTTCCTCCGAGCATTCTTGCATGAACTCCTCAGGCTCTAGTGGCATTCTTGACAATCCGTCAGCATCCACATTGCATTTTCTTGGCCTGTACTTGATGCTGAAATTGAAGTCAGCTAGTTCAGCAACCCATTTCTGACCCGTTGCAATCAGTTTGGCTGTAGTAAGGACATAGGTCAAAGGGTTTTTGTCAGTGCATACCTCAAACTCTTTCCTCTAGTAGAACTAATCTCTAAATCGTTCTCAGATAGCCCATTTCAATGCCAGGAACTCCAATTTTCTGGAATGTAGATGGTATTTCTTCTCGACATCTGTCAACGTTCTAGAACCGTAACCGATCACTCTCATTTTTCCATCTTGATGCTGATACAGGGCAGCTCCCAGTCCAACTTGAGAAGCATTACAATGAAGAACAAATGGTAAATTGAAATCAGGATATCCCAAGGTTTTACCAGGTAGTCTACTAGTTTTTCCAATACCTCCTGGTGGTCGGCTGTCCAGAGAATGGGCTGATGGGATGAAACAGCGTTCTTTCTTTTAAGCCATGTCCTACCCGCGTTCTTCTTTTTCTCCGTGAGTGTTGTTGTCTCTGTTATCCCCCCCAAGAGGAGGTATAGTACGGCGACAATCCTGGAGAAGTTCCGAACGTAAGTATGATAGTAGGAGAGGAATCCTAATATCTGCATCAACTCCCCGACGGTCGAGGGCTGCCTGTTTTTTAAGGTTAGTACAGGAGCGATTTCTGCTGGGTCCATGGTATATCCTTCTCTGGACACAATTTTCCCTAGAAAGCGGACTTGTCTTTTGAACAGTTCACACTTCTTTGGGGTCAACTTAACTCCATGTTGTTGATATCGTTGAAATACGGTCCTCACGTGTTCAACATGCTCCCGGAAGGTTTTGCTGTGTACCACATTGTCATCCAAGTACGGTTGGCAGATATCGTCCCTCAATCCTTCTAAACATGACTCCATGCTCATCTGAAATTATGCTGGAGCTGAACTGAGTCCAAACGGTATGCAGATCCACTCATATAATCTCCACGGTGTGATGAATGCTGTCAAAGGTCTACTGGACTCTTCGACAAACCTTTGGTGGTATGCCTTACTCTGATCGAGGACAGAGAACCAGGTGCTTCTTGATTGGCTATCCGTCATATCTTGGATCTTTGGTATCGGGTGTCGATCAGGTACTGACTTTCGGTTTAGCTCCCAGTAATCACAACAGAGTCACAACGTACCATCCTTCTTCCTAACACAGAAAATTGGAGAGGAATAAGATGACTTCGACTTTTGGACCCAACCTCTCTTGATGAGATCTTGTGAATATTCTTTCACTTCACAATGTAATGGTTTTAGCACAGACATGTCACTTCTGGTTACTGGGGTCGTGTCTTTCAAATTGATTTTCAAATGCAATGACGGGATACTGCCTATATCAGAGTCATATCAGAGTCATCTTTGGAGAACACATGACACTATTCTCTCAGCATTTGTTTTGCTACCGCTATATCTTCAGCACACAAGTGTTCCAGGGGTACTGGGGGATCCCAGGACCCCGAGGTGGGTTGCACAATTTCCTCCCCTGGGCAATATATGGGGCCATTATACTGTATGGAGCAATATATGGGGCCCATTATATACTATATGAGGCCCTTATACTGTATTGAGCAATTTATGGTGCCCAGTATATACAGTATGGAGCAAAATATGTGGCACATTATATACTATATGGGGCCATTTTACTGTGCAGCAATATATGGGACCATTATACTGTATGGAGCAATATATGGGGCCTATTATACTGTATGAAGCAATATATGGGACCATTATACTGTATGGAGCAATATATGGGGCCTATTATACTGTATGAAGCAATATATGGGACAATTATACTGTATGGAGCAATATATGGGGGCCTATTATACTGTATGAAGTAATATATGGGACCATTATACTGTATGGAGCAATATATGGGGCCTATTATATACTATATGGGGCCATTATACTGTATGGAGCAATATATGGGGCCCAGTATATACTGTATGGAGCAATATATGAGGCCCAGTATATACAGTATTGAGCAAAAAAAATGGCCATTTATATATTATAAGGGGCCATTATACTGTGGAGCAATATCTGGGGCTCAGTATATACTGTATGGAGCAATATATGGGGCCCATAATATACTATATGGGGCCATTATACTGTATGGAGCAATATATGGGGTCCAGTATATACTGTATGGAGCACTATGTGGGGCCTATTATATACTATATGTGGTCCAGTATATACTGTATGGAGCAATATATGGGGCCCAGTATATACTGTATGGAGCACTATATGGGACCTATTATATACTATATGTGGTCATTATACTGTTTGGAGCACTATATGGGTCCATTATGCTGTATGGAGCAATGTATGGGGCCCATTATATACTGTATGGAGCAATATATGGGGCCCATTATATACTATATGTGGTCATTATACTGTATGGAGCAATATATGGGGCCTATTATATACTATATGTGGTCATTATACCGTATGGAACACTATATGGGGCTATTATGCTGTAAGGAGCAATATATGGGGCCCATTATATAATATATGGGGCCATTATACTGTATTTTACAATTTATGGAGCCCATTAAATACTATATGGGGCCATTATACTGTGCAGCAATATATGGGGACCAGTAAGTACTGTATGGAGCAATATATGGGGCCCAGTATATACAGTATGGAGCAATATATGGGGCCAAGTATATACTGTATGGAGGAAAATATGGGACCCAGTATATACAGTATGGAGCCAAAAATGTGTCCCTTTATATATTATAAAGGGAAATTATACTGTGCAGCAATAAATGGGGCTCAGTATATACTGTATGGAGCAATATATGGGGCCCATTACATACTATGTGGAGCAATATATGGGGCCTATTATATGCTATATGGGGCCATAATACTGTATGGAGCAATATATGTCGGCCATTATATACTATATGGGGCCATTGTACTGTATGAAGCAATATATGGGACACAGTATATACTGTATGGAGCATTATATGAGGCCCATTATATACTATATGGGGCCATTATACTTTATGGAGCAATATATGGGGCCCATTATATACTATATGGAGATAATATACTGTATGGAACAATTTATGGGGCCCAATATATACAGTATGGAGCCAAAAATGTGTCCCTTTATATATTATAAAGGGAAATTATACTGTGCAGCAATAAATGGGGCTCAGTATATACTGTATGGAGCAATATATGGGGCCCATTACATACTATGTGGAGCAATATATGGGGCCTATTATATGCTATATGGGGCCATAATACTGTATGGAGCAATATATGTCGGCCATTATATACTATATGGGGCCATTGTACTGTATGAAGCAATATATGGGACACAGTATATACTGTATGGAGCATTATATGGGGCCATTATACTTTATGGAGCAATATATGGGGCCCATTATATACTATATGGAGATAATATACTGTATGGAACAATTTATGGGGCCCAATATATACAGTATGGAGCCAAAAATGTGTCCCTTTATATATTATAAGGGGAAATTATACTGTGCAGCAATAAATGGGACTCAGTATATACTGTATGGAGCAATATATGGGGCCCATTATATACTGTGTGGAGCAATATATGGGGCCTATTATATGCTATATGGGGCCATAATACTGTATGGAGCAATATATGTCAGCCATTATATACTATATGGGGCCATTGTACTGTATGAAGCAATATATGGGACACAGTATATACTGTATGGAGCATTATATGGGGCCCATTATATATTATATGGGGCCATTATACTGTATTTTACAATTTATGGAGCCCATTAAATACTATATGGGGCCATTATACTGTGCAGCAATGTATGGGGACCAGTAAGTACTGTATGGAGCAATATATGGGGCCCAGTATATACAGTATGGAGCAATATATGAGGCCAAGTATATACTGTATGGAGCAAAATATGGGACCAGTATATACAGTATGGAGCCAAAAATGTGTCCCTTTATATATTGTAAGGGGAAATTATACTGTGCAGCAATAAATGGGGCTCAGTATATACTGTATGGAGCAATATATGGGGCCCATTATATACTGTGTGGAGCAATATATGGGGCCTATTATATGCTATATGGGGCCATAATACTGTATGGAGCAATATATGTCGGCCATTATATACTATATGGGGCCATTGTACTGTATGAAGCAATATATGGGACACAGTATATACTGCATGGAGCATTATATGAGGCCCATTATATACTTTATGGGGCCATTATACTGTATGGAGCAATATATGTTGGCCATTATATACTATATGGGGCCATTGTACTGTATGAAGCAATATATGGGACACAGTATATACTGTATGGAGCATTATATGAGGCCCATTATATACTCTATGGGGCCATTATACTGTATGGAGCAATACTGTATATGGGGCCCAGTATATACTATATGGAGCCATTATACTGTATGGAGCAATATATGGGGCCCATTATATACTATATGGAGATAATATACTGTATGGAACAATTTATGGGGCCCAGTATATACAGTATGGAGCCAAAAATGTGTCCCTTTATATATTTTAAGGGGAAATTATACTGTGCAGCAATATATGGGGCCCAGTATATACTGTATGGAGCAATATATGGGGCCCATTATATACTGTGTGGAGCAATATATGGGGCCTATTATATGCTGTATGGGCCCATAATACTGTATGGAGCAATATATGTTGGCCATTATATACTATATGGGGCCATTGTACTGTATGAAGCAATATATGGGACACAGTATATACTGTATGGAGCATTATATGAGGCCCATTATATACTCTATGGGGCCATTATACTGTATGGAGCAATACTGTGTATGGGGCCCAGTATATACTATATGGAGCCATTATACTGTATGGAGCAATATATGGGGCCCATTATATACTATATGGAGATAATATACTGTATGGAACAATTTATGGGGCCCAGTATATACTGTATAGAGCAATACATGGAGCCCATTATATACTATATGGGGCAATTATATTGTATGGAACAATTTATTGGGCCCAGTATATACTGTGAGGAGCAATACATTGGGCCCATTATATACTACATGGGGCCTTTATATTGTTTGGAGCTATTTAGAGGACCCAGTATATACTGTGTGGAACAATATATAGGGCCCATTATATACTATATGGGGCCATTATACTGTATGGAGCAATATATGGGACCATTATACTGTATGGAGCAATACATGGGGCCAATTCTATACTATATGGGGCCATTATACTGTATGGAGCAATACATGGGGCCCATTATATACTATATAGGGCCCATTATATACTATATGGGGCCAATATACTGTATGGACAAGATATAGGGCCAATTATATACTGTATGGAGCAATATAAGGGGCCTATTATATACTATATGGGGCCATTATAGTGTATGGAGCAATAAATGGGGCTGAGTATATACTGTATGGAGCAATATATGGGGCCCATTATATACTATATAGGGCCCATTATATACTATATGGGGCCAATATACTGTATGGACAAGATATAGGGCCAATTATATACTGTATGGAGCAATATAAGGGGCCTATTATATACTATATGGGGCCATTATAGTGTATGGAGCAATAAATGGGGCTGAGTATATACTGTATGGAGCAATACATGGGGCCCATTATATACTATATAGGGCCCATTATATACTATATGGGGCCAATATACTGTATGGACAAGATATAGGGCCAATTATATACTGTATGGAGCAATATAAGGGGCCTATTATATACTATATGGGGCCATTATAGTGTATGGAGCAATAAATGGGGCTGAGTATATACTGTATGGAGCAATATATGGGGCCCATTATATACTGTATGTGGTCATTATACCGTATGGAACACTATATGGGGCTATTATGCTGTAAGGAGCAATATATGGGGCCCATTATATATTATATGGGGCCATTATACTGTATTTTACAATTTATGGAGCCCATTAAATACTATATGGGGCCATTATACTGTGCAGCAATATATGGGGACCAGTAAGTACTGTATGGAGCAATATATGGGGCCCAGTATATACAGTATGGAGCAATATATGGGGCCAAGTATATACTGTATGGAGCAAAATATGGGACCCAGTATATACAGTATGGAGCCAAAAATGTGTCCCTTTATATATTATAAGTGGAAATTATACTGTGCAGCAATAAATGGGGCTCAGTATATACTGTATGGAGCAATATATGGGGCCCATTATATACTATGTGGAGCAATATATGGGGCCTATTATATGCTATATGGGGCCATAATACTGTATGGAGCAATATATGTCGGCCATTATATACTATATATGGGGCCATTGTACTGTATGAAGCAATATATGGGACACAGTATATACTGTATGGAGCATTATATGAGGCCCATTATATACTCTATGGGGCCATTATACTATAAAGAGCAATATATGGGGCCCATTATATACTATATGGAGATAATATACTGTATGGAACAATTTATGGGGCCCAGTATATACAGTATGGAGGCAAAAATGTGTCCCTTTATATATTATAAGGGGAAATTATACTGTGCAGCAATAAATGGGGCTCAGTATATTCTGTATGGAGCAATATATGGGGCCCATTATATACTGTGTGGAGCAATATATGGGGCCTATTATATGCTATATGGGGCCATAATACTGTATGGAGCAATATATGTCGGCCATTATATACTATATATGGGGCCATTGTACTGTATGAAGCAATATATGGGACACAGTATATACTGTATGGAGCATTATATGAGGCCCATTATATACTTTATGGGGCCATTATACTGTATGGAGCAATACTGTATATGAGGCCCAGTATATACTATATGGAGCCATTATACTGTATGGAGCAATATATGGGGCCCATTATATACTATATGGAGATAATATACTGTATGGAACAATTTATGGGGCCCAGTATATACTGTATAGAGCAATACATGGAGCCCATTATATACTATATGGGGCAATTATATTGTATGGAACAATTTATTGGGCCCAGTATATACTGTGAGGAGCAATACATTGGGCCCATTATATACTACATGGGGCCTTTATATTGTTTGGAGCTATTTAGAGGACCCAGTATATACTGTGTGGAACAATATATAGTGCCCATTATATACTATATGGGGCCATTATACTGTATGGAGCAATATATGGGGCCATTATACTGTATGGAGCAATACATGGGGCCAATTATATACTATATGGGGCCATTATACTGTATAGAGCAATACATGGGGCCCATTATATACTATATAGGGCCCATTATATACTATATGGGGCCAATATACTGTATGGACAAGATATGGGGCCAATTATATACTGTATGGAGCAATATAAGGGGCCTATTATATACTATATGGGGCCATTATAGTGTATGGAGCAATAAATGGGGCTCAGTATATACTGTATGGAGCAATATATGGGGCCCATTATATACTGTATGGAGCAATATATGGGGCCCATTATATACTGTATGTAGCAATATATGAGGCCATTATACTGTATGGAGCAATATGTGGGGCCTATTATGTACTATAAGGGGCTATTATACTGTATGGAGAGATATATGTGGCCATTATACTGTATGGAACAATATATGGGGATCAGTATATACTATATGGGGCCATTATACTTTAAGGAGCAATATATGGATCCAGTATATACTGTATGGAGCACTATATGGGGTCCATTATATACTATATGGCACCATTATACTTTATGGAGCAATATATGAGGTCCAGTGTATGCTGTATGGAGCAATATATGGGGCCCATTATACTGTATGGAGCATTATATGGGGCCTATTATATACTATATGTGGTCATTATACTGTATGGAGCACTATATTGGGCCATTATACTGTATTTATTAATTTATGGTGCCCAGGATATACAGTATGGAGCAAAATATGTGGCACATTATACACTATATGGGGCCATTACACTGTATGGAGCAATATATGGGGCCATTATTTACTATATGGGGCATTATACTGTGCAGCAATATATAGGGCTCAGTATATAATGTATGGAGCAATATATGGGGCCCATTATATACTATATGGGGCCATTATACTGTATGGAGCAATAAATGGGGCCTATTATATACTATATGTGGCCATTTTACTGTATGGAGCAATATATCGGGCCCATTATATAATATATGGAGCCATTATACTGTATGCATCAATATATGGGGCCCATTATATTCTATATGGGGCCATTATACTGTGGATTAATATCTGGGCCCAGTATATACTGTATGGAGCAATATATGGGGCCCAGTATATACTGTTTGGAGCAATATATGGGGCCTATTATATACTATATGTGGTCATTATACTGTATTGAGCACTATATGTGGCCATTATGCTGTATGGAGCAATATATGGGGCCCATTATATACTGTATGGAGCAATATATGGGGCCCAATATATGCTATATGTGGCCATTATACTGTATGGAGCAATATATGGGGCCTATTATATACTATATGTGGTCATTATACTATATGGAGCACTATATGGGGCCATTATGCTGTATGGAGCAATATATGGGGCCCATTATATATTATATGGGGCCATTTTACTGTATTTAGCAATTTATGGAGCCTATTATATACTATATGGGGCCATTATACTGTGCAGCAATATATGGGGCCCAGTATATACTATATGGAGCAATATATGGGGCCCATTATATACTATAAGTGGCCATTATACTATATGGAACAATATATCGGGCTTATTTTATACTATATGGGGCCATAATACTGTGCAGCAATATAAGGGGCACAGTAAGAAGTGTATGGAGCAATATATTGGGCCCAGTATATACATTATGGAGCAATATATGGGGCCCAGTATATACTGTATGGAGCAATATATTGGGCCCATTGTATAATATATGTGTCCATTATACTGTATGGAGCAATTTATGGAGCCCATTATATACTATATGGAGCAATTATATTGTATATGGGGCCCAGTATATACTGTATTTAGCAATATATTGGGGCCCAGTATATACAGTATTGAGCAAAAAATGTGGCCCTTTATATATTACATGGGGCCATTATACTTTGCAGCAATATATGGGGCCCAGTATATACTGTATGGAGCAATATTTGGGGCCTATTATATACTATATGTGGCCATTACACTGTATGGAGCAATATATGGGGCCTATTATATACTATATATGGCCATTACACTGTATGGAGCAATATATGGGACCTATTATATACTATATGTGACCATTATACTATATGGAACAGTATCTAGGGCCCAGTATATACTGTATGGAGCAATATATTGGGCCCATATAATATATGGGGCCATTATACTGTATGGAGCAATATATGGGCCTAGTATATACTCTATGGAGCAATATATTGGGCCCATTATATAATATATGGGGCCATTATACTGTATGGAGCAATATATGGGGCCCAGTATATACTCTATGGAGCAATATATGGAGCCTATCATATACTATATGAGGGGGTTATACTGTATGGAGAAATATATGTGGCCATTATACTGTATGGAACAATATATGGGGCTCATTATATACTATATGCGGCCTTTATACTTTATAGAGCAATATATGGGGTCCAGTATATACTGTATAGAGCACTATATGGGGCCATTATACTGTATGGAGCAATATGTGGGGCCCAATTATATACTATAAGGGGCTATTATACCGTATGGAGCAATATATGGGGTCCATTATATACTATATGGGGCCATTATGCTTTATGGAGCAATATATGGGGTCCAGTATATACTGTATGGAGCAATATATGGGGCCCATTATACTGTATGGAGCACTATATGGGGCCATTATACTGTATTGAGCAATTTATGGTACCCAGTATATACAGTTTGGAGCAAAATATGTGGCACAGTATACACTATATGGGGCCATTATACTGTATGGAGCAATATATGGGGCCATTATACTGTGCAGCAATATATGGGGCCCAGTAAGTACTGTATGGAGCAATATATGGGGCCCAGTATATACAGTATAGAGCAATATATGGGGCCCAGTTTGTACTGTATGGAGCAATATATGGGGCCCAGTATATACTGTATGGAGCAATATATGGGGCCCATTATATACAGTATGGAGCAAAAAATGTGGCCCTTATATATTATAAGGGGAAATTATACTGTGCAGCAATATATGGGGCTCAGTATATACTGTATGGATCAATATATGGGGCCCTTTATATACTGTGTGGAGCAATATATGGGGCCTCTTATATGGTATATGGGGCCATGATACTGTATGGAGCAATATATGTAGGCCATTATATACTATATGGGGCTATTATACTGTATGGAACAATTTATGGGGCCCAGAATATTCCGCATAGAGCAAAACATGGAGCCCATTATATACTATATGGGGCAATTAAATTGTATGGAACAATTTATGGGGCCCAGTATATAATGTGTGGAGCAGTACATTGGGCCCATTATATACTACATGGGGCCTTTATATTGTTTGGAGCAATTTAGAGGACCCAGTATATACTGTATGGAACAATATATAGGGCCCATTATATACTATATGGGGCCATTATACTGTATGGAGCAATATATGGGGCCCATTATATACTATATAAGGTCATTATACTGTATGGAGCAATACATGGGGCCAATTATATACTATATGGGGCCATTATACTGTATGAAGCAAGATATGGGGCCCATTATATACTGTATGGAGCAATATAAGGGGCCTATTATATACTATATGGGGCCATTATACTGTATAGAGCAATATATGGTGCGTATTATATACTATATGAGGCCATTATAGTGTATGGATCATTAAATGGGGCTCAGTATATTCTTTATGGAGCAATATATGGGGCCCATTATATACTCTATGGAGAAAGATATGGGGCCCATCATATACTGTATGTAGCAATATATGGGGCTATTATACTGTATGGAGTAATATGTGGGGCCTATTATATACTATAAGGGGCTATTATACTGTATGGAGAAATATATGTGGCCAGTATACTGTATGGAACAATATATGGGGCTCATTATATACTATATGGGGCCATTATACTTTATGTAGCAATATATGGGGTCCAGTATATACTGTGTGGAGCAATATATGGGGCCCATTCTACTGTTTGGAGCACTATATGGGGCCTATTATATACTATATGGGGCCATTATATTGTATTGAGCAATTTATGGTGCCTAGTATATACAGTATGGAGCAAAATATGTGGCACATTATACACTATATTGGGCCATTATACTGTATGGAGCAATATGTGGGGCCCATTATATACTATATGGGGCCATTATACTTAATGGAGCATTATATGGGGTCCAGTATATACTGTGTGGAGCAATATATGGGGCCCATTCTACTGTTTGGAGCACTATATGGGGCCTATTATATACTATATGGGGCCATTATATTGTATTGAGCAATTTATGGTGCCTAGTATATACAGTATGGAGCAAAATATGTGGCACATTATACACTATATGGGGCCATTATACTGTATGGAGCAATATATGGGGCCCATTATATGCTATATGGGGCCATTATACTGTGCAGCAATACAGTTATATGAAAAAGTTTGGGCACCCCTATTAATCTTAAGCTTAATGTTTTATAAAAATTGGTGTTTTTGAAACAGCTATTTCAGTTTGATATATGTAATAACTGTTGGACACAGTAATGTTTCTACCTTGAAATGAGATTTATTATACTAACAGAAAATGTGCAATCTGCATTCAAACAAAATTTGACAGGTGCATAAGTATGGGCACCCTTATCATTTTCTTGGTTTAAATACTCCTACCTACTTTTTACTGACTTACTAAAGCACTTTTATTGGTTTTGTAACCTTATTGAGCTTTGAACTTCATAGCCAGGTGTTTGCAATCATGAGAAAAGCTACTTAAAGTGGCCACTTGCAAGTTGTTCTCCTGTTTGAATCTCCTCTGAAGAGTGGCATCATGGGCTCCTCAAAACAACTGTCAAATGATCTGAAAACAAAGATTATTCAACATAGTTGTTCAGGGGAAGGATACAAAAAGCTGTCTCAGAGATTTAACCTGTCAGTTTCCACTGTGAGGAACATAGTAAGGAAATGGAAGAACACAGGGACAGTTCTTGTTAAGGCCAGAAGTGGCAGGCCAAGAAAAACATCAGAAAGGCAGAGAAGAAGAATGGTGAGATCAGTCAAGGACAATCCTCAGACCACCTCCAGAGAGCTGCAGCATCAACTTGCTGCAGATGGTGTCACTGTGCATCGGTCAACTATACAATGCACTTTGCACAAGGAGAAGCTGTATGGGAGAGTGATGCGAAAGAAGCCATTTCTGCAAGCACACCACAAACAGTCGGCTGAGGTATGCAAAAGCACATTTGGAGAAGCCAATTTCTTTTTGGAAGAAGGTCCTTTGGACTGATGAAACCAAGATTGAGTTGTTTGGTCATACAAAAAGGCGTTATGCATGGCGGCAAAAAAACATAGCATTCCAAGAAAAACACTTGCTACCCACAGTAAAATTTGGTGGAGGTTCCATCATGCTTTGGGGCTGTGTGGCCAATGCCGGCACCGGGAATCTTGTTAAAGTTGAGGGACGCATGAATTTCACTCAGTATCAGCAGATTCTTGACAATAATGTTCAAGAATCAGTGATAAAGTTGAAGTTACGCAGGGGATGGATCTTTCAGCAAGACAATGATCCAAAACACCGCTCCAAATCTACTCAGGCATTCATGCAGAGGAACAATTACAATGTTCTGGAATGGTCATCCCAGTCCCCAGACCTGAATATCATTGAACATCTGTGGGGTCATTTGAAGAGGGCTGTCCATGCTCGGCGACCATCAAACTTAACTGAACTGGAATTGTTTTGTAAAGAGGAATGGTCAAAAATACCTTCATCCAGGATCCAGGAACTCATTAAAAGCTACAGGAAGCGACTAGAGGCTGTTATTTTTGCAAAAGGAGGATCTACTAAATATTAATGTCACTTTTCTGGTGAGGTGCCCATACTTATGCACCGGTCAAATTTTGTTTGAATGCAGATTGCACATTTTCTGTTAGTACAATAAACCTCATTTCAAGGCAGAAACATTACGGTGTCCAACAGTTATTACATATATCAAACTGAAATAGCTGTTGCAAAAACACCAATTTTTATAAAACATTAAGCTTAAGATTAATAGGGGTGCCCAAACTTTTTCATATAACTGTATATGGGGTTCAGTATATACTGTATGGGAGCAATATATGGGGCCCATTATATACTATATGGGGCCATTATACTGTATGGAGCAATATATGGGGCCTATTATATACTGTACGTGGCCATTTTACTGTATGGAGCAATATATGGGGCTCAGTATATACTGTATGGAGCAATATATGGGGCCCATTATATAATATATGGAGCCATTATACTGTATGCATCAATATATGGGGCCCGTTATATTCTATATGGGGTCATTATACTGTGGATCAATATCTGGGGCCCAGTATATACTGTATGGAGCAATATATGGGGCCCAGTATATACTGTATGGAGCAATATATGGGGCCCAGTATATACTGTATGGAGCAATATATGGGGACCATTATACTGTATGGAGCACTATATGGGGCCTATTAGATACTATATGTGGTCATTATACTGTATGGAGCACTATATGGGGCCATTATGCTGTATGGAGCAATATATGGGGCTCATTATATACTGTATGGAGCAATATATGGGGCCCATTATATACTATATGTGGCCATTATACTGTATGGAGCAATATATGGGGCCTATTATATACTATATGTGGTCATTATACTACATGGGGCCATTATGCTGTATGGAGCAATATATGGGGCCCCTTATATATTATATTGGGGCCATTATACTGTTTAGCAATTTATGGAGCCCATTATATACTATATGGGGCCATTATACTGTGCAGCAATGTTCCCAGTATATACTGTATGGAGCAATATATAGGGCCCATTATGTACTATATGTGGCCATTATACTATATGGAGCAATATATCGGGCCTATTTTATACTATATGGGGCCATTATACTGTGCAGCAATTTATGGGGCCCAGTAAGTACTGTATGGAGCAATATATGGGGCCCAGTATATACAGTATGAAGCAAAAAATGTGGCCCTTTATATATTATAAGGGGAAATTATACTGTGCAGCAATATATGGGGCTCAGTATATACTGTATGGAGCAATATATGGGGTCCAGTATATACTGTATGGAGCAATATATGGGGCCTATTATATACTATATGGGGCCATTATACTGTGCAGCAATTTATGGGGCCCAGTAAGTACTGTATGGAGCAATATATGGGACCCAGTATATACAGTATGGAGCAATATATGGGGCCAAGTGTATACTGTATGAAGCAATATATGGGGCCCAGTATATACAGTATGAAGCAAAAAATGTGGCCCTTTATATATTATAAGGGGAAATTATACTGTGCAGCAATATATGGGGCTCAGTATATACTGTATGGAGCAATATATGGGGCCCATGATACATTGTGTGGAGCAATATATGGGGCCTATTATATACTGTATGGAGCAATATATGGGTCCCATTATATACTGTGTGGAGCAATATATGGGGCCTATTATATACTGTATGGAGCAATATATGGGGCCTATTATATACTATATGGGGCCATGATACTGTATGGAGCAATATATGTCTGCCATTATATACTATATGGGGCCATTATACTGTATGAAGCAATATATAGGGCCCAGAATATACTGTATGGAGCAATATATGGGGCCCAGTATATACAGTATGGAGCTAACGGCCGCCATCTTGTTCTGAAATCCCGCTTCGCTGATTGGTCCGGCCGGCAATTCCTGGACGGACAGACAGACGGGATAAGCCAATTATATAGTAGATGGGGCCATGATACTATATTGAGCAATATATGTCGGCCATTATATACTACAGTGGTGGCCAGAAGTATTGGCACCCCTGTAATTCTGTCAGATAATACTCAATTTCTTCCTGAAAATGATTGCAATCACAAATTCTTTGGCATTATTATCTTCATTTAATTTGTCTTCAATGAAAAAACACAAAAAGAATTGTCCTAAAGCCAAATTGGATATAATTCCACACCAAACCTAAAAAAGGGGGTGGACAAAAGTATTGGCACTGTTTCAAAAATCATGTGATGCTTCTCTAATTCGTGTAATTAACAGCACCTGTAACTTACCTGTGGCACCTAACAGGTGTTGGCAATAACTAAATCACACTTGCAGCCAGTTAACATGGATTAAAGTTGACTCAACCTCTGTCCTGTGTCCTTGTGTGTACCACATTGAGCATGGAGAAAAGAAAGAAGACCAAAGAACTGTCTGAGGACTTGAGAAACCAAATTGTGAGGAAGCATGAGCAATCTCAAGGCTACAAGTCCATCTCCAAAGACCTGAATGTTCCTGTGTCTTCCGTGCGCAGTGTCATCAAGAAGTTTAAAGCCCATGGCACTGTGGCTAACCTCCCTAGATGTGGACGGAAAAGAAAAATTGACGAGAGATTTCAACGCAAGATTGTGCGGATGGTGAATAAAGAACCTCGACTGACATCCAAACAAGTTCAAGCTGCCCTGCAGTCCGAGGGTACAACAGTGTCAACACGTACTATCCGTCGGCGTCTGAATGAAAAGGGACTGTATGGTAGGATACCCAGGAAGACCCCACTTCTTACCCCGAGACATAAAAAAGCCAGGCTGGAGTTTGCCAAAACTTACCTGAGAAAGCCTAAAACGTTTTGGAAGAATGTTCTCTGGTCAGATGAGACAAAAGTAGAGCTTTTTGGCAAAAAGCATCAACATAGAGTGTACAGGAAAAAAAAGAGGTATTCAAAGAAAAGAACACGGTCCCTACAGTCAAACATGGCGGAGGTTCCCTGATGTTTTGGGGTTGCTTTGCTGCCTCTGGCACTGGACTGCTTGACCGTGTGCATGTCATTATGAAGTCTGAAGACTACCAACAAATTTTGCAGCATAATGTAGCGCCCAGTGTGAGAAAGCTGGGTCTCCCTCACAGGTCATGGGTCTTCCAGCAGGACAATGACCCAAAACACACTTCCAAAAGCACTATAAAATGGTTTGAGAGAAAGCACTGGAGACTTCTAAGGTGGCCAGCAATAAGTCCAGACCTGAATCCCATAGAACACCTGTGGAGAGATCTCAAAATGGCAGTTTGGAGAAGGCACCCTTCAAATATCAGGGACCTGGAGCAGTTTGCCAAAGAAGAATGGTCTACAATTCCAGCAAAGCATTGTAAGAAACTCATTGATGGTTACCGGAAGCGGTTGTTCGCAGTTATTTTGGCTAAAGGTTGTGCAACCAAGTATTAGGCTGAGGGTGCTAATACTTTTGTCTGGCCCATTTTTGGAGTTTTGTGTGAAATGATCAATGATTTGATATTTGCTTCATTCTCTTTTGTGTTTTTTCCTTGCAAGCAAATTAAATGAAGAGAATAATAACAAAGAATTTGTGATTGCAATCATTTTCAGGAAGAAACTGAGTATTATCTGACAGAATTGCAGGGGTGCCAATACTTTTGGCCACCACTGTATAACCTGTAATATTATACTTTTCAAGAAAGGCATCCATGCCCTTCTTAAATTTTAATAGTGAATCACTCATTACAACATCATGCGGCAGAGAGTTCCATAGTCTCTCTGCTCTTACAGTAAAGAATCCGCGTCTGTGATTATTATTAAACCTTCTTTCCTCCAGACGTAGAAGATGCCCCCTTGTCCCCGTCTCTGGTCTCAGAGTAAAAAGATCAGTAGAAAGGTCTTTGTACTGTCCCCTCATATACTTGTACATAGTAATAAGATCACCCCTAAGCCTTAGTTTTTCCTCAGTAAATAACCCCAAGTGTAATAACCTGTCTTGGTATAGCAGACCCCCTAGTCCTCTAATAACCTTGGTCGCTCTTCTCTGCACCCGCTCTAGTTCAGCTATGTCTTTCTTATACACCGGAGACCAGAACTGTACACAGTATTCTAAGTGTGGTCGCACTAGTGACTTGTATAGAGGTAAAATTATGTTCTCCTCATGAGCATCTATGCCTCTTTTAATGCATTCCATTATTTTATTTGCCTTTGCAGCAGCTGCCTGACACTGGCCACTAAACGTGAGCTTGTCGTCCACCAATACACCCAGGTCTTTTTCAGTTCCAGTTTTGCACAGTGTTTTTCAATTAAGCATATAATTATACAATTTATTTCCTCTGTCCCAGTGCATTACCTTACATTTATCCCCATTAAAGCTCATTTGCCATTTATCAGCCCAAGGTTCTAAGCCCTCTAAAAAGTCATTAATAAATATGTTAAAAAGAAGGGGGCCCAATACTGACCCCTGTGGTACCCCACTGTTAACTGAGACCCAGTCTGAGTGCGTTCCATTAATAACCACCCTTTGTTTCCTATCACTGAGCCAATTCTTAACCCACTTACATATATTTTCCCCTATCCCCATTGTTCTCATTTTATGCATCAATCTTTTGTGTGGAACTGTATCAAAAGCTTTTGAAAAGTCCATATACACAACATTCACTTCATTTCCTTGGTCCAGTCCGGAACTTGCCTCCTCATAAAAACTGATCAGATTAGTTTGACAGGAACGGTCCCTCGTAAATCCATGTTGATATTGGGTCATGAAGTTATTCCTCCTCAGATACTCTAGTATAGCATCTCTTAGGAAACCCTCCAGGATTTTACACACAGTAGAGGTTAAGCTTACTGGCCTATAACTTCCAAGTTCAGTTTTTGTCCCCTTTTTGAATATTGGCACCACATTTGCTATACGCCAGTCCTGTGGTACAGACCCTGTTATTATGGAATCTTTAAAGATTAAAAATAATGGTCTATCTATGACGTTACTTAATTCCTGCAGTTCTCGTGGGTGTATCCCATCCGGGCCCGGGGATTTGTCAACTTTAGTGATTTTTAGACGCCGCCGTACTTCCTGCTGGGTTAAGCAAGTGACATTTAATGGAGAATTTTTGTTATCACTGACTTATCATGTTTTCTGTCATGCGATTTTCTTGTGTAAATACGGTTGAAAAAAATCATTTAGCATATTGGCTTTTTCCTCATCCTCATCCACCATTTCACCCAGACTATTTTTAAGGGGACCAACACTATCATTTTTTAGTTTTTTACTATTTGTGTAGTTAAAGAATATTTTGGGATTATTTTTACTTTATCTGGCAATGATTCTCTCTGTCTCAATCTTTGCTGCCTTGATTTGGTTTTTACAGAATTTATTTAATTTTCTATATTTATTTAATGCCTCATCACTACCTACTAGCTTTAGTTCTCTAAATGCTTTCTTTTTGTCACTTATTGCGCCCCTTACAGCTCTATTTAGCCATAGTGGTTTCCTCCTATTTCTAGCATGTTTATTCCAATAGGGTATACATTGTGCAACGGTCCTATTCAGGATGCTAATAAATGTCTCCCATTTGCTTTGTGCAGCTTTATGTCTCAGAATATCGTCCCAGTATAATGCACTAAGATCATCTCTCAACCGTTGGAAATTTGCCTTCCTGAAGTTTAGTGTCCTTGTAACCCCTCTACTACCCATCTTATTAAAGGTTACATGAAAACTTATTATTTTGTAATCACTATTACCCAAGTGACCCCCAACTCATATATTTGATATGCGGTCTGGCTTGTTGGTAAATATTAGGTCTAGCAGTGCCCCCCTTCTTGTTTGTTCCTTAACCAGTTGTGAAAGGTAATTGTCTCTCATAGTAGTCAAAAACCTATTACCTTTGCTTGAACTACAGGTTTCTGTCCCCCAATGTATTTCAGGGTAGTTGAAGTCCCCCATAATAATGAGTTCTCCTTGAGTCGCTACTTCATCTATTTGCTTTACAAGGATATTCTCCACTGCTTCCATTATTTTTGGAGATTATAAGAAATATTATAAGAAATAAGTAATTTATTATTTTTTCCCCTTCCCCTTATCTCCACCCACAGGGACTCTACATTTTCATTATATTCACATATATTCTCCCGCAAGATGGGTTTTAAGGATGATTTTACATATAAACACACACCCCCCTCGCTTGTTTGTACGGTCATTTCAGAACAGACTATAGCCCTGTAAGTTAACTGCCCAGTCATGGCTCTCGTCCAGCCATGTCTCAGATATCCCCACCATGTCATAATTATTTTCCAACAAAATTAATTCTAATTCCTCCATTTTGTTGGTGAGGCTTCTGGCATTAGTGTACATGCATTTTATGTATCTCTCTGTACCTCTATTCCTTCTTACTTTATTGACTGTTCTAACCCCACCCCCAATTTCTTTATTTGTGCCCAGGTCATTCTCTGCACTATCTTCCCCAGCTATAAAATGAACACCCTCCCCCCAATCCCTAGTTTAATCACTCCTCCAACCTTCTAGCCATTTTCTCCCCAGCACAGCTGCACCCTCCCCATTGAGGTGCAGCCGTTCCCTAGCGTAGTCGGCCCAGTTCTCCAGGAACCCAAATCCCTCCTTCCTACACCAGTTCTTGAGCCACTTATTTTTCTCCCTAATCTCCCGTTGCCTCTCTGGCGTGGCACATGGTACAGGTAGTATTTCCGAGAATACCACCTTGGAGGTCCTTGCTCTAAGCTTGCAGCCTAATTCCCTGAAATCATCTTTAAGGACCTTCCACCTACCTCTAACTTTGTCATTTGTGCCAATGTGCACCATGACCGCTGGGTCCTCACCAGCCCCTCCCAGTAATCTGTCAACCCGATCAGCGATGTGCCGGACTCGAGCGCCAGGTAGGCAGCACACTGTTCGACGATCCCTGTCTTTGTGACAGATTGCCCTATCTGTTCCCCTAATAATTGAGTCCCCCACTACCAGCACCTGCCTGACTTGCCCTGCTCTCCTATTTGCCCCCTTACTGGAGCTGACACTCCTCCGGCTTTCAGGGGACATGCCTTGCTGCAGCAGTGCTACCCCTGTACCGACACCCCTCTCATCTGCCTTCAGTCTTCTCTTCAATCCTGTTTAGTTGCCTTCTGTCAGATACACACCACCTCTCTCTTCGGCTTGAGCCAGACTACAATAACAAGTTCACCACAGTCCCCCTGGGGCTCTGCTAAAACACTCCCTGTCTCCTGTGACCGTGTTAAGCCCTCTAGTTGCTGGATGCTTCTGAAGCACAACACTTCCTGTCTCCTGTGCTTGTGTTATTTGTAACAGTTGCTGGATGCTTTGGAAGCAACAGCACTGCTTCTGCATGTCACAATTATCTTTCCACCATCTCATTCAACCCCTTCAGCTGACCTATCCATCAAAGTCAATGGCTACCCACTCTCCCCAGTCCTACAAACTTGACTCTGATCTTACATAGTTACATAGTTACATAGTTTATAAGGCCGAAAAAAGACAAGCGTCCATCCAGTTCAGCCTATTTCTTGTGCACTGCAGCTATTCCGCAGCGTTGATCCAGGGGAAGGCAACAAAAAACCATGAGGTATAGGCCAATTTACATCACTGAGGAAAAATTCACTTCCCGACACCAATCTGGCAGTAAGATTAAATCCCTGGATTAATTAACTAAGCATAAGATGTAATTTTATTGTTCTCAAGAAAGGCGTCCAGGCCTCTCTTGAACTCTTTAAGTGAGTTGGACATCACCACTTCCTCTCCCAGAGAGTTCCAGAGTCTCACGGCTCTGACCATAAAGAATCCCCTTCTATGCTGGTGCAGGAACCTCCTTTCCTCCAGACGCATAGTGTGCCCCCTCGTCTTTGTCACCATCCTTGGTATAAACAGGTCATGGGAGAGATCTCTGTACTGCCCCCTGATGTATTTATACATGTTTATGAGGTCTCCCCTAAGCCTTCTCTTTTCCAATGTAAATAGGCCTAATTTTGACAACCTCTCTGGGTATTCTAGTCCCTCCATTCCCTTTATTACCTTAGTCGCCCTCCTTTGTACCCTCTCTAGCTCCAATATGTCTTTCCTGAGCACCGGAGCCCAGAACTGTGCACAATATTCTAAGTGCGGCCTTACCAGCGCTTTATACAGAGGAAGAACAATGTTCTCATCATATGCCCCTATTCCTCTTCTGATGCATGCCATGACTCTATTTGCCTTCGCAGCTGCTGCCTGACACTGGGCACTCCAATTTAATTTGCTGTTAACCAAGACGCCCAGGTCCTTCTCCATGTCAGATTTCCCCAACGGTTTCCCATTTAATATGTATGGGTGACTGCTGTTTTTCTTTCCCATGTGCATGACCTTACATTTATCGGCATTGAACCCCATTTGCCATTTTTTGGCCCAACTCCCCAATTTATCTAAAACCTCCTGTAGCTGTGCCCTGTCCTCATCTGTATTAACTACTTTACAAAGTTTAGTATCATCTGCAAATATTGCTATTTTACTAGGCAACCCTTCCACTAGATCATTAATAAATATATTAAATAATATAGGGCCCAAGACAGACCCTTGAGGCACCCCGCTAGTAACCCTGACACACCCTGAGCTTACACCATTGATAACCACCCTCTGCTTTCTATCACTCAGCCAGCTATTTACCCACTTGCACACATTATCCCCCAGACCAAGCATTCTCATTTTATATACCAACCTTTTGTGTGGCACGGTATCAAACGCTTTGGAGAAGTCAAGGTATACAACATCCACTGACTCTCCCCGGTCCAGCTGTGAGCTCACCTCCTCGTAGAAGGCAATCAGGTTTGTTTGGCAGGAGCGATCCCTTATGAATCCATGTTGATATGGAGTTAGACAGTTATTATCATTAAGATATTCTACAATAGCATCTCTAAGAAATCCTTCAAACAATTTACTCACAACAGACGTTAAGCTGACTGGTCTATAGTTCCCAGGGTCACTTTTAGACCCCTTTTTGAATATTGGTACCACATTTGCTTGGCGCCAGTCTAGTGGGACAGTCCCTGTCCATAAAGAGTGCTTGAATATAAGATACAGCGGTCTGTCTATCACATTACTTAATTCTTTTAGTACCCGGGGGTGTATGTCATCTGGGCCTGGTGACTTGTCTATTTTGATATTATTTAGGCGTTTCTGAACTTCCCCCTGGGTTAGGTGGGTGATATTTAGCGGAGGATTTACTTTATCACTCTGCATTTCCTCCGATAAATTGTTTTCTTTTGTGAAAACAGTGGAGAAGAAGCTATTGAGTAGGTTTGCTTTACCCTCATCGCCCTCTATGATTTTACCCAGGTTATTTTTCAATGGGCCAACGCCATCAGTTTTAATCCTTTTACTGTTTATATAGTTAAAGAACAGTTTGGGATTCGTTTTACTTTCCTTGGCAATTAGTCTCTCTGTCTCCTCTTTTGCTATTCTTATTTGTTTCTTACAGATTTTGTTTTTTTCCCTATAAGATATTAGCGCTTCCTCGCTGCCTTCTTGTTTAAGTTTACCGAAAGCCCTTTTTTTGTTTTTCATTGCCCTCTTGACTTCCTTATTTAGCCACATTGGCTTCCTCCTATTCCTAGCCCTTTTATTCCCATAAGGTATGTACCTTCTACAGTGACTATGTAGAACTGTTTTGAAAATTTCCCATTTTCTATCCGTGCTCCTATTACTAAAGATACTATCCCAGTCTATAAGGTGAAGGGCATCTCTTAGCTGATCAAACTTTGCCCTCCTGAAGTTCAGTGTTTTTGTGACTCCCTTGCTGGGCACCTACTGAAGCACATGTGGAATTGTATAATGTTGTGGTCACTATTTCCCAGGTGCCCCCCGACCTGCACCTCAGTTATTCTGTCTGGCCTGTTAGTTAATATTAAGTCTAAAAGGGCCGTCCCTCTAGTTGGTTCCTGCACAAGTTGTGACAAATAATTGTCTTTGATAATTGACAGAAACCTGTTTCCTTTCTGAGATCTACAGCTTTCGGTTTCCCAGTCTATATCGGGGTAGTTGAAGTCCCCCATAATAAGCACCTCATTATTTTTTGCTACTTCGTCTATTTGTCTCATTAATAGACTTTCCGTGGCTTCTGCTATATTTGGTGGTTTATAACAGACTCCTATGATAATTTTATTATTGTTTTTAGCCCCATGTATCTCCACCCATAAGGACTCGACCTCCTCATTTCCCTCCCATACATCCTCCCGTATTGTAGGCTTTAGACACGTCTTTACATATAGACAGACTCCACCCCCTTTCCGACTTCTTCGATCCCTTCTAAACAGACTGTAACCCTGTAAGTTAACTGCCCAGTCATAGCTTTCATCTAACCATGTCTCGGTTATTCCCACTATGTCATAGTTACCTGTAGATATTTCTGCTTCCAGTTCATCCATCTTGTTTGTCAGGCTCCTGGCATTTGCTAGCACGCACTTTACACGATTTTGTTTTGTTCCAATCTTCTCCCTGTGGATTGTATTAGAAATTTTCTTACCTCCCTTCCAAGTATCTTGTCTTGGACCTTCTTTGTCGCACTTCATATCTTTCATTAGTATGTTCTCTGGTTGCATGATCGTGTCCGGCGTTTTTCTTCCCATCCCCTCTTCTTCTAATTTAACCTGAGATCTAGTTTCAAACCTGAGATCCAAGCACTTTCCACTTCCTGCCGACTCCAACTCCAAAATATCTCTCTGATCTGCACATTTCTCAACCATGAATCTGCAAAAGCACTAGTGCACGCCCTCATTATCTCCCGCCTCGACTACTACAAGCTCCTGCTCTGTGGCCTCACTTCTAAAACTCTTGCACCCCTCCAATCTATCCTAAACTCTGCTGGCCGACTTATCCACCTGTCAATCCCTGTACTGGCTCCCTGTTGCCCAAAGACTCCAGTTCAAAACCCTAACTTTGGCTTACAAAGCCATCCAAAATCTGTCTCTTCCATACATCTCTGACCTAGTCTCCCAGTGCTTACCTGCACACAACCTCCGTTCCTCACAGGATCTCCTTCTCTGCTCCCCTCTTATCTCCTCTTCCCACAATCGCATACAAGATTTGTCCTGTGCATCTCCGCTACTCTGCAACTCTCAACCCCAACATACATGAGACTCTCGCCTACCGTGAACACCTTCAAAAGGAACCTGAAGACTTACCTCTTCGGACAAGCGTACAACTTGCAGTAATCCTCGCTCCACCATATCGCTGCACGACCATCTCTACCCTCACCTTCTGTATCCTCACCCATTCCTAGTAGATTGTTTGTGAGCCTTCGCTTGCATGGTCCGCTCTCCTCTTGTACCAGTCGGTGACTCTTTTTTTTGTTCAAGATTATTGTACTTGTTGTTTGCTATGTATAGCCCTTTTCACATGTAAAGCGCCATGGAATAAATGGCGCTGTAATAATAAATAATAATAATTATACTATTTGTACTGTGGGTCAATTGATGCCACTTTTCCTGGTGTCTGCAGCTAATTTGAGCTGTTTTGGCAGCTTTTGGGTCCCTTTGAAGGTGTTGTGTATGCTTTTGGTTTTACCTTTCATTGAATGCAATGGGATTCGGATTTGCTCGGCGAACCGTTCAGCGAACATCGGGAAGTTCGCCAAGCAGAACCGAACTTTGAAAGTTTCCTCATCTCTAGTGTCCATCTGGTGTGTTTCCTGTAGTGCAAGGGGAGTAGGTCCCCATTATACTATTTCTACTTTGGTGAAATTGATGTCACTTTGTTGGTGTCTGCCCCTATTTTTTCAAAACATGGAGACTCCAAGTTGGGTTTCCATCTGCTGGGTTTCCTGTAGTGGAAGAGGTGTCGGTCCCCATTATACTATTTTTACTCTGGTGAAATTGATGCCACTTTGGTGGTGTCTGCCTTTAATTTTTTTAAATCTGGAGACTCCTCTTTGGATCTCCTTCATGTGTGTTGCCTGTAGCGCTAGGGCTCCCAGATCGGAAGGCGTGCACTTACTTTCAGTCAACTACCTGTGTTACTATCCTTACATTTTTCTATCAATAGTAGTCTATGAAACTGATGTTTGTGCCACCTGAGTGTGGCTGACCAGAAAAGCAGGTTGAACTGTTGCATGTGGTATCAGGGCTCCCAGCACAGCAGGCCTACACCGATCCCTCACCCACCCCGTCTTAATTTGAAGTTAAATTCAAAGCTATAAATGCTGGCCCATACCCTGATACCTCATGCATGGCCCATGGCTGACTGCTGCTGTGCCATTATAAAATTTGTACTGTGGGTCAATTGATGCCACTTTTCCTGGTGTCTGCCCATAATTTGAGCTGTTTTGGCAGCTTTTCGGTCCCTTTGAACGTGTTGTGTATGCGTTTGGTTTTGCCTCCCATTGAATGCAATGGGATTCGGATATGTTCGTCGAACCGTTCGACGAACATCGGTAAGTTCGCCGAGCAGAACCAAACCAACCCTTGAAAGGTTCGCTCAATTATGATATTATTAAACATACCAACAAGCAGTTCTGTATATAAGAATAATCTAACCAGAAACACCATAGATGTTCAATATATATATTTGTGCATATAAGTTGTTAATAATATGCAAAGATGAAAAAAGAAAGTCTGTAGATACAGTCACTTTCTATAGAAAGGAGCAGATGATGATTCCGCTCTTCAGGCCTTTGGTTGCACTTGAGCTGTTTTTGGACATTCAGGTCTGGATCACACATGACGGAGAGGAGAAGAGCAGGAATGTGTGATCTATGCAGTTGGAGTTTTCCTGGATTCCTACAGCACTGCGATCAACCATACGGCCTTCTGTTTCACCATGGCTAGGTAGATGAAGGAGCAGCCGCTTCTTCTCTCTGTCCACAGCCAGGTAGTAGAAGAAGCAGCCGCTTCATTCTGTCGCTACATGGCCAAGTATGAGAAGGAGCAGCCGCTTCCATCTCTCTTTACTTGGCCAATTATAAGAAGGAGCAGCCGCTTTCTTCTGTCTGTCCATATCCGGTAGGTGAAGGAGCAGCCGCTACCTTCTTTTTTTCCTGTCTGGTAGGAGAAGGAGCAGCGGCTGCCTTCTGTCTGTCCATATCTGATAGTCGTCTCCTTACCACCACATTGTAGATGAGTCGTCCAGATGGTGACATAGCAAGTATGGCTGAAAGAAATCCTTCAATTTCAGCCTTTAATTACTTGCTATGTTGATCCAGAGGAAGGCGAAAAATAACCCTGAGGACTCGTTGTTCGATTATCCTCATATCAAGGGAAAAAAAATCCTTCCTGACCCCAAATATGGCGATCGGAATGAATCCCTGGATGTTTGGTGCTCGAATCTACGTTGATGTTATGTGGTGGAAGATCGGTAAGTTTGTCACAGTCCGGTAAATAAGAAAGTCCAGTGTAATTGTCTCATCCGATTAATGGAAAGCTTCATTCCTAGATGTTACTGGAATGGGGCTGATTTATATCAGCCTAATCCTCCTGTAAGGAGAGAAATATATTCAAAATAAAGAAAGTTAGGCGATTCTGCACTATCATAAAGTCTGAGTACAATGTTGCGAGTTGCACAATTAAGAAAGGGTTCGTGGACCACAGTAGTGCTCAGCTAAATACACCCCAGACTGGGGAAACAATTGCTGTCCAAAAATAGAGAAAAGCGTCACTCACCGTATAAAATTACTTTTTCATTAATGTGCTTTAAAACATATTGTCGGGTCTGTCTGACCAGCCACACCTGCTCCTTCTCTCTCTCCCTGCTGATATGTTTTAAAGGACATTAATAAAGAAGTAATTTGATATGGTGTGCGCCGCTATTCTCCATTTTAAGACGAGAAATATACACATCTGAGAATCGTCTCCTCACATATATAATGTATACCGGGGGGATATAATGATAAGGTGTATAGTGGATATGTGTGTTACTGAGCATTGATAACACTATGGATGTCCCTATGTGCTATACTTACATCATCGCCCCATCGGAATGGTGGGTCGGCTTCGCCGGACTCCACGTCGAACCAGTATATAGGGTAGAAGAATGGGCGCTCTCGGATGAAGGATGATATAGCATACCGGGCAGATGGAGATTTGCAAAGAAGCTGGAAAATGAGAGAGACCATTAATCATTATATTACGGATTATTACTGATACGTTATTACACAATGTCCATGGACTCTCCACATCATATCTTATAGCTTTCCTTATAGTCCTTCATCTTCCTTCTTTCTCTGATCCTACTTACGCCTTCTAGGATGTCAAGGGCATCGTTGGGCATTCAGTCTGGAATATCTGGGACGTCCTCCTGCAGAGACCGGTGGTATTCCTCCAGTGTGCCGCTGCCATAGAACGGTTGGCTCCCCACAATCATCATGTACAGGATGACACCAAATGAAAAGGAATCTGCCAGATGATTGAAGGCTTCTCCATCCATTATCTGTGGGAACATAATATAGGAGATGAGGTGAATATACCGGGGAGGGGATTTACACACAGAGGCCATGAGGACCAGTCTGTGATTAGATATGAGCAGGATACTCAGATTAATACTCAGTTCTACTATCGCCATCAATCACACTGGGATGTTTTTTACCTCAGGTGCGATGTAACCCTGAGTGCCAACTTGTTCTTCTAATAGGTCATCCTCGCCCATATTCATACTGATAAGCCAAAGTCAGAGATTTTTATATGTCCCATGTCATCGATGAGAATGTTCTGTGGCTTCAGGTCACTGAAGGGAGAAGGAGCAGATACTGATTGTGAGGATAATTCATGAAAATAACTTTATACAATAGATATGTAAGGAGACAACAGAGATTTATGAAGATGAACTGATTACCAATGTATCACGCCGTGTTCATGGAGGAACTGGAGTCCGCAAACCATTTCTGCCGCAAAGAGTCTGTGGAGTAGAAAGTAGAGGATGGATCAGTGGTTACATACACTCTAGGACTACAATGTACGGGCAGCAGATTATTAGGATTTGGCTGTTAGAAGTTTACCTTGATGTTTCCATATCAAATGAATTAGATGGAGCCAGGTGGTGAAACAGATCTCCTCCGGCCATATACTCCATGGCTAATATATATTCTAATGGTGTTTCCATAAACCCCCGCAGAGATGTTAGGAAGCGGCAGCCAGTGGCCATACAGAGGATGTCTAATTCTGTAGAGATTGTGTCCTCATCAATACGACTCTTGTCCATCATTTTAATAGCCAGCAGTTCTCCGCTGACCGGAGCTGATGCCAAGAGGACCTGGAGAAAAATCAAAGGAGATCAGACCAAACTCCCATCTATTATAGGGATCTGTGTAATGGATCACTGGTTTATCCCAATCACCATTACATATGAACATCCTGTAATGAATATGTATATCCTCCTGTGTATCTGGTGCAGGATACATTGAGGAACACAGAGAAGGAGAAATTCACACTTACCTTTCCAAAGCCTCCCACTCCAAGATCTTTGTGGAATTCAAGGCTGCACAGGTCAACAGGATTTTCCATTTTAACCAGTTCTCTCTGGGGTAAAAGAAGGGATCTGGCATCAGCATGTGCTGGCATGTCTGCTATGTCAGAGGGCATCATAAGGCTTCCACCTGCTGAGATGATACAAGATTTGTTAGTCTCTTTGAGAAGACATAATGGAAATGTTTGTCATGTTGTGTGGTAAGTGTATGGAGCGGGCTCAGTCGCTGAGCCTGCATTTTACCAGGCTGATACCGGCTGTATTACATAGCTGCCACGTGCCAATAAATACAGCGACTGGAGCACACTCTGATTACTGCGGTTTAACCGTTTCAATGCTGACAGTGGTATTTAAATGAAGTGATTGCCAATTTGCTACCAGCACCCATTAGCCCCCACCAGGTCACAATTGCAAGAGGTTAATTAACTGTAATGACTATCTGGACCTACTGAAAACCCATATCTTTCACTTTTGTCCTCCTGTTTAGACCAGCCTGGTTTAATTTCTTATGATAACATATAATATAGCCATATACAGCGATACAGTTCCATTACAGCACATACAGGTGCTTCTCACTAAATTAGAATATCATCAAAAAGTTAATTTATTTCAGTTCTTCAATACAAAAATAATACCTGGTTTAAAAACAACACTATCACTGTGCTTGATTGGCCAGCAAACTTGCCTGACCTTAACCCCATAGAGAATCTATAGGGTATTGTCAAGAGGAAGATGAGAGACACCAGACCCAACAATGCAGACGAGCTGAAGGCTGCCATCAAAGCAACCTGGGCTTCCATAACACCACAGCAGTACCAGAGGCTGATCGCCTCCATGCCACGCGGCATTGATGCAGTAATTGATGCAAAAGGCGCCCCAACCAAGTATTGAGTTCATTTACTGAACATACATTTCAGATTTTAAAATCATTTTTCAAACTGGTGTTATAAAGTATTCTAATTTACTGAGATAATGACTTTTGTGTTTTCATTGGCTGTAAGCCATAATCATCAACATTAACAGAAATAAACACTTGAAATTGATCACTCTGTTTGTAATGACTCTATATAATATATGAGTTTCACTTTTTGTATTGAAGAACTAAAAATAAATTTACTTTTTGATGATATTCTAATTTAGTGAGAAGCACTTGTAGTACAAGCGATCAAAAAATTGCAGGTTCAAGTCTTCTAAGGAGACTAAAAAATTAAATAAATTAAAAAAAAATAATAAACCCAAAAAATTATTTAAAAATATAATTTGAATGAAACAACTTTCCTAATGAATAATAATAATAATAAAAAATGAAAAATAAGCATAACTGGGATCACGGCATTAGTATAAGTCCGTTATACAAAAATATAAAAATAATTTTCCCAAACAGTAAATACTAAAATGAGAAAAAAAAATATCTAACAATAGCAATAAAAAGATATCGTAATGTCCTGTCTACCCAAGAAAGGATCATTAAAAGCTACAGCTTCATACACAATAAAGAAGCCTTTACACTGCGCCATTGAGGTATCACAATCACAAAGTTACAATGTCTCAGAATATGGAGACACAAATCAATGTTTTTTATTACATTTTTAATTTTCTTCCACCACTTATGTAAAAAGGAAACCCATGCATGTTCAGCATTACCACACTTGTCACTGACATGGAGAATTACTTTATGAGGTCATTTTTACCACACAATGAACACAATAGAAAAGAACAATGTCGGAATCCCTCCCCCCGTCCCACAATTTTACCACTCTTTGATTTTTTCCCCTCTTTTCTAAATAATTGAAAGACAAAATAAATAGTGTTCTTCAAAACTGCAGCTCGGTCCACTAAAAAAGCAAGCTCACATGCAAATAAAAGAAAAGTTATGGCTTTTCGAAGAAGGAAGAAAAAAAGCGAAAGTTTTTCCGGTCAAAGGGGGGTTAATAGATATAGCTCCAGCGCATATATTATAATTTTAAACAAAACTATGTAAATGAGCAGGAAATGTCTAATATTTGGTCCTTCATTTATCAAAACTCTCTAATAGCAAAACTGACCCTGTTGCCCATAGCAACGATTCACAGCACAGATTCTATTTCTCAACATTCTATAGAACACTGAAAGGTGACTGGTTGCTATGGGCAACAAGGACAGTTCTTCCATTAGTCAGCATTTATAATTGAGGCCTGTACATAATATTAGGAGTATAATCCCCCTCACCCCCAGTCTTATTATACTGAGTAAGTTTATTTCTTACCTGGTTCATCTTTATCCATTGATCTGTCTGGTGAAGAAACACTCAGATGGAACAGAAAATCCGGGATGGAGATGGTTTTGGTTGATGAGTGGGATCTCCATAGGGCACCATTCCCATTAATGATGGGTGTAGCATATCTCAGATGTCTCCTGCATTGGACAACCCAGTCTCTGCTGTTCCTCATTCTTTTCTGGGCTGCAGCTCTTTGCAGGTTCAGGGTGTCTTGGCTTTCAGCCTTGGATGAGACCTGTCTTGGAGTTTCTTGGAGAACTTCCTCCAGCTCTGTCTCTGCGCTGATGTTTCTCTGCTTATTGAGGATGGCTTCTTTATTCCTCCTCCTTATTTCAGGGACCAGATCTCCGATTTTTTTCAAGGAGATAATAAAGGCCCTCTGAAGCTCAGCGGAGGCAGCAGAGTCAGACGCCATGAGGTTCTCCATGTTCCTTCTCTGTGTAAGGATCTCTTGTCTTTTGGACTTTCTCATTTTCTCTAAATGTCGTTTGGACGCCATTTCTGAGGCGTCAGGGTCCATGTCCGGTAGATTAATGTCTTTTCGCCCTAAAGCGAACAACAATACCTGCTCTTCATTTATTCCTCTCCTTTCTCTCAGAACCCGATCTCTTTGGGCTCGTCTTCTCTCCATTTTAGAATAAATTTTTGCTTCGTTCGTCACGAAAAACAAAAGGTACTCCCTCACCCTTGTAAGTCTGTGAGGCAGTGATTTCCCTTGGGCTGTAACACTGGGATATAGAATGTGATGATGTCATCACATCACTGTGACTTACTGTAGATTTTACCCTGATGTCATAATGAGAGAGTGATAGGTAGATAGACAGACAGACAGGTGTGAGCCTCTCAAGTATTAACAAAGTGAACATAGTGAACCTTATATAGTATAACAATTACAAATAGTGTTAACAGTAATTATACAAATAGGAGCATATCATATAATGGAGATACGATATACAAGGAGTGAATGGCAATTCAAGTATATACAATCAAGTTAAAGTTCATTATAGTGCCTGTGCTGTGAAGATAACATACAAAATACATGAAAAGAGTCATTATTATTATTTAAGAACAGCTTTATATGATTGATCACTTGATGACTCACCCCATACAATTTGTGAAAAAAGCGCCAACATCGGCGTCCTGCTGGGTACAATGCGCATGTCAAAACAGAAAGGTAGTGGAAAACAAACACTTTGCGCATGCGCGAGCATGCTATGAAGCTTCCCAGCGTTTTCTTCGTAAGGGAAATGTAGCACCCTGAGGATTCGGCTGCTACAGGGGTATTACACCTCAAGCCAGAGGTGTGGTATTCCACTCCCGGGTAAGGATGGAGTGTGGAACTGAGCTCAGTAGGCTGCATGCACTACACACATCCCATTTCCGAGGGACAGACCAATGGTACTCCCACTAGAGAAATGTGCAGGTACGACAGTGTCTGTCCCTGGCTGGAGTGGGAGGGGGGTGGAACATCCCAGTAGTGTAGGGGCAGATAGGGGGAGCAGTCTGGGTAATGCTAGGAGCTCATTGGGTGCTGGTCACCTGAGCTCACACATAGAGGGAGTATATAAGGTGGGAACCATCTTAGATCAGGGTCAGTCTGTCAGAGTTGAGTCAGAGAAGCAGAGCAGCTCAGCCAGCTCCAAGGCCAAGAGAGAGAGAGAGGAGAAAGAAGGACCCAGAGGGGGAGAAGAGGGAACTCCAAGAACCCAAAATTAGACCAGAGGGTGAAGAGTTGGCACAAGGGTACCGGATCCCAAGCTGGTGGAGGGCCCTAATCCTTAGCCAGACACCGGAGGTCGTGGGCAGGATCTGCCACGACCACCCACTAAATCCACCCGGAAGGCAAACCAAGAATAGGGTCAGGGAACCCAGAGACAAGGGTTTTACCAACAAGAGGCCCGAGGGAGCCGGACTTAGGTGGATCCCTGGTGGGGAAGGCCAGAGAGAAGGACAAGTCAGAAAGGGAGCTCAGGACCACGCTCCAGAATCACCTGGGGGTTGGCCGAGTCCAGGACCTGGTGGACGCAGCACGGCTCGGGTGGTCACTCAAGGCCGGAGTGACCAACACAAAAGCAGTAAGTAAAACCCTGAACTGCACAGCCCGACTCGGAGTCTTATTACCACTCTCACTGCACCACCACAACCACCACCCTCTACAACTGACTCCCTGAGGCTATACCCCTCCCGTTGGGGGTTATACTACCTGAGCTGCACACACACCACCAGCCTCAGCGGACCCTGCTGCAGCGGCGGCCGTAGTGACCGCAAATCAACGGGTGGCGTAGTCGACACTAAAGAACATCCAGTAACATCTGTAGGACTGCCACACACTGAGCTTGACACCCTGGGCACGGACCGGGTCACCGCCACTCGGAGACTACAACCCCCATCTGATCCGGCTCCGGGTATCCCCCAAACAACACTGGCCCAGGGGGCGCGTCAGAAACATCTTAGAATCATCGGCGCATGCGCAAAACAGCGGTATAGCGCTATTAAATCACTGTCAAAGATGCAGGGAAAGTAGCCTAATTGCATACAGCAATCCTTCAAACTTCACCAGCTTTTTTTTCACCAGGTTTTATTTTATTTTTGCCTGTACATTTATTCTATATGCATTCTAATAAAGGACAATTCTTATTTTCTTCCAATCCCCATATATAATGCTTAACCCCTTTACAACCTAAGGTGGTTTACACATTAATGACCGGGCCAATTTTTACAAATCTGACCACTGTCACTTTATGAGGTAATTACTCTGGAACGCTTCAATGGATCCCCCTGATTCTGAGATTGTTTTTTCGTGACATATTGTACTTCATGATTTTGGTTAAACTTCTTCGATAACACTTGCGTTTATTTGTGAAAAAAAAGGAAATCTGCAAAAATTTTGAAACTTTAGCAATTTTCAAAATTTGAATTTTTATGCCCTGAAATCAGAGAGATGTCACACAAAATAGTTAATAAATAACATTTCCACATGTCTACTTTTTTTTTATTAGAGAGCTATAAGGGTTAAAATTTGACCAGCGATTTCTAATTTTTCCAACAAAATTTACAAAACCATTTTTTTAGGGACCGCATCACATTTTAAGTGACTTTAAAAGGCCTTTATGACAGAAAATACCCAAAAGTGACACCATTCTAAAAACTGCACCCCTCAAGGTACTCAAACCACATTCAAGAAGTTTATTAACCCTTCAGGTGCTTCACAGGTAGTATATAGAGGATCTGCCCGCTCTCCTGTGTGGTATAGTATATAGAGGATCTGTCAGCTCTCCTGTGTGGTGTAGTATATAGAGGATGTGTCAGCTCTCCTGTGTGGTGTAGTGTATAGAGGATCTGTCAGCTCTCCTGTGTGGTGTAGTATATAGAGGATCTGTCAGCTCTCCTGTGTGGTGTAGTATATAGAGGATCTGTCAGCAATCCTGTGTGGTGTAGTATATAGAGGATCTGTCGGCTCTCCTGTGTGCTGTAGTATATAGAGGATCTGTCAGCTCTCCTGTGTGGTGTAGTATATAGAGTATCTGTCAGCTCTCCTGTGTGGGGTAGTATATAGAGGATCTGTCAGCTCTCCTGTGTGGTGTAGTATATAGTGGATCTGTCAGCTCTCCTGTGTGGTGTAGTATATAGTGGATCTGTCAGCTCTCCTGTGTGGTGTAGTATATAGAGGTTCTGTCAGCTCTCCTGTGTGGTGTAGTATATAGAGGATCTGTCAGCTCTCCTGTGTGGTGTAGTATATAGAGGATCTGTCAGCTCTCCTGTGTGGTGTAGTATATAGTGGATCTGTCAGCTCTCCTGTGTGGTGTAGTATATAGAGGCTCTGTCAGCTCTCCTGTGTGGTGTAGTATATAGAGGATCTGTCAGCTCTCCTGTGTGGTGTAGTATATAGAGGATCTGTCAGCTGTCCTGTGTGGTGTAGTATATAGTGGATCTGTCAGCTCTACTGTGTGGTGTAGTATATTGAAGATCTGTCAGCTCTCCTGTGTGGTGTAGTATATAGAGGATCTGTCAGCTCTCCTGTGTGGTGTAGTATATAGAGGATCTGTTGGCTCTCCTGTGTGGTGTAGTATATAGAGGATCTGTCAGCTCTCCTGTGTGGTGTAGTATATAGAGGATCTGTCAGCTCTCCTGTGTGGTGTAGTATATAGAGGATCTGTCAGCTCTCCTGTGTGGTGTAGTATATAGAGGATCTGTCAGCTCTCCTTTGAGGTGTAGTGTATAGAGGATCTGTCAGCCCTCCTGTGTGCTGTAGTATATAGAGGATCTGTCAGCTCTCCTGTGTGGTGTAGTATATAGAGGATCTGTCAGCTCTCCTGTGTGGTGTAGTATATAGAGGATCTGTCAGCTCTCCTGTGTGGTGTAGTATATAGAGGATCTGTCAGCTCTCCTTTGTGGTGTAGTGTATACAGGATCTGTCAGCCCTCCTCTCTGCTGTAGTATATAGAGGATCTGTCAGCTCTCCTGTGTGGTGTAGTATATAGAGGATCTGTCAGCTCTACTGTGTGGTGTAGTATATAGAGGATCTGTCAGCTCTCCTGTGTGGTGTAGTATATAGAGGATCTGTCGGCTCTCCTGTGTGGTGTAGTATATAGAGGATCTGTCAGCTCTCCTGTGTGGTGTAGTATATAGAGGATCTGTCAGCTCTCCAGTGTGGTGTAGTATATAGAGGATCTGTCAGCGCTCCAGTGTGGTGTAGTATATAGAGGATCTGTCAGCTCTCCTGTGTGGTGTAGTATATAGTGGATCTGTCAGCTCTACTGTGTGGTGTAGTATATAGAGGATCTGTCAGCTCTCCTGTGTGGTGTAGTATATAGAGGATCTGTCAGCTCTACTGTGTGGTGTAGTATATAGAGGATCTGTCAGCTCTCCTGTGTGGTGTAGTATATAGAGGATCTGTCGGCTCTCCTGTATGGTGTAGTATATAGAGGATCTGTCAGCTCTCCTGTGTGGTGTAGTATATAGAGGATCTGTCAGCTCTCCTGTGTGGTGTAGTATATAGAGGATCTGTCAGCGCTCCAGTGTGGTGTAGTATATAGAGGATCTGTCAGCTCTCCTGTGTGGTGTAGTATATAGTGGATCTGTCATCTCTCCTGTGTGGTGTAGTATATAGAGGATCTGTCGGCTCTCCTGTGTGTTGTAGTATATAGAGGATCTGTCAGCTCTCCTGTGTGGTGTAATATATAGAGGATCTGCCAGCTCTCCTATGTGGTGTAGTGTATAGAGGATCTGTCGGCTCTCCTGTGTGGTGTAGCATATAGAGGATCTGTCAGCTCTCCTGTGTGGTGTAGTATATAGTGGATCTGTCAGCTCTCCTGTGTGGTGTAGTTTATAGAGTATCTGTCAGCTCTCCTGTGTGGTGTAGTATATAGAGGATCTGTCAGCTCTCCTGTGTGGTGTAGTATATAGAGGATCTGTCAGCTCTCCTTTGTGGTGTAGTGTATAGAGGATCTGTCAGCCCTCCTGTGTGCTGTAGTATATAGAGGATCTGTCAGCTCTCCTGTGTGGTGTAGTATATAGAGGATCTGTCAGCTCTCCTGTGTGGTGTAGTATATAGAGGATCTGTCAGCTCTCCTGTGTGGTGTAGTATATAGAGGATCTGTCAGCTCTCCTTTGTGGTGTAGTGTATACAGGATCTGTCAGCCCTCCTCTCTGCTGTAGTATATAGAGGATCTGTCAGCTCTCCTGTGTGGTGTAGTATATAGAGGATCTGTCAGCTCTACTGTGTGGTGTAGTATATAGAGGATCTGTCAGCTCTCCTGTGTGGTGTAGTATATAGAGGATCTGTCGGCTCTCCTGTGTGGTGTAGTATATAGAGGATCTGTCAGCTCTCCTGTGTGGTGTAGTATATAGAGGATCTGTCAGCTCTCCTGTGTGGTGTAGTATATAGAGGATCTGTCAGCGCTCCAGTGTGGTGTAGTATATAGAGGATCTGTCAGCTCTCCTGTGTGGTGTAGTATATAGAGGATCTGTCGGCTCTCCTGTGTGGTGTAGTATATAGAGGATCTGTCATCTCTCCTGTGTGGTGTAGTATATAGAGGATCTGTCGGCTCTCCTGTGTGTTGTAGTATATAGAGGATCTGTCAGCTCTCCTGTGTGGTGTAATATATAGAGGATCTGCCAGCTCTCCTATGTGGTGTAGTGTATAGAGGATCTGTCGGCTCTCCTGTGTGGTGTAGCATATAGAGGATCTGTCAGCTCTCCTGTGTGGTGTAGTATATAGTGGATCTGTCAGCTCTCCTGTGTGGTGTAGTTTATAGAGTATCTGTCAGCTCTCCTGTGTGGTGTAGTATATAGAGGATCTGTCAGCTCTCCTGTATGGTGTAGTATATAGAGGATCTGTCAGCTCTCCTGTGTGGTGTAGTATATATTGGATCTGTCAGCTCTCCTGTGTGGTGTAGTATGTAGAGGATCTGTCAGCTCTCCTGTGTGGTGTAGTATATAGAGGATGTGTCAGCTCTCCTGTGTAGTGTAGTATATAGAGGATCTGTCAGCTCTCCTGTGTGGTGTAGTATATAGATGATCTGTCAGCTCTCCTGTGTGGTGTAGTATATAGAGGATCTGTCAGCTCTCCTGTGTGGTGTAGTATATAGTGGATCTGTCAGCTCTCCTGTGTGGTGTAGTATATAGAGGATCTGTCAGCTCTCCTGTGGGGTGTAGTATACAGATGATCTGTCAGCTCTCCTGTGTGGTGTAGTATATAGAGGATCTGTCAGCTCTGCTGTGTGGTGTAGTATATAGAGGATCTGTCAGCTCTCCTGTGTGGTGTAGTATATAGAGGATCTGTCAGCTCTCCTGTGTGGTGTAGTATATAGAGGATCTGTCAGCTGTCCTGTGTGGTGTAGTATATAGTGGCTCTGTCGGCTCTCCTGTGTGGTGTAATATATAGAGGATCTGCCAGCTCTCTTATGTGGTGTAGTGTATAGAGGATCTGTCAGCTCTCCTGTGTGGTGTAATATATAGAGGATCTGTCAGCTCTCCTGTGTGGTGTAGTATATAGAGGATCTGTCAGCTCTACTGTGTGGTGTAATATATAGAGGATCTGTCAGCTCTCCTGTGTGGTGTAGTTTATAGAGTATCTGTCGGCTCTCCTGTGAGGTGTAGTATATAGAGGATCTGTCAGCTCTCCTGTGTGGTGTAGTAAATAGTGGATCTGTCAGCTCTCCTGTGTGGTGTAGTATATAGAGGATCTGACGGCTCTCCTGTGTGGTGTAGTATATAGAGGATCTGTCAGCTCTCCTGTGTGGTGAAGTATATAGAGGATCTGTCAGCTCTCCTGTGTGGTATAGTATATAGTGGATCTGTGAGCTCTCCTGTGTGGTATAGTATATAGAGGATCTGTCAGCTCTCCTGTGTGGTGTAGTATATAGAGGATCTGTCAGCTCTCCTGTGTGGTGTAGTATATAGAGGATCTGTCGGCTCTCCTGTGTGGTGTAGTATATAGAGGATCTGTCATCTCTCTTGTATGGTGTAGTATATAGAGTATCTGTCAGCTCTCCTGTGTGGTGTAGTATATAGAGGATCTGTCAGCTCTCCTGTGTGGTGTAGTATATAGTGGATCTGTCAGCTCTCCTGTATTGTGTAGTATATAGAGGATCTGTCGGCTCTCCTGTGTGGTGTAGTATATAGAGGATCTGTCGGCTCTCCTGTGAGGTGTAGTATATAGAGGATCTGTCAGCTCTCCTGTGTGGTGTAGTAAATAGTGGATCTGTCAGCTCTCCTGTGTGGTGTAGTATATAGAGGATCCGACGGCTCTCCTGTGTGGTGTAGTATATAGAGGATCTGTCAGCTCTCCTGTGTGGTGAAGTATATAGAGGATCTGTCAGCTCTCCTGTGTGGTATAGTATATAGAGGATCTGTCTGATCTCCTGTGTGGTATAGTATATAGAGAATCTGTCAGCTCTCCTGTGTGGTGTAGTATATAGAGGATCTGTCAGCTCTCCTGTGTGGGGTAGTATATAGAGGATCTGTCGGCTCTCCTGTGTGGTGTAGTATATAGAGGATCTGTCATCTCTCTTGTATGGTGTAGTATATAGAGTATCTGTCGGCTCTCCTGTGTGATGTAATATATAGATGATCTATCAGCTCTCCTGTGTGGCGTAGTATATGGAGGATCTGTAAGCTCTCCTGTGTGGTGTAGTATATAGAGGATCTGTCAGCTCTCCTGTGTGGTGTAGTATATAGAGGATCTGTCAGCTCTCCTGTGTGGTGTAGTATATAGAGGATCTGTCGGCTCTCCTGTGTGGTGTAGTATATAGAGGATGTGTCAGCTCTCCTGTGTGGTGTAGTATATAGAGGATCTGTCAGCTCTCCTGTGTGGTGTAGTATATAGAGTATCTGTCAGCTCTCCTGTGTGGTGTAGTATATAGAGGATCTGTCAGCTCTCCTGTGTGGTGTAGTATATAGAGGATCTGTCAGCTCTCCTGGGTGGTGTAGTATATAGAGTATCTGTCAGCTCTCCTGTGTGGTGTAGTATATAGAGGATCTGTCAGCTCTCCTGTGTGGTGTAGTGTATAGAGGATCTGTCGGCTCTCCTGTGTGGTGTAGCATATAGAGGATCTGTCAGCTCTCCTGTGTGGTGTAGTATATAGTGGATCTGTCAGCTCTCCTGTGTGGTGTAGTTTATAGAGTATCTGTCAGCTCTCCTGTGTGGTGTAGTATATAGAGGATCTGTCAGCTCTCCTGTATGGTGTAGTATATAGAGGATCTGTCAGCTCTCCTGTGTGGTGTAGTATGTATTGGATCTGTCAGCTCTCCTGTGTGGTGTAGTATATAGAGGATCTGTCAGCTCTCCTGTGTGGTGTAGTATATAGAGGATGTGTCAGCTCTCCTGTGTAGTGTAGTATATAGAGGATCTGTCAGCTCTCCTGTGTGGTGTAGTATATAGATGATCTGTCAGCTCTCCTGTATGGTGTAGTATATAGAGGATCTGTCAGCTCTCCTGTGTGGTGTAGTATGTATTGGATCTGTCAGCTCTCCTGTGTGGTGTAGTATATAGAGGATGTGTCAGCTCTCCTGTGTGGTGTAGTATATAGAGGATGTGTCAGCTCTCCTGTGTAGTGTAGTATATAGAGGATCTGTCAGCTCTCCTGTGTGGTGTAGTATATAGAGGATCTGTCAGCTCTCCTGTGTGGTGTAGTATATAGTGGATCTGTCAGCTCTCCTGTGTGGTGTAGTATATAGAGGATCTGTCAGCTCTCCTGTGGGGTGTAGTATACAGATGATCTGTCAGCTCTCCTGTGTGGTGTAGTATATAGAGGATCTGTCAGCTCTCCTGTGTGGTGTAGTATATAGAGGATCTGTCAGCTCTCCTGTGTGGTGTAGTGTATAGAGGATCTGTCAGCTCTCCTGTGTGGTGTAGTATAGAGAGGATATGTCAGCTCTCATGTGTGGTGTAGTATATAGAGGATCTGTCCTGTGTGGTGTAATATATAGAGGATCTGTTAGCTCTCCTGTATGGTGTAGTATATAGAGGATCTGTCGGCTCTCCTGTGTGGTGTAGTATATTGAGGATCTGTCAGCTCTCCTGTGTGGTGTAGTATATAGAGGATCTGTCAGCTCTCCTGTGTGGTGTAGTATATAGAGGATCTGTCCTGTGTGGTGTAATATATAGAGTATCTGTCAGCTCTCCTGTGTGGAGTAGTATATAGAGGATCTGTCGGCTCTCCTGTGTGGTGTAGTATATAGAGTATCTGTCAGCTCTCCTGTGTGGTGTAGTATATAGAGGATCTGTCAGCTCTCCTGTGTGGTGTAGTATATAGAGGATGTGTCAGCTCTCCTGTGTGGTGTAGTATATAGAGGATCTGTCAGCTCTCCTGTGTGGTGTAGTATATAGAGGATCTGTCAGCTCTCCTGTGTGGTGTAGTATATAGAGTATCTGTCAGCTATCCTGTGTGGTGTAATATATAGAGGATCTGTCAGCTCTCCTGTGTGGTGTAGTATATAGAGGATCTGACAGTTCTCCTTTGTGGTGTAGTATATAATGGATCTGTCAGCTCTCCTGTGTGGTGTAGTATATAGAGGATCTGTCAGCTCTCCTGTGTGGTGTACTATATAGAGTATCTGTTGGCTCTCCTGTGTGATGTAATATATAGATGATCTATTAGCTTTCCTGTGTGGTGTAGTGTATAGAGGATCTGTCAGCTCTCCTGTGTGGTGTAGTATATAGAGGATCTGTCAGCTCTCCTGTGTGGTGTAGTATATAGAGGATCTGTCAGCTGTCCTGTGTGGTGTAGTATATAGTGGCTCTGTCGGCTCTCCTGTGTGGTGTAATATATAGAGGATCTGCCAGCTCTCTTATGTGGTGTAGTGTATAGAGGATCTGTCAGCTCTCCTGTGTGGTATAATATATAGAGGATCTGTCAGCTCTCCTGTGTGGTGTAGTATATAGAGGATCTGTCAGCTCTACTGTGTGGTGTAATATATAGAGGATCTGTCAGCTCTCCTGTGTGGTGTAGGTTATAGAGTATCTGTCAGCTCTCCTGTGTGGTGTAGTATAGAGAGGATCTGTCAGCTCTCCTGTGTGGTGAAGTATATAGAGGATCTGTCAGCTCTCCTGTGTGGTGTAGTAAATAGTGGATCTGTCGGCTCTCCTGTATTGTGTAGTATATAGAGGATCTGTCGGCTCTCCTGTGTGGTGTAGTATATAGAGGATATGTCGGCTCTCCTGTGAGGTGTAGTATATAGAGGATCTGTCAGCTCTCCTGTGTGGTGTAGTAAATAGTGGATCTGTCAGCTCTCCTGTTTGGTGTAGTATATAGAGGATCTGACAGCTCTCCTGTGTGGTGTAGTATATAGAGGATCTGTCAGCTCTCCTGTGTGGTGAAGTATATAGAGGATCTGTCAGCTCTCCTGTGTGGTGTAGTATATAGAGGATCTGTCAGCTCTCCTGTGTGGTATAGTATATAGAGGATCTGTCAGCTCTCCTGTGTGGTGTAGTATATAGAGGATCTGTCGGCTCTCCTGTGTGGTGTAGTATATAGAGGATCTGTCATCTCTCTTGTATGGTGTAGTATATAGAGTATCTGTCGGATCTCCTGTGTGATGTAATATATAGATGATCTATTAGCTCTCCTGTGTGGTGTAGTATATGGAGGATCTGTAAGCTCTCCTGTGTGGTGTAGTATATAGAGGATCTGTCAGCTCTCCTGTGTGGTGTAGTATATAGAGGATCTGTCAGCTCTCCTGGGTGGTGTAGTATATAGAGTATCTGTCAGCTCTCCTGTGTGGTGTAGTATATAGAGGATCTGTCAGCTCTCCTGTGTGGTGTAGTATATAGTGGATCTGTCAGCTCTCCTGTGTAGTGTAGTATATGGAGGATCTGTCAGCTCTCCTGTCTGGTGTAGTATACTGAGGATCTGTCAGCTCTACTGTGTGGTGTAGTATATAGAGGATCTGTTAGCTCTCCTGTGTGGTGTAGTATATAGAGGATCTGTCAGCTCTCCTGTGTGGTGTAGTATATAGAGGATGTGTCAGCTCTCCTGTGTGGTGTAGTATATAGAGGATGTGTCAGCTCTCCTGTGTGGTGTAGTATATAGAGGATCTGTCAGCTCTCCTGTGTGGTGTAGTATATAGAGGATGTGTCAGCTCTCCTGTGTGGTGTAGTATATAGAGGATCTGTCAGCTCTCCTGTGTGGTGTAGTATATAGAGGATCTGTTAGCTCTCCTGTGTGGTGTAGTATATAGAGGATCTGTCAGCTCTCCTGTGTGGTGTAGTATATAGAGGATGTGTCAGCTCTCCTGTGTGGTGTAGTATATAGAGGATGTGTCAGCTCTCCTGTGTGGTGTAGTATATAGAGGATCTGTCAGCTCTCCTGTGTGGTGTAGTATATAGAGGATGTGTCAGCTCTCCTGTGTGGTGTAGTATATAGAGGATCTGTCAGCTCTCCTGTGTGGTGTAGTATATAGAGGATCTGACAGTTCTCCTTTGTGGTGTAGTATATAGTGGATCTGTCAGCTCTCCTGTGTGGTGTAGTATATAGTGGATCTGACAGCTCTCCTGTATTGTGTAGTATATAGAGGATGTGTCAGCTCTCCTGTGTGGTGTAGTATATAGAGGATCTGTCGGCTCTCCTGTGTGGTGTAGTATATAGAGGATCTGTCAGCTCTCCTGTATGGTGTAGTATATAGAGGATCTGTCATCTCTACTGTGTGGTGTAGTATATAGAGGATCTGTCATCTCTCCTGTGTGGTGTAGTATATGGAGGATCTGTCAGCTCTCCTGTGTGGTGTAGTATATAGAGGATCTGTCAGCTGTCCTGTGTGGTGTAGAATATAGTGGATCTGTCGGTTCTCCTGTGTGGTGTAATATATAGAGGATCTGCCAGCTCTCCTATGTGGTGTAGTGTGTAGAGGATCTGTCGGCTCTCCTGTGTGGTGTAGTATATAGAGGATCTGTCAGCTCTCCTGTGTGGTGTAGTATAGAGAGGATCTGTCAGCTCTCCTGTGTGGTGTAGTATATAGAGGATCTGTCCTGTGTGGTGTAATATATAGAGGATCTGTCAGCTCTCCTGTATGGTGTAGTATATAGAGGATCTGTCGGCTCTCCTGTGTGGCGTAGTATATTGAGGATCTGTCAGCACTCCTGTGTGGTGTAGTATATAGAGGATCTGTCAGCTCTCCTGTGTGGTGTAGTATATAGAGGATCTGTCCTGTGTGGTGTAATATATAGAGTATCTGTCAGCTCTCCTGTGTGGTGTAGTATATAGAGGATCTGTCGGCTCTCCTGTGTGGTGTAGTATATAGAGTATCTGTCAGCTCTCCTGTGTGGTGTAGTATATAGAGGATCTGTCAGCTCTCCTATGTGGTGTAATATATAGAGGATGTGTCAGCTCTCCTGTGTGGTGTAGTATATAGAGGATCTGTCAGCTCTCCTGTGTGGTGTAGTATATAGAGGATCTGTCAGCTCTCCTGTGTGGTGTAGTATATAGAGTATCTGTCAGCTCTCCTGTGTGGTGTAATATATAGAGGATCTGTCAGCTCTCCTGTGTGGTGTAATATATAGAGGATCTGACAGTTCTCCTTTGTGGTGTAGTATATAGTGGATCTGTCAGCTCTACTGTGTGGTGTAGTATATAGAGGATCTGTCAGCTCTCCTGTGTGGTGTAGTATATAGAGTATCTGTTGGCTCTCCTGTGTGATGTAATATATAGACGATCTATTAGCTTTCCTGTGTGGTGTAGTGTATAGAGGATCTGTCAGCTCTCCTGTGTGGTGTAGTATATAGAGGATCTGTCAGCTCTCCTGTGTGGTGTAGTATATAGAGGATCTGTCAGCTGTCCTGTGTGGTGTAGTATATAGTGGCTCTGTCGGCTCTCCTGTGTGGTGTAATATATAGAGGATCTGCCAGCTCTTTTATGTGGTGTAGGGTATAGAGGATCTGTCAGCTCTCCTGTGTGGTGTAATATATAGAGGATCTGTCAGCTCTCCTGTGTGGTGTAGTATATAGAGGATCTGTCAGCTCTACTGTGTGGTGTAATATATAGATGATCTGTCAGCTCTCCTGTGTGGTGTAGTTTATAGAGTATCTGTCAGCTCTCCTGTGTGGTGTAGTATAGAGAGGATCTGTCAGCTCTCCTGTGTGGTGTAGTATATAGAGGATCTGTCAGCTCTCCTGTGTGGTGAAGTATATAGATTATCTGTCGGCTCTCCTGTGAGGTGTAGTATATAGAGGATCTGTCAGCTCTCCTGTGTGGTGTAGTAAATAGTGGATCTGTCAGCTCTCCTGTGTGGTGTAGTATATAGAGGATCTGACGGCTCTCCTGTGTGGTGTAGTATATAGAGGATCTGTCAGCTCTCCTGTGTGGTGAAGTATATAGAGGATCTGTCAGCTCTCCTGTGTGGTGTAGTATATAGTGGATCTGTCAGCTCTCCTGTGTGGTATAGTATATAGAGGATCTGTCAGCACTCCTGTGTGGTGTAGTATATAGAGGATCTGTCAGCTCTCCTGTGTGGTGTAGTATATAGAGGATCTGTCGGCTCTCCTGTGTGGTGTAGTATATAGAGGATCTGTCATCTCTCTTGTATGGTGTAGTATATAGAGTATCTGTCGGCTCTCCTGTGTGGTGTAGTATATAGAGGATCTGTCAGCTCTCCTGTGTGGTGTAGTATATAGTGGATCTGTCAGCTCTCCTGTATTGTGTAGTATATAGAGGATCTGTCGGCTCTCCTGTGTGGTGTAGTATATAGAGGATCTGTCGGCTCTCCTGTGAGGTGTAGTATATAGAGGATCTGTCAGCTCTCCTGTGTGGTGTAGTAAATAGTGGATCTGTCAGCTCTCCTGTGTGGTGTAGTATATAGAGGATCTGACAGCTCTCCTGTGTGGTGTAGTATATAGAGGATCTGTCAGCTCTCCTGTGTGGTGAAGTATATAGAGGATCTGTCAGCTCTCCTGTGCGGTGTAGTATATAGAGGATCTGTCAGCTCTCCTGTGTGGTATAGTATATAGAGGATCTGTCAGCTCTCCTGTGTGGTGTAGTATATAGAGGATCTGTCAGCTCTCCTGTGTGGTGTAGTATATAGAGGATCTGTCGGCACTCCTGTGTGGTGTAGTATATAGAGGATCTGTCATCTCTCTTGTATGGTGTAGTATATAGAGCATCTGTCGGCTCTCCTGTGTGATGTAATATATAGATGATCTATCAGCTCTCCTGTGTGGTGTAGTATATGGAGGATCTGTAAGCTCTCCTGTGTGGTGTAGTATATAGAGGATCTGTCAGCTCTCCTGTGTGGTGTAGTATATAGAGGATCTGTCAGCTCTCCTGGGTGGTGTAGTATATAGAGTATCTGTCAGCTCTCCTGTGTGGTGTAGTATATAGAGGATCTGTCAGCTCTCCTGTGTGGTGTAGTATATAGTGGATCTGTCAGCTCTCCTGTGTAGTGTAGTATATGGAGGATCTGTCAGCTCTCCTGTCTGGTGTAGTATATTGAGGATCTGTCAGCTCTACTGTGTGGTGTAGTATATAGAGGATCTGTCAGCTCTCCTGTGTGGTGTAGTATATAGAGGATGTGTCAGCTCTCCTGTGTGGTGTAGTATATAGAGGATCTGTCAGCTCTCCTGTGTGGTGTAGTATATAGAGGATGTGTCAGCTCTCCTGTGTGGTGTAGTATATAGAGGATCTGTCAGCTCTCCTGTGTGGTGTAGTATATAGAGGATCTGACAGTTCTCCTTTGTGGTGTAGTATATAGTGGATCTGTCAGCTCTCCAGTGTGGTGTAGTATATAGTGGATCTGTCAGCTCTCCTGTATTGTGTAGTATATAGAGGATGTGTCAGCTCTCCTGTGTGGTGTAGTATATAGAGGATCTGTCGGCTCTCCTGTGTGGTGTAGTATATAGAGGATCTGTCAGCTCTCCTGTATGGTGTAGTATATAGAGGATCTGTCATCTCTACTGTGTGGTGTAGTATATAGAGGATCTGTCATCTCTCCTGTGTGGTGTAGTATATAGAGGATCTGTCAGCTCTCCTGTGTGGTGTAGTATATAGAGGATCTGTCAGCTGTCCTGTGTGGTGTAGAATATAGTGGATCTGTCGGTTCTCCTGTGTGGTGTAACATATAGAGGATCTGTCGGCTCTCCTGTGTGGTGTAGTATATAGAGGATCTGTCAGCTCTCCTGTGTGGTGTAGTATATAGAGGATCTGTCAGCTCTCCTGTGTGGTGTAGTATACACAGGATCTGTCGGCTCTCCTGTGTGGTGTAGTATATAGAAGTTCTGTCAGCTCTCCTGTGTGTTGTAGTATATAGTGGATCTGTCAGCTCTCCTGTGTGGTGTAATATATAGATGATCTGTCAGCTCTCCTGTGTGGTGTAGTATATAGAGTATCTGCCCGCTCTCCTGTGTGGTGTAGTATATAGAGGATCTGTCAGCTCTCCGTTGTGGTGTACTATATAGTGGATCTGTCAGCTCTCCTGTGTGGTGTAGTATATAGAGGATCTGTCAGCTCTCCTGTGTGGTGTAGTATATAGAGGATCTGTAAGCTCTCCTGTGTGGTGTAGTATATAGAGGATCTGTCAGCTCTCCTGTGTGGTGTATTATATAGAGGATCTGTCTGCTCTCCTGTGTGTTGTAGTATATAGAGGATCTGTCAGCTCTCCTGTGTGGTGTAGTATATAGAGGATCTGTCAGCTCTCCTCTGTGGTGTAATATATAGAGGATCTGTCAGCTCTCCTGTGTGGTGTAGTATATAGAGGATCTGACAGTTCTCCTTTGTGGTGTAGTATATAGAGGATCTGACATTTCTCCTTTGTGGTGCAGTATATAGTGGATCTGTCAGCTCTCCTGTGTGGTGTAGTATATAGAGGATCTGTCATCTCTACTGTGTGCTGTAGTATATAGAGTATCTGTTGGCTCTCCTGTGTGATGTAATATATAGATGATCTATTAGCTCTCCTGTGTGGTGTAGTATATAGAGGATCTGTCAGCTCTCCGTTGTGGTGTACTATATAGTGGATCTGTCAGCTCTCCTGTGTGGTGTAGTATATAGAGGATCTGTCAGCTCTCCTGTGTGGTGTAGTATATAGAGGATCTGTAAGCTCTCCTGTGTGGTGTAGTATATAGAGGATCTGTCAGCTCTCCTGTGTGGTGTATTATATAGAGGATCTGTCTGCTCTCCTGTGTGTTGTAGTATATAGAGGATCTGTCAGCTCTCCTGTGTGGTGTAGTATATAGAGGATCTGTCAGCTCTCCTCTGTGGTGTAATATATAGAGGATCTGTCAGCTCTCCTGTGTGGTGTAGTATATAGAGGATCTGACAGTTCTCCTTTGTGGTGTAGTATATAGAGGATCTGACATTTCTCCTTTGTGGTGCAGTATATAGTGGATCTGTCAGCTCTCCTGTGTGGTGTAGTATATAGAGGATCTGTCATCTCTACTGTGTGCTGTAGTATATAGAGTATCTGTTGGCTCTCCTGTGTGATGTAATATATAGATGATCTATTAGCTCTCCTGTGTGGTGTAGTATATAGAGTATCTGCCTGCTCTCCTGTGTGGTGTAGTATATTGAGGATCTGTCAGCTCTCCTGTGTGGTGTAGTATATAGTGGATCTGTCGGCTCTCCCGTGTAATGTAGTGTATAGAGGATCTGTCAGCTCTCCTGTGTGGTGTAGTATATAGAGGATCTGTCAGCTCTCCTGTGTGGTGTAGTATATAGAGGATCTGTCAGCTCTCCTGTGTGGTGTAGTATATACAGGATCTATCAGCTCTCCTGTGTGGTGTAGTATATACAGGATCTATCAGCTCTCCTGTGTGGTTTAGTGTATAGAGGATCTGTCAGCTCTCCTGTGTGGTGTAGTATATAGAGGATCTGTCAGCTCTCTTGTGTGGTGTAGTATATACAGGATCTATCAGCTCTCCTGTGTGGTGTAGTATTTAGAGGATTTGTCAGCTTTCCTGTGTGGTGTAGTATATAGAGGATCTGTCAGCTCTGCTGTGTGGTGTAGTATATAGAGGATCTGTCAGCTCTCCTGTGTGGTGTAGTATATAGAGGATCTGTCAGCTCTCCTGGGTGGTGTAGTATATAGAGTATCTGTCAGCTCTCCTGTGTGGTGTAGTATATAGAGGATCTGTCAGCTCTCCTGTGTGGTGTAGTATATAGTGGATCTGTCAGCTCTCCTGTGTAGTGTAGTATATGGAGGATCTGTCAGCTCTCCTGTCTGGTGTAGTATACTGAGGATCTGTCAGCTCTACTGTGTGGTGTAGTATATAGAGGATCTGTCAGCTCTCCTGTGTGGTGTAGTATATAGAGGATGTGTCAGCTCTCCTGTGTGGTGTAGTATATAGAGGATGTGTCAGCTCTCCTGTGTGGTGTAGTATATAGAGGATCTGTCAGCTCTCCTGTGTGGTGTAGTATATAGAGGATGTGTCAGCTCTCCTGTGTGGTGTAGTATATAGAGGATCTGTCAGCTCTCCTGTGTGGTGTAGTATATAGAGGATCTGACAGTTCTCCTTTGTGGTGTAGTATATAGAGGATCTGTCAGCTCTCCTGTGTGGTGTAGTATATAGTGGATCTGTCAGCTCTCCTGTATTGTGTAGTATATAGAGGATGTGTCAGCTCTCCTGTGTGGTGTAGTATATAGAGGATCTGTCGGCTCTCCTGTGTGGTGCAGTATATAGAATCTGTCAGCTCTCCTGTATGGTGTAGTATATAGAGGATCTGTCATCTCTACTGTGTGGTGTAGTATATAGAGGATCTGTCATCTCTCCTGTGTGGTGTAGTATATAGAGGATCTGTCAGCTCTCCTGTGTGGTGTAGTATATAGAGGATCTGTCAGCTGTCTTGTGTGGTGTAGAATATAGTGGATCTGTCGGTTCTCCTGTGTGGTGTAATATATAGAGGATCTGCCAGCTCTCCTATGTGGTGTAGTGTGTAGAGGATCTGTCGGCTCTCCTCTGTGGTGTAGTATATAGAGGATCTGTCAGCTCTCCTGTGTGGTGTAGTATAGAGAGGATCTGTCAGCTCTCCTGTGTGGTGTAGTATATAGAGGATCTGTCCTGTGTGGTGTAATATAAAGAGGATCTGTCAGCTCTCCTGTATGGTGTAGTATATTGAGGATCTGTCAGCTCTCCTGTGTGGTGTAGTATATAGAGGATCTGTCAGCTCTCCTGTGTGGTGTAGTATATAGAGGATCTGTCCTGTGTGGTGTAATATATAGAGTATCTGTCAGCTCTCCTGTGTGGTGTAGTATATAGAGGATCTGTCGGCTCTCCTGTGTGGTGTAGTATATAGAGTATCTGTCAGCTCTCCTGTGTGGTGTAGTATATAGAGGATCTGTCAGCTCTCCTATGTGGTGTAGTATATAGAGGATGTGTCAGCTCTCCTGTGTGGTGTAGTATATAGAGGATCTGTCAGCTCTCCTGTGTGGTGTAGTATATAGAAGATCTGTCAGCTCTCCTGTGTGGTGTAGTATATAGAGTATCTATCAGCTCTCCTGTGTGGTGTAATATATAGAGGATCTGTCAGCTCTCCTGTGTGGTGTAGTATAGAGAGGATCTGTCAGCTCTCCTGTGTGGTGTAGTATATAGAGGATCTGTCAGCTCTCCTGTGTGGTGAAGTATATAGATTATCTGTCGGCTCTCCTGTGAGGTGTAGTATATAGAGGATCTGTCAGCTCTCCTGTGTGGTGTAGTAAATAGTGGATCTGTCAGCTCTCCTGTGTGGTGTAGTATATAGAGGATCTGACGGCTCTCCTGTGTGGTGTAGTATATAGAGGATCTGTCAGCTCTCCTGTGTGGTGAAGTATATAGAGGATCTGTCAGCTCTCCTGTGTGGTGTAGTATATAGTGGATCTGTCAGCTCTCCTGTGTGGTATAGTATATAGAGGATCTGTCAGCACTCCTGTGTGGTGTAGTATATAGAGGATCTGTCAGCTCTCCTGTGTGGTGTAGTATATAGAGGATCTGTCGGCTCTCCTGTGTGGTGTAGTATATAGAGGATCTGTCATCTCTCTTGTATGGTGTAGTATATAGAGTATCTGTCGGCTCTCCTGTGTGGTGTAGTATATAGAGGATCTGTCAGCTCTCCTGTGTGGTGTAGTATATAGTGGATCTGTCAGCTCTCCTGTATTGTGTAGTATATAGAGGATCTGTCGGCTCTCCTGTGTGGTGTAGTATATAGAGGATCTGTCGGCTCTCCTGTGAGGTGTAGTATATAGAGGATCTGTCAGCTCTCCTGTGTGGTGTAGTAAATAGTGGATCTGTCAGCTCTCCTGTGTGGTGTAGTATATAGAGGATCTGACAGCTCTCCTGTGTGGTGTAGTATATAGAGGATCTGTCAGCTCTCCTGTGTGGTGAAGTATATAGAGGATCTGTCAGCTCTCCTGTGCGGTGTAGTATATAGAGGATCTGTCAGCTCTCCTGTGTGGTATAGTATATAGAGGATCTGTCAGCTCTCCTGTGTGGTGTAGTATATAGAGGATCTGTCAGCTCTCCTGTGTGGTGTAGTATATAGAGGATCTGTCGGCACTCCTGTGTGGTGTAGTATATAGAGGATCTGTCATCTCTCTTGTATGGTGTAGTATATAGAGCATCTGTCGGCTCTCCTGTGTGATGTAATATATAGATGATCTATCAGCTCTCCTGTGTGGTGTAGTATATGGAGGATCTGTAAGCTCTCCTGTGTGGTGTAGTATATAGAGGATCTGTCAGCTCTCCTGTGTGGTGTAGTATATAGAGGATCTGTCAGCTCTCCTGGGTGGTGTAGTATATAGAGTATCTGTCAGCTCTCCTGTGTGGTGTAGTATATAGAGGATCTGTCAGCTCTCCTGTGTGGTGTAGTATATAGTGGATCTGTCAGCTCTCCTGTGTAGTGTAGTATATGGAGGATCTGTCAGCTCTCCTGTCTGGTGTAGTATATTGAGGATCTGTCAGCTCTACTGTGTGGTGTAGTATATAGAGGATCTGTCAGCTCTCCTGTGTGGTGTAGTATATAGAGGATGTGTCAGCTCTCCTGTGTGGTGTAGTATATAGAGGATCTGTCAGCTCTCCTGTGTGGTGTAGTATATAGAGGATGTGTCAGCTCTCCTGTGTGGTGTAGTATATAGAGGATCTGTCAGCTCTCCTGTGTGGTGTAGTATATAGAGGATCTGACAGTTCTCCTTTGTGGTGTAGTATATAGTGGATCTGTCAGCTCTCCAGTGTGGTGTAGTATATAGTGGATCTGTCAGCTCTCCTGTATTGTGTAGTATATAGAGGATGTGTCAGCTCTCCTGTGTGGTGTAGTATATAGAGGATCTGTCGGCTCTCCTGTGTGGTGTAGTATATAGAGGATCTGTCAGCTCTCCTGTATGGTGTAGTATATAGAGGATCTGTCATCTCTACTGTGTGGTGTAGTATATAGAGGATCTGTCATCTCTCCTGTGTGGTGTAGTATATAGAGGATCTGTCAGCTCTCCTGTGTGGTGTAGTATATAGAGGATCTGTCAGCTGTCCTGTGTGGTGTAGAATATAGTGGATCTGTCGGTTCTCCTGTGTGGTGTAACATATAGAGGATCTGTCGGCTCTCCTGTGTGGTGTAGTATATAGAGGATCTGTCAGCTCTCCTGTGTGGTGTAGTATATAGAGGATCTGTCAGCTCTCCTGTGTGGTGTAGTATACACAGGATCTGTCGGCTCTCCTGTGTGGTGTAGTATATAGAAGTTCTGTCAGCTCTCCTGTGTGTTGTAGTATATAGTGGATCTGTCAGCTCTCCTGTGTGGTGTAATATATAGATGATCTGTCAGCTCTCCTGTGTGGTGTAGTATATAGAGTATCTGCCCGCTCTCCTGTGTGGTGTAGTATATAGAGGATCTGTCAGCTCTCCGTTGTGGTGTACTATATAGTGGATCTGTCAGCTCTCCTGTGTGGTGTAGTATATAGAGGATCTGTCAGCTCTCCTGTGTGGTGTAGTATATAGAGGATCTGTAAGCTCTCCTGTGTGGTGTAGTATATAGAGGATCTGTCAGCTCTCCTGTGTGGTGTATTATATAGAGGATCTGTCTGCTCTCCTGTGTGTTGTAGTATATAGAGGATCTGTCAGCTCTCCTGTGTGGTGTAGTATATAGAGGATCTGTCAGCTCTCCTCTGTGGTGTAATATATAGAGGATCTGTCAGCTCTCCTGTGTGGTGTAGTATATAGAGGATCTGACAGTTCTCCTTTGTGGTGTAGTATATAGAGGATCTGACATTTCTCCTTTGTGGTGCAGTATATAGTGGATCTGTCAGCTCTCCTGTGTGGTGTAGTATATAGAGGATCTGTCATCTCTACTGTGTGCTGTAGTATATAGAGTATCTGTTGGCTCTCCTGTGTGATGTAATATATAGATGATCTATTAGCTCTCCTGTGTGGTGTAGTATATAGAGGATCTGTCAGCTCTCCGTTGTGGTGTACTATATAGTGGATCTGTCAGCTCTCCTGTGTGGTGTAGTATATAGAGGATCTGTCAGCTCTCCTGTGTGGTGTAGTATATAGAGGATCTGTAAGCTCTCCTGTGTGGTGTAGTATATAGAGGATCTGTCAGCTCTCCTGTGTGGTGTATTATATAGAGGATCTGTCTGCTCTCCTGTGTGTTGTAGTATATAGAGGATCTGTCAGCTCTCCTGTGTGGTGTAGTATATAGAGGATCTGTCAGCTCTCCTCTGTGGTGTAATATATAGAGGATCTGTCAGCTCTCCTGTGTGGTGTAGTATATAGAGGATCTGACAGTTCTCCTTTGTGGTGTAGTATATAGAGGATCTGACATTTCTCCTTTGTGGTGCAGTATATAGTGGATCTGTCAGCTCTCCTGTGTGGTGTAGTATATAGAGGATCTGTCATCTCTACTGTGTGCTGTAGTATATAGAGTATCTGTTGGCTCTCCTGTGTGATGTAATATATAGATGATCTATTAGCTCTCCTGTGTGGTGTAGTATATAGAGTATCTGCCTGCTCTCCTGTGTGGTGTAGTATATTGAGGATCTGTCAGCTCTCCTGTGTGGTGTAGTATATAGTGGATCTGTCGGCTCTCCCGTGTAATGTAGTGTATAGAGGATCTGTCAGCTCTCCTGTGTGGTGTAGTATATAGAGGATCTGTCAGCTCTCCTGTGTGGTGTAGTATATAGAGGATCTGTCAGCTCTCCTGTGTGGTGTAGTATATACAGGATCTATCAGCTCTCCTGTGTGGTGTAGTATATACAGGATCTATCAGCTCTCCTGTGTGGTTTAGTGTATAGAGGATCTGTCAGCTCTCCTGTGTGGTGTAGTATATAGAGGATCTGTCAGCTCTCTTGTGTGGTGTAGTATATACAGGATCTATCAGCTCTCCTGTGTGGTGTAGTATTTAGAGGATTTGTCAGCTTTCCTGTGTGGTGTAGTATATAGAGGATCTGTCAGCTCTGCTGTGTGGTGTAGTATATAGAGGATCTGTCAGCTCTCCTGTGTGGTGTAGTATATAGAGGATCTGTCAGCTCTCCTGGGTGGTGTAGTATATAGAGTATCTGTCAGCTCTCCTGTGTGGTGTAGTATATAGAGGATCTGTCAGCTCTCCTGTGTGGTGTAGTATATAGTGGATCTGTCAGCTCTCCTGTGTAGTGTAGTATATGGAGGATCTGTCAGCTCTCCTGTCTGGTGTAGTATACTGAGGATCTGTCAGCTCTACTGTGTGGTGTAGTATATAGAGGATCTGTCAGCTCTCCTGTGTGGTGTAGTATATAGAGGATGTGTCAGCTCTCCTGTGTGGTGTAGTATATAGAGGATGTGTCAGCTCTCCTGTGTGGTGTAGTATATAGAGGATCTGTCAGCTCTCCTGTGTGGTGTAGTATATAGAGGATGTGTCAGCTCTCCTGTGTGGTGTAGTATATAGAGGATCTGTCAGCTCTCCTGTGTGGTGTAGTATATAGAGGATCTGACAGTTCTCCTTTGTGGTGTAGTATATAGAGGATCTGTCAGCTCTCCTGTGTGGTGTAGTATATAGTGGATCTGTCAGCTCTCCTGTATTGTGTAGTATATAGAGGATGTGTCAGCTCTCCTGTGTGGTGTAGTATATAGAGGATCTGTCGGCTCTCCTGTGTGGTGCAGTATATAGAATCTGTCAGCTCTCCTGTATGGTGTAGTATATAGAGGATCTGTCATCTCTACTGTGTGGTGTAGTATATAGAGGATCTGTCATCTCTCCTGTGTGGTGTAGTATATAGAGGATCTGTCAGCTCTCCTGTGTGGTGTAGTATATAGAGGATCTGTCAGCTGTCTTGTGTGGTGTAGAATATAGTGGATCTGTCGGTTCTCCTGTGTGGTGTAATATATAGAGGATCTGCCAGCTCTCCTATGTGGTGTAGTGTGTAGAGGATCTGTCGGCTCTCCTCTGTGGTGTAGTATATAGAGGATCTGTCAGCTCTCCTGTGTGGTGTAGTATAGAGAGGATCTGTCAGCTCTCCTGTGTGGTGTAGTATATAGAGGATCTGTCCTGTGTGGTGTAATATAAAGAGGATCTGTCAGCTCTCCTGTATGGTGTAGTATATTGAGGATCTGTCAGCTCTCCTGTGTGGTGTAGTATATAGAGGATCTGTCAGCTCTCCTGTGTGGTGTAGTATATAGAGGATCTGTCCTGTGTGGTGTAATATATAGAGTATCTGTCAGCTCTCCTGTGTGGTGTAGTATATAGAGGATCTGTCGGCTCTCCTGTGTGGTGTAGTATATAGAGTATCTGTCAGCTCTCCTGTGTGGTGTAGTATATAGAGGATCTGTCAGCTCTCCTATGTGGTGTAGTATATAGAGGATGTGTCAGCTCTCCTGTGTGGTGTAGTATATAGAGGATCTGTCAGCTCTCCTGTGTGGTGTAGTATATAGAAGATCTGTCAGCTCTCCTGTGTGGTGTAGTATATAGAGTATCTATCAGCTCTCCTGTGTGGTGTAATATATAGAGGATCTGTCAGCTCTCCTGTGTGGTGTAGTATATAGAGGATCTGACAGTTCTCCTTTGTGGTGTAGTATATAGTGGATCTGTCAGCTCTCCTGTGTGGTGTAGTATATAGAGGATCTGTCAGCTCTCCTGTGTGGTGTAGTATATAGAGTATCTGTTGGCTCTCCTGTGTGATGTAATATATAGATGATCTATTAGCTTTCCTGTGTGGTGTAGTGTATAGAGGATCTGTCAGCTCTCCTGTGTGGTGTAGTATATAGAGGATCTGTCAGCTCTCCTGTGTGGTGTAGTATATAGAGGATCTGTCAGCTGTCCTGTGTGGTGTAGTATATAGTGGCTCTGTCGGCTCTCCTGTGTGGTGTAATATATAGAGGATCTGCCAGCTCTCTTATGTGGTGTAGTGTATAGAGGATCTGTCAGCTCTCCTGTGTGGTGTAATATATAGAGGATCTGTCAGCTCTCCTGTGTGGTGTAGTATATAGAGGATCTGTCAGCTCTACTGTGTGGTGTAATATATAGAGGATCTGTCAGCTCTCCTGTGTGGTGTAGTTTATAGAGTATCTGTCAGCTCTCCTGTGTGGTGTAGTATAGAGAGGATCTGTCAGCTCTCCTGTGTGGTGAAGTATATAGATTATCTGTCGGCTCTCCTGTGAGGTGTAGTATATAGAGGATCTGTCAGCTCTCCTGTGTGGTGTAGTAAATAGTGGATCTGTCAGCTCTCCTGTGTGGTGTAGTATATAGAGGATCTGACGGCTCTCCTGTGTGGTGTAGTATATAGAGGATCTGTCAGCTCTCCTGTGTGGTGAAGTATATAGAGGATCTGTCAGCTCTCCTGTGTGGTGTAGTATATAGTGGATCTGTCAGCTCTCCTGTGTGGTATAGTATATAGAGGATCTGTCAGGTCTCCTGTTTGGTGTAGTATATAGAGGATCTGTCAGCTCTCCTGTGTGGTGTAGTATATAGAGGATCTGTCGGCTCTCCTGTGTGGTGTAGTATATAGAGGATCTGTCATCTCTCTTGTATGGTGTAGTATATAGAGTATCTGTCGGCTCTCCTGTGTGGTGTAGTATATAGAGGATCTGTCAGCTCTCCTGTGTGGTGTAGTATATAGTGGATCTGTCAGCTCTCCTGTATTGTGTAGTATATAGAGGATCTGTCGGCTCTCCTGTGTGGTGTAGTATATAGAGGATCTGTCGGCTCTCCTGTGAGGTGTAGTATATAGAGGATCTGTCAGCTCTCCTGTGTGGTGTAGTAAATAGTGGATCTGTCAGCTCTCCTGTGTGGTGTAATATATAGAGGATCTGACAGCTCTCCTGTGTGGTGTAGTATATAGAGGATCTGTCAGCTCTCCTGTGTGGTGAAGTATATAGAGGATCTGTCAGCTCTCCTGTGCGGTGTAGTATATAGAGGATCTGTCAGCTCTCCTGTGTGGTATAGTATATAGAGGATCTGTCAGCTCTCCTGTGTGGTGTAGTATATAGAGGATCTGTCAACTCTCCTGTGTGGTGTAGTATATAGAGGATCTGTCGGCACTCCTGTGTGGTGTAGTATATAGAGGATCTGTCATCTCTCTTGTATGGTGTAGTATATAGAGGTTCTGTCAGCTCTCCTGTGTGTTGTAGTATATAGTGGATCTGTCAGCTCTCCTGCGTGGTGTAGTATATAGAGGATCTGTCAGCTCTCCTGTGTGGTGTAGTATATAGTGGATCTGTCAGCTCTCCTGTGTGGTGTAATATATAGATGATCTGTCAGCTCTCCTGTGTGGTGTAGTATATAGAGTATCTGCCCGCTCTCCTGTGTGGTGTAGTATATAGAGGATCTGTCAGCTCTCCGTTGTGGTGTACTATATAGTGGATCTGTCAGCTCTCCTGTGTGGTGTAGTATATAGAGGATCTGTCAGCTCTCCTGTGTGGTGTAGTATATAGAGGATCTGTAAGCTCTCCTGTGTGGTGTAGTATATAGAGGATCTGTCACCTCTCCTGTGTGGTGTATTATATAGAGGATCTGTCAGCTCTCCTGTGTGGTGTAGTATATAGAGGATCTGTAAGCTCTCCTGTGTGGTGTAGTATATAGAGGATCTGTCAGCTCTCCTGTGTGGTGTAGTATAAAGAGGATCTGTCAGCTCTCCTCTGTGGTGTAATATATAGAGGATCTGTCAGCTCTCCTGTGTGGTGTAGTATATAGAGGATCTGACAGTTCTCCTTTGTGGTGTAGTATATAGAGGATCTGACATTTCTCCTTTGTGGTGCAGTATATAGTGGATCTGTCACCTCTCCTGTGTGGTGTAGTATATAGAGGATCTGTCATCTCTACTGTGTGCTGTAGTATATAGAGTATCTGTTGGCTCTCCTGTGTGATGTAATATATAGATGATCTATTAGCTCTCCTGTGTGGTGTAGTATATAGAGTATCTGCCTGCTCTCCTGTGTGGTGTAGTATATTGAGGATCTGTCAGCTCTCCTGTGTGGTGTAGTATATAGTGGATCTGTCGGCTCTCCCGTGTAATGTAGTGTATAGAGGATCTGTCAGCTCTCCTGTGTGGTGTAGTATATAGAGGATCTGTCAGCTCTCCTGTGTGGTGTAGTATATAGAGGATCTGTCAGCTCTATTGTGTGGTGTAGTATATACAGGATCTATCAGCTCTCCTGTGTGGTGTAGTATATACAGGATCTATCAGCTCTCCTGTGTGGTTTAGTGTATAGAGGATCTGTCAGCTCTCCTGTGTGGTGTAGTATATAGAGGATCTGTCAGCTCTCCTGTGTGGTGTAGTATATACAGGATCTATCAGCTCTCCTGTGTGGTGTAGTATTTAGAGGATCTGTCAGCTTTCCTGTGTGGTGTAGTATATAGAGGATCTGTCAGCTCTGCTGTGTGGTGTAGTATATAGAGGATCTGTCAGCTCTCCTCTGTGGTGTAATATATAGAGGATCTGTCAGCTCTCCTGTGTGGTGTAGTATATAGAGGATCTGACATTTCTCCTTTGTGGTGCAGTATATAGTGGATCTGTCAGCTCTCCTGTGTGGTGTAGTATATAGAGGATCTGTCATCTCTACTGTGTGCTGTAGTATATAGAGTATCTGTTGGCTCTCCTGTGTGATGTAATATATAGATGATCTATTAGCTCTCCTGTGTGGTGTAGTATATAGAGTATCTGCCTGCTCTCCTGTGTGGTGTAGTATATTGAGGATCTGTCAGCTCTCCTGTGTGGTGTAGTATATAGTGGATCTGTCGGCTCTCCCGTGTAATGTAGTGTATAGAGGATCTGTCAGCTCTCCTGTGTGGTGTAGTATATAGAGGATCTGTCAGCTCTCCTGTGTGGTGTAGTATATAGAGGATCTGTCAGCTCTCCTGTGTGGTGTAGTATATACAGGATCTATCAGCTCTCCTGTGTGGTGTAGTATATACAGGATCTATCAGCTCTCCTGTGTGGTTTAGTGTATAGAGGATCTGTCAGCTCTCCTGTGTGGTGTATTATATGGAGGATCTGTCAGCTCTCTTGTGTGGTGTAGTATATACAGGATCTATCAGCTCTCCTGTGTGGTGTAGTATTTAGAGGATCTGTCAGCTTTCCTGTGTGGTGTAGTATATAGAGGATCTGTCAGCTCTGCTGTGTGGTGTAGTATATAGAGGATCTGTCAGATCTCCTGTGCGGTGTAATATATAGAGGATCTGTCAGCTCTCCTGTGTGGTGTAGTATATAGAGGATCTGTCAGCTCTCCTGTGTGGTGTAGTATATAGAGGATCTGCCAGCTCTCCTATGTGGTGTAGTACATAGAGGATCTGTCAGCTCTCCTGTGTGATGTAGTATATAGAGGATCTGTCAGTTCTCCTGTGTGATGTAGTATATAGAAGATCTGTCAGCTCTCCTGTGTGGTGTAGTGTATAGAGGTTCTGTCAGCTCTCCTGTGTGGTGTAGTATATAGAGGATCTGTCAGCTCTCCTGTGTGGTGTAGTATATAGAGGATCTGTCACCTCTCCTGTCTGGTGTAGTATATAGAGGATCTGTCAGTTCTCCTGTGTGGTGTAGTATATAGAGGATCTGCCAGCTCTCCTGTGTGATGTAGTATATTGAGGATCTGTCAGCTCTCCTATGTGATGTAGCATATAGAGGATCTGTCAGCTTTCCTGTGTGGTGTAGTATATAGAGGATCTGTCAGCTCTCCTGTGTGGTGTAGTATATAGAGGATCTGTCACCTCTCCTGTCTGGTGTAGTATATAGAGGATCTGTCAGCTCTCCTGTGTGGTGTAGTATATAGAGGATCTGTCAGCTCTCCTGTGTGGTGTAGTATATAGAGGATCTGTCAGCTCTCCTGTGTGATGTAGTATATAGAGGATCTGTCAGCTCTCCTATGTGATGTAGTATATAGTGGATCTGTCAGCTTTCCTGTGTGGTGTAGTATATAGTGGATCTCTCGGCTCTCCTGTGTGGTGTAGTATATGGATGATCTTTCAGCTCTCCTGTGTGGTGTAGTATATAGTGGATCTGTCAGCTCTCCTGTGCGGTGTAGTATATAGAGGATCTCTCAGCTCTCCTGTGTGGTGTAGTATATAGTGGATCTCTCAGCTCTCCTGTGTGGTGTAGTATATAGATGATCTGTCAGCTCTCCTGTGTGGTGCAGTATATAGTGGATCTGTCAGCTCTCCTGTGTGGTGTAGTATATAGAGGATCTGTCCTGTGTGGTGTAGTATATAGAGGATCTGTCGGCTCTCCTGTGTGGTGTAGTATATAGACGATCTGTCAGCTCTCCTGTGTGGTGTAGTATATAGAGGATCTGTCAGCTCTCCTGTGTGGTGTAGTATATAGAGGATCTGCCAGCTCTCCTGTGTGATGTAGTATATTGAGGATCTGTCAGCTCTCCTATGTGATGTAGCATATAGAGGATCTGTCAGCTTTCCTGTGTGGTGTAGTATATAGAGGATCTGTCAGCTCTCCTGTGTGGTGTAGTATATAGAGGATCTGTCACCTCTCCTGTCTGGTGTAGTATATAGAGGATCTGTCAGCTCTCCTGTGTGGTGTAGTATATAGAGGATCTGTCAGCTCTCCTGTGTGGTGTAGTATATAGAGGATCTGTCAGCTCTCCTGTGTGATGTAGTATATAGAGGATCTGTCAGCTCTCCTATGTGATGTAGTATATAGTGGATCTGTCAGCTTTCCTGTGTGGTGTAGTATATAGTGGATCTCTCGGCTCTCCTGTGTGGTGTAGTATATGGATGATCTGTCAGCTCTCCTGTGTGGTGTAGTATATAGTGGATCTGTCAGCTCTCCTGTGTCGTGTAGTATATAGAGGATCTCTCAGCTCTCCTGTGTGGTGTAGTATATAGTGGATCTCTCAGCTCTCCTGTGTGGTGTAGTATATAGATGATCTGTCAGCTCTCCTGTGTGGTGCAGTATATAGTGGATCTGTCAGCTCTCCTGCGTTGTGTAGTATATAGTGGATCTGTCAGCTCTCCTGTGTGGTGTAGTATATAGAGGATCTGTCCTGTGTGGTGTAGTATATAGAGGATCTGTCGGCTCTCCTGTGTGGTGTAGTATATAGACGATCTGTCAGCTCTCCTGTGTGGTGTAGTATATAGAGGATCTGTCAGCTCTCCTTTGTGGTGTAGTATATAGTGGATCTGTCAGCTCTCCTGTGTTGTGTAGTATATAGAGGATCTGTCAGCTCTCCTGTGTGGTGTAGTATATAGTCGATCTGTCAGCTCTCCTGTGTTGTGTAGTATATAGAGGATCTGTCAGCTCTCCTGTGTGGTGTAGTATATAGAGGATCTGTCAGCTCTCCTGTGTGGTGTAGTATATAGAGGATCTGTCAGCTCTCCTGTGTTGTGTAGTATATAGTGGATCTGTCAGCTCTCCTGTGTGGTGTAGTATATAGAGGATGTGTCAGCTCTCCTGTGTGGTGTAGTATATAGAGGATGTGTCAGCTCTCCTGTGTGGTGTAGTACATAGAGGATCTGTCTGCTCTCCTGTGTGGTGTAGTATATAGAGGATCTGTCAGCTCTCCTGTGTGGTGTAGTATATAGACGATCTGTCGGCTCTCCTGTGTGGTGTAGTATATAGAGGATCTGTCAGCTCTCCTGTGTGGTGTAGTATATAGAGGATCTGTCAGCTCTCCTGTGTTGTGTAGTATATAGTGGATCTGTCAGCTCTCCTGTGTTGTGTAGTATATAGAGGATCTGTCAGCTCTCCTGTGTGGTGTAGTATATAGTGGATCTGTCAGCTTTCCTGTGTGGTGTAGTATATAGAGGATCTGTCAGCTCTCCTGTGTGGTGTAGTATATAGTGGATCTGTCAGCTCTCCTGTGTGGTGTAGTACATAGAGGATCTGTCTGCTCTCCTGTGTGGTGTAGTATATAGACGATCTGTCAGCTCTCCTGTGTGTTGTAGTATATAGAGGATCTGTCAGCTCTCCTGTGTGGTGTAGTATATAGAGGATCTGTCAGCTCTCCTGTGTGGTGTAGTATATAGAGGATCTGTCAGCTCTCCTGTGTAGTGTAGTATATAGAGGATCTGTCAGCTCTCCTGTGTGGTGTAGTGTATAGAGGATGTGTCCTGTGTGGTGTAGTATATAGAGGATCTGTCCTGTGTGGTGTAGTATATAGAGGATCTGTCAGCTCTCCTGTGTGGTGTAGTATATAGAGGATCTGTCAGCTCTCCTGTGTGGTGTAGTATATAGAGGATCTGTCAGCTCTCCTGTGTGGTGTAGTACATAGAGGATCTGTCAGCTCTCCTGTGTGGTGTAGTATATAGTGGATCTGTCAGCTCTCCTGTATTGTGTAGTATATAGTGGATGTGTCAGCTCTACTGTGTGGTGTAGTATATAGAGGATCTGTCGGCTCTCCTGTGTGGTATAGTATATAGAGGATGTGTCAGCTCTCCTGTGTGGTGTAGTATATAGTGGATCTGTCAGCTCTCCTGTGTGGTGTAGTATATAGAGGATCTGTCAGCTCTCCTGTGTGCTGTAGTATATAGAGGATCTGTCGGATCTCCTGTGTGGTATAGTATATAGAGGATCTGTCAGCCCTCCTGTGTGCTGTAGTATATAGAGGATCTGTCGGATCTCCTGTGTGGTGTAGTATATAGAGGATCTGTCAGCTCTCCTGTGTGGTGTAGTATATAGAGGATCTGTCAGCTCTCCTGTGTGGTGTAGTATATAGAGGATGTGTCAGCTCTCCTGTGTGGTGTAGTATATAGAGGATGTGTCAGCTCTCCTGTGTGGTGTAGTATATAGAGGATCTGTCAGCTCTCCTGTGTGGTGTAGTATATAGAGGATGTGTCAGCTCTCCTGTGTGGTGTAGTATATAGAGGATGTGTCAGCTCTCCTGTGTGGTGTAGTATATAGAGGATCTGTCAGCTCTCCTGTGTGGGGTAGTATATAGAGGATCTGTCCTGTGTGGTGTAGTATATAGAGGATCTGTCAGCTCTCCTGTGTGGGGTAGTATATAGACGATCTGTCAGCTCTCCTGTGTGATGTAGTATATAGAGGATCTGTCAGTTCTCCTGTGTGATGTAGTATATAGAAGATCTGTCAGCTCTCCTGTGTGGTGTAGTATATAGAGGTTCTGTCAGCTCTCCTGTGTGGTGTAGTGTATAGAGGTTCTGTCAGCTCTCCTGTGTGGTGTAGTATATAGAGGATCTGTCAGCTCTCCTGTATTGTGTAGTATATAGAGGATGTGTCAGCTCTCCTGTGTGGTGTAGTATATAGAGGATGTGTCAGCTCTCCTGTATTGTGTAGTATATAGAGGATGTGTCAGCTCTCCTGTGTGGTGTAGTATATAGAGGATATGTCAGTTCTCCTGTGTGGTGTAGTATATAGAGGATCTGTCAGCTCTCCTGTGTGGTGTAGTATATAGAGGATCTGTCAGCTCTCCTGTGTGGTGTAGTATATAGAGGATCTGTCGGTTCTCCTGTGTGGTGTAGTATATAGTGGATCTGTCAGCTCTCCTGTGTGGTGTAGTATATAGAGGATCTGTCAGCTCTCCTGTGTGGTGTAGTATATAGAGTATCTGTCAGCTCTCCTGTGTGGTGTAGTATATAGAGGATCTGACGGCTCTCCTGTGTGGTGTAGTATATAGAGTATCTGTCAGCTCTCCTGTGTGGTGTAGTATATAGAGGATCTGTCAGCTCTCCTGTGTGGTGTAGTATATAGAGTATGTGTCAGCTCTCCTGTGTGGTGTAGTATATAGTGGATCTGTCAGCTCTCCTGTGTGGTGTAGTATATAGTGGATCTGTCAGCTCTCCTGTGTGGTGTAGTATATAGTGGATCTGTCAGCTCTCCTGTGTGGTGTAGTATATAGAGGATCTCTCGGCTCTCCTGTGTGGTGTAGTATATGGATGATCTCTCAGCTCTCCTGTGTGGTGTAGTATATAGAGGATCTCTCGGCTCTCCTGTGTGGTGTAGTATATAGAGGATCTGTCAGCTCTCCTGTGTGGTGTAGTATATAGAGGATGTGTCAGCTCTCCTGTGTGGTGTAGTATATAGTGGATCTGTCAGCTCTCCTGTGTGGTGTAGTATATAGTGGATCTGTCAGCTCTCCTGTGTGGTGTAGTATATAGAGGATCTGTCAGCTCTCCTGTGTGGTGTAGTATATAGTGGATCTGTCAGCTCTCCTGTGTGGTGTAGTATATAGAGGATCTGTCAGCTCTCCTGTGTGGTGTAGTATATAGAGGATATGTCAGCTCTCCTGTGTGGTGTAGTATATAGAGGATCTGTCGGCTCTCCTGTGTGGTGTAGTATATAGAGGATCTGTCAGCTCTCCTGTGTGATGTAGTATATTGAGGATCTGTCAGTTCTCCTGTGTGGTGTAGTGTATAGAGGATCTGTCAGCTCTCCTGTGTGGTGTAGTATATAGAGGATCTGTCAGCTCTCCTGTGTGGTGTAGTATATAGAGGATCTGTCAGCTCTCCTGTGTGGTGTAGTATATAGAGGATCTGTCAGCTCTCCTGTGTGGTGTAGTATATAGAGGATCTGTCAGCTCTCCTGTGTGGTGTAGTATATAGAGGATCTGTCAGCTCTCCTGTGTGGTGTAGTATATAGAGGATATCTCAGCTCTCCTGTGTGTTGTAGTATATAGAGGATCTGTCGGCTCTCCTGTGTGGTGTAGTATATAGAGGATCTGTCAGCTCTCCTGTGTGGTGTAGTATATAGAGGATCTGTCAGCTCTCCTGTGTGGTGTAGTATATAGTGGATCTGTCAGCTCTCCTGTATTGTGTAGTATATAGAGGATGTGTCAGCTCTCCTGTGTGGTGTAGTATATAGAGGATCTGTCAGCTCTCCTGTGTGGTGTAGTATATAGAGGATCTGTCCTGTGTGGTGTAGTATATAGAGGATCTGTCGGCTCTCCTGTGTGGTGTAGTATACAGAGGATGTGTCAGCTCTCCTGTGTGGTGTAGTATATAGTGGATCTGTCAGCTCTCCTGTGTGGTGTAGTATATAGTGGATCTGTCAGCTCTCCTGTGTGGTGTAGTATATAGTGGATCTGTCAGCTCTCCTGTATTGTGTAGTATATAGAGGATGTGTCAGCTCTCCTGTGTGGTGTAGTATATAGAGGATCTGTCGGCTCTCCTGTGTGGTGTAGTATATAGAGGATCTGTCAGCTCTCCTGTGTGGTGTAGTATATAGTGGATCTGTCAGCTCTCCTGTGTGGTGTAGTATATAGAGGATCTGTCGGCTCTCCTGTGTGGTGTAGTATATAGAGGATCTGTCAGCTGTCCTGTGTGGTGTAGTATATAGAGGATGTGTCAGCTCTCCTGTGTGGTGTAGTATATAGAGGATCTGTCGGCTCTCCTGTGTGGTGTAGTATATAGAGGATCTGTCAGCTCTCCTGTGTGGTGTAGTATATAGTGGATCTGTCAGCTCTCCTGTGTGGTGTAGTATGTAGAGGATCTGTCGGCTCTCCTGTGTGGTGTAGTATATAGAGGATGTGTCAGCTCTCCTGTGTGGTGTAGTATATAGAGGATCTGTCGGCTCTCCTGTGTGGTGTAGTATATAGAGGATGTGTCGGCTCTCCTGTGTGGTGTAGTATATAGAGGATGTGTCAGCTCTCCTGTGTGGTGTAGTATATAGAGGATGTGTCAGCTCTCCTGTATTGTGTAGTATATAGAGGATGTGTCAGCTCTTCTGTGTGGTGTAGTATATAGAGGATCTGTCAGCTCTCCTGGGTGGTGCAGTATATAGAGGATCTGTCTTCTCTCCTGTGTGGTGTAGTATATAGAGGATCTGTCAGCTCTCCTGTGTGGTGTAGTATATAGTGGATCTGTCAGCTCTCCTGTATTGTGTAGTATATAGAGGATGTGTCAGCTCTCCTGTGTGGTGTAGTATATAGAGGATCTGTCGGCTCTCCTGTGTGGTGTAGTATATAGTGGATCTGTCAGCTCTCCTGTATTGTGTAGTATATAGAGGATCTGTCAGCTCTCCTGTGTGATGTAGTATATTGAGGATCTGTCAGCTCTCCTATGTGATGTAGCATATAAAGGATCTGTCAGCTTTCCTGTGTGGTGTAGTGTATAGAGGATCTGTCAGCTCTCCTGTGTGGTGTAGTGTATAGAGGATCTGTCGGCTCTCCTGTGTGGTGTAGTATATAGTGGATCTGTCAGCTCTCCTGTGTGGTGTAGTGTATAGAGGATCTGTCGGCTCTCCTGTGTGGTGTAGTATATAGTGGATCTGTCAGCTCTCCTGTATTGTGTAGTATATAGAGGATCTGTCAGCTCTCCTGTGTGATGTAGTATATTGAGGATCTGTCAGCTCTCCTATGTGATGTAGCATATAGAGGATCTGTCAGCTTTCCTGTGTGGTGTAGTGTATAGAGGATCTGTCGGCTCTCCTGTGTGGTGTAGTATATAGTGGATCTGTCAGCTCTCCTGTATTGTGTAGTATATAGAGGATCTGTCAGCTCTCCTGTGTGATCTAGTATATTGAGGATCTGTCAGCTCTCCTATGTGATGTAGCATGTAGAGGATCTGTCAGCTTTCCTGTGTGGTGTAGTGTATAGAGGATCTGTCGGCTCTCCTGTGTGGTGTAGTATATAGAGGATCTGTCGGCTCTCCTGGGTGGTGTAGTATATAGAGGATCTGTCAGCTCTCCTGTGTGGTGTAGTATATAGAGGATCTGTCAGCTCTCCTGTGTGGTGTAGTATATAGAGGATCTGTCAGCTCTCCTGTGTGGTGTAGTATATAGAGGATCTGTCGGCTCTCCTGTGTGGTGTAGTATATAGAGGATCTGTCGGCTCTCCTGTGTGGTGTAGTATATAGAGGATCTGTCCTGTGTGGTGTAGTATATAGAGGATCTGTCGGCTCTCCTGTGTGGTGTAGTATATAGAGGATGTGTCAGCTCTCCTGTGTGGTGTAGTATATAGAGGATCTGTCGGCTCTCCTGTGTGGTGTAGTATATAGTGGATCTGTCAGCTCTCCTGTATTGTGTAGTATATAGAGGATCTGTCAGCTCTCCTGTGTGATGTAGTATATTGAGGATCTGTCAGCTCTCCTATGTGATGTAGCATATAAAGGATCTGTCAGCTTTCCTGTGTGGTGTAGTGTATAGAGGATCTGTCAGCTCTCCTGTGTGGTGTAGTGTATAGAGGATCTGTCGGCTCTCCTGTGTGGTGTAGTATATAGTGGATCTGTCAGCTCTCCTGTGTGGTGTAGTGTATAGAGGATCTGTCGGCTCTCCTGTGTGGTGTAGTATATAGTGGATCTGTCAGCTCTCCTGTATTGTGTAGTATATAGAGGATCTGTCAGCTCTCCTGTGTGATGTAGTATATTGAGGATCTGTCAGCTCTCCTATGTGATGCAGCATATAGAGGATCTGTCAGCTTTCCTGTGTGGTGTAGTGTATAGAGGATCTGTCGGCTCTCCTGTGTGGTGTAGTATATAGTGGATCTGTCAGCTCTCCTGTATTGTGTAGTATATAGAGGATCTGTCAGCTCTCCTGTGTGATCTAGTATATTGAGGATCTGTCAGCTCTCCTATGTGATGTAGCATATAGAGGATCTGTCAGCTTTCCTGTGTGGTGTAGTGTATAGAGGATCTGTCGGCTCTCCTGTGTGGTGTAGTATATAGAGGATCTGTCAGCTCTCCTGGGTGGTGTAGTATATAGAGGATCTGTCAGCTCTCCTGTGTGGTGTAGTATATAGAGGATCTGTCAGCTCTCCTGTGTGGTGTAGTATATAGAGGATCTGTCAGCTCTCCTGTGTGGTGTAGTATACAGAGGATCTGTCGGCTCTCCTGTGTGGTGTAGTATATAGAGGATCTGTCAGCTCTCCTGTGTGGTGTAGTATATAGAGGATCTGTCAGCTCTCCTGTGTGGTGTAGTATATAGTGGATCTGTCAGCTCTCCTGTATTGTGTAGTATATAGAGGATGTGTCAGCTCTCCTGTGTGGTGTAGTATATAGAGGATCTGTCAGCTCTACTGTGTGGTGTAGTATATAGAGGATCTGTCCTGTGTGGTGTAGTATATAGAGGATCTGTCGGCTCTCCTGTGTGGTGTAGTATATAGAGGATGTGTCAGCTCTCCTGTGTGGTGTAGTATATAGTGGATCTGTCAGCTCTCCTGTATTGTGTAGTATATAGAGGATGTGTCAGCTCTCCTGTGTGGTGTAGTATATAGAGGATCTGTCGGCTCTCCTGTGTGGTGTAGTATATAGAGGATCTGTCAGCTCTCCTGTGTGGTGTAGTATATAGTGGATCTGTCAGCTCTCCTGTGTGGTGTAGTATATAGAGGATCTGTCGGCTCTCCTGTGTGGTGTAGTATATAGAGGATCTGTCAGCTCTCCTGTGTGGTGTAGTATATAGAGGATCTGTCAGCTCTCCTGTGTGGTGTAGTATATAGAGGATGTGTCAGCTCTCCTGTGTGGTGTAGTATATAGAGGATCTGTCAGCTCTCCTGTGTGGTGTAGTATATAGAGGATGTGTCAGCTCTCCTGTGTGGTGTAGTATATAGAGGATGTGTCAGCTCTCCTGTGTGGTGTAGTATATAGAGGATCTGTCAGCTCTCCTGTGTGGTGTAGTATATAGAGGATCTGTCAGCTCTCCTGTGTGGGGTAGTATATAGACGATCTGTCAGCTCTCCTGTGTGGTGTAGTATATAGAGGATGTGTCAGCTCTCCTGTATTGTGTAGTATATAGAGGATGTGTCAGCTCTCCTGTGTGGTGTAGTATATAGAGGATATGTCAGTTCTCCTGTGTGGTGTAGTATATAGAGGATCTGTCAGCTCTCCTGTGTGGTGTAGTATATAGAGGATCTGTCAGCTCTCCTGTGTGGTGTAGTATATAGAGGATCTGTCGGTTCTCCTGTGTGGTGTAGTATATAGTGGATCTGTCAGCTCTCCTGTGTGGTGTAGTATATAGAGGATCTGTCAGCTCTCCTGTGTGGTGTAGTATATAGAGGATCTGACGGCTCTCCTGTGTGGTGTAGTATATAGAGTATCTGTCAGCTCTCCTGTGTGGTGTAGTATATAGAGGATCTGTCAGCTCTCCTGTGTGGTGTAGTATATAGAGGATGTGTCAGCTCTCCTGTGTGGTGTAGTATATAGTGGATCTGTCAGCTCTCCTGTGTGGTGTAGTATATAGTGGATCTGTCAGCTCTCCTGTGTGGTGTAGTATATAGAGGATCTCTCGGCTCTCCTGTGTGGTGTAGTATATGGATGATCTGTCAGCTGTCCTGTGTGGTGTAGTATATAGTGGATCTGTCAGCTCTCCTGTGTGGTGTAGTATATAGAGGATCTGTCAGCTCTCCTGTGTGGTGTAGTATATAGAGGATATGTCAGCTCTCCTGTGTGGTGTAATATATAGAGGATCTGTCGGCTCTCCTGTGTGGTGTAGTATATAGAGGATCTGTCAGCTCTCCTGTGTGATGTAGTATATTGAGGATCTGTCAGTTCTCCTGTGTGGTGTAGTGTATAGAGGATCTGTCAGCTCTCCTGTGTGGTGTAGTATATAGAGGATCTGTCAGCTCTCCTGTGTGGTGTAGTATATAGAGGATCTGTCAGCTCTCCTGTGTGGTGTAGTATATAGAGGATCTGTCAGCTCTCCTGTGTGGTGTAGTATATAGAGGATCTGTCAGCTCTCCTGTGTGGTGTAGTATATAGAGGATCTGTCAGCTCTCCTGTGTGGTGTAGTATATAGAGGATCTGTCCTGTGTGGTGTAGTATATAGAGGATATGTCGGCTCTCCTGTGTGGTGTAGTATACAGAGGATGTGTCAGCTCTCCTGTGTGGTGTAGTATATAGTGGATCTGTCAGCTCTCCTGTATTGTGTAGTATATAGAGGATGTGTCAGCTCTCCTGTGTGGTGTAGTATATAGAGGATCTGTCGGCTCTCCTGTGTGGTGTAGTATATAGAGGATCTGTCAGCTCTCCTGTGTGGTGTAGTATATAGTGGATCTGTCAGCTCTCCTGTGTGGTGTAGTATTTAGAGGATCTGTCGGCTCTCCTGTGTGGTGTAGTATATAGAGGATGTGTCAGCTCTCCTGTGTGGTGTAGTATATAGAGGATCTGTCGGCTCTCCTGTGTGGTGTAGTATATAGAGGATGTGTCGGCTCTCCTGTGTGGTGTAGTATATAGAGGATGTGTCAGCTCTCCTGTGTGGTGTAGTATATAGAGGATGTGTCAGCTCTCCTGTATTGTGTAGTATATAGAGGATGTGTCAGCTCTCCTGTGTGGTGTAGTGTATAGAGGATCTGTCAGCTCTCCTGGGTGGTGTAGTATATAGAGGATCTGTCTTCTCTCCTGTGTGGTGTAGTATATAGAGGATCTGTCAGCTCTCCTGTGTGGTGTAGTATATAGTGGATCTGTCAGCTCTCCTGTATTGTGTAGTATATAGAGGATGTGTCAGCTCTCCTGTGTGATCTAGTATATTGAGGATCTGTCAGCTCTCCTATGTGATGTAGCATATAGAGGATCTGTCAGCTTTCCTGTGTGGTGTAGTGTATAGAGGATCTGTCGGCTCTCCTGTGTGGTGTAGTATATAGTGGATCTGTCAGCTCTCCTGTATTGTGTAGTATATAGAGGATCTGTCAGCTCTCCTGTGTGATCTAGTATATTGAGGATCTGTCAGCTCTCCTATGTGATGTAGCATATAGAGGATCTGTCAGCTTTCCTGTGTGGTGTAGTGTATAGAGGATCTGTCGGCTCTCCTGTGTGGTGTAGTATATAGAGGATCTGTCAGCTCTCCTGGGTGGTGTAGTATATAGAGGATCTGTCAGCTCTCCTGTGTGGTGTAGTATATAGAGGATCTGTCAGCTCTCCTGTGTGGTGTAGTATATAGAGGATCTGTCAGCTCTCCTGTGTGGTGTAGTATATAGAGGATCTGTCGGCTCTCCTGTGTGGTGTAGTATATAGAGGATCTGTCAGCTCTCCTGTGTGGTGTAGTATATAGAGGATCTGTCAGCTCTCCTGTGTGGTGTAGTATATAGTGGATCTGTCAGCTCTCCTGTATTGTGTAGTATATAGAGGATGTGTCAGCTCTCCTGTGTGGTGTAGTATATAGAGGATCTGTCAGCTCTCCTGTGTGGTGTAGTATATAGAGGATCTGTCCTGTGTGGTGTAGTATATAGAGGATCTGTCGGCTCTCCTGTGTGGTGTAGTATATAGAGGATGTGTCAGCTCTCCTGTGTGGTGTAGTATATAGTGGATCTGTCAGCTCTCCTGTATTGTGTAGTATATAGAGGATGTGTCAGCTCTCCTGTGTGGTGTAGTATATAGAGGATCTGTCGGCTCTCCTGTGTGGTGTAGTATATAGAGGATCTGTCAGCTCTCCTGTGTGGTGTAGTATATAGTGGATCTGTCAGCTCTCCTGTGTGGTGTAGTATATAGAGGATCTGTCGGCTCTCCTGTGTGGTGTAGTATATAGAGGATCTGTCAGCTCTCCTGTGTGGTGTAGTATATAGAGGATCTGTCAGCTCTCCTGTGTGGTGTAGTATATAGAGGATGTGTCAGCTCTCATGTGTGGTGTAGTATATAGAGGATCTGTCAGCTTTCCTGTGTGGTGTAGTATATAGAGGATCTGTCAGCTCTCCTGTGTGGTGTAGTATATAGTGGATCTGTCAGCTCTCCTGTGTGGTGTAGTATATAGAGGATCTGTCAGCTCTCCTGTATTGTGTAGTATATAGAGGATCTGTCAGCTCTCCTGTGTGGTGTAGTATATAGAGGATCTGTCAGCTCTCCTGTATTGTGTAGTATATAGAGGATCTGTCAGCTCTCCTGTGTGGTGTAGTATATAGAGGATCTGTCGGCTCTCCTGTGTGGTGTAGTATGACTCGCCCAGGGGGAATATGGGTGACTCGGTACCCGGGCCTTTACCTTCTTCGGATGTCACGGGCCCGTACCCTGGGGTCACTCTTTAAAAAAAAAGGGTTTGTTAACAGTTTTGTCTCGTGACGCCACCTGTGGTTCCCGGTAATGAGTACCGGCGCTGCTGCAGACCTCTGAAGCAGATGTTAGGGCAGCTGGGTTGGCATGGCTCTCCACAGGCAGAGCACAGCTCCAGGGCAGTGTAGATGCAGATGGTGATGCTGGGCGTTGTAGTGCAGGAGCGATAGCGTTGTAGAAATAACTGACAGAAACAGTGGGGTGCAGTCATCCGAGTTTACTCATAGTTCTTTAGCTTCCTCAGGTGCACTGTACAGGTGTCAGCCTCCCATGTCGCGCTGCGTTTACCAGGCAGGGGCTCAGCACTCTCCCACGTACTTCAAGAGCACTTAACGGGACCCCCTTTCTGTATGTTCCTTTCTTAGCTGACTTCCCGCGGTGGGTCTTCTCCCTCCTGCCATGCGCCCCGCCACACAAAGTGCCGATCTGTTACCTTGAGATCCCTCTGGGCAACTTGAAGTTCCCGGACCTTGCTTGGTGCCCTTCACGGCGGCTTAGGTGAGGTTGTGGCAACTGCACAATGAAAGTTTTCCAGCCGAGACCTGAAGTAACTCGGCTAGTCCAGGGACCGGTTCCCTTCTTGCAGCCTGATCCCTCTGACACCTGGCAGATTCGGGCGTACGGGTGCCGTCCTGCACTCACCGTACCCCCTGGGATCCCTTAAGTTACTGGAGCCTTCCTCCCTAGTTCCCACTCCTCTCTCCTTCTTGGGCATGACAGGCCGAGCCTGCCTGCCGAGCAGAGCTCCTGCAGAGCCCCTGCTCCTCTCACTTCTCCTCACTGAATCCACCCCTACACATGGTGATGTGACGCTCTCAGCCCTGCCCTGGGAAGATGGGGGTACTCGGAGTCGGGTCAGATGTTGAGAACGGGGGTGCAGTCGTGGCCTGGACCCGTTCCTTGCCCAGGGCCGTCACATTGAAAATGATGCTAGGGCTTTCCGGGTTGAGTGGTAATTGTCGACTACGCCACCTGTGGTGTCTGGTGATGTGCCACCAGCGCAACTACAGTCCGCTGAGGCCTGGAGTCATGGCGGCTAAAGTTCTCGCCGCTCCCTACAGGCGGAGCGCGGCCTCAGGGCCGGTAAAGCAGGATAAAGGGGGGGTAGTAGTGCGGCAGTAGGGACGCGGCGTCGCACGGAATGGCGCGTAATGAACAGTCCGGAGGCCATAGGGATGAATTTCCAAGGCTTTACTCACATTAGAGATGGCAGAAGGAAGGCGTCTCCCTGCTCCCCACGGAGTCCTGCGGTCACCAGGGACCGGGGTCCGACAACCTCCGAGCAAGTCCAGCATTCAATCGGGACCCCGCACCTGAGTGTTCCTGAACTACAGACCGTATCCTCTCCTGTCTGTGTGTGTGTAGATAGGCCGGATCTCCCTCTGAACTCCTCTCAGAACAAGGGCACGGGTGGCAGCTCTGCTCCTTCCGATACCCGATGGGATCCTCTGGGCCTACCGGGCTTTACCAGCCAGGACATGGAGTAGCAAGGTCGGGTGTCGGGGGCCGGTACCCCTCTTGCAGCTGGACTCCCTCTGAATATATCAGGTGGTGAGGACAGGTGGCGTACACTGCTCCGTCTGCATCCTCCCCGGGATCCATTTGCTGTGGAGCTACACTCTCTAGCTCCGGGCCTTCTTGGTCGTGGTCCTTGACCGGGTTGAGACATTCCTCGTCTGCAACCTGCCCCTCGTTCCAAGGCTGGGGTATGAGGGCTGTGTCTCCATCCACTGTAGGTTCACACAGGATCCACGTTCAGGGTGGGAGATCACAATACCTCACAGTAATTAACAGCACAAAGACCAAAACCAAAGATGGCTTTTTATTAAATATGAAATTTAAAGTGTCACTAAATTGTAAGTCCTCCACCCTCACCCACTAACTGGTTCCCCTCACTCTTGGTTCCCCAGTCTCCCTGTAACCAGGAGGGCAGCACTTGGTGCATACTAGCCCCCTCTGGTGGAGAAATGTGGTGTTGGATGCAAAGGTTGGGTCCCGACCATCACGCTGTTCTTACCTCGGAGGAGGAACACTACACTCCATTACAGAAGTGCAGCATCCCTGTGGCGGTCGAATCTTCAGGGGCGCCACAGTTCTACAGTGGGATGTGCTACATAATGAAGTTTCTCTTAAGGGGCACTTGGAAGGGAAGATGTCCTTATCACCCCGGTCAGTAAAATCTTTATAGTGGTGGCAGGATAAGCCTAACCTATCTCGAGGGGTTCCCTGGGTACTTAGGGTCACTAGAACAATTACCACAGATGCGAGTCCGAGAGGGTGGGGAGCCCATCTGGGAGATATGGTAGCCCAGGGGACCTGGTCAGATATCGAAAAGGGTCTCTCCTCCAATGCAAAAGAACTTCTGGCGGTAGACAAGGCGGTGAATAATTTCTTACCTTTCCTTCAGGGCCAGAATGTAAAGATCCTCTTGGATAATCTAGTTGCGGTAGCATATGTGAACCACCAGGGGGATACATGGTCAAGATCGCTGATGAGAGTGACAGATCATCTCTTCCAGATTACAGAAAGTCACCTCCTTTCCCTGATGGCCCTCTATATAAGGGAAAAAGAAAACATGATAGCAGATTTCCCAAGCTGCTATCCTCTGATGCAAGGGGAATGGGAACTAAATCAAGGAATTTTTACCCAAATAGCCGAAGATGGGGGGGGGCCTCCGGTCAGGTAGATCCGTTTGCCACAAAACTAAATCGGAAGACAAAGATCTTGTGTTCCCTAAATCCCCTAGCTGTGGACGCTTTCCTGATTCGTTGGTATTTCAGCCTGGCGTATGACTCCTCCCCCCCTGGTTGGCTGTTCTTCTCATGGTAATAAGAAAGATCAGGGAGGACAAGGCCAGGGTTCTGCTGATCGCACCCTTTTAGCCCAGGAGGGTGTCCATCTACGATCCTTGGGTTCTTCCAGAGATTCCATATCTCCTTCTCCGGGGTCCGATATTCCATCCTCAAGCAACTGGCCTCCACTTGACGGTGTGGAACTTGAAAGGACACTGCCAAATCAGAAAGGTTTTTCCAAAGGTCTAGTAACCATCCTGCACAGGAGAAAACCTGTTACAACCCAGATTTATGCCACAAGTTGGAGAAAGTTTTTGTCTTTCTCTGGTTCTGGGGTTCATGGGGAGGGGGTGCCAATAGGACAAATCTTTGGAGTTTTTACAAAAAAGTCTTGAACTAGGGTTATCCACCAGCACCCTTAAAGTACAGATTTCTGCCTTGGGTGCCCTATATAGCTGTGATGTAGCTTGTAACTACTGGGTTTCTCGGTTCATTAAGGCAGCTTTTAGATCTAGACTCATTATTAAAAGCAGCTTGGTTCCCTGGTATTTAAATTTGGTTCTAAAGGCCTTGACTATCTCGCTGTTTGAGCTAATAGTCAGCAACCCTTAAATCCCTCTCTCTTAAGACCGCTTTAATATCTTTAACCTCGGCCAGGAGCATTAGTGACATCCAGGCCCTGTCTATGGCCTCGCCGTTTACTCAAATTCTGGATGATAGGCAGGATCTGGTCTTAAAATCACTCTCTCTCCCTAAGGTAGCTACTGGTTTCAACAGACTTCAGGAAGTCCTCCTACCCTCCTTTTGTCCACATCCTAGTAACCAGAAAGAGGTGGAGTTACATACGTTAGAAGTGAGGAGATGTCTGGTTAGGTAACATTCAGTTACCAAAAGCTTTAGGAAAGATAACTCGTTGTTTATATCCTACCAAGGGACTAGGAACGGTCTAAGGTCACGAAGTCCACCATAGCTAGATGGAATTGGGAGGCCATTTCTCTATCATATACAGTATAGACCAAAAGTTTGGACACACCTTCGCATTTAAAGATTTTTCTGTATTTTCTTGACTATGGAAATTGTACATTCACACTGAAGGCATCAAAACTATGAATTAACACATGTGGAATTATATACTTAACAAAAAAGTGTGAAACAACTGAAAATATGTCTTATATTCTAGGTTCTTCAAAGTAGCCACCTTTTGCTTTAATGATTGCTTTGCACACTCTTGGCATTCTCTTGATGAGCTTCAAGAGGTAGTCACCGGAAATGGTCTTCCAACAATCTTGAAGGAGTTCCCAGAGATGCTTAGCACTTGTTGGCCCTTTTGCCTTCACTCTGCGGTCCAGCTCACCCCAAACCATCTCGATTGGGTTCAGGTCTGGTGACTGTGGAGGCCAGGTTATCTGGCGTAGTCCCCCATCACTCTCCTTCTTGGTCAAATAGCCCTTACACAGCCTGGAGGTGTGTTTGGGGTCATTGTCCTGTTGAAAAATAAATGATGGTCCAACTAAACGCAAAGCGGATGGAATAGCATGCTGCTGCAAGATGCTGTGGTAGCCATGCTGGTTCAGTATGCCTTCAATTTTGAATAAATCCCCAACAGTGTCACCAGCAAAGCACCCCCACACCATCACACCTCCTCCTCCATGCTTCACGGTGGGAACCAGGCATGTAGAGTCCATCCGTTCACCTTTTCTGCGTCGCACAAAGACACGGTGGTTGGAACCAAAGATCTCAAATTTGGACTCATCAGACCAAAGCACAGATTTCCACTGGTCTAATGTCCATTCCTTGTGTTCTTTACCCCAAACAAGTCTCTTCTGCTTGTTGCCTGTCCTTAGCAGTGGTTTCCTAGCAGCTATTTTACCATGAAGGCCTGCTGTACAAAGTCTCCTCTTAACAGTTGTTGAAGAGATGTGTCTGCTGCTAGAACTCTGTGTGGCATTGACCTGGTCTCTAATCTGAGCTGCTGTTAAACTGCGATTTCTGAGGCTGGTGACGCGGATAAACTTATCCTCAGAAGCAGAGGTGACTCTTGGTCTTCCTTTCCTGGGGCGGTCCTGATGTGAGCCAGTTTCTTTGTAGCGCTTGATGGTTTTTGCAACTGCACTTGGGGACACTTTCAAAGTTTTCCCAATTTTTCGGACTGACTGACCTTCATTTCTTAAAGTAATGATGGACACTCGTTTTTCTTTACTTAGCTGCTTTTTTCTTGCCATAATACACATTCTAACAGTCTGTTCAGTAGGACTATCAGCTGTGTATCCACCAGACTTCTGCACAACACAACTGATGGTCCCAACCCCATTTATAAGGCAAGAAATCACACTTATTAAACCTGACAAGACATACCTGTGAAGTGAAAACCATTTCCAGTGACTATCTCTTGAAGCTCATCAAGAGAATGCCAAGAGTGTGCAAAGCAATCATCAAAGCAAAAGGTGGCTATTTTGAAGAACCTAGAATATAAGACATATTTTCAGCTGTTTCACACTTTTTTGTTAAGTATATAATTCCACATGTGTTAATTCATAGTTTTGATGCCTTCAGTGTGAATGTACAATTTTCATAGTCATGAAAATACAGAAAAATCTTTAAATGAGAAGGTGTGTCCAAACTTTTGGTCTGTACATCTAGCGGCGAGGAAGGGCCAGAAGGGCTGAAGGCTCATTCCACCCGGGCTGTGGCGACCTCCTGGGCTGAGAAGACAGGTGTCTCGATAGAAGACATATTTAAGGCTGCTACCTGGTCCTGTCCCTCTACATTCCATAGACACGATAGGTTAGATATAGGTGTATCGGCTGACCTCACCTTTGGGAGAAGAGTGTTCCAGGCTGTGGTCCTTCAATAGATTACTTCATCTCTGTAATTCTCTCGTGGTGCTGTCATGGTCGACCGATAAAATATTAAATTACATACCGGTAATGGGATTTTTCGGAGACCATGACAGCACCCTTATATTCCCTCCTTTCACGTTTGTGGGAACACTCCCGTTTTATTAATTATAATCTCACACTCAGTAGGTTTCGTCTGGTATGGCAATTTTGTGATTGTTTGCTGTGTTTATTAACCTGGCGGTCCTCTCAATGCTCTGTAATCCAAACTGAGGCGGGAGAGAGGTGGCGCCCTTTTAAGCCTGTATGTTTCCTCTCCTTGGTGGGCGGATCCCCTCTCTCGTGGTGCTGTCATGGTCTCTGAAAAATCCCGTTACCGGTAAGTAACTTACGACTATTCATTTGGTGGAGCAATCAAAAAGTTGTACCCCAAAATGGTATTAAAAACGGTCTTAGAAAATTGGAACACAAGCCAAACAATTTGTTTGCAAAGTTTAGAATTTTTTAAAAGCAGTAAAATGTTTTCGTTTTCTTCTGCACCATTTCACTTTATTTGGAATTCATTGCCCTTTTTTTTCTATATGTTGCACAGTAAAGTGAATGGCGTCTTTCAAAAATGCTGTAATTTTGTCCCACAAAGTACACCTCAACCCTGCTGTATTGAATAGTGTCTGTGTTATTCACTATGTGATATGTGTTTTTTTATTGTATACTAATGTATAGTGACTAGTGATGATCGAGCGTGTTCTATGAACCCATTCAGCGAGCACGCTAACAGCCGTGACACTTGCAGGCACGGCGACCTTAAAAGAAATGCCGAGCATGCCAAAATACTCGGCGAGCACCCGAGCGTGCTTGCCGAAGGGGTTGATAGAACACGCTCGATCATCACTAATAGTGACCAGATGCCTCTAAGGAATCTTTTTTGGCCTCTGTTTTACTGGTGCTTGAAGTGCAATTTTTTGTAGCTCTAATGATTAAGTAATATGCAACTATGTGAACTGCAATTGCCAATTAACAATTTAAGGGAATCCATCAGATATACCCCTCCCTCCAATTCCCATTCATGACCATGCAGGATTTGGAAAGCTAAATCCATAGACACCTCTATATCTTTTATCTGTTGCTGCATTTCTGAGTGCTCTGGGTGTAACGGAGCACTAACCAAGCCTCAGCCTTCCAAGGTTGCTTCCCTGCCCAGCACCAGCCTCTGTATCTTGATTGATAGCTCACTGTCAGTTTTTTGGGACGTCAGGCACCAAGCAAGGAAAATCAGTGAGCTAGACACTAGCACTGGGAACTTTCCCTCCGTACACGCAAAACATAAACCAAAAAAAAAGCAATTTGGCACGTTACTTAATTTATGTAGATTTATAGAATGAAATGTTGGATTTCGCATGAGCTCGATCCTTGTTTTTCACAGAACTCATATCTATTATAGTCTAGGGCTGTTCACATATTTCTGCGGACCGCGTATTTTTCACTGAAACACGTTGACCTGTCGAATTTTGATCCAAATCAAAGTTTAGAGTTTCTCGGATGCAAAACAAAGCTGATGAAAGTCTGAATGAGGCCTTACTCTATTATTTATTTTTTAAGCAGCGTTCATTCCGGGCTGCTGTACACATGAAGAGGGTTTACACACCTAAAATACATATATAAAACACAGAAACAAGCTACCATTGACAGACTAGTATGGAGGGGGGACACTGCCACTACGAGCTAACAGTGTGGATTCTGGTGTCTCGCTCCTTCCCTCAGGGTGTACTCCAAAAGCCTCCTCCAATAAGCAAGTTCTGGACAAGCTGCAGGTGGAGAGGGAGCGCGGGATTACGGTGAAGGCCCTGACTGCGTCTCTGTTTTACACTTACGAGGGAAAGAAGTATCTACTGAACCTGATCAACACTGCGGTGAGTGTGACGTTTCTTCTTGATTTGTTTCTCTGTGCTCTTGTTGCGGATGTTCAACAGGTCACGGCAGTCTCGTCTCCTGTCCAATGACTAAATGACGTCATGGAAGATCCTTTCACTCCACCGCGAGCCATACAAGAGACCAGACGCAGTGGAGAAAAGACCGGGGGCCATCAGAAGGTAAGTATAATGTTATTTTCTCCAATCCCCTCCATGACAGCACACCTGGAGGTAGCATCCCCATCCTAATTAGGGACAGGAAAACAAGAGGTTAAATAGCCCCTTCCCCCAACAATCCCCAGTGTTTTCCTGTCCCTATGGGATGAAGAGGTTACCTGGGGTGCCTGCGGCCGGCAAGCAGGGCCCTATTAAATTTACCTGCTGGGCTGCAGGGAGCGATCGCCTCCGACCTTCCTTCCTTTGCAGCTCCCGTGTCTCCTTGAGAGCGGGACCCCCCCCACACACACTCGCCTGCGTGTAAAGCCGAGTAGGGTTTTGGGGGCTGGGGGCCTCCTGTTGCTCCCCGGCCGGAGTCTCCTCTGTCCTCCATGGCGGCGTGCCGGAAGTCAGGCTTTTGGCCAGCGGGACGTCACTTCTGGTGCGTTCCACCGTGGAACGCATGGGGCTGCGGCGGGAAATTCAAAAGGAGAAGCCGCGGTTTGCCCTGAAAATGAGGATCCTTCACTAGATAGGTGAAAATTTGGCACTGGATCTCGGTCTCCCCTATAAAAGACCCAGATGAGAAGACTCCATTAAGGTAGGACAGAATATTCTGCTACTATGGAGGGTGCTGTTCCAAAGCCTGCGTCTGCAGAGCCCAGCGCTAACCCGGCCCCAGTAAGTACTAGGTCCTAGGTTATTCCCCACTCTCTTTTGAGCAGGATCCTAAATATATTTTAAATCTCCCCTTTTTTTATTTTTAATTTAGGGAGACAAGGATCCTGCACCGACAGTGGGAGAAATCACTACAGTTCGCAAATGTGCCATCTGTATAAAAAAGCTAGCTTCAGGGCATAAGAAACCCCTCTGCTGGAAATGCACTGACAAAATTGTGAAGGAAGAACAGCCTTCCCTTATGGAAGAAGTCAGGGGAATGGTTCGGCAGGAAATACAATCTTCCCTAGCCTCCTTCTCACAAGCCAGAGCTGAAGGTCCATCTCCCCCCAAAAGGAGAAAATATACGGTTAGGGAGACCTCTGATTCAGAATTAGGGTCTATGGAGGAACCGGAAGAAGGGGTCCTAAGTGAAGATCATGAGGAAGATAGGAAATATTACTTTTCGTCTGAGAATATGGAGGAATTGTTGTCGCAGGTGAGAGACACGATGCAGGTGGAAGAGGAGAAGGAAACCAGTACAGTTCAGGATGAAATGTTTGGCGGTCTGAAATCCAAGAAGAAGGTAGTGTTCCCTGTGCATGACAACATTTGGAGTCTTATTTTGGATGAATGGGAGTCACCTGAGAAAAGGCTTAGTATGGCAGGAGAAATGAAGGATAGATTCCCTCTAGATGAAAAGGCGGCTAAGCTATGGATGGAAGTCCCGAAGGTTGATGTACAGGTGGCAAGGGTTGCGAAGAAAACAACCCTTCCCTTTGAAGACTCATCACAGCTCAAAGATCCTATGGATAGGAAGATGGAAAGCCTTCTAAGGAAGGCATGGGAAACATCGGCGGCTTCACTGAAGACTAATATCGCTTCAACTTGTGTAGCTCGTTCCATGTTCCTCTGGCTCCAACATCTAGAGGAACATCTCTGGAAAGGTACCACTCAAGAGGACCTCCTAGCATCTCTTCCTTTTCTGCAGAAGGCCACTGGATTCCTAGCGGATGCCTTGGCGGAGTCGGTCAAGATTGCGGCATGATTGGCAGCATTATCAAATTCTACGAGAAGAGCTTTGTGGTTGAAGATGTGGAGTGGGGACAACGCATCAAAATCTAAGCTTTGTTCCATTCCATTTAAAGGAGAGTATATGTTTGGGGCGGTCCTAGACGAGTTGTTGGAGAAAGCATCCGACAAGAAGAAGTCTCTGCCAGAGCCAAAGAATCCAAAAAGTTTCAGAAAGAGACCATTTCTTCTCCCTCAACAACAACAGCAGCAAGCATTTCAGTACAGAGGCAAGGGTAAAACTGGTCGCTGGAGTTACACAAAAGGGGGAAGAGGTAGGAATATCTTTCAAGGTTCTAGGCAGGACAGACAATGACGCCAAGAAGGTAGGAGGCAGAATTGCGAGCTTCCTTCCTCAATGGCAGCTTATTGATTGGAAAAGGATTTGTCGTGGCAACAGTAGACCAGCCAGAGGCTTACTACCACGTGCCAATTCATCCGGATTACAGAAAATTTCTCAGATTTGCTGTAACTCAGAACCGAGAGGTACTTCATTTTCAATTCAATGTACTCCCCTTCGGCATTTCGTCAGCACCCCGCCTGTTTACAAAGATCATGGCAGAGGTAGTAGGTTTATCTAAGGAAACTGAATATCTGCATCGTCCCATATTTAGACAATTTTTTGGTGATGGTTCCCTCGGTTTCAAGTTTGGAAAGAGACCTCCAGATGACCCTCCAGATCCTGGAATCCTTGGGATGGTTGATAAACTACCAAAAGTCAGATCTGATTCCCTCCACCAGGAAGACCTCCTTGGGAATTCTCCTGGATTCTCAGCAACAAGCCTCTTTTCTGCCAAAAGAGAAGCAGATTCAGTTGAGGTCGAAAGTTTATGCACTAAAGAACCAGAGCGGAGTGTCATTAAGATTCGCCATGTCCGTTCTCGGGTCCATGACCTCATCTATTCAGGCGGTACCTTGGGCTCAAGCGCATTCAAGGGTCCTTCAAAACTACATCCTTTCCTGTTGGGACAGATCTCCAAGTTCCCTCTCCAACAGAATTCATCTGCCAGAGAAGGTGAAAGCATCTTTAAATTGGTGGCTCTGTCCAGGAAATCTGGAGAAAAGTTCAGCATGGATTCAACTTCCCTTGTTATCCGTCAAAACAGACGCAAGCAAAAGGGGATGGGAGCAGTAGTCTCCCACGTGGCCTTCCAAGGGGTCTGGTCGCAAGAAATAGCAGAGCAGTACTCAAACTTAAGAGAAATGAAAGTGGTGGAAGAAACCCTATGGGCAGCCACTACTGTGCTTCAGGGGTCGCATGTCAGAGTCTACTCGGACAATATGACAACTGTAGCCCACTTGAGACATCAGGAAAGTACAAGAAACAGGAGGTTACAGATGATCTCCGAAAGGATCTTCCACTGGGCGGAGCATAATCTACTATCCTTATCGGCTCTGCATCTGAGGGGCTCCGACAACTATCATGCAGATCTTCTGAGCAGAAAAGACATTCATCCAGGGGAGTGGAGCATGAACTCGAAGATATTTCAGATGATTGTTCAAAAGTGGGAATACCCAGATGTGGACCTGTTTGCGAACCAGGAAAACGCAAAAGTAAGAGCCTTTTTCTCTTTGAAACCCGAGGATTCAGCAACAGGGATAGATGCATTCGCTCACCCTTGGAAAGTTGGGCTCGCTAATGCTTTTCCCCTGATTCTGTTAATACCAAGGACTTTACAAAAAATCAGGTCGGAAGGGGTCAAGACTATCCTAATAGCTCCAATGTGGCCAAAAAGAGCATGGTTCGGAACATTGAGCAGTCTAAGAATGGATGATCCATTGATGCTTCCTCGAATCCACGATCTGCTGCATTAGGGCCAGATTTTCCATCCGGCCCCTCAGAATTTGGCTCTAGCTGCTTGGCTTCTGAGACCGCCCTCTGAAAAGCCAGAGGCTTCTCAGTACAGGTGATCCAAATGTGGCGCCCTGCTGTGCATTGGTGCCACAGAACCTAGAAGGGTGCATGGATGGATTTCTCCACAAGAGGCCCTCACTACATACAAACACCTCTACCTTCCAACTCATACCAGCAGAGGGAGCCCAGATAGAGAGAGAGCCTGAGAACGTGCCGACGCTCAGATAGCGGTGAAGACGCAGCACGTCAGCTGCCTAGTAGTGAGGGCCCCGAGTGTGGCCGACGGCAAGGAGAAAAAGGGGAGTGAAACCAAGGGGGCAGAGGAGCACAATAAGCTCACCCCGTTATATCTACCGGACACCGGGTCCGCACCTACAGGGACCCTTTACACCCAGTGGGGATAACCGGAATCCCAGGAGGACTACAAGTCCCTGGCAAACCTGAAGGCTAGACACACACAGGATCAGGAACCACGAAGGCCCCGACGTCCAGGGAAAGTGGTTACCAACCAGAGGTCCTGTTTCTGAGCATCTGGTGAAGTAAAAGCAGGACACATAAGCTATGCCCAGTTGCAGGCTGGCCAGGAGCATACATAGGGACAGACACGGATCAGGAGGCCCTATACCCGCTCCCTGGGGAGAAGTCCAAAAGTGCGCCCTTCATCTGGAGTACCCTGGACGTACCTAACAGCTGTACCAGTAAAGGTAATGAAGCAAATCCCCTGTCTCTGTCCGTTACTCCTGCTGTGCCATCGCTTTCCCTGCACCACAACACTCAGCGCAACCTGCATCATTTATACTGCCCTGAGGCCTGCTGCACCTGTGGGGAGCCGTTCCATCTCAAGCTGTCCTGACATCTGCCTCGGAGGACTGTTGCAGCGCTGGTGATCCTCACCAGACACCACAGGTGGCGTCACGACAAATTCCCTACAAATAATTCCTTTTGGCACTGACCGCCCTGGGCCAGCCACCGCGATAATCCCCGTAGGCAGTCTTAGGCCCGGCTGCCGGGTGCCCCGCGACACCCCTGGGGGCGAGTCACATACACTGCAGAAAAGCAGAAAACCAGTCACAAATTCCATCTATGGAAAAATCTAGAAAGCTTTCAAGCTATGGTATGAGCCTCGTCCATTAGATCCCTTTCGGCCTGACGTGGCCAGAATCTTGGATTTCCTACAGAACGGTCTGTCTAAAGGATTAAGACCAAGCACGCTGAAGGTCCAAGTCTCGCCTTTATGTTCCTATTTTGATGCTGATTTGGCCCAAAACAGATGGATTAAGAGGTTCATGATAGCTGCTTCTCGGATTAATCCAACAAGAGCTAAAATAGTTCCACCTTGGGATCTCAACGTAGTTCTTAGAGGTCTAACTATGCATCCTTTCGAGCCAATAGCCAAGGCACACATAGACAAATTGTCTTGGAAAGCGGCATTGCTTGTAGCTCTGACTACAGCCAGAAGAGTGAGTGAAATCCAAGCCCTGTCTATCAGAGAGACTTATTGTCGTATTTTGGAGGACAGGATCATCCTCCAGTTGGATCCTTCTTTTCTACCTAAAGTGTCGTCTAATTTTCATATGTCTCAGCCCATAATTCTTCCGTCATTCTGTCAAAATCCATCAAATAGCAAGGAAGAAGAATTCCACGCGTTGGATGTAAGAAGGACTATAATCCGCTATTTGAGGCAGACTGAAACCTGGAGGAAGGATCAGAACCTATTTGTCCAATATGGAGGCCCCAATAAAGGAAAGCAAATTGCAAAAATACGCTAGCAAATTGGATTAAGAAAGCAATTTGTGAAACATACATAGTTCAAGATTTGCCTCCTCTGGAATCCTTGAAAGCTCTTTCTACTAGTGCTATGTCGGTCTCCTGGGCGGAAAAAGCTAGTGCATCCATTGAGCAGATTTGCCGGGCAGCTACATGGTCGTCTGTCCATACCTTTGCTAAGCATTATAGACTAGATGTAATATCTAATAGAGACTTAGCATTTGGAAGGAAAGTCCTTCAGGCTGTTGTCGCTCCCTAAAATTCATTCTTTGGTATTACTCCAGGTGTGCTGTCATGGAGGGGATTGGAGAAAATAGAATTAGACTTACCAGTAATTCGGTTTCTAAGACCCTCCACAACAGCATGGGTAGTTCCCTCCATTTCTTTGATTGGAAAAATCCTTAGTGTTAATAAATATTTAGAGCATTCATACTGTGTGGTCCTTTGAAAACACTGGGGATTGTAGCAGAGAGGGGCTATTTAACATCTTGTTTTCCTGTCCCTAATTAGGATGGGGAGGCTACCTCCAGGTGTGCTGTCGTGGAGGGTCTTAGAAACAGAATTACCGGTAAGTCTAATTCTATTTTTCTTTTTTTACCATTTTTATTCTTTTTTTCAACTATTAACTTGGTCACACTATATAAATACATGCCGGTTGCAAGGATTTATATAGTGTGACCAAGTTGTCAAGCACTTTCCAAGTGATGCTAAAATCGCTTGGAAAGCAGTTGACAACCCGCATGCGGACATGCATGTGAAAAACGCTTCACTTACGTTTGTCCCTGGCAGGAAAAACGCATGTAAAATCTGCATGCGTTTTTTCTGCCAGGGAGATGCAGAAACATTCAGGAAAAATCCGGAGCATTTCTGCATCGTGGGCATGTGGCGCCCCTGAGGGTTCAGTCGCCACAGAGGTATTGCACCTCACCCAGAGGTGTGGTGTCTCCCTTCACTCAGGTAAGATGGGAGTGCTGCAGAGAACCCCCCAAAACACCTGCATCCAACATTACACTGCTTCAGACCGGCTGGAAGGGCAACATGCAGAGAGCAGCTGCTGAGCCCTGTCCCTGGCTGGAGTGGGGGAAACCCAAAGGTAGGGGGAACCAGTAGTGGGTGTGGGTGGAGGAAGCAGTTAGAAGGAGCACACAGTAGGTATATAATGGGAAGCAATCTTAGGGTGGCAGTTCAGAACAGAATGGTCAGTCAGTACAGTACAGACGGTCAGTGAGGACTGTCTGGGAGCAGAGGCTCAGCAGGAGCTCTGCTCCACAAGAAGGGCCCGGGATAGAGGCCCCGGAGGGGAGCAGGGAGTAGACTCCATTCTAAGAAGGGATCCCAGGGGTACGGCGCGTGGAGGACAGCACCCGTACACCCCGCATCTGTCAGAAGACAGAGGGATCGGTTGCTGCATTCTAATCTCCAGGGGGTGAGGTTGGTCCCGGATCCGACGTATAGGAAGGACTTCAGCATACCCGAGCGGGATTGAGAGTGGGCAGCGCAGGGCAGCAGGGAGAAGGACCTAGTGTGAAGACGGTCAAAGTAGGAACACGGGAAAGTGGGGTTCTGCCAAGCATTCCTAAACTTCCTGAGGAAGGATTGAACCCCTGCCAGGGTGACCACGGCGCAACGTGGGAGGTCTTCACCTGTAACGTGCACTTGTGTGTTTCCTGAAGAACTGTGAATAAAAATCTTGGACGACTGCACTGAGTTGCCTCCGTCTATTCCTTCACTGGTGCCATTTCCCTCCCTGCACTATAACGCCCAGCGCACCCTCCATCAATTTACACTGCCCTGAGGCCCGCTCCACCCGTGGGGAGCCGTTCCATCTCTAGCTGCCCTAACATCTGCCTCAGAGGACTGTTGCAGCACTGGTGATCCTCACCAGACACCACAGGTGGCTTCACGACAAATCCTATAAATAATCCCTTTTGAACTGACCGCCCCGGGCCAGCCACCGTGATATTCCCCAAAGCAGCCATAAGGCCCGGCTGCCGTGTGCCCCGCGGCCCAGGGGGCAGCGAGTCACCACTTGGCGTCACGAACAGGATATGTGACCAGCCCGCCATCTGCGGGTAATGTGCGCCTAAAGAAGTGTTTTCTGCCTTGAATGTGGCGCCCGCCCCAGAAGAATGGGCACCATTATGTGCGTGCTAAAGAACAACAGAATGGAACCTCCCGTCGTGGGCCGAGTCCCAGAATGGCGCCAAAAGCAGGCCCTGCCCCTTGCAACAGTGACTGTCCGCATAGATGTGTCCGTCAAAGCGGGGAGGCCGACACAGGGAGTGACCGACAGCAAAGTGCCATGGGACCGCCCCCGAAAGAGGAGAGGAGGTGGAGAGAAGCTGCGTAAAGACCGGGAGGTGTCAGGCCGAGCTGACGCAGTCGCGGGAGCAGGTAGGAGTGATGTCCCTTTCCCAAATGCGGCTGGCGCTGCTCCATCCCTGGTCCCCCTGCAGCCTGAGGCTGATGACCAGGCTGGGTCAGCCTGCAGAAACCAGGGGTTCCCCCGGAGGGGGCCCCACTGTTAAACTGTTTTAGTTAACTGGACTGTACATAAGTTGCCCGGAAGGGTGCAGTTGACTTCATGTTTGCTACCCAGTTACCCGTCAGGGTACAGAGACTGACAGGCTGAGGACTGTGAGAAGCCGGACGTTGACATTGTACATAGTTTAGCACTTCTTAAAGTGCATCCTATTGGTTTTATAATTACAAATATACCTCAGAACAAAAACCCGTTTGGCGTGGCGGAAGACGAGGTCCAGGATTGGATCATCTATGCCCTGCAGCCATGCCCAGGGCCTACGTTGAGGGTTTGTGGACGGGTCCCTCATGCTGCTACTGTTGCACCCTGGTGCTGGAACTGTCTTGAAAATTGTTTTATATGACAATGCTCTTATGATGTTTTATAATGTAACCAGTAACATTAAAAGAAATGTGCCTCCCATAAAGGGAAGAAATGTTGTTTTATGGTCTTATATGCGGATGCATCTTAAAAATTTTGCATGTCAGTTATGCCTGGTTTTGCTCTGTTCCAGCCCGCGGACGTGCTGTGTTTTACCGGGGGGGGGAATGTGGCGCCCCTGAGTGTTCAGTCGCCACAGCGGTACTGCACCTCTCCCAGAGGTGTGGTGTCTCCCTTCACTCAGGTAAGATGGGAGTGCTGCACGGAACCCCCCAAAACACCTGCATCCAACATGCAGAGTGCAGCTGCTGAGCCCTGTCCCTGGCTGGAGTGGGGGGAACCCAAAGGTAGGGGGAACCAGTAGTGGGTGTGGGTGGAGGAAGCCGTTAGAGGGAGCACTTATACAGTAGGTATATAATGGGAAGCCATCTTAGGGTGGCAGTTCAGAACAGCATGGTCAGTCAGTCTACCATTGGGCCATATAAGACGTTCTTCATCTCCCGTTGCAGTGGGGTTTTTATTTGTCAAAAAAAAAGACTGGGGGTTGCGCCCCCGCCTTGATTTTCGCGAGTTTAATCGGATCACGGTCTGGGATGCATATTCTCTCCCTCTCATCCCCGACCTCTTTAGAAAAAAATTTGGCTCCTACGATTTGATTAAACTAGACCTCAGGGGGGCTTATAATCTCATTCACATTGAGGAGATGAGTGGAAGATGGCCTTCAATACTCCTGAGGGGCACTATGAAAAGCTTGTGATGACATTTGGGTTGACTAATGCTCCCGCTTTCTTTCAACACTGTTAGTGACATTTTTAGTCATCTGGCAGGTAGATCACAACAAACCAATCTTGATTACATATTAATTTATTTACCTCCAGTCACATCAGGTACATGTCAGGCAGGTCGTACAGATACTCAAAGATAATAAATTATTTGTCAAACCAGAGAAATGTATGTTCTCCATTCAGGGTTAGTTCTTATCATTCACCGTTTTTGCATGGATCTGGCCAAAGTCCGGACGGTACTGGATTGGTATTATATTCAAGACTTAAAGGCGTTACAAAGTTTTTTGGGTTTCGCCAGCTACTACTGTAAGTTCATCAAAAACTTTTCGGTAGTGGCCAAACCTCTGATGGACGATTTTGCCAAATAGAAAAAAAAAATAAAGATTTTATTATTTTACTTTCCATTCTTGTAGCTAAACACAATCCAGCTAAGTTTAAAATTGAAATGAAGCCCCTATACCCCCCTCTCTAGGTGCTTCTGTACCAACTCCTCCCTGGTCCAGGATGGTCTCTATATCACGGCCTCCAGCAATAACCTATTGACACATGATTGTGGCAGCCCTCACGTGCTGATATATCACACTGCCAATAGAAGTGGGAAGCGGCACAGAAATCACAAAATAAAGGCAGTGTTTGTGGTAATGCAAGAATCCAACAAGCAGAGTAATCCACACGTCATACAACAGCCCAACATGGATGATGAAAAGCTGCGTCTTCAGGCGTCTGTGTAAGAACATCACATTTTTGTTTTCCTTCCAGAATAAGCACCAAATGGAATAGCTGAATGCCAGGATACAGAGACCGGCGGGGGGCAGGGAAGCGCAGTCCGCTGGATTTTGTGCTGGTTTCACAAGCGGTCACCCTGCAGTTTTCTCCGGATAATGCTGTGGAGACTATTCACAACACATCTAATAATTGTGAACCTTCCACTCACATGTTTATTATCTTGTCCGCTGGTCAGACTGGGGGGGATGAAAGCTGGACAAGGGATGAAGAATGATCCTTATTACATATAATGGGTGCACTGAGCGATTGTGAAAAGTCGCAGAGGACTGAGAGCAGAAGGGCAGAGTGTTTCCTCTTCCTCACAGGGACCAGCACAGAAGCCGGAGCAGAAGGGCAGAGGGTTTCCTCTTCCTCACAGGGACCAGCACAGAAGCCGGAGCAGAAGGGCAGAGGGTTTCCTCTTCCTCACAAGGACCAGCACAGAAGCCGGAGCAGAAGGGGAGACAAGGGCTGAGCCACTTACACAGACAGAAAGCTGAGGAGAGGAGGACATGTTATTACTCCAGGATCCGCTCCATTCATTCCCTATGTGGCATTCAAGCGCTGAGCTCGGCTTTTCCGGAGCCCCATAGAGAATGAATGGAGCTGCAGTTGATCCCTGACTTTCCACTCCTTCCCGATCAGACGATGGCTCGCAGCGGTCAGACCCCACGGTCAGTAAGTGATCACCGAGCCTGTGGATAAGTGATAACTTGTTTTCTTCAGACATCCCCTTTAAGTAATGGAGCATGCCAGCAGAGAAGGTGGGAGGAGGCGCTGGTTACAGGGGAGACTTTACCTCTGGAGGCTGCATATAGGGCATGTGAGGGGCGGAAACTTCCCATATTCATCATTACTGAACCCCCGCTCTGTGCGGCTCTTATATGAGCTGCAGGAGATGCAGCAGTTACTAATCAGCCGCTCTCCGTTCACTTGCAGCCGTCCGAGCTCTGCTGTGCCTGTTAGGGGTGAAGTTAGGGTCCTTCGAGGCATCTACTATGCAGCCTGCACAGCAGATCACAGCCCGAGCACAGCGTCTCCGGGTAAATCTCCACCTTGTGAGTTGCTTCTTGTGCAGCAGCCCCATGCAAGTTGCTCTGCTCTCCTCGGCCAGCTCCTGCTGAATACTGAGCTCCTCTGCCCAATCTAGGAGCTCAACAGCCCTGATCACGTCAGTGGTAGCCCAGCGCTGCTGGATCAGATTTACAAATGGCAAACTAATCAGCCCTAGGTATTTCTAATATGTGCAGAGCAGGCGACATAAGTCTGACCGGTGTCCTCATAGACCTTTCCTCAGCCGGGGTCTAATAGGAGCAGTAAGATGGCCGTCATGGGGTCCATTGTGAGATCTCAGCTGCCATAGAAACTCATTGGCACTATGATCATGCCTCCCTCTCCTGTCTAAAGTGCCTAAATGCTGTGGAAGCCCCCTACTGTGTCATACAATGGATTAAGCTGCCAGGATCAAGGTTGGCTCCACTGTGGGCAGCTGATGCAGGAGCAGGACTGTGTTATACAGCCACACTTCTGCCGCAGATCTTGTAAGGACCTGCCTGATGATAATGTGTCCTATAGAGCAGGTCTTGGTACCGGACTGCCCTGTACATATTTACCACTAGCTGGGAACCAGTTACTTACAAGGTCTAGTTTCGGATGTGTTTCCAGGATCTGTAGTTATCAGCATTTTATCCTTAAGGCCGAGTTATAATATCACTGTAACACTCTCGCCCTGTACCTGTATGCCTGCCCTGTGTGCTGCACAAAAGTATATAACAAAATGTGTGTACACAGATATCTATCTCCTGAATGGTATTACTGCTAGATCTCCTGTACATAGAAATATGAGGTTCTTAGCGCACATTTTGAGCAAATTGTGCGAGCCCATCTGCCAACGTCAAGGCGACCTCTTCAGATGGGTCCCTACACTAACATTACACTAACTTACTAACTGGGACTAGTTTTTTGTATTATTATTATTACCACCATTTTTACTATTTATTATTATTGCATTAATGCAATTAATTGTAACTGTTATAAAACGAATTAAAAAAATGTAATTCTAATTTTTTTTTATTAATCTTGTGATTCTAATAATGGTATTACTAAAATCCCTATGCCTAAAGCTGTTGATCCAGAAGAAGGCAAAAACCCCAGGACTCCTTCAGCCAATTTGTGTCATAGGGGAAAAATTCCTTCTTGACCCCGGCAAAAGGCGATCAGTCCTAGGACCCTGGATCAAACCTAATAATGTTATTACAAGTTATATAATATTACACTAATTATTGTACTACTGGAGTTATTTTAATTTGTTTTTATAAATCTATTTGATATGGTTATTATTACATTGTGCTATCTTATTACAGTATTATTCTTCTTTCCTTTCACTACTAATACTGCCCTAAACCTACAGTGTTGATCCAGAAGAAGGCAAAAACCCCAGGACACCTTCAGCCAATTTGTGTCACAGGGGAAAAATTCCTTCTTGACCCCGGCAAAAGGCGATCAGTCCTAGGACCCTGGATCAAACCTAATAATGTTATTAGAAGTTATATAATATTACACTAATTATTGTACTACTGGAGTTATTTTAATTTGTTTTTATAAATCTATTTGATATGGTTATTATTACATTGTGCTATCTTATTACAGTATTATTCTTCTTTCCTATCACTACTAATACTGCCCTATACCTACAGTGTTGATCCAGAAGAAGGCAAAAACCCCAGGACACCTTCAGCCAATTTGTGTCACAGGGGAAAAATTCCTTCTTGACCCCGAGAAAAGGCGATCAGTCCTAGGACCCTGGATCACACTGCTATTCTACCTACTACTATTACTACTGTTATTTTATTACTTTCTTACTATTATCACTAGTATTATTACTCATATTACACTAATATGGATATACTACCACTATATTACTACCATCCCTTTCCCCCTAGGGATCTTAAGGTGCAGTTCTGTCCTCCTCCTCCTATTCTGTCCTCCTCCTCTTCCATCCTCCTCCACTTCCGTCCTCCTCCTCTTCCGTCCTCTTCCTCTTACGTCCTCCTCCTCTTCCGTCCTCCTCCTCTTCCATCCTCCTCCTCTTCCGTCCTCCTTCTCTTCCATCCTCCTCCTCTTCTGTCCTCCGCCTCTTCCGTCCTCCGCCTCTTCTGTCCTCCGCCTCTTCCTTCCTCCGCCTTTTCTGTCCTCCGCCTCTTCCGTCCTCCTCCTCTTCCGTCCTCTTCCTCTTACGTCCTCCTCCTCTTACGTCCTCCTCATCTTCCGTCCTCCTCCTCTTCGGTCCTACTTCTCTTCCGTCCTCCCCCTCTTCCGTCCTCCGCCTCTTTTGTCCTCCGCCTCTTCCATCCTCCGCCTCTTCCGTCCTCCGCCTCTTCCGTCCTCCTTCTCTTCCATCCTCCTCCTCTTCCGTCCTCCTCCTTTTCCGTCCTCCTCCTCTTCTGTCCTCCTCCTCTTCCATCCTCCGCCTCTTCCGTCCTCCATCTCTTCCGTCCTCCGCCTCTTCCGTCCTCTTCCTCTTCCTTCCTCCTCCTGAGACGTAATAAATAGCATTAAAGCTGCAGTAATTGTTTATATTATATATACACACTGCTCAAAAAAATAAAGGGAACACTCAAATAACACATCCTAGATCTGAATGAATGAAATATTCTCATTGAATACTTTGTTCTGTACAAAGTTGAATGTGCTGGCAACAAAATCACACAAAAATCATCAATAGAAATCAAATGTATTAACCAATGGAGGCCTGGATTTGGAGTCACCCCCAAAATTAAAGTGGAAAAACACACTACAGGCTGATCCAATTTTGATGTAATGTCCTTAAAACAAGTCAAAATGAGGCTCAGTATTGTGTGTGGCCTCCACGTGCCTGTATAACCTCCCTACAACGCCTGGACATGCTTCTGATGAGGTTGCGGATGGTCTCCTGTGGGATCTCCTCCCAGACCTGGACTAAAGCATCCACCAACTCCTGGACAGTCTGTGGTGCAACGTGACGTTGGTGGATGGAGTGAGACATGATGTCCCAGATGTGCTCAATGGGATTCAGGTCTGGGGAACGGGCGGGCCAGTCCATAGCTTCAATGCCTTCATCTTGCAGGAACTGCTGACACTCTCCAGCCACATGAGGTCTGGCATTGGGCACAACCCCCATCTGTGGACGTCTGGCCCTCATCCCACTCTCATGGAGTCGGTTTCTAACAGTTTATGCAGACACATGCACATTTGTGGCCTGCTGTAGGTCATTTTGCATGGCTCTGGAAGTGCTCCTCCTGTTCCTCCTTGCACAAAGGCGGAGGTAGGGGTCCTGCTGCTGGGTTGTTGCCCTCCTATGGCTCCCTCCACGTCTCCTGGTGTACTGGCATGTCTACTGGTAGCGCCTCCAGCCTCTGGAACTACGCTGACAGACGCAGCAAACCTTCTTGCCACAGCTCGCATTGATGTGCCATCCTGGATGAGCTGCACTACCTGAGCAACTTCTGTGGGTTGTAGAGTCCGTTTCATGCTACCACGAGTGTGAAAGCACAACCAACATTCAAAAGTGACCAAAACATCAGCCAGAAAGCATTGGTACTGAGATATGGTCTGTGGTCTCCACCTGCAGAACCACTCCTTTATTGAGTGTGTCTTGATAATTGCCAATAATTTCCCTCTATTGTCTTCCATTTGCACAACAGCATGTGAAATTGATTGTCAATCAGTGTTGCTTCCTAAGTGGACAGTTTGATTTCACAGCAGTTTGATTTACTTGGAGTTATATTCTGTTGTTTAAGTGTTCCCTTTATTTTTTTGAGCAGTGTATATTTTCTCATGTCATGTATTTACTACTAAAAGTAATTTTTTACATTTAGGTTTCATTAAGTGTTTTTCACCGGCTATTACAGACTTATTGTTTCCCTGCACATTCAAGTTTTATGTTTTCTTTGGGCATAGATCAGCTAATAGGCACTCAGGAAAAAAAAACAGATTAAAGATCTACAAACTCTCCCTTAAGACTAAGGAGCTCACTGATAGATTCTCAGTTAGCTAATTTTGCAGCCAGCAATAGACAGTGCAGCACAGATGCTACAGAAGGCAACATTTTTAATGAAACTCAATTACAGAAATCGATTTTAGCCCCAAATACTTGCATTAAAGTAAAAAAAAATGGCCCCAAAGCTGGACAACCGCTTTAACTCCTTACCAACATCTGCCGTACATGTATGGTATAAGTCAGTAGCGGGTGTATGGAGCAGGGTCAGCTCGCCCCGTACATGGCAGATAATGGCTGTGACAAACAACCAGGACCTGCCTCTAACAGCTGCGAGTGGAGCGAAGATCTGCCCACCACTGTTAACCTGTTCAGTGCTGCTGTCAATCTCTAACAGCAGCATTAACAGCGCGCCAGCATTGGGACGCGTCGTTCCATACGCCCACCGGCGCTCCTGTGACGCGATCATAGGGCGCCGATGGACTGCTATGACATCCGGGGGTCTGCTGAAGCCTCCGTGCCTGTCATTATAAAGCTTCATTTGGGCTGTAAAGAAGACCGTGGTTTTGCTATATGGAGCATTACTGTGGTATCGCTGTATATAGCACAAGCAATCAGATGATGTATACAAATACAGTGAAAAAAAGTATATATATATTTATTAAAACCCCACACGTTCAACTCACCTCCCACTAAAAATAAAGATAATAAAAATATACACATTTTGTGGTATGGTCTCTTTCAGAGAAATACAATCTATCAAAATATAAAAAAAAAAACGATCAGTGAACACAGAAAAAAATTCAAAAAGACAAAATTGCATTTTTTCGTTCGCCTCAATACTGCAGAAAATCCTGTAAGAAGCGATGACCATGACATATGTGTCCCAAAATGTTATCAATAAAGTCCTCTTGCCCTTCAAAAAATAAGCCCCCACACAGCTCCATCAACCCGGAAACTGAAAATGTTTCGGGTCTCAGAAAAAATGGTGACAGCATCAAAAAAAAGTTTTTTTCTTTTGCCAAAACTATTGGAGAAGTTTGGTCTTGCTGTAATCACACTGAGGAGTAGGATCCTATTACCAGGTCATTTTTACCACACAATGTGCGCCGTTAAAACCGTTCCCAGAAAAACAATGTCAGGCTTTTTTTTCCGCACTTTTACTGCACTTGAAATGTTTTTCGCGTTTTCTAGGACTATGTGGTAAATGAATGGTGTCATTTATAAGGACAGCTCATCCTACAAAATAACAAGACCTCACACTATGTGGACAGATATCAAAAAGTTATAGCCCTTGGAAAAAGCGGAGGAAAAAACAGAAAAAAAACATAAATTGGTTATGTCGGGAAGGGGTAAAGCTGAAGAAACGCATGTAAGAGCAGAATATGGAGGAAGGTCAGATATCACAGACTGGTGGATACTACCTGCTCCATCGCTGGCAGAATACTCCACCCCCATGGTGTCCGCTGATATCTTCTCTTGTAGCAACGTCTCCAAACTCTATAAAACATCGGGAACAGTCAGCAGAGGGTTTGATGATTGGCTCATATTGGCGATATACTCAGGGGCATTACTGGGGCCAGGGAAGATTGGGAATGAATAGCGTATTGACTGTTAGAGATGTGATCTCTTCCATTAAAGGGGATGTCTAGTTGGAACAAGTTATCACTGATCTCTGGATAGGTGATGACCTGTCCCAGTGGGAGCACCCCTTTATTATGTGGTATATATGGAGGATGTGATATCATGCAGAGTTCTAGCAGTATTACACTTCGGTCCGTTCTGCGTGCATCTGGGCCATTCCCTATGGAGGAGCGGAGCTGGGGGGAAATATCAGGATCTCATCGCTGGATCCATCCAGATGGGAGATGTAACGAGTGCGGCGCCCCCCACTGGTGTCTCAGCGTATTATGTGTTGGGGAATAATAACTTATTGTCTGGTAAATGTGCTGATTCCTGTCAGTTGTGGTCGCTGAGTGCGTGTGATGGGATGTGGCTCCGTCCGTTATATTATATCACGTCTTATACCTATAATCTCTTGCTGATCGCAGGTGTCTGTCTTCACACTCAGATGAGAAGGAACAAACTGACGATATAGGACTTTTTTTTTTTTCCCAAATTCAAACCGAGCAATCCTATTGGCTGAGCATGAATGCAGTTACCATGGTGACAGAAGTAGCAGCAGATTTAAAGGGACAAAACACTAATATTGTACTAAAGTGTATTTTATTATATATTTCACATAACTGACTGGGTACACCTTGGTGCGGGTGGGATGGCTTTTTTTAAATCAAAAACCATGTTTACTAAGTACCCTATATTATATATATTCACTATTGCTTTTTACTTACTTATAGCAGGGTATATGCTCATATTGTTTCTATCCTAAGTTTATCTATTTTCTAATAGAGACATGACCAGTCCCCTTTAGAATTTTATAGTGACCCCATTGAGGTCATGGACTGATATTGGGGATTGCAGAGTTGGGGCAAGGTGACAGGTGACAGTAAGTGACATCAAATGAAGGCTATGGTGCATACACAGTAAATCAGTTGTGTTATTCCACAGAAATGCTGTTCTATAAAACACAAAATATCTTCATATGGTGAGGAGTTGTGTTGTGTTTTCATCATTTACATTCTAGCGTGGTGATCACATAAAATGTAAAATTCCTATTAAATAATTACTGAATGACAGTAGCCTGTATCCCTGGAGGACAAGTCATTTACCGCTTCACCAGGTTTGATGTTCTAATGCATTTAGATGTTTCAGTATTTGTATATATGTATATATATATTTTTTCCCCTCTTAAGGGTATTCAAGCGCAGACGGTGACCAACTTCTTCCTCGCCTTTGAAGCACAGCTTTCAATTATTCCTGTCGTAAACAAGGTAAAAAGCTTAGAGCCGAGCACTATCAGACTCCTTCAGTCCCGCAGCAGGTAAATCTGTGAACATCGCCGGCACTGCTGCTGTTCCTAGCACCGATCCCTCTATGAGCGGCTGTGCAGTAATGAAGGCAGGATTCACCCCAAACTTGCTCGTCTTTTTTTTCGATTTCCAGTTCTGGTAATTAGTTATACACATGTATATATCCAGTGGTCAACTCACAACCTGTGTATGGAAAATGAATTGTTTGCTGTATGCATCGCATTTGTAGGATGCACACTGTTCATTTCATTATGGAGCGGAGTAGGAGGAGACTTTCATTACTGTTCCCTTTACTTCCTCCCTGCTGATAGGAAATGCCATGCTGTTTGCTTGTGTCCTGTGATTACAGCAGCCTGCAACAGTTTTCAAGCGTGCACTTCCCGGCTCAGGCATCAAGCAGTAAATGATAAAATTAAAACGCTGCTATCCCTTTGTTAGTCACTTTTTTATCTTCTTCCCCCTTCTACGAATGCTGTAGTCCGTTATTCTAGAACTGCTCTGAAAATGGTTCTCTCTGGAGTGTTGGGATTTGGGTTTAGGGTGGGTTAGGGAATTGAAGTTCAGATACTTTGTTCATGTTTTATACTATGGAATTACTATGTCATGTATGTTATTTGAAAGATGGAAAATTTGTATTTGGAGTTTTTCAATAAAAATAATTTGATTAAAAAAAATTATGAAATTAAAATTCCTCCTGTTCTTGAGAAAGAATAGGATTTTTACTAAGAGGTAAATTGCACGTTCCTTGTTTTACAGGCACTTTACATTTTTGCTAGTTTTGTGCGATTACACAATCCCTTTTAAAGGCCAGTGCCAGTTGTACATCTCTCCCTAAACTCTTGCTCAGCACTATATTTTATGCCAGTTTTATTATATGGTTTCTAGATTTTGTCCAGCTTTGATAAATAATTAGTATTTATACTTTTGCTTTTAGATAGACTTGAAGAATGCAGATCCGGAGAGGGTGGAGAAACAAATTGAGAAGATGGTTGACATTCCCGCTAGTGACTGTATCCGGGTACAATGCGCTCCAGATCAAAATCATTCCTGTAGGCAAATTTAACTTCGCTGTCTGTACCTTGTCTTTTTTTTTTTTTCTACAAAATTTGTCTGGAAAAGGGGCAATGTAGCGAGGAATTCACATCAATTTTTGGTGTTAAAAAAACACGAAACTATTTTGTGACGCATCATTTTTGCGCAAAAATGTGCAGCTTCCTATTTTACAGCACTCTTGCAACTTTTAGAAATTGGGCTTGGAAAGCTACACAGGTCTAAGAACGACTGGTGACGTTAAAAGTGGATAAAGATACACGGTGGCTCAGTGGATAAAGATACACGGTGGCTCAGTGGATAAAGATACACGGTGGCTCAGTGGATAAAGATACACGGTGGCTCAGTGGTTAGCATTGGTGCTTTGCAGCACTGGGATCCTGGTTTCAAATCCCACCAAGGATGACATCTGCAAGAAGTTTGTATGTTCTCCCCATGTTTTCGTCGGTTTCCTCCCACACTCCAAAGACATACTGATAGGGAATGTAGATTGTGAGCCCCAATGGGGACAGCAATGATAATGTCTGTAAAGCGCATCGGAATAGGTTGATGCTATATAAGTGAGTAAAATGAATAAATAAAGATGGAAGTGCTGCATAAACATTTATCAAACATCGTGCAACTCTTTGATACATTTGGCACAAATAATGGTAACACAACCACAAGCAAAACTGACCTGAGGAAGTCGCTTTATGATACATTTTTCGGAAAGAATTTGAAAGATTTAAAGCGTTAGAAATGAACAAGATTATCCAATATCACAGAAAAAGGAAAAGTCTCCAGATGTCTTTATGCCGGATGCCGGTATGTGTCCATACCTAAAGAAGAGCTGTCAGAAGAATTGGTAAGGAATCCTTTAGTAAACATAAATATCCATAGGGGTTTTGAGTGTTAAAAAAAAAAAAGATCATCTAAAAGATTTTGTGATCTGATTGTAATAACATTACAGCCCCATTCAGACTTACAGGTTTTATCCATGAGAAACTGAGCAGAACGATATATAGGTTTGTGGGAGAAGATTCAGTATAAATTGTAATTCATTCATTAGATTTGAGAGTCCTCAGTGGTTGATACCTTTAATGGCTAACTGAAAAGATGGTAACAAATTGCAAGCTTTCCAGACTACTCAGGCCTCTTCATCAGGCAGACCTGAGACCTGAGTAGTCTGGAAAGCTTGCAATTTGTTACCATCTTTTCAAACAGGTTTCATTTCTTGTGATTCATTGGAGCCGAGGTCTAAACTGTATTAAGAAATTAATTTCTCTGTTTATTTCTATTAGATCTCGGCGAAGCTTGGAACAAATGTGGAAAGTGTTCTTCAAGAAGTTGTCAGGAGGCTTCCACCGTGAGTATGGACTAATGCGGCTCTATCCATCTTCTCTTTATTAAAGGGAACCTGTCACCTTGAAAAATGCTATGTACCTGCAGGTATAGGGTTAATCTGCAGATAAATATTGTTACAATGTTGCCCGGCCGCCTTATTGATAATGCAGGTACCGGGAGAAAATTAACTTCTTTCCTCCCTGCAGCTGCCGGCCTTCACTCATCGTTGTGCACGGAGCGGCTACAGTCTTGGATCACAGCACCGCTCACTATATCGGAGGTGACGGCTGTAAACCTGGCCCGGATTTTGATTGACAGCTTGCTCTGCACAGATGCGCTGCAGAACCACTTACAATCTGAGTGAAGGAGTAGTATGTTCACAGATAGAGAATATGGCTCATCCACGTGCGGATCTGCTCCACGTCCGATTACATATTTGTGGGAGAAACCCTAGTGGCAGCCTCATATTTCTGACATGGATCCTCTAGCACTATTTGTGAAACTGCGGCTCCCAGCATAACTTGATGAGAGACCGTCAGCCTGCTGGGATCTGTAGTTTCACTACAGCAGGATTGTCACAAGCTGCGGACCTCCTCTCACTCCAGCACTGGTCGACATTTTCAGCACGTGAACGTACGCCATGCTTTCCGGAGACACAAGGGTGTAGATAACTTTATCAAACCCTTGACTGTAAGTTTGCTGAACCCTAAGTGGATTTGATTGTTCCCACAGTTTCAGTTTTGGACCATTTAAGGGGAATTTACAGGGTTCTGGCCACTGACCAGGGGGATCAGTATCCCTGTATGTCTTTGTATATACTTGATAAAGACCTATAACAGGTCGAAATGTTATGTGATGGCAGAATAAACTTTGTCTTTTGGAATTCATCACCCTGGACTGAACGCGGTTTACTTACCTTTATACCCCTTAACAGGATGTCTTATTTTTGTGTTTTAGTCCCAAGATTGAAAAGGGCCGCCCTCTTAAAGCCCTGCTGTTTGACTCAACGTTTGATCACTACAGAGGCGTGGTAGCCAGCATCGCCCTGTGTGGAGGTGACGTGTGTAAAGGCAATAAATCGTGTCTGCCCACTCTGGCAAGTGCTATGAAGTCAATGAGGTTGGCATACTGACCCCAGAGGAAGTACCAGCTGAAAAACTAAGTTTTTTTTAATAATCTTATTAGCCTTTCCCTCTGTCTTCACCAATCAGCCCTCTGTATTGATGATCAGATCAAAGATCTAGACAGGGATTGTCTCACGCTGCATCTCCTTCCTGATTGTATCACGGAGAAGACAGAAGCTGCCTTATCCCATTCTCAAAGAAATGCAGAACCCAATGCATCTGCTGTCCGTGATCCGCTTATTGTCAGAGGACATCATTAGGGACTGCATTTTCTCATTGCTTAGAAATTGTTGGGGGATCCTGCTAATCGCTGAAAAATAAAACTGCAACAACGCTCCATTTAAGGCAGTGTTTCCCAAACTCCAGTCCTCATGGCCCCCAACAGGTCAGGTTTTCCCCCCAACAGGTCATGTTTTCAGGATTTCCTCAGTATTACACATGTGATGAAAGTATCATCAAGGAATCAGAAATTCTCTCACCTGTGCAATACTATAGAAATCCTAAAGACATGACCTGTGGGGGGCCGTGGGGACTGGAGTTTGGGAAACACTGATTTTAAAGGGACTGTCAGCACAGAATGACTGTTGAAATCAAGTACAAGCGCTCCATGGATCACGGCGTGGGCCAATCATTTCTATACACCTTCCCACCTGCTAGTTTTACCTCTGTCTCCTTCCTTCTCTGGTTCTATGAAGCCAGAGCTGTCAATCAAAGAAGAGGAGGGTGTGGATAGAGGGAAAACAAGCAGGTGGGAAGGTGTATATAAATGATTGGCCCCGAAGCACCGAGAGTTGGGACTTAGTTTGAACAGTCATTCTGTGCTGACAGTCCCTTTAGGTGGACGAGATCCAGATGCAGCTCATTTCACCGCGTAAGGTTGTTTGCCCACTATGCGCTCTCCACGGCGTCTCCAGACTCTGTCACGTCTGTCGCATGAGCTCAGTGTGAACCTGCTTTCATCTATGAAGAGCACAGGGCGCCAGTGGCGACTTTGCCAATCCTGGTCTTCTGTGGAAAATGCCAAGTGTCCTGCACGGTGTTGGGCTGTGAGCACAACCCCCATCTGTGGACGTCAGGCCCTCATACCACCCTCATGGAGTCTGTTTCAAACTGTTTGTGCAGACACATGCACATTTGTGGCCTGCTGGAGGTCATTTTGCAGGGCTCTGGCAGTGCTCCTCCTTTTCCTCCTTGCACAAAGGCGGAGGTAGCGGTCCTGCTGCTGGGTTGTTGCCCTCCTACGGCCCTCTCCACGTCTCCTGGTGTACTGGCCTGTCTCCTGGCAGCGCCTCCAGCCTCTGGACACTACGCTGATAGATGCAGCAAACCTTCTTGCCACAGCTTGCATTGATGTGCCATGCTGGGTGAGCTGCACTACCTGAGCAACTTCTGTGGGTTGTAGAGTCCGTCTCATGCTACCACGAGTGTGAAAGCACAACCAACATTCAAAAGTGACCAAAACATCAGCCAGAAAGCATTGGTACTGAGATGTGATCTGTGGTCCCCACCTGCAGAACCACTCCTTTATTGAGGGTGTCTTGATAATTGCCAATAATTTCCATCTATTGTCTATTCCATTTGCACAACAGCATGTGAAATTGATTGTCAATCAGTGTTGCTTCCTAAGTGGACAGTTTGATTTCACAGAAGTTTGATTTACTTGGAGTTATATTCTGTTGTTTAAGTGCTCCCTTTATTTTTTTGAGCAGTTTACTTTTTTCCCCACTGTATATAGAGAAGATGCACAGCCCGAAAAGGGTGTTCTGTGTACCTATGTTCCCTGGAACTTGTAGGGTCTTATTTGTGGACCTAGGAAGGGTAAAATATTAAAAAAAATCCCCAAATCACCTCCCAAACCAGTGCCCTCTTATACTCATTGTTGTGTATCCCGCCATTATTCTGACATCACCATCAGGCAGGGGTGTCATGCGAGCACTACTTCTTCTGGCTTAGATGAAATATGAATGCTGCAACCAATCAGAAGCTGCAACACTCATGCGTTGCCCCCACTGGTTGTTAACCTCATGTAACCAGTGGGGTATGCAGCGCTGGTCTGGAGATATCAATTTCTTTTAGTTTTCTCACCTCCCTTGGCCCATCAATAGTTGGTGTCTAGTAGTGGATAACCCAATTAAAGGGTTATTTCCCTCTCAGATATATCCACCGAAGAAGCCATAAATGGCTAATAGATGTTGGCTCCACCTCTGTAGCCCCCCGCAGCTATCGAGATAAGGCTGTATCTCTAGTTAATATGAACATAGAAGTGGCTGTGCATGATAGGCTTTCTCCATTCACTTCTATGGAGGTTCAGAATAATACAAAGGGTTGTAGATGTGTTAATAAAGACTACAATGGAAGTCTACTAACAATACACGGGCACTGATTCCCTGTGGGCACCTGAGATCAGCCACTGAAGCTGTAGGGGGCAGTGTTAGCTTATATGTGCACATTTATATGGAGGGTGTTTGTACATATCCCTATGGACCTGTCCCACATCTATGGATTATTTTACATAAATGAACACTGTCCCATTGTGCAGCAAAGGTCTATACAATAAACTGTGTACACCGCTGTCTAATGAGGATAATAGAACTGTACTGGTTATTGTATCATTATGGGATCTAATTGATGGCTGTCGTAGCGCAGCGTTTTAACCCCTTAAATACCGGGGACGTATTAGTACGCATATTTGCGTACTGCCCGTTCAGTGAGGGTTGCTGCGCTGAGCCCTCACTGAACGGAGCACATGTCAGCTGATTCTTACAGCTGACATGTGCCCGCAACAGCCGCGGGTGGAATCGCGATCCACCCGCGGCTGTTAACATGTTAAATGCCGCTGTCAATCTCCGACAGCAGCATTTAACGCGCGCTTCCGGGTAGCGCGTCATAAGCCCCGCCCACCGGCGACCCCGTCACGTGATTGCGGGTCGCCGATGGGTGGGCATGACAACCCAGGGTCTGCAGCAGACGCCTGTGGTTGTCATGATCTTGTCGCTATGAGCGCCACCTAGTGATCGGCGCTCATAGCACAGGACCATTTCTGCTGCATGCAGGGGACCTGCTCGTCCCCTGTATGTAGCAGAGGCGATCGGATAGTTGCTGCTTCTAGTCTCCTATGGAGACTATAGAAGCATGCAAAAAGTAAAAAAAAAAAGTTTTTAAAAATATAAAAAAAAATAAAAAAATATAAAAGTTTAAATCACCCCCCTTTCGCCCCATTCAAAATAAAATATATATAAAAAAAAAACACATACACATACTTGGTATCGCCGCGTTCAGAATCGCCCGATCTATCAATATAAAAAAAGAATTAATCCGATCGGTCGCCGCAAAATTGCAATAACGGGCGATCAAAACATCGGATCTACCACAAATGTTATCAATAAAAACGTCAGCCCGGTGCGCAAAAAATAAGCCATCAACCAGCCCCAGATCACGAAAAATGGAGACGCTACGGGTCTTAGAAAATGGCGCTTTTTTTATTTATTTTTTTACCAAATTTTGGAATTTTTTTTCACCACTTAAATATAAAAGAACCTATACATGTTTGGTGTCTATGAACTCGTAATGACCTGTAGAATAAGAAGGGCAGTTCAGTTTTAGCATTCAGTGAACGTGGTAAAAAAAATAAATAAAAAACAACTGTGGTATTGCACTTTTTTTACAATTTTACCGCACTTGGAATTTTTTTCCCGTTTTCCCGTACAGGATATGGTAAAACTAGTAATGGCGTTGAAAAGTACAACTCGTCCCGCAAAAAATAAGCCCTCACATGGCCATATTGACCAAAAAATAAAAACGCTATGGCTTTGGGAACAAGGGGAGCAAAAACAAAAATGCAAAAACGGAAAATGCTCCGGGGCTTAATAATTAATTTACTACATCTTTTTACAGAAAACCACATTGGCAGCACAGCTGATGACCCTCAAATGTTCCCATGAAGGGAGGAAAAAAAGCCTCATGTTTAGGAAGTTGGTGAAATGACGTTGAAGGGAAAGGATCTAGGCTGAGGTCCTGGACCCATGGGTGAATGGCCTATGGAGTTTGAAGATCGGTTGATCACTGGGCTGGATAAATGTGCTACAGTTGTGGAATCTGTCGTCTGGATTTGATGAACTTTCTTAAGGACTGTTGCTACTGGATACCTGTGTCTCTATTGTTTTATCTTGTCGTCTGGAGGAGCGAGGAATGTGAATACAAACTATACTGGTTGGCGATACGAAATCTGTGAGCCAACCAAAAGTTGGGAAACAGTGAGTATCGCCTGGTACAAAGGCAGTTGAACTACCTCCCCAGGAAGGGTATCTTGTGCACTGGGGGCAATGTATTTTGGCCATTTACCTAGAGTTGTAGTAAAACCTTGGATGTAAGAGATAAACTATTGTTGCATCATTAACTTGTCTAGGTGATTATTGCAACCCACAACCTCAGATCTTCACATACAGGATTAGAAAAACATTATTGTTTTCTTTCAAAAGCAGTATCACATCTGTCCATAGATTGTGACTGGCATTGGACTTCAGCTCTACTGAAATAAATGGAGCTGAGCTGCAATACCACACTGAACCTGTAGACAGGTTGTGGTGCTGTTTTTAGACAAAAAAACACAAGTTTCTAATCATGGACAACACCTTTGAAGACTTAGGCTGCGTGCTCACCAGGGCTGTGGAGTCGGTAAGCCACAGTTGCGACTCCGACTCCTGGATTTTATCAGGTTCCGACTCCTACTCCGGCTCCGACTCCTTCATAAATGGCCAATTCGTAACAATAAATTTACTGTTGTAAAATATTAACATCGTGCTTATTCAGTTTCTCACCATCATATAAGTAATCAGACCACTTAGAGCAAAAACTATATTTATTAGAATACAATTAGAATATAGCAAATAACTTTTATAAACTTTTCTAAACTCTAGTAAGTAAATATGCAATAAACACTGTTATGCAGTTAATAAGAAGAAATCTATAAATTTGTCCTCAGAAAAAGTATTGCCTCTGTCAGATCCTCCTTCATGGATGCCCTCAAATCTGATCTAATTATTTTGAGAGCAGAGAACAACCTCTCTACACTAACTTGGGTTGGTGGCAAAGCAGTAACCACTCGGGCAACATCTCTGACAATGTCAGGATACAGAGGAATCGCTTGTTGCACTGTTATTTTTGATGAACGGTCAAATTTCTCAATTTCTTTTAGTGCACATGAAAAATTCTGCTGAAATGTACTGGCTGTGTTCTTTGATGGGGATGACTCTTCTTCTATGCGGGAACGCTTTGCACGGTCCTTGTGATCCAAATATTTTTCGAAATTAAATTCTTCATCAGTTGATGATGAGGGTGAAGATGTGGCAGGACGACCAAACTCTTCTTGTTCCTCCTGACTGTTCTGCAACCCTTTCATCCTTACTGCTATTTCAAACAGAGCTTCTTTTCCTTTAGTTAGCTGTTGATCATCTAGAAGAATCCGATGCATTGGGTCTACATAAACAGCAGCCAAAAGAATGGTATTTTGTAATAGTAGCTCCTCTCTCCGTTTCATTGATGTAGCAATTAGTGTTGAGCGAACATGCTCGACACTGCTCGGTACTCGCCCGAGCATCACGCTACTCGGGATGTTCGGCGAGCACCGAGCATTTTTGGGTTACTCGGGCGGGAGCTCGGGTCTCCGCCCTGCATGTTTGGCGCTCTCAGAGCCAATGAACATGCAGGGATTGCCAGCCAGTCACTGTAATGCTGCAGCCATGTTGGTTGTGGGCATTACAGTGATTGGCTGGCCGCACAGCGTCACCTCGAGTATTTAAAACGGGGCGCCGCCATCTTGGACACAGTCGCTCTGGATTAGACAGTGTAGGGACAGCGCTGCTGATTTAGGGAGAGATATAAACTGCGAAATAGTTAGTGTAGGGTCTGTAAAGGCTGCCAGAACAAACAGTCCTTCTCAGGACTAATATCCATCCCAGATACCAGGCAGGCAGGCTGTATAGGAGACACAGTGGTTATACCAGCAAACGCTGCATTACAGTCCTGTGTGCTCCTGTTGGTGAAATTGCTGGACTTAGCACCAGATGTCGGGGGCCAGGAAAAATCCTCCTTTTTTTTTCCTCCTTCACACTGTACAAATACCCGTCTTATTAACCTTTTGGTGTGTCCCCCCCACCCCCCCCCAAAAAAAGCGTGTCTCTGATTTTTCAGACACAAATATAACTGTTGAAAATAGTCTTGTGTAGGCCCGACATCCCAGTGTGGTTTCGCAGTTCTACAGGTCAAATCGCTGTACTATCCAGTTTTGGGCCTTTGGTATCTAAAAAAAAAGCAGTTTGAGTGTGTCGCTCACTGTTCAGCCGCAAATATCTCTATTTAAAAAAGTGTGGTATACCCCAGTAAACAATAACTGTGGTTTTCCTCTTCCACGGTTCTAATCTACTCTTTATTACCCTTTTTCCATTGATAGTGCAAGTGTAAGCTATTTTACTTCATTTACAATGGGCAAGGCGCATGGCAAGGGACGTGGAAGTGGACGTTCTGGTGATGGTTCGTGCAGAGGACGGGACCGTGGCCAAGGTGAAAATGTGCCACAACCAACAGCCACATCTTCTCGCTCCCACTTCTTGACCGAATTACTAGGGAAGCACAGAACAAAACCAGTATTGAGAACTGATCAGTGTGAACAGGTTATTAATTGGATAGCAGATAATACTTCCAGTTACCTGGGCACCACCACCTCCGGTCTGTCTTCCACACGGTCAACTCTTAGTAGCCGTGAGTCTCGACCGCATACTCCTCCTCACCCTGATGCTCCTTCCTCCCACCATGCCGAGTGTCGTCAGACAGCAAGTGATCCCACACTTGGACACTCTGAAGAGCTGTTCACTGGTCCATTTCCATATTTGGGCCCCTCGCCTGATAAGCTTGAAGTGGTGGAAGAGGAGATCCCATGTTGCGATGCCCAAATATTTGAACAGCCATGGCCACAGGAAGTCGACGTTGGCAATTTGTCACAAGAGGTGGACGATGACGAGACACAATTGCCAGGAAGTGAGGAGGAGGATTGTGGTGCGCAAGTGGAAGAGGAGGAGGTGGTGGATGATCTAGTAACTGACCCAACGTGGAAGGAGGACATGCAGAGTGAGGCCAGCAGCACACAGGGGGAGGGAGGCAGAGTACCCCAACAGGCAGGAAGAAGCAGTGTGGTGGCCGCAGACAGAAGGCAGGCAACCGTTCCCCGTAACACCAACACGAGGGACGTTGCCAGTACAAGCGGTAGGTCTTCCAGAGTCTGGAATTTTTTTAAAGACTCTGCTGATAACCCCAAAAAGGCCATATGTTCCACCTGCCATGCCAGCATCAGCAGGGGTGACAAAACTACCAGCCTGACCACCACCAGCATGATCAGGCACATGGCAGCAAAGCACCCGACTTTGTGGGGCGAAACCCAGGGTCCACGACCAGTGTCAGCGGGTGTCACCACTGCTTCTTCCACTGTTGTGCGTGCAATAGAACCCCCTGTTGTGTGTGCAAGGCAATCCCCTGTCCATACTGCATGTAAAGATGCCCCCTCCTCTCAGTCTTCACTTGTTATGGCAGTTTCTCAAGAAACAGCATCAACGTCCACGTCCCACCGCAGCGTTCAATTGTCCATATCCCAGACCTTTGAACGAAAGCGGAAATTCGCAGCTAACGCCCCACAGGCCACAGTCCTAAATTCGCACATTTCACAACTGCTTGCATTGGAAATGCTGCCTTTTAGGCTGGTGGAGACGGAATCCTTCCGCAATCTTATGGCGGTGGCCGTCCCTCGGTACTCGGTCCCCAGCCGACACTATTTTGCCCGGTGTGCCATCCCCGCACTACACAAGCACGTGTCCCAAAGCATCTGCCGTGCCCTCAACAACGCAGTTACTGGGAGAGTCCACCTGACAACGGACACGTGGACAAGTGCTTGTGGCCAGGGACCGTACATCTCTGACGGCACACTGGGTAAACATAGTGGAAGCCGGGACCCAGTCGGACCTTGGGACGGAACACATCCTCCCCACACCGAGGATTGCGGGCCCTATGTCAGTCAGAGTTGCCCCCACAGTGTACAGCTCCTGCGCATCCTCCTCCTCATGTTCAGCCTCCATCTCAGATATCACCACATCAGTTACAAGCTGGAAGCATTGCAGTACTGCCTCCGCCAAGCGGCAACAGGCTGTGCTGAAACTCATAAGCTTAGGTGATAAACCTCACACTGCTTGTGAGTTGTGGAGAGCTGTGAAAGAGCAGGCAGATCTGTGGCTGAGACCGCTGAACCTACATCCCGGCATGGTCGTGTGTGACAATGGCCGTAACCTGGTGGCGGCTCTGAGGCGAGGTGAGATCACACACGTACCATGCCTGGCTCATGTGCTTAACCTCGTGGTTCAGCGGTTTCTTAAATCGTACCCCGAGTTGCCAGATCTGCTCGTGAAAGTACACCACCTGTCATCTCATTTTTGCAAGTCGGCTACAGCTTCCGCCGCCCTTGCTGTGTTGCAGCAGCGTTTGCAGCTTCCGGCACACCGACTGGTGTGTGATGTCCCCACACGTTGGAACTCTACCCTCCACATGTTGCAAAGGATTTGTGAGCAGAAGAGAGCAGTTGTGGAGTACCAGCTGCAACAAGGCTGTCGATATTCAGGTCAGACTCCACACATAAGACCTCAGGAGTGGACCTGGATGTCTGACATATGTACCATCCTGACAAACTTTGAGGAGGCCACCAAGATGGTGAGTGGCGATGACGCCATCATTAGTGTCAGCATCCCACTTGTCTGTCTTTTGCAACGCTCTCTGCAGAGAATTAAAGAGGAGGCATTGCAGCCAGAGTATGATGAGATGGATCAAGAAGCCGTAGCGGGCGATTACACACAGCCCAGCCTCATCTCATCCCAACGTGCATTGGGGGACAATGAGGGAGAGAAGGAGGAGGAAGAACAGGAGATGCTATCAGGCGTTGTAGACGGTAGTACCTGTACAAGTGTCATACCGTCGGTTCAGCGTGGGTGGCCTGAGGACAGGGGGGGGGAGGAAGAGGAGGAGGAGGAGAGCATGGTCAGTCGTCATCTTGGTGAGGACACGGAAATCTTGCCCGTTACCAGTCTGGCACGCATGGCTGACTTTATGTTACGCTGCCTTAACCGTGACCCTCGCGTTGTCAAAATGTTGGGTGACAGTCATTACTGGTTGGTGACACTTTTAGACCCCCGCTACAAGGAGAACTTTCACTCTCTTATTCCTGGGGTGGAGAGGTCTACAAAAATGGGGCAGTACCAGAAGGCCCTTGCTGCAGAACTCTTAAAAAAATTCCCATCTGAACACGCTAGCGGCAGAAGTCACAGTTCGTTGCCCAACCAAGGCGTACAGGCGAGAGAGATGCAACTCCAATCCAGCAGAGGCAGGGGAACACTGTCAACGTTCTGGGACAGTTTTCTGACACCCGCCGAGCTTACAGGCCCTGAGGCGCGGGGTAATCTCACAAGGAGTGGAAAGTTTCAAAAGATGGTGAGGGAGTACCTTGCCGATCGTACCAGCGTCCTCCGTGATTCCTCTGTGCCTTTTAATTATTGGGTATCCAAGCTGGACACTTGGAATGAACTCGCTCTGTACGCCTTGGAGGTCCTGGCCTGCCCTGCCGCTAGCGTGTTATCGGAGCGTGTTTTTAGTGCCGCTGGGGGAATTATAACTGATAAGCGCACTCGCCTGTCAACTGACAATGCTGACAAGCTGACCCTTATCAAAATGAACAAGGGCTGGATTGGGCCAGACTTTTCATCACCACCAAATGACAGCAGAGTAACATAAAGTCAAATCCACTGTGTTATTTCGGGAGGTGTATTCACATGCACCGCTTCACACCCACACGTGGGTATACGCTTCCTCGTTTCGGCTGTTTTATCTTCTTCTCCTTATCCTCAGCCTCCACCACCACTATACCACCAGGGTGCCAGCATTGCAAGTTCCTCCGTCCTTATTTTTGGCAGCTTTTGCTTGCAAGGCATAAGCAAATACTATGAGACACCCACTCCCCAATAATGGGACTTATGTTTGTAATATGATGTACTGCATGGCTCTTGTAAGGGGCATTGCAAATTGCTCCGTCCTAATTTTTGGCAGCTTTTGCTTGGAAAGCATAAGCAAGTACCATGGGACACCCACTCCCCAATAATGGGACTTATGTTTGTAATATGCTGTACTGCATGGCTCTTGTAAGGGGCATTGCAAGTTGCTCCGTCCTAATTTTTGGCAGCTTTTGCTTGGAAAGCATAAGCAAATACCATGGGACACCCACTCCCCAATAATGGGACTTATGTTTGTAATATGCTGTACTGCATGTGACGCGCCCCCTGGGCCGTGTGTACACGTGTGTGGGATACCCGGTGCGGGGTCTCTGGAGTCTGTAGTCTCCGTGGCGGTGACCCGGTCCCGTGGCTCAGGCTGGTCAAACCAGTGGCAGTCTTTCTTAGGTTTTGAGGTTAATTGTCCGACTGCGCCACCCGTGGATTGCGGTCAGGGAGTGCCACCGCTGCGAGGCAGACCGCTGAGGCTGGTGTTGTGTGCGCAGCATAGAATGGGATAACTCCCCTCGGGAGGAGTATAGCCTCAGGGCAGTGAGTGTGGATGATGGGGGTGATGGTGCACGAGCGCAGCAGGGAACGACTCAGAGTCTTTGCAGTGCAGTTCAGGGTCTTTACTGATGATTGTAAGGTAGACCCTCCCAGGAGTACTGGCTAGCATAAGAGGCCTGGTCAGTCTGTGAGCAAGCAGGAGTTCCCCTGGCCAGGTGGAGTTGTAGGCCTCCCCGTCTGTCTGCACTCTTCCTGGCTACCTTGCTGTAAGCGGGTAGAAGTAGCCCACGTCCCTGAGTGTACCGTGTAGTGCTCACCCGTATGGCTGGTGACTTGGGGCCTTCTGTTAGCCTCCGCTCCACGACGGCGGTGCTGGTCCCTTGCTTGTGACTGAGCCTCCGGGCTTCTATGGCCAGAGGACCTGAAATCCCCTGCCGGCTGGTTTCTGCTGCTGGATATATAAGTCCTCACAGCTTCGGACTCCTGTTTCCGGTTCCTATTGTCTTCTGCCAGGGTGAGCTCTGCTCAGCTTCCAGCCCCTGGTCTTTAGCTCCTACAGAGCTCCTTGCTGTTACTTTCCCTTGCTCTCACTCTGACTCTGACTGTTCTCTGACTCACTCAACCCCACCCCAGATCCAGTTTATAAGGGCAGAATTCTCCCCTCCCAGGACTGGTGCAGGAGGATGTTGCATGTTTAAGGGATCCTGACCAGGAAACCTCCCACTTGCTCTCCGACGTAATATCTCTATTACTGTGGTGACCAGACCCCTGGGGTGCCACACATGGCTCTTGTAAGGGGCATTGCAGTTCCTCATAATTTTTGGAAAGCCTTCCATTCACTGCTTAGGCCAACAGTGCACGGGAGACCCAGTTGCTATAAATGGAAAAAAAGGTTTAGTTAACGCCCTCTGACCTCCATGTCATTTCCAAGGGGCATTGGAGTGGCTCGAAATTTTTGGTAGGCATTGCACTCACTGTATGCCCTATAACTGTGTAGCCGAACCACTCCTTTTGTTACAGAAACATATCCTACAAGACATACAGTGCCTACAAGTAGTATTCAACCCCCTGCAGATTTAGCTGGTTGACACATGCGGAATTAACTTGGCATTGTGACATTTGTACTGTAGATCAGCCTGGAAGTGGGAAATACACTGCAGCAAATATTGTTTTTTTTTTTTTTTTTTTTAAAACGTTAAAAGTTAATTCAGAGTGTCATTTATTATTCAACCCCTCAAACCACAAGAATTCTTTTTGGTCCCCCTAAAGTATTAAGAAGTAGTTCAGGCACCAAGAATAATGAGCTTCACATGTGTGGATTAAAGATCTCTTTTGCCAGCCTTTTCTGACTATTTAAGACCCTCCCCAGCTTGTGAACAGCACTCAGACATGGTCAACATGGGAAAGACAAAGGAGCATTCCAAGGCCATCAGAGACAAGATCGTGGAGGGTCACAAGGCTGGCAAGGGGTACAAAACCCTTTCCAAGGAGTTGGGCCTACCTGTCTCCACTGTTGGGAGCATCATCCGTAAGTGGAAGGCTTATGGAACTACTGTTAGCCTTCCACGGCCTGGACAGCCTTTGAAAGTGTCCTCCCGTGCCGAGGCCAGGCATGTCCGAAGAGTCAAGGCTAACCCAAGGACAACAAGGAAGGAGCTCCGGGAAGATCTCATGGCAGTGGGGACATTTGTTTCAGTCAATACCATAAGTAACGTACTCCACCGCAATGGTCTCCGTTCCAGACGAGCCCGTAAGGTACCTTTACTTTCAAAGCGTCATGTCAAGGCTTGTCTACAGTTTGCTCATGATCACTTGGAGGACTCTGAGACAGACTGGTTCAAGGTTCTATGGTCTGATGAGACCAAGATCGAGATCTTTGGTGCCAACCACACACGTGACGTTTGGAGACTGGATGGCACTGCATACGACCCCAAGAATACCATCCCTACAGTCAAGCATGGTGGTGGCAGCATCATGCTGTGGTGCTGTTTCTCAGCCAAGGGGCCTGGCCATCTGGTCCGCATCCATGGGAAGATGGATAGCACGGCCTACCTGGAGATTTTGGCCAAGAACCTCCGCTCCTCCATCAAGGATCTTAAGATGGGTCGTAATTTCATCTTCCAACAAGACAACGACCCAAAGCACACAGCCAAGAAAACCAAGGCCTGGTTCAAGAGGGAAAAAGTCAAGGTGTTGGAGTGGCCTAGTCAGTCTCCTGACCTTAACCCAATTGAAAACTTGTGGAAGGAGCTCAAGAATAAAGTCCACATGAGACACCCAAAGAACCTAGATAACTTGGAGAAGATCTGCATGGAGGAGTGGGCCAAGATAACTCCACAGACCTGTGCCGGCCTGATCAGGTCTTATAAAAGACGATTATTAGCTGTAATTGCAAACAAGGGTTATTCCACAAAATATTAAACATAGGGGTTGTATAATAATTGACCCACACTTTTATGTTTAAAATTTAATAAAATTCAACTGAGCAACATAACTTTTTGGTTTATAAGATTTATGCTTCTGTTCATAAATCCTACTCTCGTTTGCAGTTTGAAGGCTCTAACTTATTTGCATCTTATCAAACCAGCTAAATCTGCAGGGGGTTGAATACTACTTGTAGGCACTGTATCTGGTTGACTGGCCTGATATTGATGTGAATGGTCCCTGTTCCTCCTGCTCTTTCTCCTTTGCTACCACCTCATCCATCATTTATCACCTGAAGCTTTGTTTTAACGGGAGTCATAGAACTGGGATAGTAGCAGGAAAACATCCAGCAATCCTCGGAGGAGGTAGGATATGCGCCAAAACGCGGACCACCTCAGGCCTAGCCGCTACTACATACATGCGCTTGCATTCCAAGAAAACAAAGCAGATGCTAACTTCTATCATCATCATCATGCTCCTCACCTTAGCACTCTGAACTCCCCTGATGGAGAAGCCAGGGCCCACCGGACGAGTCTGGTTCTCTGGTGGGCTTGTCCAATGCTGCCCTAAAGCAGGCCAGGCTAAGAAAAGTGTGGGGGAAGGTGACAGGAGAAATCAGGGCGGCTGGGGACCGTTTATGGACACCCGGCCGCCCCCAGGCGGCTGGCGACCGTGTGTGGACACCCGGCCGCAGGGCGGCTGGGGACCGAGCGTGGACACCCGGCCGCCGGGCGGCTGGGGACTGAGCGTGGACACCCGGCCGCCGGGCGGCTGGGGACTGAGTATGGATACCTCGCTGCCGAAGCGGCCATGAGGTAGTGGCCAGCTTCGGCCTCCTCCAAACTAAAAGGCCCCATTTCAAGTGAAAGCTAGCAGTATGGTATTGCAGCCTGCGGGTGGGTGGGTGGTTGGCTGCATATTTTCGCTTGCATTGCAAGGAATGGGGGAGGTACAATTGAACACTGCCCTGGGACAAGGACTTGCATGGGGATAGCTGCAAGTCTGCATCTTCTGATGCGGCAAGGATCACTTCTGATGGGCACACTTTTAGACAGTGACCTGGGGGTCAGAGATGCTTCCAGGGGTCTTCCCCATGCTGATCCTTTGTCTTTTCAGCACTGTATGCATGTGTCACACAGCACATGGCCAGATAAGGTTGTAAAATGTTAAAATGACATTTCCCGGTGAACGCATTTGTCACGGTTGAAAGCAATACAAAAGTGCAAAAACGCATGAAAAATGCTACTTGTGAACATAGCCCAAGGTGTGGAGGAGTATTTTTGTTTTTGGTTATTTATTTTACCTTATACACAAGTTTTTACCCTGGAAAGGAAATTCCTTAACATATTTCACAGGAAAACCGTTTCAGTTTAGTTTTTGAACGTTTTATTGTGAGCCCGCAAAAGTGGCTTAATACCTCTGACCACGTTGTTGACAGCAGTGACCTGGGGGTCAGAAATGCTTCCAGGGGCGATCCCCATGCTGCCCCCATGTCTTTTGAGCACTGTCACTATCGTTTTGGGCACTTTTTAGGCTTTCTACAGACTGCCGGGGGTGCTGCCGCAAAAATGCTCGGGTCTCTCATAGACTAACATTGGGCTCGTTGCTCGGGTCGAGCACCCGAGTATCACGGTAAGCTCGGCCCGAGCTTCGAGCACCCGAGCATTTTAGTGATCGCTCAACACTATCAGTCGTCATCTTGGTGAGGACACGGAAGTCTTGCCCGTTACCAGTCTGGCACCCATGGCTGACTTTATGTTACGCTGCCTTAACCGTGACCCTCGCATTGTCAAAATGTTGGGTGACAGTCATTACTGGTTGATGACACTTTTAGACCCCCTCTACAAGGAGAACTTTCACTCTCTTATTCCTGAGTTGGAGAGGTCTACAAAAATGGGGCAGCACCAGAAGGCCCTTGCTGCAGAACTATTAAAAAAATTCCCATCTGAACACGGTAGCGGCAGAGGTCACAGTTCGCTGCCCAACTAAGGCATACAGGTGAGAGAGACGCAACTCCAATCCAGCAGAGGCAGGGGAACACTGTCAATGTTCTAGGACAGTTTTCTGAGACCTGCCCAGCTTACAGGCCCTGAGGCGCAGGGTACTCTCACAAGGAGTGGAAAGTTTCAAAAGATGGTGAGGGAGTACCAGCGTCCTCCGTGATTCCTCTGTGCCTTTTAATTATTGGGTATCCAAGCTGGACACTTGGAATGAACTCACTCTGTACGCCTTGGAGGTCCTGGCCTGCCGCTAGCGTGTTATCGGAGCGTGTTTTTAGTGCCGCTGGGGGAATTATAACTGATAAGCGCAGTCGCCTGTCAACTGACAATGCTGACAAGCTGACCCACATCAAAATGAACAAGGGCTGGATTGGGCCAGACTTCTCATCACCACCAAATGACAGCAGAGTAACATAAAGTCAAATCCACTGTGTTATTTCGGGAGGTGTATTCCCATGCATCGCTTCACACCCACACATGGGTATACGCTTCCTCATTTCGGCTGTTTTTTGCTCTTCTCCTTATCCTCAGCCTCCACGACCACTATACCACCAGGGTGACCGTGGTCCATGTTGCCAGCATTGCAAGTTCCTCTGTCCTAATTTTTGGCAGCTTTTGCTTGGAAGGCATAGGCAAAGACTATGGGAGACCCACTCCCCAATAATGGGAATAATGTTTTTAATATGCTGTACTGCATTGCTCTTGTAAGGGACATTGCAAGTTCCCCCTTCCTAATTTTTGGCAGCTTTTGCTTGGAAGGCATAGGCAAAGACTATGGGAGACCCACTCCCCAAAAATGGGAATAATGTTTTTAATATGCTGTACTGCATGGCTCTTGTAAGGGGCATTAAAATCGTCTTGTTAAGCTACTGTGACCTCCACGTCTCTTCCAAGGGTCGTTAATATTGTCTTTTTATTCCACTGAGACCTCCACCACTCTTCCAAGGGGCATTAAAAGCATCTTGTTAAGCTAGTGTGACCTCCACGTCTCTTCCACAGGGCATTGATATTGTCTTTTCATTCCAGTGTAACTTCCACCACTCTTCCAAGGGGCATTGATATTGTCTTTTTATTCCACTGCGACCTCCACCACTCTTCCAAGGGGCATTAAAACCATCTTGTTAAGCTACTGTGACCTCCACGTCTCTTCCACGGGGCATTGATATTGTCTTTTTATTCCACTGTAACCTCCACCACTCTTCCAAGGGGCATTAAAACTGTCTTGTTAAACCACTCTGAACTCCACGTCTCTTCCAAGGGGCATTAAAACCATCTTGTTAAGCTACTGTGACCTCGTCTCTTCCACGGGGCATTGATATTGTCTTTTTATTCCACTGTAACCTCCACCACTCTTCCAAGGGGCATTAAAACTGTCTTGTTAAACCACTCTGAACTCCACGTCTCTTCCAAGGGGCATTAAAACCATCTTGTTAAGCTACTGTGACCTCCACATCTCTTCCAAGGGGCATTAAAACTGTCTTGTTAAACCACTCTGAACTCCACGTCTCTTCTAAGGGGCATTAAAACCGTCTTGTTAACCACTCTGAACTCCACAGCTCTTCCAAGGGGCATTGACATGTTGTTTTTAATTACTTCTAACCTCCACGACTCTTGCAACGGGCATTGCATTTCCTCCTAATTTTTGTCAGCTTTTGCTTTTCAATGCATAGGCGAACACTAAGGGAGACCCACTCCCCAATAATGGGTAGAAGGTTTTTAATACGCTGTAATCCACGTCTGTTTCAAGGGGCATTGCAGTGCCTAATAATTTTTGGAAAGCCTTCCATTCCCTGCTTAGGCCAACAGTGTACAGGAGACCCAGTTGCTATAAATGGAAAAAACGGTTTAGTTAAGGCCCTCTGACCTCCATGTCACTTCCAAGGGGTATTGGAGTGCCTCGAAATTTTTGGTAGGCATTGCATTCACTGTATGCCTTATAACTGTGTAGCTGAACCGCTCCTTTTGGTACAGAAACATATCCTACAAGACATGTGTGGTTGGCTGGCCTGATATTGATGTGAATGGTCCCTGTTCCTCCTGCTCTTTCTCCTTTTCCACCACCTCATCCATCTTTCATCACCTGAAGCTTTGTTTTAAAGGGAGTCATAGAACTGGGATAGTAGCAGGAAAACATTCAGCAATCCTCGAAGGAGGTAGAATATGCGCCAAAACGCTGACCACCTCAGGCCTAGCTGCTACTACATACATGCGCTTGCATTCCAAGGAACAGAAAGCTAAGGAGGTGGATGGCCTCATGATCATGAATAATTTACTCGTTGTGTAGGAGGCCGACCACTGCTGCTGTCTACCTTCTGAACTTTGTGTTGAAGCCTGATTGACCCAGGACCCGCAATCCTCTATGTCTGGAGGATGTGTTGCATCCCAGTGTCCAACTGTGTCCCGGCTTCCACAATATTAACCCAGTGTGAAGGCGTCAGTGAGATGGACCATTCCTGGCCACATTCACTTGTCCACGTGTTTGTGGTTAGGCTGTCCTTCCCACTAAATGCACTGGGGAGGGCACAGGTAATGTTTTGGCATGCGCGCTTGTGTATAAGGCGCACCGGGACAAATAGGGGTGGCTGGGGACCGTTTATGGACACCCGGCCACCCCCACGCGGCTGGGGACTGTGTGTGGGCACCCGGCCGCGGGGCGACTGGGGACCGAGTATGGACACCCGGCCGCCCCCTGGCGGCTGGGGACCAAGCGTGGACACCCGGCCGCCGGGCGGCTGAGTATGGATACCAGGCTACCGACGCAGCCATAACGTGGTGGCCAGATTCCACCTCCACATGCCTAAAAGGCCCAATTTCAAGTGCAAGCAAGCTAGCAGTATGGTATTGCAGCCTGCGGGTGGGTGGGTGGCAGGCTGCATACTTGCGCTTGTATTGCAAGTTATGGGGGAGGTACAATTGAACACTGCCCTGGGACAAGGACTTGCACGGGGATAGTTGCAAGTCTGCATCTTCTGATGCGGCAAGGATCACTTCTGATGGGCACACTTTTAGGCAGTGACCTGGGTGTCAGAGATGCTTCCAGGGGTCTTCCCCATGCTGTTCCCATGTCTTTTTAGCACTGTATGCATGTGTCACACAGCACATGGCCAGATAAGGTTGTAAAATGTTAAAATGACATTTCAAGGTGAATGCATTTGTCACGGTTGAAAGCAATACAAAAGTGCAAAAACGCATAAAAAATGCTACTTGTGAACATAGCCCAAGGTGTGGAGGAGTATTTTTGTTTTTGGTTATTTATTTTACCTTATACACAAGTCTTTACCCTGGAAAGGATGTTCCTTAACCCCTTTCCGACCTGGTCAGTAATAGTACGCACCAGGTCGGGAAGGCCGGTTCAGCGGGGGCTCCGGCGGTGAGCCCGCACTGAAGCGAGCACATGTCAGCTGATTATTGGAATCGCAATCCACCCGCGGCTGTTAATATGTTAAATCTCTGACAGCGGCATTTAACTCGCGCTTCCGGGAGTCCTAAGCCCCGCCCATCAGTGACCCCGTCACGTGATCGCGGGTCACCAATGGGTGGGCATGACAACTCAGGGTCTGCAGCAGACGCCTGTGGTTGTCATGTCTCAATTGCTATGAGCGCCACCTAGTGGTCAGCGCTCATAGCAAGTGAGCATTTCTCCTGCATACAAGCGATCTTTTCATCGCTTGTATGCAGTAGAAGCAATCAGACAACTGCTGCTTCTAGTCTTCTCTGGAGACTATAGAAGCAAGCAGAAAGTTTAAAAAAAAAGTTTTTAAAAAAATAAAAAATATATAAAACTTTAAGTCACCCCCCTGTCGCCCAATTCAAAATAAAATATATATATATATATATAAAAAAAACCCCACATAGACATATTTGGTATCGCCGCGTTCAGAATCGCCCGATCTATCAATATAAAAGAAGAATTAATACAATCAGTAAACGGCGTAACGAGAAAAAAATTTTAAACGCCAGAATTAAGTTTTTTTGGTCGCTACAACTTTGCAATAAAATGCAATAACGGGCGATCAAAACATCGGATCTACCCCAAAATGGTATCAATAAAAACGTCAGCTCGGCACGCAAAAAAATAAGCCCTCACCCAGCCCCAGATCCCGAAAAATGGAAAAGCTAAGGGTCTCGGAAAATGGTGTCATTTTTTTTTTGTTTTTTTTAGCAAGCTTTGGATTTTTTTTCACCACTTAAATAAAAAAGAACCTATACATGTTTGGTGTCTATGAACTCGTAACGACCTGGAAAATAATGATGGCAGGTCAGTTTTAGCAATCTGTGAACGTGGTAAAAAAAGGACCCAAAAAACAACTGTGGAATTGCATTTTTTTTGCAGTTTCACTGCACTTTTTTTCCCATTTTCCAGCACACGATATGGTAAAACCAGTGATGGTGTTTAAAAGTATAACTCGTCCCGCAAAAAATAAGCCCTCACATGGCCATATTGAACGAAAATTAAAAAAGTTCTGGCTCTGGGAAGAAGGGGAGCAAATAAGGAAAACACAAAAACAGAGACCCAAGGTCGTTAAGGGGTTAACATATTTAACAGGAAAGCACTTTCAGTTTCGTTTTTGTATGTTTTATTGTGAGCCTGTAAAAGTGGCTTAATACTTCTGACCACGTTGTTGACAGCAGTGACCTGGGGGTCAGAAATGCTTCCAGGGGCGATCCCCATGCAGTCCCCATGTCATTTGAGCACTGTCACTATCGTTTTGGGCACTTTTTAGGCTTTCTACAGACTGCCGGGGGAGCCGCCGCAAAAATGTTCGGGTCTCCCATAGACTAACATTGGGCTCGTTGCTCGGGTCGAGCACCCGAGTATCACAGTGAGCTCGGCCCGAGCTTCGAGCACCCGAGCATTTTAGTGCTCGCTCAACACTAGTAGCAATGCCACTTGCAATTAACCCTCCTCTTTGGGACAGGCGAAACATCAGGTTCTTCCACTCCTTTAAGAAAATACCTGGAGTTAAGTCCTCTGCTTGTAATTTTTTAGTCACTGTAAATGGGTGCTCTAGCAATTTTTCCAGCTCAGTGTAGCGCCGGCGTCCCTGCCCTCTGCTAGGCAGGGACGCAGTTCCCCTCACCTCTCTGCTCCGTGCCCGGCGTCCTCCTCCCGCTCTGCTGGCAGCGCGCGCTCCTTCCCGGCCACTGTGCTTAGGGCGCGCGCGCACGCTCTCCCTCCCTCTTAAAGGGGCCGCGCGCGCCGTCCTAAGGAGTCCCCGGCCAATGGCCGGAGGACTTCACCATATATAAGGCACCTCCTAAAAAATGGAGGTGCCCGAGCAATGTTGTTCCACTGTTCACTACTCTGCTTCAGCCCTCAGGTCCCGTTGCCAGTTACCTGCCAGATTCCTGCCAGCTTGCTGTCTTATTCCTGCCTGATTATCTGCTACCTGCCTGCTAGTCTGAGGTCCGACGGTCTGCCTTACTACTCCTGTCAGTCTGTCTAAGGACCAGCCTGTCCGCTCACCTGGGAGCGCACTTCAGCCACCTGCCTGCTTGCCTGAGGTCCGACGGTCTGCCTTCCAACTGCTGTCAGTCTGTCTACGGACCAGCTTGCCTGCTCACCTGGGAGCACACATCTGCTACCTACCTGCTAGCACACATCTGCTACCTACCTGCTAGCCTACCTGGAGGCTCCGCCGTCACGTGCTGTGACCACCTGCCTGTCCAGTGACTCCTGCCCGCTCACCTGGGAGCGCTCATCTGCTGCCTGTCTGCTAGCCTACCTGGAGGCTCTGCCGTCACGTGCTGTGACCACCCGCCTGTCCAGAGACTTCTGCCCGCTCACCTGGGAGCGCTCATCTGCCGCCTGTCTGTTGGTCTTCCTGGAGGCTCCGCCGTCACATGCTGTGACCACCCGTTCATCCAGAGACTCTCGCCTGCTCACCTATCATCAGCCGCCACAGGTCGTACCAACCCTTTACCCAGAGACTGCCCCGGTCACTTGCCGTGACCATCTGCCCGTTCATCCAGAGACTGCCCCGGTCACTTGCCGTGACCATCTGCCCGTTCATTCAGAGACTGCCCCGGTCACTTGCCGTGACCATCTGCCCGTTCATTCAGAGACTGCCCCGGTCACTTGCCGTGACCATCTGCCCGTTCATCCAGAGACTGCCCCGGTCTCTTGCCGTGACCTCCAGCCCGTTCACTCAGAGACTGTCCCGGTCACCTGCTGTGACTTCCTGCCCATCTTCCCTGGTCGCCACCCGCTCCCTTACAAGGACTGCCCCCTTGTATAGTAGCTCAGAGGTTCCGCCTCCCAGACCCGTTACAGTTTGCTCGGGCCATGGAACCCGGTGGCACCCAAGCTCCCTCGCTCTCGGACCTGTGTCATGAACTGTCCCGTCAAAGGTCCCAACAGGAGTCCATCCTGGGTCACCTGCGGAATGTCAATACTCGCCTGGACACTCTGACTGCTCCACCAGCAACCTCCGCCAGTGCCATGTCTCGCAATCCGGCAGCTCCGCTGCCCACTAATACCATGGTATCCTACCCCGGACCCCGGCTTTCTGCACCTCCTCGTTTCGGAGGCGACTCCGCCCAGGCTCGGGGCTTCATAAATCAGTGCACCCTGCACTTTGAACTATTGTCCCACCAGTTTAACTCCGACCGAGCCAAAATTGCATTCATCATGTCCCATCTCACCGGGGAGGCCCTGGCCTGGCTGAATCCTCTATGGGAGAGAGGAGACCCCCTGGTGTCCAACTTGCCTGCTTTTCTCACGGCTTTCCGGAAAGTCTTCGACGAACCCGGACGGAAGACCTCATCCGCATCATCACTGCTACGCCTCCGTCAGGGAAGTCTCACCGTGGGCCAATATGCCATACGGTTCCGTACCCTTGCCTCGGAGCTGGCCTGGGATAACGACGCTCTGGTATCCGTCTTCTGGGAGGGTCTGTCCGGCCGTATTAAAGATGAACTTGCCGGTCGGGACATCCCTACCACTCTCGATGACCTAATAACTCTTGCCACCCGGATTGACCTACGGTTCCAGGAGCGTGCCAAAGAGGTCACCCGTGAGAGGAGGTTACCACGTCTATCTCCTACTTTTCAGAAACCCGTCACTCCCTCCGTCTCTACCCAGGTACACTCTCCTGAGCCTATGCAGGTCGACCAGACCAAGATGGTCAAAACCCGACAGGACTTAAGCCGTGCCGAGGGGAGCTGCTTCTACTGTGGCAGTAAGGAGCACCGGATCCGTACCTGCCCGGAGAGGTCGGGAAACGCCTGTGTCTAGGTTCGCTCAGAGAGGTCGACCTAGACAAGAATAAATCCTCTCCATCTCTGCTGTTGTCAGTCTCAATTGTCTGCGGGGAGAACCGTTATTTCGAACTAGCCCAACTTGACTCTGGAGCAGCCGGGAATCTTATTTCACAGTCCCTGGTAGAGAAATACCGCATCCCCACCAAACCTCTGGCTGTACCCTTGTCTGTTGCTGCCGTGGATGGGGGTCTTTTACCACGCCCCATCCAACTCATCACCGAATCCATTACTCTGCAGGTGGGAATGCTGCATTCTGAGAGTATCTCCTTTCATGTTCTGCCTGGACTCTCCCACGCCCTCTTGCTAGGCCTACCTTGGCTCCAGAGACATGCACCCGTGCTTGACTGGCAGACCGGAGAAGTCCTTCGCTGGGGACAGGACTGCCATAAGACCTGTCTGGTTCCCGTCCATCCCGTCCGTCCTTCTCCTACCCCAGCTAATCTACCTGGACTTCCGATTCCTTATTGGTCTTATGCTGATGTCTTTAATAAAAAGGAAGCAGAGACACTACCCCCTCATAGACCATACGACTGCCCTATCGACCTGTTACCTGGTACTACTCCTCCCCGTGGGCGTATTTATCCATTATCCGCTGCTGAGACCCGGTCGATGTCCGAATATATTGAGGAGAATCTGGCCAGGGGATTCAGCCGGAAATCTACCTCCCCGGCGGGAGCAGGCTTCTTTTTCGTCAAAAAGAAGGACGGCTCTCTCCGTCCCTGTATAGACTATAGAGGCCTTAACCAGATCACGGTGAAGAATAAGTACCCCCTTCCGCTCATTCCGGAGTTATTTGATCGTCTGAGGGGGGCTAGAATCTTCACCAAACTGGACCTCCGTGGGGCGTACAACCTGGTTCGTATCCGTCAGGGGGATGAATGGAAGACGGCATTCAACACCCGGGACGGCCACTATGAATATCTGGTAATGCCCTTTGGTCTCTGTAACGCTCCTGCCGTCTTTCAAGAGTTGGTCAACGACATCTTCCGGGACCTTCTCTACTCCTGCGTAGTGGTGTACCTGGACGACATCTTGGTCTTCTCTCCGGATCTCCAGACTCACCGGAGGGACGTTCGTCAGGTCCTGCTCAGGCTCAGGCAGAATCACCTCTTCGCTAAATACGAGAAGTGCCTCTTTGAGCAGACCTCGCTTCCGTTTTTGGGCTACATTATTTCTCAGACCGGCCTACGAATGGATCCAGAGAAGCTGTCTGCCATCGCGAAATGGCCTCGACCAGAGGGGTTGAAGGCCATTCAGCGATTCCTGGGCTTCGCTAACTACTACCGCCTCTTCATACCACACTTCTCTTCCCGGACTGCCCCAATTTCCGCGCTCACCCGTAAGGGTACTAATCCCAAAGAGTGGCCGCCCGAAGCTGAGGAGGCCTTTCTTTCCCTAAAACAGGCCTTCTCTTCCGCCCAGGTGCTGCATCGCCCGGACGGCAACAAGCAGTTCTTCCTGGAAGTTGACGCCTCCTCCTCTGGAGCCGGAGCGGTACTTACTCAAAAATCATCTTCCGGGAGAATGGTAACTTGTGGCTTCTTCTCCAAACTCTTCTCCTCTTCTGAGCGCAACTATTCCATAGGAGACCGAGAGTTATTGGCCATCAAGCTGGCGTTGGAGGAGTGGCGTTACCTACTCGAGGGGGCTCTTCACCCGGTAATAAGTTACACTGACAACAAGAACTTGGCTTACCTCCAGCATGCCCAGAGACTTAACCCGCGCCAAGCCCGGTGGTCCTTGTTTTTTGCTCGCTTTGATTTTGTTCTTCATTTTCGCCCGGCTGACAAAAACGTCAAAGCAGACGCCTTGTCCCGATCCTTTCTGGTGTCCGATCTCGAGGAAGAACCTAAACATATCATCGATCCCGCCAGAGTAATGCAGGTGGCTCCCGTGAGTCTAAATCGTCTCCCTCCCGGTAAGACGTTTGTTTCAGTACCTGATCGGAAGAAGATCCTACACTGGGGCCATTCGTCTAAACTAGCTGGCCACGCCGGTCAGAAAAAGACCCTCCAGCTTATTGCCCGGCACTACTGGTGGCCTACCCTGCACAAGGACGTAATAGACTTTGTTTCTGCCTGTGTGTCCTGCGCCCGCAACAAAGTCCCGAGACACCTGCCAGCCGGTTGCCTCCTTCCGCTTCCTGTGCCTGCTGCCCCCTGGCAGCATATTGCTATGGACTTCATAACTGATCTCCCCGTCTCCGCCGGTTGTACGGTCATTTGGGTGGTCGCTGATCGCTTTTCCAAGATGGCTCACTTTATTCCCCTGCCAGCCCTCCCGTCTGCACCCGAGCTGGCTAAAGACTTTATTCGTCACATCTTTCGTCTTCATGGCCTGCCCCTCCACATCATGTCGGATCGTGGGGTACAGTTCACCTCACGCTTCTGGAGAGCCACTTGTAAACTGCTAGACGTCACCCTGGACTTCTCTTCCGCTTACCACCCACAGTCCAATGGTCAAGTGGAGCGGATCAATCAGAACCTGACCAGTTACCTCCGGCACTTTGTTAATGCCCATCATTCAGACTGGGTGGATCTCCTACCATGGGCCGAGTTCTCTTATAACAATCACGAGAGCGAATCCTCCTCCAAATCCCCGTTTTTTGTAGTCTTCGGTCAGCATCCTCGGATTCCTTTTCCTGTCTCCACCTCTGTGGACAACCCGGCTGCGGAATCTCTCGTTAGCAAATTTTCCTCCATTTGGGAGAGTACCCGATCCGCACTCCTTCAGTCGTCCGAACGGATGAAAAGACACGCTGACAAAAAACGCCTGGATCCTCCACAATTTCGTCCTGGAGATAAAGTCTGGCTCTCATCTAAATATGTCCGACTCAAGATACCTTCTTACAAGTTAGGGCCTCGGTTCATCGGTCCTCTGGAGGTCATCAGTCAGATCAACCTGGTGGCCTATAAATTGAAACTCCCAGCCAACTTACGGATCCCTAACTCCTTCCATGTATCTCTCCTCAAACCTGTGGTACTTAACTCTTTTTCCAAGTCTACAGGTACGCCTCCTGCTCCGGTTTCTGCTGAGGACGAGTTTGAGGTAGAGAACATTCTTGCCACCAAAAGGGTAAGAGGAAAGACCTTTTTTCTAGTAGATTGGAAGGGGTTTGGTCCTGAGGAGAGAACGTGGGAGCCCCGGGAGAACATCCATGCCCCTCTTATCCTAGCTAAATTTCTGTCTGGCCTAAAAAAGGGGGGGCCTAAAGGGGGGGGTACTGTAGCGCCGGCGTCCCTGCCCTCTGCTAGGCAGGGACGCTGTTCCCCTCACCTCTCTGCTCCGTGCACGGCGTCCTCCTCCCGCTCTGCTGGCAGCGCGCGCTCCTTCCCGGCCACTGTGCTTAGGGGGCGCGCGCGCGCGCGCTCTCCCTCCCTCTTAAAGGGGCCGCGCGCGCCGTCCTAAGGAGTCCCCGGCCAATGGCCGGAGGACTTCACCATATATAAGGCACCTCCTCCAAAATGGAGGTGCCCGAGCAATGTTGTTGCACTGTTCACTACTCTGCTTCAGCCCTCAGGTCCCGTTGCCAGTTACCTGCCAGCTTGCTGTCTTATTCCTGCCTGATTATCTGCTACCTGCCTGCTAGTCTGAGGTCCGACGGTCTGCCTTACTACTCCTGTCAGTCTGTCTAAGGACCAGCCTGTCCGCTCACCTGGGAGCGCACTTCAGCCACCTGCCTGCTTGCCTGAGGTCCGACGGTCTGCCTTCCAACTCCTGTCAGTCTGTCTATGGACCAGCTTGCCTGCTCACCTGGGAGCGCACATCTGCTACCTGCCTGCTAGCCTACCTGGAGGCTCCGCCGTCACGTGCTGTGACCACCTGCCTGTCCAGTGACTCCTGCCCGCTCACCTGGGAGCGCTCATCTGCTGCCTGTCTGCTAGCCTACCTGGAGGCTCTGCCGTCACGTGCTGTGACCACCCGCCTGTCCAGAGACTTCTGCCCGCTCACCTGGGAGCGCTCATCTGCCGCCTGTCTGTTGGTCTTCCTGGAGGCTCCGCCGTCACATGCTGTGACCACCCGTTCATCCAGAGACTCTCGCCTGCTCACCTGGGAGCTCATGTCTATCATCAGCCGCCACAGGTCGTACTAACCCTTTACCCAGAGACTGCCCCGGTCACTTGCCGTGACCATCTGCCCGTTCATCCAGAGACTGCCCCGGTCACTTGCCGTGACCATCTGCCCGTTCATTCAGAGACTGCCCCGGTCACTTGCCGTGACCATCTGCCCGTTCATTCAGAGACTGCCCCGGTCACTTGCCGTGACCATCTGCCCGTTCATCCAGAGACTGCCCCGGTCTCTTGCCGTGACCTCCAGCCTGTTCACTCAGAGACTGTCCCGGTCACCTGCTGTGACTTCCTGCCCGTCTTCCCTGGTCGCCACCCGCTCCCTTACAAGGACCGCCCCCTTGTATAGTAGCTCAGAGGTTCCGCCTCCCAGACCCGTTACACTCAGTCACCTGATTCCACTGACTTTCATTTAGCGTCAGTTGAGGGTTAGCCATGTCTACAAGAAAGGTTTTCAGTTCAACCAAGCGCTGAATCATTAAGTAAGTACTGCCCCATCGTGTGGCTTGATCAATAATTGCCCCTTTTCCAGCACGTCTCTTCACAATTGAGTCAACTTTAGGGGTTCTGGCAACAGTAGCCAATTTTCTCCCCGTGCCAATCAGTGCAGCAGCATGTCCTTCTTGCAGACTGTCTCTTATAGCCAGCTGTAGCGTATGCACAACACAGCGCATGTGATGAATGAAAGAACGGATTGTCACAGTTTCAACAAGATCATCTAAACTATCATGTTGCTGTTCATCTGAAGCAACTTCAGTTTGCTCCTCAGTTACAATACTGTGTTCCTCTATTTCAAACATTTCTGTGTCTGTGGACCCAGAATGTTCTTCTAGCTGCTGGTCACCATCATTACTCTCATTCATTAGCTTAATAGTACTTATCATATTTGAAGCATTGAACTTGCTCTTTTTTAAGTTCATAGTCTTGCAGAACCTTTTCCACCAAGACCTGGAGAAACTCACTGGTGTGATGCGCTTTGGTGTCTTTTACTGCCAATGTCTTGGTAACTATTTCATTTTTGTCACAAACAAATCGGACATTGATGGCAAAATAGTTCACTCTGTGACGTGTGCAGGCATCCATTTTAAGAAGCAGAAAGCGTCCCTTGAGAGTTTTTTTAAGTTCTTCCTTTTGTTTAAAAGCTTCTTCGATTACTAATTTTCTAATACTCTCTCTCTCCAGAGAAACACCAAGCTTGCGGGCCATTTCCCCATTCAGACACATAAAAGCTGGTCATGAAAATAATGAAATAGGCACACTATCCTTTACAACAAGCTCTATGATCTGTTTTTTAAATGTATCTACTGTCATTGTCACAGTAACTTTGTCACTGACAAAATATCTGATGGCTGCAAAGTTCTCTGCTCCTTTGTTTGGCTGGAAGAGCTGGGCACTGGCTCATTGGTTTGGATGCAGTCTCTCTCATCCACTGCTTTCAGTACTTCTGGATGAAAGCGCTGTAAATGTCTCTTTAGATTAGAAGCTCTGGTAGGAGCAATTTTATCTTTACCTGAATATGCACTGATCTTGGCTTCACAGCATTTGTTTTCGTCTGGATCATTTGCCATACACTGACAGACATAATGTTTTCTATCTTGAGTGATGGTGAAATGTTCAAATACAGCTGATTTAATGTGACGCTTCTTTGACATTCTCAGGTTTTTAATTCTGCATTCACAATCCAAATGACAATTGTTTTTCCTAAAAACAATTGTACAAAATTATTGCCAGGTCGTACAACTGATATATCCCTCATGTACTCACAGTTAACTGATGCAAAGTTTGTTGAAAGGATTATACTTCTTACAATCTTCCTCTTCTGAGTAGCAGCTGTGAGATGCTTGGAAGACGCACACCTAGTAAACATCTAGTCTAGAGGAGGAGCTTTACTACTAAGAATTTGCAACACATTTTCACTTTCAGTTTCATACATTGTAAGTAGGGGGGTTGGGGCAGCATGAGGTTAACCAAGTATAAGATTAGATAAGGGCAGTGGAGAACAGTGACACACAAGAAGTAAGAAATGTCTCTATCTCCAGCAGAACTGCTTATCACTGTTGTTCATAGTTTGATAGAACATATATATTTGAGTAACATTTATAAAATTCATATGAAAGTTCAATTATGAAATATTAATACATTTTTTTAAAGCTGGAGTCGGAGTCGGTACATTTCTACCGACTCCGACTCCAACCAAAACTAACTCTGACTCCACGACTCCGACTCCACAGCCCTGGATGTAACAGCAGAATAGTGAGTGCAGCTCTGGAGGTGACTAGTAGATAGGACATGATGTAACAGCAGAATAGTGAGTGCAGCTCTGGAGGTGACTGGAGGATAAGACATGATGTAACAGCAGAATAGTGACTGCAGCTCTGGAGGTAACTGGAGGATAAGACACGATGTAACAACAGAATAGTGAGTGCATCTCTGTAGGTGAATGGAGGATAAGACAGGATGTAACAGTAGATAAAAGACTGCAGCTCTGGAGGTGACTGGAGGATAAGACACGATGAAACAGCAGAATAGTGAGTGCAGCTCTGGAGGTGACTGGAGGATAAGACACCAAGTAACAGTAGAATAGTGACTGCAGCTCTGGAGGTGACTGGAGGATAAGACACGTTGTAACGGCAGAATAGTGACAGCAGCTCTGGAGGTGACTGGAGGATAAGACACGATGTAACAGCAGAAGAGTGACTGCCGCTCTGGAGGTGACTGGAGGATAAGACTTGATGTAACAGCAGAATAGTGAGTGCAGCTCTGGAGGTGGCTGGAGGATAAGACATGAAGTAACAGCAGAATAGCTACTGCAGCTCTGGAGGTGACTGAAAGATAAGACATTAAGTAAAAGTAGAATAGTGAGTGCAGCTCTGGAGGTGACTGGAGGATAAGACACGATGTAACAGCAGAATAGTGAGTGCAGCTCTGGAGGTGACTGGAGGATAAGACACCAAGTAACAGTAGAATAGTGACTGCAGCTCTGGAGGTGACTGGAGGATATGACACGATGTAACGGCAGAATAGTGACAGCAGCTCTGGAGGTGACTGGAGGATAAGACACGATGTAACAGCAGAAGAGTGACTGCCGCTCTGGAGGTGACTGGAGGATAAGACTTGATGTAACAGCAGAATAGTGAGTGCAGCTCTGGAGGTGGCTGGAGGATAAGACATGAAGTAACAGCAGAATAGTTACTGCAGCTCTGGAGGTGACTGAAAGATAAGACATTAAGTAAAAGTAGAATAGTGAGTGCAGCTCTGGAGGTGACTGGAGGATAAGACACGATGTAACAGCAGAATAGTGAGTGCAGCTCTGGAGGTGACTGGAGGATAATAGATAATGTAACAGCAGAATAGTCACTGCAGCTCTGGAGGTGACTGGAGGATAAGACATAATGTAACAGTAGAATAGTGATTGCAGCTCTGGAGGTGACAGGAGGATAAGACACGATGTAACAGCAGAATAATGATTGCAGCTCTGGAGGTGACTGGAGGATAAGACCTGATGTAACATCAGAATAGTGAGTGCAGCTCTGGAGGTGACTGGTAGATAGGACATGATGTAACAACAGAATAGTGAGTGCAGCTCTGGAGGTGACTGGTAGATAGGACATGATGTAACAGCAGAATAGTGAGTGCAGCTCTGGAGGTGACTGGAGGATAAGACATGATCTAACAGCAGAATAGTGACTGCAGCTTTGGAGGTAACTGGAGGATAAGACACGATGAAACAGCAGAATAGTGAGTGCAGCTCTGGAGGTGACTGGAGGATAAAACACGATGTAACAGCAGAATAGTCAGTGCAGCTCTGGAGGTGACTGGTAGATAGGACATGAGGTAACAGCAGAATAGTGAGTGCAGCTCTGGAGGTGACTGGAGGATAAGACATGATGTAACAGCAGAATAGTGAGTGCAGCTCTTGAGGTGACTGGAGGATAAGACACGATGTAACAGCAGAAAAGTGAGTGCAGCTCTTGATGTGACTGGAGGATAAGACATGAAGTAACAGCATAATAGTGAGTGCAGTTCTGGAGGTGACTGGAGGACAAAACACGATGTAACAGCAGAATAGTGACTGCAGCTCTGGAGGTGACTGGAGGATAAGACATAATGTAACAGCAGAACAGTGATTGCATCTCTGGAGGTGAATGGAGGATAAGACACGATGTAACAACAGAATAGTGACAGCAGCTCTGGAGGTGACTGGAGGATAAGACATGATGTAACAGCAGAATAGTGACTGCAGCTCTGGAGGTGACTGGAGGATAAGACATAATGTAACAGTAGAATAGTGATTGCAGCTCTGGAGGTGACAGGAGGATAAGACACAATGTAACAGCAGAATAATGATTGCAGCTCTGGAGGTGACTGGAGGATAAGACTTGATGTAACAGCAGAATAGTGACAGCAGCTCTGGAGGTAACTGGAGTATAAGACACGATGTAACAGCCGAATAGTGAGTGCAGCTCTGGAGGTGAACGGAGGATAAGACCTGATGTAACAACAGAATAGTGACAGCAGCTCTGGAGGATAAGACCTGATGTAACATCAGAATAGTGACTGCAGCTCTGGAGGTGACTGGAGGATAAGACCTGATGTAACATCAGAATAGTGATTGCAGCTCTGGAGGTGACAGGAGGATAAGACACGATGTAACAGCAGAATAATGATTGCAGCTCTGGAGGTGACTGGAGGATAAGACCTGATGTAACATCAGAATAGTGAGTGCAGCTCTGGAGGTGACTGGTAGATAGGACATGATGTAACAACAGAATAGTGAGTGCAGCTCTGGAGGTGACTGGAGGAAAGACATGATGTAACAGCAAAATAGTGACTGCAGCTCTGGAGGTAACTGGAGAATAAGACACGATGTAACAGCAGAATAGTGACTGCAGTTCTGGAGGTGACTGGAGGATAAGACCTGATGTAACATAAGAATAGTGACTGCAGCTCTGGAGGTGACTGGTAGATAGGACATGATGTAACAGCAGAATAGTGACTGCAGCTCTGGAGGTGACTGGAGGATAAGACATGATGTAACAGCAGAATAGTGACTGCAGCTTTGGAGGTAACTGGAGGATAAGACACGATGAAACAGCAGAATAGTGAGTGCAGCTCTGGAGGTGACTGGAGGATAAGACACGATGTAACAGCAGAATAGTCAGTGCAGCTCTGGAGGTGACTGGTAGATAGGACATGAGGTAACAGCAGAATAGTGAGTGCAGCTCTGGAGGTGACTGGAGGATAAGACATGATGTAACAGCAGAATAGTGAGTGCAGCTCTTGAGGTGACTGGAGGATAAGACACGATGTAACAGCAGAAAAGTGAGTGCAGCTCTTGATGTGACTGGAGGATAAGACATGAAGTAACAGCATAATAGTGAGTGCAGCTCTGGAGGTGACTGGAGGACAAAACACGATGTAACAGCAGAATAGTGACTGCAGCTCTGGAGGTGACTGGAGGATAAGACACCATGTAACAGCAGAACAGTGATTGCATCTCTGGAGGTGAATGGAGGATAAGACAGGATGTAACAACAGAATAGTGACAGCAGCTCTGGAGGTGACTGGAGAATAAGACATGATGTAACAGCAGAATAGTGACTGCAGCTCTGGAGGTGACCGGAGGATAAGACATAATGTAACAGTAGAATAGTGATTGCAGCTCTGGAGGTGACAGGAGGATAAGACACAATGTAACAGCAGAATAATGATTGCAGCTCTGGAGGTGACTGGAGGATAAGACTTGATGTAACAGCAGAATAGTGACAGCAGCTCTGGAGGTAACTGGAGTATAAGACACGATGTAACAGCCGAAGAGTGAGTGCAGCTCTGGAGGTGAACGGAGGATAAGACCTGATGTAACAACAGAATAGTGACAGCAGCTCTGGAGGTGACTGGAGGATAAGACCTGATGTAACATCAGAATAGTGACTGCAGCTCTGGAGGTGAGTGGAGGATAAGACCCGATGTAACAGCAGAATAGTGACTGCAGCTCTGGAGGTGGCTGGAGGATAAGACACGATGTAACAGCAGAATAGTGACTGCAGCTCTGGAGGTGACTGGAGGATAAGACACGATGTAACGGCAGAATAGTGACTGCAGCTCTGGAGGAGACTGGAGGATAAGACATGATGTAACAGCAGAATAGTGAGTGCAGCTCTGGAGGTGGCTGGAGGATAAGACATGATTTAAAAGCAGAATAGTGAGTGCAGCTCTGGAGTTGACTGGAGGATAAGATACGATGTAACAGCAGAATAATGATTGCAGCTCTGGAGGTGACTGGAGGATAAGACCCGATGTAACAGCAGAATAGTGACTGCAGCTCTGGAGGTGACTGGAAGATAAGACATGATTTAACAGCAGAATGGGGAGTGCAGCTCTGTAGGTGACTGGAGGATAAGACATGATGTAACAGCAGAATGGTGAATTCAGCTCTGGAGGTAACTGGAGGATAAGACACGATGTAACAGTAGAAGAGTGAGTGCATCTCTGGAGGTGAATGGAGGATAAGACCTGATGTAACAGCAGAATAGTGACAGCAGCTCTGGAGGTGACTGGAGGATAAGACATGATGTAACAGCAGAATAGTGAGTGCAGCTCTGGAGGATAAGACACGATGTAACAGCAGAATAGTGACTGCAGCTCTGGAGGTGGCTGGAGGATAAGACACGATGTAACAGCAGAATAGTGACTGCAGCTCTGGAGGTGACTGGAGGATAAGACACGATGTAACGGAAGAATAGTGACTGCAGCTCTGGAGGTGACTGGAGGATAAGACATGATGTAACAGCAGAACAGTGACTGCAGCTCTGGAGGTGACTGAACGATAAGACATGAAGTAACAGCAGAATAGTGAGTGCAGCTCTGGAGTTGACTGGACGATAAGATACGATGTAACAGCAGAATAGAGAGTGCAGCTCTTGAGGTGATTGGAGGAATATAGATGATGTAACAGCAGAATAGTGACTGCAGCTCTGGAGGTGACTGGAGGATAAGACAGGATGTAACAGTAGAATAGTGATTGCAGCTCTGGAGGTGACAGGAGGATAAGACACGATGTAACAGCAGAATAATGATTGCAGCTCTGGAGGTGACTGGAGGATAAGACCTGATGTAACAGCAGAATAGTGACTGCAGCTCTGGAGGTGACAGGAGGACAAGACACGATGTAACAGCAGAATAGTGACTGCAGCTCATGAGGTGATTGGAGGATAACACACGATGTAACAGCAGAATAGTGACTGCAGCTCTGGAGGTGACTGGAGGATAAGACAAGATGTAACAGCATAATAGTGAGTGCAGCTCTGGAGGTGACTGGAGGACAAGACACGATGTAACACCAGAATAGTGACTGCAGCTCATGAGGTGATTGGAGGATAACACACGATGTAACAGCAGAATAGTGACTGCAGCTCTGGAGGTGACTGGAGGATAAGACAAGATGTAACAGCAGAATAGTGAGTGCATCTCTGGAGGTGAACGGAGGATAAGACCTGATGTAACAACAGAATAGTGACAGCAGCTCTGGAGGTGACTGGAGGATAAGACCTGATGTAACATCAGAATAGTGACTGCAGCTCTGGAGGTGAGTGGAGGATAAGACCTGATGTAACAGCAGAATAGTGACAGCAGCTCTGGAGGTGGCTGGAGGATAAGACACGATGTAACAGCAGAATAGTGACTGCAGCTCTAGAGGTGACTGGAGGATGAGACACGATGTAACGGCAGAATAGTGACTGCAGCTCTGGAGGAGACTGGAGGATAAGACATGATGTAACAGCAGAATAGTGAGTGCAGCTCTGGAGGTGGCTGGAGGATAAGACATGATTTAAAAGCAGAATAGTGAGTGCAGCTCTGGAGTTGACTGTAGGATAAGATACGATGTAACAGCAGAATAGTGAGTGCAGCTCTGGAGGTGACTGGAGGATAAGACATGATGCAACAGTGGAATAGTGATTGCAGCTCTGGAGGTGACAAGGGGATAAGACACGATGTAACAGCAGAATAATGATTGCAGCTCTGGAGGTGACTGGAGGATAAGACCCGATGTAACAGCAGAATAGTGACTGCAGCTCTGGAGGTGACTGGAAGATAAGACATGATTTAACAGCAGAATGGGGAGTGCAGCTCTGTAGGTGACTGGAGGATAAGACATGATGTAACAGCAGAATGGTGAATTCAGCTCTGGAGGTAACTGGAGGATAAGACACGATGTAACAGTAGAAGAGTGAGTGCATCTCTGGAGGTGAATGGAGGATAAGACCTGATGTAACAGCAGAATAGTGACTGCAGCTCTGGAGGTGACTGGAGGATAAGACACGATGTAACGGCAGAATAGTGACTGCAGCTCTGGAGGTGACTGGAGGATAAGACATGATGTAACAGCAGAATAGTGAGTGCAGCTCTGGAGGTGGCTGGAGGATAAGACATGATGTAACAGCAGAACAGTGACTGCAGCTCTGGAGGTGACTGAAGGATAAGACATGAAGTAACAGCAGAATAGTGAGTGCAGCTCTGGAGTTGACTGGACGATAAGATACGATGTAACAGCAGAATAGAGAGTGCAGCACTTGAGGTGATTGGAGGAATATAGATGATGTAACAGCAGAATAGTGACTGCAGCTCTGGAGGTGACTGGAGGATAAGACAGGATGTAACAGTAGAATAGTGATTGCAGCTCTGGAGGTGACAGGAGGATAAGACACGATGTAACAGCAGAATAATGATTGCAGCTCTGGAGGTGACTGGAGGATAAGACCTGATGTAACAGCAGAATAGTGACTGCAGCTCTGGAGGTGACTGGAGGATAAGACACGATGTAACAGCAGAATAGTGAGTGCAGTTCTTGAGGTGACTGGAGGATAAGACACAATGTAACAGCAGAAAAGTGAGTGCAGCTCTTGAGGTGACTGGAGGATAAGACATGAAGTAGCAGCATAATAGTGAGTGCAGCTCTGGAGGTGACTGGAGGACAAGACACGATGTAACAGCAGAATAGTGACTGCAGCTCTGGAGGTGACTGGAGGATAAGACACCATGTAACAGCAGAACAGTGATTGCATCTCTGGAGGTGAATGGAGGATAAGAAACGATATAACAACAGAATAGTGACAGCAGCTCTGGAGGTGACTGGAGGATAAGACATGATGTAACAGCAGAATAGTGAGTGCAGCTCTGGAGGTGACTGGAGGATAGGACACTATGTAACAGCAGAATAGTGAGTGCAGTTCTGGAGGTGACTGGAGGATAAGACATGATGTAACAGCAGAATAGTGACTGCAGCTCTGGAGATGAGTGGAGGATAAGACATGAAGTAACAGCATAATAGTGAGTGCAGCTCTGGAGATGAGTGGAGGATAAGACATGAAGTAACAGCATAATAGTGAGTGCATCTCTGGAGGTGACTGGAGGACAAGACACGATGTAACAGCAGAATAGTGACTGCAGCTCATGAGGTGACTGGAAGATAAGACATGATGTAACAGCAGAATAGTGACTGCAGCTCTTGAGGTGACTGGAGGATAAGACACGATGTAACAGCAGAATAGTGACTGCAGCTCTGGAGGTGACTGGAGGATAAGACAAGATGTAACAGCAGAATAGTGAGTGCATCTCTGGAGGTGAACGGAGGATAAGACCTGATGTAACAACAGAATAGTGACAGCAGCTCTGGAGGTGACTGGAGGATAAGACCTGATGTAACATCAGAATAGTGACTGCAGCTCTGGAGGTGAGTGGAGGATAAGACCTGATGTAACAGCAGAATAGTGACTGCAGCTCTGGAGGTGGCTGGAGGATAAGACACGATGTAACAGCAGAATAGTGACTGCAGCTCTGGAGGTGACTGGAGGATAAGACACGACGTAACGGCAGAATAGTGACTGCAGCTCTGGTGGAGACTGGAGGATAAGACATGATGTAACAGCAGAATAGTGAGTGCAGCTCTGGAGGTGGCTGGAGGATAAGACATGATTTAATAGCAGAATAGTGAGTGCAGCTCTGGAGTTGACTGGAGGATAAGATACGATGTAACAGCAGAATAGTGAGTGCAGCTCTGGAGGTGACTGGAGGATAAGACATGATGTAACAGTGGAATAGTGATTGCAGCTCTGGAGGTGACAGGAGGATAAGACACGATGTAACAGCAGAATAATGATTGCAGCTCTGGAGGTGACTGGAGGATAAGACCTGATGTAACAGCAGAATAGTGACTGCAGCTCTGGAGGTGACTGGAAGATAAGACATGACTTAACAGCAGAATGGTGAGTGCAGCTCTGTAGGTGACTGAAGGATAAGACATGATGTAACAGCAGAATGGTGAATTCAGCTCTGGAGGTAACTGGAGGATAAGACACGATGTAACAGTAGAATAGTGAGTGCATCTCTGGAGGTGAATGGAGGATAAGACCTGATGTAACAGCAGAATAGTGACAGCAGCTCTGGAGGTGACTGGAGGATAAGACATGATGCAACAGCAGAATAGTGACTGCAGCTCTGGAGGTGAGTGGAGGATAAGACATGATGTAACAGCAGAATAGTGAGTGCAGCTCTGGAGGTGACTGGAGTATAAGACACGATGTAACAGCAGAATAGTGAGTGCAGCTCTGGAGGTGACTGGAGGATAAGACACGATGTAACAGCAGAATAGTCAGTGCAGCTCTGGAGGTGACTGGTAGATAGGACATGAGGTAACAGCAGAATAGTGAGTGCAGCTCTGGAGGTGACTGGAGGATAAGACATGATGTAACAGCAGAATAGTGAGTGCAGTTCTTGAGGTGACTGGAGGATAAGACACAATGTAACAGCAGAAAAGTGAGTGCAGATCTTGAGGTGACTTGAGGATAAGACATGAAGTAGCAGCATAATAGTGAGTGCAGCTCTGGAGGTGACTGGAGGACAAGACACGATGTAACAGCAGAATAGTGACTGCAGCTCTGGAGGTGACTGGAGGATAAGACACCATGTAACAGCAGAACAGTGATTGCATCTCTGGAGGTGAATGGAGGATAAGAAACGATGTAACAACAGAATAGTGACAGCAGCTCTGGAGGTGACTGGAGGATAAGACATGATGTAACAGCAGAATAGTGACTGCAGTTGTGGAGGTGACTGGAGGATAAGACATGATGTAACAGCAGAATAGTGAGTGCAGCTCTGGAGGTGACTGGAGGATAAGACATGATGTAACAGCAGAATAGTGACTGCAGCTCTGGAGATGAGTGGAGGATAAGACATGAAGTAACAGTATAATAGTGAGTGCAGCTCTGGAGGTGACTGGAGGACAAGACACGATGTAACAGCAGAATAGTGACTGCAGCTCATGAGGTGACTGGAAGATAAGACATGATGTAACAGCAGAATAGTGACTGCAGCTCTTGAGGTGACTGGAGGATAAGACACGATGTAACAGCAGAATAGTGACTGCAGCTCTGGAGGTGACTGGAGGATAAGACAAGATGTAACAGCAGAATAGTGAGTGCATCTCTGGAGGTGAACGGAGGATAAGACCTGATGTAACAACAGAATAGTGACAGCAGCTCTGGAGGTGACTGGAGGATAAGACCTGATGTAACATCAGAATAGTGACTGCAGCTCTGGAGGTGAGTGGAGGATAAGACCTGATGTAACAGCAGAATAGTGACTGCAGCTCTGGAGGTGGCTGGAGGATAAGACACGATGTAACAGCAGAATAGTGACTGCAGCTCTGGAGGTGACTGGAGGATAAGACACGATGTAACGGCAGAATAGTGACTGCAGCTCTGGAGGAGACTGGAGGATAAGACATGGTGTAACAGCAGAATAGTGAGTGCAGCTCTGGAGGTGGCTGGAGGATAAGACATGATTTAACAGCAGAATAGTGAGTGCAGCTCTGGAGGTGACTGGATGATAAGACGATGTAACAGCAGAATAGTCTGTGCAGCTCTGGAGGTGACTGGAGGATAAGACAGGATGTAACAGCAGAATAGTGAGTGCAGTTCTTGAGGTGACTGGAGGATAAGACACAATGCAACAGCAGAAAAGTGAGTGCAGCTCTTGAGGTGACTGGAGGATAAGACATGAAGTAACAGCATAATAGTGAGTGCAGCTCTGGAGGTGACTGGAGGACAAGACACGATGTAACAGCAGAATAGTGACTACAGCTCTGGAGGTGGCTGGAGGATAAGACCTGATGTAACAGCAGAACAGTGATTGCATCTCTGGAGGTGAATGGAGGATAAGAAACGATGTAACAACAGAATAGTGTCAGCAGCTCTGGAGGTGACTGGAGGATAAGACATGATGTAACAGCAGAATAGTGACTGCAGCTCTGGAGGTGACTGGAGGATAGGACACGATGTAACAGCAGAATAGTGAGTGCAGCTCTGGAGGTGACTGGAGGATAAGACATGATGTAACAGCAGAATAGTGACTGCAGCTCTGGAGATGAGTGGAGGATAAGACATGATGTAGCAGCAGAATAGTGACTGCAGCTCTGGAGCTGAGTGGAGGATAAGACCTGATGTAACAGCAGAATAGTGACTGCAGCTCTGGAGGTGGCTGGAGGATAAGACACCATGTAACAGCAGAATAGTGACTGCAGCTCTGGAGGTGACTGGAGGATAGGACACGATGTAACTGCAGAATAGTGAGTGCAGCTCTGTAGGTGACTGGAGGATAAGACATGATGTAACAGCAGAATAGTGACTGCAGCTCTGGAGATGACTGGAGGACAAGACACGATGTAACAGCAGAATAGTGACTGCAGCTCATGAGGTGACTGGAGGATAAGACATGATGTAACAGCAGAATAGTGACTGCAGCTCTTGAGGTGACTGGAGGATAAGACACGATGTAAGAGCAGAATAGTGACTGCAGCTCTGGAGGTGACTGGAGGATAAGACAAGATGTAACAGCAGAATAGTGAGTGCATCTCTGGAGGTGAACGGAGGATAAGACCTGATGTAACAACAGAATAGTGACAGCAGCTCTGGAGGTGACTGGAGGATAAGACCTGATGTAACATCAGAATAGAGACTGCAGCTCTGGAGGTGAGTGGAGGATAAGACACGATGTAACAGTAGAATATTGAGTGCAGCTCTGGAGGTGGCTGGAGGATAAGACACGATGTAACAGCAGAATAGTGACTGCAGCTCTGGAGGTGACTGGAGGATAAGACACGATGTAACGGCCGAATAGTGACTGCAGCTCTGGAGGAGACTGGAGGATAAGACATGATGTAACAGTGGAATAGTGATTGCAGCTCTGGAGGTGACAGGAGGATAAGACACGATGTAACAGCAGAATAATGATTGCAGCTCTGGAGGTGACTGGAGGATAAGACCTGATGTAACAGCAGAATAGTGACTGCAGCTCTGGAGGTGAATGGAAGATAAGACATGACTTAACAGCAGAATGGTGAGTGCAGCTCTGTAGGTGACTGGAGGATAAGACATGATGTAACAGCAGAATGGTGAATTCAGCTCTGGAGGTAACTGGAGGATAAGACACGATGTAACAGTAGAATAGTGAGTGCATCTCTGGAGGTGAATGGAGGATAAGACCTGATGTAACAGCAGAATAGTGACAGCAGCTCTGGAGGTGACTGGAGGATAAGACATGATGCAACAGCAGAATAGTGACTGTAGCTCTGGAGGTGAGTGGAGGATAAGACCTGATGTAACAGCAGAATAGTGACTGCAGCTCTGGAGGTGGCTGGAGGATAAGACACCATGTAACAGCAGAATAGTGACTGCAGCTCTGGAGGTGACTGGAGGATAGGACACGATGTAACAGAAGAATAGTGAGTGCAGCTCTGGAGGTGACTGGAGGATAATAGATGATGTAACAGCAGAATAGTGACTGCAGCTCTGGAGGTGACTGGAGGATAAGACATGACGTAACAGCAGAATAGTGAGTGCAGCTATGGAGGTGACTGGAGGATAAGACATGATGTAACAGCAGAATAGTGACAGCAGCTCTGGAGGCAACTGGAGTATAAGACACGATGTAACAGCAGAATAGTGAGTGCAGCTCTGGAGGTGACTGGAGGATAAGACACGATGTAACAGCAGAATAGTCAGTGCAGCTCTGGAGGTGACTGGTAGATAGGACATGAGGTAACAGCAGAATACTGAGTGCAGCTCTGGAGGTGACTGGAGGATAAGACATGATGTAACAGCAGAATAGTGAGTGCAGCTCTTGAGGTGACTGGAGGATAAGACATGAAGTAGCAGCATAATAGTGAGTGCAGCTCTGGAGGTGACTGGAGGACAAGACACGATGTAACAGCAGAATAGTGACTGCAGCTCTGGAGGTGACTGGAGGAGAAGACATGATGTAACAGCAGAATAGTGACAGCAGCTCTGGAGGTAACTGGAGTATAAGACACGAAGTAACAGCAGAATAGTGAGTGCAGCTCTGGAGGTGACTGGAGGATAAGACACGATGTAACAGCAGAATAGTCAGTGCAGCTCTGGAGGTGACTGGTAGATAGGACATGAGGTAACAGCAGAATACTGAGTGCAGCTCTGGAGGTGACTGGAGGATAAGACATGATGTAACAGCAGAATAGTGAGTGCAGCTCTTGAGGTGACTGGAGGATAAGACATGAAGTAGCAGCATAATAGTGAGTGCAGCTCTGGAGGTGACTGGAGGACAAGACACGATGTAACAGCAGAATAGTGACTGCAGCTCTGGAGGTGACTGGAGGATAAGACATGATGTAACAGCAGAATAGTGACAGCAGCTCTGGAGGTAACTGGAGTATAAGACACGATGCAACAGCAGAATAGTGAGTGCAGCTCTGGAGGTGACTGGAGGATAAGACACGATGTAACAGCAGAATAGTGACTGCAGCTCTGGAGGTGACTGGAGGATAGGACACTATGTAACAGCAGAATAGTGAGTGCAGCTCTGGAGGTGAGTGGAGGATAAGACATGAAGTAACAGCATAATAGTGAGTGCAGCTCTGGAGGTGACTGGAGGACAAAACACGATGTAACAGCAGAATAGTGACTGCAGCTCATGAGGTGACTGGAGGATAAGACATGATGTAACAGCAGAATAGTGACTGCACCTCTTGAGGTGACTGGAGGATAAGACACGATGTAACAGCTGAATAGTGACTGCAGCTCTGGAGGTGACTGGAGGATAAGACAAGATGTAACAGCAGAATAGTGAGTGCATCTCTGGAGGTGAACGGAGGATAAGACCTGATGTAACAACAGAATAGTGACTGCAGCTCTGGAGGTGACTGGAGGATAAGACCTGATGTAACATCAGAATAGTGACTGCAGCTCTGGAGGTGAGTGGAGGATAAGACCTGATGTAACAGCAGAATAGTGACTGCAGCTCTGGAGGTGGCTGGAGGATAAGACACGATGTAACAGCAGAATAGTGACTGCAGCTCTGGAGGTGACTGGAGGATAAGACACGATGTAACGGCAGAATAGTGACTGCAGCTCTGGAGGAGACTGGAGGATAAGACATGATGTAACAGCAGAATAGTGAGTGCAGCTCTGGAGGTGGCTGGAGGATAAGACATGATTTAACAGCAGAATAGTGAGTGCAGCTCTGGAGTTGACTGGAGGATAAGATACGATGTAACAGCAGAATAGTGAGTGCAGCTCTGGAGGTGACTGGAGGATAAGACATGATGTAACAGTGGAATAGTGACTGCAGCTCTGGAGGTGACAGGAGGATAAGACACGATGTAACAGCAGAATAATGATTGCAGCTATGGAGGTGACTGGAGGATAAGACCTGATGTAACAGCAGAATAGTGACTGCAGCTCTGGAGGTGACTGGAAGATAAGACATGACTTAACAGCAGAATGGTGAGTTCAGCTCTGTAGGTGACTGGAGGATAAGACATGATGTAACAGCAGAATGGTGAATTCAGCTCTGGAGGTGACTGGAGGATAAGACATGATGCAACAGCAGAATAGTGACTGCAGCTCTGGAGGTAAGTGGAGGATAAGACCTGATGTAACAGCAGAATAGTGACTGCAGCTCTGGAGGTGACTGGAGGATAGGACACGATGTAACAGCAGAATAGTGAGTGCAGCTCTGGAGGTGACTGGAGGATAAGACATGATGTAACAGCAGAATAGTGACTGCAGCTCTGGAGATGAGTGGAGGATAAGACATGAAGTAACAGCATAATAGTGAGTGCAGCTCTGGAGGTGACTGGAGGACAAGACACGATGTAACAGCAGAATAGTGACTGCAGCTCATGAGGTGACTGGAGGATAAGACATGATGTAACAGCAGAATAGTGACTGCAGCTCTGGAGGTGACTGGAAGATAAGACATGATTTAACAGCAGAATGGTGAGTGCAGGAGTGCAGCTCTGTAGGTGACTGAAGGATAAGACATGATGTAACAGCAGAATGGTGAATTCAGCTCTGGAGGTAACTGGAGGATAAGACACGATGTAACAGTAGAATAGTGAGTGCAGCTCTGGAGGTGACTGGAGGATAAGACATGATGTAACAGCAGAATAGTGAGTGCAGCTCTGGAGGTGAGTGGAGGATAAGACCTGATGTAACAGCAGAATAGTGAGTGCAGCTCTTGAGGTGATTGGAGGAATATAGATGATGTAACAGCAGAATAGTGACTGCAGCTCTGGAGGTGACTGGAGGATAAGACAGGATGTAACAGTAGAATAGTGATTGCAGCTCTGGAGGTGACAGGAGGATAAGACACGATGTAACAGCAGAATAATGATTGCAGCTCTGGAGGTGACTGGAGGATAAGACCTGATGTAACAGCAGAATAGTGACTGCAGCTCTGGAGGTGACAGGAAGATAAGACACGATGTAACAGCAGAAAGGTGAATTCAGCTCTGGAGGATAATACACGATGTAACAGTAGAATAGTGACTGTAGCTCTGGAGGTGGCTGGAGGATAATAGATTATGTAACAGCAGAATAGTGACTGCAGCTCTGGAGGTGACTGGAGGATAAGACATGAGGTAACAGCAGAATAGTGAGTGCAGCTCTGGAGGTGACTGGAGGATAAGACATGATGTAACAGCAGAATAGTGACAGCAGCTCTGGAGGTAACTGGAGTATAAGACACGATGTAACAGCAGAATAGTGAGTGCAGCTCTGGAGGTGACTGGAGGATAAGACAATGTAACAGCAGAATAGTCAGTGCAGCTCTGGAGGTGACTGGTAGATAGGACATGAGGTAACAGCAGAATAGTGAGTGCAGCTCTGGAGGTGACTGGAGGATAAGACATGATGTAACAGCAGAATAGTGAGTGCAGTTCTTGAGGTGACTGGAGGATAAGACACAATGCAACAGCAGAAAAGTGAGTGCAGCTCTTGAGGTGACTGGAGGATAAGACATGAAGTAACAGCATAATAGTGAGTGCAGCTCTGGAGGTGACTGGAGGACAAGACACGAGGTAACAGCAGAATAGTGACTGCAGCTCTGGAGGTGACTGGAGGATAAGACACCATGTAACAGCAGAACAGTGATTGCATCTCTGGAGGTGAATGGAGGATAAGAAATGATGTAACAACAGAATAGTGACAGCAGCTCTGGAGGTGACTGGAGGATAAGACATGATGTAAAAGCAGAATAGTGACTGCAGCTCTGGAGGTGACTGGAGGATAGGACACGATGTAACAGCAGAATAGTGAGTGCAGCTCTGGAGGTGACTGGAGGATAAGACATGATGTAACAGCAGAATAGTGACTGCAGCTCTGGAGATGAGTGGAGGATAAGACATGAAGTAACAGCATAATAGTGAGTGCAGCTCTGGAGGTGACTGGAGGACAAGACACGATGTAACAGCAGAATAGTGACTGCAGCTCATGAGGTGACTGGAGGATAAAACATGATGTAACAGCAGAATAGTGACTGCAGCTCTTGAGGTGACTGGAGGACAAGACACGATGTAACAACAGAATAGTGACTGCAGCTATGGAGGTGACTGGAGGATAAGACAAGATGTAACAGCAGAATAGTGAGTGCATCTCTGGAGGTGAACGGAGGATAAGACCTGATGTAACAACAGAATAGTGACAGCAGCTCTGGAGGTGACTGGAGGATAAGACCTGATGTAACATCAGAATAGCGACTGCAGCTCTGGAGGTGAGTGGAGGATAAGACCTGATGTAACAGCAGAATAGTGACTGCAGCTCTGGAGGTGGCTGGAGGATAAGACACGATATAACAGCAGAATAGTGACTGCAGCTCTGGAGGTGACTGGAGGATAAGACACGATGTAATGGCAGAATAGTGACTGCAGCTCTGGAGGAGACTGGAGGATAAGACATGATGTAACAGCAGAATAGTGAGTGCAGCTCTGGAGGTGGCTGGAGGATAAGACATGATTTAACAGCAGAATAGTGAGTGCAGCTCTGGAGTTGACTGGAGGATAAGATACGATGTAACAGCAGAATAGTGAGTGCAGCTCTGAAGTTGACTGGAGGATAAGATATGATGCAACAACAGAATAGTGAGTGCAGCTCTGGAGGTGACAGGAGGATAAGACATGATGTAACAGTGGAATAGTGATTGCAGCTCTGGAGGTGAAAGGAGGATAAGACACGATGTAACAGCAGAATAATGATTGCAGCTCTGGAGGTGACTGGAGGATAAGACATGATGTAGCAGCAGAATAGTGACTGCAGCTCTGGAGGTGAGTGGAGGATAAGACCTGATGTAACAGCAGAATAGTGACTGCAGCTCTGGAGGTGGCTGGAGGATAAGACACCATGTAACAGCAGAATAGTGACTGCAGCTCTGGAGGTGACTGGAGGATAGGACACGATGTAACAGCAGAATAGTGAATGCAGCTCTGTAGGTGACTGGAGGATAAGACATGATGTAACAGCAGAATAGTGACTGCAGCTCATGAGGTGACTGGAGGATAAGACATGATGTACCAGCAGAATAGTGACTGCAGCTCTTGAGGTGACTGGAGGATAAGACACGATGTAACAGCAGAATAGTGACTGCAGCTCTGGAGGTGACTGGAGGATAAGACAAGATGTAACAGCAGAATAGTGAGTGCATCTCTGGAGGTGACTGGAGGATAAGACACGATGTAACAACAGAATAGTGACAGCAGCTCTGGAGGTGACTGGAGGATAAGACCTGATGTAACATCAGAATAGTGACTGCAGCTCTGGAGGTGAGTGGAGGATAAGACCTGATGTAACAGCAGAATATTGACTGCAGCTCTGGAGGTGGCTGGAGGATAAGACACGATGTAACAGCAGAATAGTGACTGCAGCTCTGGAGGTGACTGGAGGATAAGACACGATGTAACGGCAAAATAGTGACTGCAGCTCTGGAGGAGACTGGAGGATAAGACATGATGTAACAGCAGAATAGTGAGTGCAGCTCTGAAGGTGGCTGGAGGATAAGACATGATTTAACAGCAGAATAGTGAGTGCAGCTCTGGAGTTGACTGGAGGATAAGATACGATGTAACAGCAGAATAGTGAGTGCAGCTCTGGAGGTGACTGGAGGATAAGACAGGATGTAACAGTGGAATAGTGATTGCAGCTCTGGAGGTGACAGGAGGATAAGACACGATGTAACAGCAGAATAATGGTTGCAGCTCTGGAAGTGGCTGGAGGATAAGACACCATGTAACAGAGAATAGTGAGTGCATGTCTGGAGGTGAATGGAGGATAAGACCTGATGTAACAGCAGAATAGTGACAGCAGCTCTGGAGGTGACTGGAGGATAAGACATGATGTAACAGCAGAATAGTGAGTGCAGCTCTGGAGGTGGCTGGAGGATAAGACACGATGTAACAGCAGAATAGTGACTGCAGCTCTGGAGGTGGCTGGAGGATAAGACACGATGTAACAGCAGAATAGTGACTGCAGCTCTGGAGGTGACTGGAGGATAAGACACGATGTAACGGCAGAATAGTGACTGCAGCTCTGGAGGAGACTGGAGGATAAGACATGATGTAACAGCAGAATAGTGAGTGCAGCTCTGGAGGTGGCTGGAGGATAAGACATGATTTAACAGCAGAATAGTGAGTGCAGCTCTGGAGTTGACTGGAGGATAAGATACGATGTAACAGCAGAATAGTGAGTGCAGCTCTGGAGGTGACTGGAGGATAAGACATGATGTAACAGTGGAATAGTGATTGCAGCTCTGGAGGTGACAGGAGGATAAGACACGATGTAACAGCAGAATAATGATTGCAGCTCTGGAGGTGTCTGGAGGATAAGACCTGATGTAACAGCAGAATAGTGACTGCAGCTCTGGAGGTGACTGGAAGATAAGACATGACTTAACAGCAGAATGGTGAGTGCAGCTCTGTAGGTGACTGGAGGATAAGACATGATGTAACAGCAGAATGGTGAATTCAGCTCTGGAGGTAATTGGAGGATAAGACACGATGTAACAGTAGAATAGTGAGTGCATCTCTGGAGGTGAATGGAGGATAAGACCTGATGTAACAGCAGAATAGTGACAGCAGCTCTGGAGGTGACTGGAGGATAAGACATGATGCAACAGCAGAATAGTGACTGCAGCTCTGGAGGTGAGTGGAGGATAAGACCTGATGTAACAGCAGAATAGTGACTGCAGCTCTGGAGTTGGCTGGAGGATAAGACACCATGTAACAGCAGAATAGTGACTGCAGCTCTGGAGGTGACTGGAGGATAGGACACGATGTAACAGCAGAATAGTGAGTGCAGCTCTGGAGGTGACTGGAGGATAATAGATGATGTAACAGCAGAATAGTGACTGCAGCTCTGGAGGTGACTGGAGGATAAGACATGATGTAACAGCAGAATAGTGAGTGCAGCTCTGGAGGTGACTGGAGGATAAGACATGATGTAACAGCAGAATAGTGACAGCAGCTCTGGAGGTAACTGGAGTATAAGACACGATGTAACAGCAGAATAGTGAGTGCAGCTCTGGAGGTGACTGGAGGATAAGACACGATGTAACAGCAGAATAGTCAGTGCAGCTCTGGAGGTGACTGGTAGATAGGACATGAGGTAACAGCAGAATACTGAGTGCAGCTCTGGAGGTGACTGGAGGATAAGACATGATGTAACAGCAGAATAGTGAGTGCAGCTCTTGAGGTGACTGGAGGATAAGACATGAAGTAGCAGCATAATAGTGAGTGCAGCTCTGGAGGTGACTGGAGGACAAGACACGATGTAACAGCAGAATAGTGACTGCAGCTCTGGAGGTGACTGGAGGATAAGACATGATGTAACAGCAGAATAGTGACAGTAGCTCTGGAGGTAACTGGAGTATAAGACACGATGTAACAGCAGAATAGTGAGTGCAGCTCTGGAGGTGACAGGAGGATAAGACACGATGTAACAGCAGAATAGTGACTGCAGCTCTGGAGGTGACTGGAGGATAGGACACTATGTAACAGCAGAATAGTGAGTGCAGCTCTGGAGGTGTCTGGAGGATAAGACATGATGTAACAGCAGAATAGTGACTGCAGCTCTGGAGATGAGTGGAGGATAAGACATGAAGTAACAGCAGAATAGTGAGTGCAGCTCTGGAGGTGGCTGGAGGATAAGACATGATTTAACAGCAGAATAGTGAGTGCAGCTCTGGAGTTGACTGGAGGATAAGATACGATGTAACAGCAGAATAGTGAGTGCAGCTCTGGAGGTGACTGGAGGATAAGACCTGATATAACAGCAGAATAGTGACTGCAGCTCTGGAGGTGACTGGAAGATAAGACATGACTTAACAGCAGAATGGTGAGTGCAGCTCTGTAGGTGACTGGAGGATAAGACATGATGTAACAGCAGAATGGTGAATTCAGCTCTGGAGGTAACTGGAGGATAAGACATGATGTAACAGTAGAATAGTGAGTGCATCTCTGGAGGAGAATGGAGGATAAGACCTGATGCAACAGCAGAATAGTGACTGCAGCTCTGGAAGTGAGTGGAGGATAAGACCTGATGTAACAGCAGAATAGTGACTGCAGCTCTGGAGGTGACTGGAGGATAGGACACGATGTAACAGCAGAATAGTGAGTGCAGCTCTGGAGGTGACTGGAGGATAAGACATGATGTAACAGCAGAATAGTGACTGCAGCTCTGGAGATGAGTGGAGGATAAGACATGAAGTAACAGCATAATAGTGAGTGCAGCTCTGGAGGTGACTGGAGGACAAGACACGATGTAACAGCAGAATAGTGACTGCAGCTCTGGAGGTGACTGGAAGATAAGACATGATTTAACAGCAGAATGGTGAGTGCAGGAGTGCAGTTCTGTAGGTGACTGGAGGATAAGACATGATGTAACAGCAGAATGGTGAATTCAGCTCTGGAGGTAACTGGAGGATAAGACACGATGTAACAGTAGAATAGTGAGTGCATCTCTGGAGGTGAATGGAGGATAAGACTTGATGTAAAAGCAGAATAGTGACAGCAGCTCTGGAGGTGACTGGAGGATAAGACATGATGTAACAGTAGAATAGTGAGTGCAGCTCTGGAGGTGAGTGGAGGATAAGACCTGATGTAACAGCAGAATAGTGACTGCAGCTCTGGAGGTGGCTGGAGGATAACACACGATGTAACAGCAGAATAGTGACTGCAGCTCTGGAGGTGACTGGAGTATAAGACACGATGTAACAGCAGAATAGTGACTGCAGCTCTGGACGTGACTGGAGGATAAGACATGATGTAACAGCAGAATAGTGAGTGCAGCTCTGGAGGTGGCTGGAGGATAGGACACGATGTAACAGCAGAATAGTGAGTGCAGCTCTGGAGGTGACTGGAGGATAAGACATGATGTAACAGCAGAATAGTGACTGCAGCTCTGGAGATGAGTGGAGGATAAGACATGAAGTAACAGCATAATAGTGAGTGCAGCTCTGGAGGTGACTGGAGGATAAGACATGATGTAACAGCAGAATAGTGACTGCAGCTCTGGAGGTGACTGGAGGATAAGACACCATGTAACAGCAGAACAGTGATTGCATCTCTGGAGGTGAATGGAGGATAAGAAACGATGTAACAACAGAATAGTGACAGCAGCTCTGGAGGTGACTGGAGGATAAGACATGATGTAACAGCAGAATAGTGACTGCAGCTCTGGAGGTGACTGGAGGATAGGACACGATGTAACAGCAGAATAGTGAGTGCAGCTCTGGAGGTGACTGGAGGATAAGACATGATGTAACAGCAGAATAGTGACTGCAGCTCTGGAGATGAGTGGAGGATAAGACATGATGTAGCAGCAGAATAGTGACTGCAGCTCTGGAGGTGAGTGGAGGATAAGACCTGATGTAACAGCAGAATAGTGACTGCAGCTCTGGAGGTGGCTGGAGGATAAGACACCATGTAACAGCAGAATAGTGACTGCAGCTCTGGAGGTGACTGGAGGATAGGACACGATGTAACAGCAGAATAGTGAGTGCAGCTCTGTAGGTGACTGGAGGATAAGACATGATGTAACAGCAGAATAGTGACTGCAGCTCTGGAGATGACTGGAGGACAAGACACGATGTAACAGCAGAATAGTGACTGCAGCTCATGAGGTGACTGGAGGATAAGACATGATGTAACAGCAGAATAGTGACTGCAGCTCTTGAGGTGACTGGAGGATAAGACACGATGTAACAACAGAATAGTGACTGCAGCTCTGGAGGTGACTGGAGGATAAGACAAGATGTAACAGCAGAATAGTGAGTGCATCTCTGGAGGTGAACGGAGGATAAGACCTGATGTAACAACAGAATAGTGACAGCAGCTCTGGAGGTGACTGGAGGATAAGACCTGATGTAACATCAGAATAGTGACTGCAGCTCTGGAGGTGAGTGGAGGATAAGACCTGATGTAACAGCAGAATAGTGACTGCAGCTCTGGAGGTGGCTGGAGGATAAGACACGATGTAACAGTAGAATAGTGACTGCAGCTCTGGAGGTGACTGGAGGATAAGACACGATGTAACAGCAGAATAGTGACTGCAGCTCTGGAGGAGACTGGAGGATAAGACATGATGTAACAGCAGAATAGTGAGTGCAGCTCTGGAGGTGGCTGGAGGATAAGACATGATTTAACAGCAGAATAGTGAGTGCAGCTCTGGAGTTGACTGGAGGATAAGATACGATGTAACAGCAGAATAGTGAGTGCAGCTCTGGAGTTGACTGGAGGATAAGATATGATGCAACAACAGAATAGTGAGTGCAGCTCTGGAGGTGACTGGAGGATAAGACATGATGTAACAGTGGAATAGTGATTGCAGCTCTGGAGGTGACAGGAGGATAAGACACGATGTAACAGCAGAATAATGATTGCAGCTCTGGAGGTGACTGGAGGATAAGATCTGATGTAACAGCAGAACAGTGACTGCAGCTCTGGAGGTAACTGGAAGATAAGACATGACTTAACAGCAGAATGGTGAGTGCAGCTCTGTAGGTGACTGGAGGATAAGACATGATGTAACAGCAGAATGGTGAATTCAGCTCTGGAGGTAACTGGAGGATAAGACACGATTTAACAGTAGAATAGTGAGTACATCTCTGGAGGTGAATGGAGGATAAGACCTGATGTAACAGCAGAATAGTGACAGCAGGTCTGGAGGTGACTGGAGGATAAGACATGATGTAGCAGCAGAACAGTGACTGCAGCTCTGGAGATGAGTGGAGGATAAGACCTGATGTAACAGCAGAATAGTGACTGCAGCTCTGGAGGTGGCTGGAGGATAAGACACCATGTAACAGCAGAATAGTGACTGCAGCTCTGGAGGTGACTGGAGGATGACATGATGTACCAGCAGAATAGTGACTGCAGCTCTTGAGGTGACTGGAGGATAAGACACGATGTAACAGCAGAATAGTGACTGCAGCTCTGGAGGTGACTGGAGGATAAGACAAGATGTAACAGCAGAATAGTGAGTGCATCTCTGGAGGTGAACGGAGGATAAGACCTGATGTAACAACAGAATAGTGACAGCAGCTCTGGAGGTGACTGGAGGATAAGACCTGATGTAACATCAGAATAGTGACTGCAGCTCTGGAGGTGAGTGGAGGATAAGACCTGATGTAACAGCAGAATATTGACTGCAGCTCTGGAGGTGACTGGAGGATAAGACACGATGTAACGGCAGAATAGTGACTGCAGCTCTGGAGGAGACTGGAGGATAAGACATGCTGTAACAGCAGAATAGTGAGTGCAGCTCTGAAGGTGGCTGGAGGATAAGACATGATTTAACAGCAGAATAGTGAGTGCAGCTCTGGAGTTGACTGGAGGATAAGATACGATGTAACAGCAGAATAGTGAGAGCAGCTCTGGAGGTGACTGGAGGATAAGACATGATGTAACAGTGGAATAGTGATTGCAGCTCTGGAGGTGACAGGAGGATAAGACACGATGTAACAGCAGAATAGTGACTGCAGCTCTGGAGGTGACTGGAGGATAAGACACGATATAACAGCGGAATAGTGACTGCAGCTCTGGAGGAGACTGGAGGATAAGACATGCTGTAACAGCAGAATAGTGAGTGCAGCTCTGAAGGTGGCTGGAGGATAAGACATGATTTAACAGCAGAATAGTGAGTGCAGCTCTGGAGTTGACTGGAGGATAAGATACGATGTAACAGCAGAATAGTGAGAGCAGCTCTGGAGGTGACTGGAGGATAAGACATGATGTAACAGTGGATAGTGATTGCAGCTCTGGAGGTGACAGGAGGATAAGACACGATGTAACAGCAGAATAGTGACTGCAGCTCGGGAGGTGACTGGAGGATAAGACATGATGTGACAGCAGAATAGTGACTGCAGCTCTGGAGGTGGCTGGAGGATAAGACACCATGTAACAGCAGAATAGTGACTGCAGCTCTGGAGGTGACTGAAGGATAAGACATGAAGTAACAGCAGAATAGAGAGTGCGGCTCTTGAGGTGACTGGAGGAATATAGATGATGTAACAGCAGAATAGTGACTGCAGCTCTGGAGGTGACTGGAGGATAAGACATGATGTAACAAAAGAATAGTGAGTGCAGCTCTTGAGGTGACTGGAGGATAAGACATGAAGTAACAGCATAATAGTGAGTGCAGCTCTGGAGGTGACTGGAGGACAAGACACGATGTAACAGCAGAATAGTGACTGCAGCTCTGGAGGTGACTGGAGGATAAGACACCATGTAATAGCAGAACAGTGATTGCATCTCTGGAGGTGAATGGAGGATAAGAAACGATGTAACAACAGAATAGTGACAGCAGCTCTGGAGGTGACTGGAGGATAAGACATGATGTAACAGCAGAATAGTGACTGCAGCTCTGGAGGTGACTGGAGGATAGGACACGATGTAACAGCAGAATAGTGAGTGCAGCTCTGGAGGTGACTGGAGGATAAGACATGATGTAACATCAGAATAGTGAGTGCAGCTCTGGAGGAGACTGGAGGACAAGACACGATGTAACAGCATAATAGTGAGTGCAGCTCTGGAGGTGACTGGAGGACAAGACACGATGTAACAGCAGAATAGTGACTGCAGCTCTTGAGGTGACTGGAGGATAAGACACGATGTAACAACAGAATAGTGACTGCAGCTCTGGAGGTGACTGGAGGATAAGACAAGATGTAACAGCAGAATAGTGAGTGCATCTCTGGAGGTGAACGGAGGATAAGACCTAATGTAACAACAGAATAGAGACAGCAGCTCTGGAGGCGACTGGAGGATAAGACCTGATGTAACAGCAGAATAGTGAGTGCAGCTCTGGAGGTGACTGGCGGATAAAACATGATGTAACAGCAGAATAGTGAGTGCAGCTCTGGAGGTGACTGGAGGATAAGACACGATGTAACAACAGAATAGTGACTGCAGCTCAGGAGGTGAGTGGAGGATAAGACCTGATGTAACAGCAGAATAGTGACTGCAGCTCTGGAGATGACTGGAGGACAAGACACGATGTAACAGCAGAATAGTGACTGCAGCTCATGAGGTGACTGGAGGATAAGACATGATGTAACAGCAGAATAGTGACTGCAGCTCTTGAGGTGACTGGAGGATAAGACACGATGTAACAACAGAATAGTGACTGCAGCTCTGGAGGTGACTGGAGGATAAGACAAGATGTAACAGCAGAATAGTGAGTGCATCTCTGGAGGTGAACGGAGGATAAGACCTGATGTAACAACAGAATAGTGACAGCAGCTCTGGAGGTGACTGGAGGATAAGACCTGATGTAACATCAGAATAGTGACTGCAGCTCTGGAGGTGAGTGGAGGATAAGACCTGATGTAACAGCAGAATAGTGACTGCAGCTCTGGAGGTGGCTGGAGGATAAGACACGATGTAACAGTAGAATAGTGACTGCAGCTCTGGAGGTGACTGGAGGATAAGACACGATGTAACAGCAGAATAGTGACTGCAGCTCTGGAGGAGACTGGAGGATAAGACATGATGTAACAGCAGAATAGTGAGTGCAGCTCTGGAGGTGGCTGGAGGATAAGACATGATTTAACAGCAGAATAGTGAGTGCAGCTCTGGAGTTGACTGGAGGATAAGATACGATGTAACAGCAGAATAGTGAGTGCAGCTCTGGAGTTGACTGGAGGATAAGATATGATGCAACAACAGAATAGTGAGTGCAGCTCTGGAGGTGACTGGAGGATAAGACATGATGTAACAGTGGAGTAGTGATTGCAGCTCTGGAGGTGACAGGAGGATAAGACACGATGTAACAGCAGAATAATGATTGCAGCTCTGGAGGTGACTGGAGGATAAGATCTGATGTAACAGCAGAACAGTGACTGCAGCTCTGGAGGTAACTGGAAGATAAGACATGACTTAACAGCAGAATGGTGAGTGCAGCTCTGTAGGTGACTGGAGGATAAGACATGATGTAACAGCAGAATGGTGAATTCAGCTCTGGAGGTAACTGGAGGATAAGACACGATTTAACAGTAGAATAGTGAGTACATCTCTGGAGGTGAATGGAGGATAAGACCTGATGTAACAGCAGAATAGTGACAGCAGGTCTGGAGGTGACTGGAGGATAAGACATGATGTAGCAGCAGAACAGTGACTGCAGCTCTGGAGATGAGTGGAGGATAAGACCTGATGTAACAGCAGAATAGTGACTGCAGCTCTGGAGGTGGCTGGAGGATAAGACACCATGTAACAGCAGAATAGTGACTGCAGCTCTGGAGGTGACTGGAGGATGACATGATGTACCAGCAGAATAGTGACTGCAGCTCTTGAGGTGACTGGAGGATAAGACACGATGTAACAGCAGAATAGTGACTGCAGCTCTGGAGGTGACTGGAGGATAAGACAAGATGTAACAGCAGAATAGTGAGTGCATCTCTGGAGGTGAACGGAGGATAAGACCTGATGTAACAACAGAATAGTGACAGCAGCTCTGGAGGTGACTGGAGGATAAGACCTGATGTAACATCAGAATAGTGACTGCAGCTCTGGAGGTGAGTGGAGGATAAGACCTGATGTAACAGCAGAATATTGACTGCAGCTCTGGAGGTGACTGGAGGATAAGACACGATGTAACGGCAGAATAGTGACTGCAGCTCTGGAGGAGACTGGAGGATAAGACATGCTGTAACAGCAGAATAGTGAGTGCAGCTCTGAAGGTGGCTGGAGGATAAGACATGATTTAACAGCAGAATAGTGAGTGCAGCTCTGGAGTTGACTGGAGGATAAGATACGATGTAACAGCAGAATAGTGAGAGCAGCTCTGGAGGTGACTGGAGGATAAGACATGATGTAACAGTGGAATAGTGATTGCAGCTCTGGAGGTGACAGGAGGATAAGACACGATGTAACAGCAGAATAGTGACTGCAGCTCTGGAGGTGACTGGAGGATAAGACACGATATAACAGCGGAATAGTGACTGCAGCTCTGGAGGAGACTGGAGGATAAGACATGCTGTAACAGCAGAATAGTGAGTGCAGCTCTGAAGGTGGCTGGAGGATAAGACATGATTTAACAGCAGAATAGTGAGTGCAGCTCTGGAGTTGACTGGAGGATAAGATACGATGTAACAGCAGAATAGTGAGAGCAGCTCTGGAGGTGACTGGAGGATAAGACATGATGTAACAGTGGATAGTGATTGCAGCTCTGGAGGTGACAGGAGGATAAGACACGATGTAACAGCAGAATAGTGACTGCAGCTCGGGAGGTGACTGGAGGATAAGACATGATGTGACAGCAGAATAGTGACTGCAGCTCTGGAGGTGGCTGGAGGATAAGACACCATGTAACAGCAGAATAGTGACTGCAGCTCTGGAGGTGACTGAAGGATAAGACATGAAGTAACAGCAGAATAGAGAGTGCGGCTCTTGAGGTGACTGGAGGAATATAGATGATGTAACAGCAGAATAGTGACTGCAGCTCTGGAGGTGACTGGAGGATAAGACATGATGTAACAAAAGAATAGTGAGTGCAGCTCTTGAGGTGACTGGAGGATAAGACATGAAGTAACAGCATAATAGTGAGTGCAGCTCTGGAGGTGACTGGAGGACAAGACACGATGTAACAGCAGAATAGTGACTGCAGCTCTGGAGGTGACTGGAGGATAAGACACCATGTAATAGCAGAACAGTGATTGCATCTCTGGAGGTGAATGGAGGATAAGAAACGATGTAACAACAGAATAGTGACAGCAGCTCTGGAGGTGACTGGAGGATAAGACATGATGTAACAGCAGAATAGTGACTGCAGCTCTGGAGGTGACTGGAGGATAGGACACGATGTAACAGCAGAATAGTGAGTGCAGCTCTGGAGGTGACTGGAGGATAAGACATGATGTAACATCAGAATAGTGAGTGCAGCTCTGGAGGAGACTGGAGGACAAGACACGATGTAACAGCATAATAGTGAGTGCAGCTCTGGAGGTGACTGGAGGACAAGACACGATGTAACAGCAGAATAGTGACTGCAGCTCTTGAGGTGACTGGAGGATAAGACACGATGTAACAACAGAATAGTGACTGCAGCTCTGGAGGTGACTGGAGGATAAGACAAGATGTAACAGCAGAATAGTGAGTGCATCTCTGGAGGTGAACGGAGGATAAGACCTAATGTAACAACAGAATAGAGACAGCAGCTCTGGAGGCGACTGGAGGATAAGACCTGATGTAACAGCAGAATAGTGAGTGCAGCTCTGGAGGTGACTGGCGGATAAAACATGATGTAACAGCAGAATAGTGAGTGCAGCTCTGGAGGTGACTGGAGGATAAGACACGATGTAACAACAGAATAGTGACTGCAGCTCAGGAGGTGAGTGGAGGATAAGACCTGATGTAACAGCAGAATAGTGACTGCAGCTCTGGAGGTGACTGGAGGATAAGACGTGATGTAACAGCAGAATAGTGACTGCAGCTCTGGAGGTGACTGGAGGATAAGACACGATGTAACGGCAGAATAGTGACTGCAGCTCTGGAGGAGACTGGAGGATAAGACATGATGTAACAGCAGAATAGTGAGTGCAGCTCTGGTGGTGGCTGGAGGATAAGACATGATTTAACAGCAGAATAGTGAGTGCAGCTCTGGAGTTGACTGGAGGATAAGATACGATGTAAAAGCAGAATAGTGAGTGCAGCTCTGGAGGTGACTCGAGGATAAGACATGATGTAACAGTGGAATAGTGATTGCAGCTCTGGAGGTGACAGGAGGATAAGACACGATGTAACAGCAGAATAATGATTGCAGCTCTGGAGGTGACTGGAGGATAAGACCTGATGTAACAGCAGAATAGTGACTGCAGCTCTGGAGGTGACTGGAAGATAAGACATGACTTAACAGCAGAATGGTGAGTGCAGCTATGTAGGTGACTGGAGGATAAGACATGATGTAACAGCAGAATGGTGAATTCAGCTCTGGAGGTAACTGGAGGATAAGACACGATGTAACAGTAGAATAGTGAGTGCATCTCTGGAGGTGAATGGAGGATAAGACCTGATGTAATAGCAGAATAGTGACAGCAGCTCTGGAGGTGACTGGAGGATAAGACATGATGTAACAGCAGAATAGTGACTGCAGCTCTGGAGGTGAGTGGAGGATAAGACCTGATGTAACAGCAGAATAGTGACTGCAGCTCTGGAGGTGGCTGGAGGATAAGACACCATGTAACAGCAGAATAGTGACTGCAGCTCTGGAGGTGACTGGAGGATAGGACACGATGTAACAGCAGAATAGTGAGTGCAGCTCTGAAGGTGACTGGAGGATAAGACATGATGTAACAGCAGAATAGTGACTGCATCTCTAGAGATGAGTGGAGGATAAGACATGATGTAACAGCAGAATAGTGACTGCAGCTCTGGAGGTGACTGGAAGATAAGACATGATTTAACAGCAGAATGGTGAGTGCAGCTCTGTAGGTGACTGGAGGATAAGACATGATGTAACAGCAGAATGGTGAATTCAGCTCTGGAGGTAACTGGAGGATAAGACACGATGTAACAGTAGAATAGTGAGTGCATCTCTGGAGTTGAATGGAGGATAAGACCTGATGTAACAGCAGAATAGTGACAGCAGCTCTGGAGGTGACTGGAGGATAAGACATGATGTAACAGCAGAATAGTGACTGCAGCTCTGGAGGTGAGTTGAGGATAAGACCTGATGTAACAGCAGAATAGTGACTGCAGCTCTGGAGGTGGCTGGAGGATAAGACACCATGTAACAGCAGAATAGTGACTGCAGCTCTGGAGGTGACTGGAGGATAGGACACGATGTAACAGCAGAATAGTGAGTGCAGCTCTGGAGGTGACTGGAGGATAAGACATGATGTAACAGCAGAATAGTGACTGCAGATCTGGAGATGAGTGGAGGATAAGACATGATGTAACAGCAGAATAGTGACTGCAGCTCTGGAGGTGACTGGAAGATAAGACATGATTTAACAGCAGAATGGTGAGTGCAGCTCTGTAGGTGACTGGAGGATAAGACATGATGTAACAGCAGAATGGTGAATTCAGCTCTGGAGGTAACTGGAGGTTAAGACACGATGTAACAGTAGAATAGTGAGTGCATCTCTGGAGGTGAATGGAGGATAAGACCTGATGTAACAGCAGAATAGTGACAGCAGCTCTGGAGGTGACTGGAGGAAAAGACATGATGTAACAGCAGAATAGTGAGTGCAGCTCTGGAGGTGAGTGGAGGATAAGACCTGATGTAACAGCAGAATAGTGACTGCAGCTCTGGAGGTGGCTGGAGGATAAGACACGATGTAACAGCAGAATAGTGACTGCAGCTCTGGAGGTGACTGGAGGATAAGACACGATGTAACGGCAGAATAGTGACTGCAGCTCTGGACGTGACTGGAGGATAAGACATGATGTAACAGCAGAATAGTGAGTGCAGCTCTGGAGGTGGTTGGAGGATAAGACATGATGTAACAGCAGAACACTGACTGCAGCTCTGGAGGTGACTGAAGGATAAGACATGAAATAACAGCAGAATAGTGAGTGCAGCTCTGGAGTTGACTGGACGATAAGATACGATGTAACAGCAGAATAGAGAGTGCAGCTCTTGAGGTGACTGGAGGAATATAGATGATGTAACAGCAGAATAGTGACTGCAGCTCTGGAGGTGACTGGAGGATAAGACAGGATGTAACAGTAGAATAGTGATTGCAGCTCTGAAGGTGACAGGAGGATAAGACACGATGCAACAGCAGAATAATGATTGCAGCTCTGGAGGTGACTGGAGGATAAGACCTGATGTAACAGCAGAATAGTGACTGCAGCTCTGGAGGTGACAGGGAGATAAGACATGATGTAACAGCAGAATGGTGAATTCAGCTCTGGAGGTAACTGGAGGATAAGACACGATGTAACAGTAGAATAGTGAGTGCATCTCTGGAGGTGAATGGAGGATAAGACCTGATGTAACAGCAGAATAGTGACAGCAGCTCTGGAGGTGACTGGAGGATAAGACATGATGTAACAGCAGAATAGTGACTGCAGCTCTGGAGGTGAGTGGAGGATAAGACTTGATGTAACAGCAGAATAGTGACTGCAGCTCTGGAGGTGGCTGGAGGATAAGACACCATGTAACAGCAGAATAGTGACTGCAGCTCTGGAGGTGACTGGAGGATAGGACACGATGTAACAGCAGAATAGTGAGTGCAGCTCTGGAGGTGACTGGAGGATAAGACATGATGTAACAGCAGAATAGTGACTGCAGCTCTGGAGATGAGTGGAGGATAAGACATGATGTAACAGCAGAATAGTGACTGCAGCTCTGGAGGTGACTGGAAGATAAGACATGATTTAACAGCAGAATGGTGAGTGCAGCTCTGTAGGTGACTGGAGGATAAGACATGATGTAACAGCAGAATGGTGAATTCAGCTCTGGAGGTAACTGGAGGATAAGACACGATGTAACAGTAGAATAGTGAGTGCATCTCTGGAGGTGAATGGAGGATAAGACCTGATGTAACAGCAGAATAGTGACAGCAGCTCTGGAGGTGACTGGAGGATAAGACATGATGTAACAGCAGAATAGTGACTGCAGCTCTGGAGGTGAGTGGAGGATAAGACCTGATTTAACAGCAGAATAGTGACTGCAGCTCTGGAGGTGGCTGGAGGATAAGACACCATGTAACAGCAGAATAGTGACTGCAGTTCTGGAGGTGACTGGAGGATAGGACACGATGTAACAGCAGAATAGTGAGTGCAGCTCTGGAGGTGACTGGAGGATAAGACATGATGTAACAGCAGAATAGTGACTGCAGCTCTGGAGATGAGTGGAGGATAAGACATGATGTAACAGCAGAATAGTGACTGCAGCTCTGGAGGTGACTGGAAGATAAGACATGGTTTAACAGCAGAATGGTGAGTGCAGCTCTGTAGGAGACTGGAGGATAAGACATGATGTAACAGCAGAATGGTGAATTCAGCTCTGGAGGTAACTGGAGGATAAGACACGATGTAACAGTAGAATAATGAGTGCATCTCTGGAGGTGAATGGAGGATAAGACCTGATGTAACAGCAGAATAGTGACAGCAGCTCTGGAGGTGACTGGAGGAAAAGACATGATGTAACAGCAGAATAGTGAGTGTAGCTCTGGAGGTGAGTGGAAGATAAGACCTGATGTAACAGCAGAATAGTGACTGCAGCTCTGGAGGTGGCTGGAGGATAAGACACGATGTAACAGCAGAATAGTGACTGCAGCTCTGGAGGTGACTGGAGAATAAGACACGATGTAACGGCAGAATAGTGACTGCAGCTCTGGACGTGACTGGAGGATAAGACATGATGTAACAGCAGAATAGTGAGTGCAGCTCTGGAGGTGGCTGGAGGATAAGACATGATGTAACAGCAGAACAGTGACTGCAGCTCTGGAGGTGACTGAAGGATAAGACATGAAATAACAGCAGAATAGTGAGTGCAGCTCTGGAGTTGACTGGACGATAAGATACGATGTAACAGCAGAATAGAGAGTGCAGCTCTTGAGGTGACTGGAGGAATATAGATGATGTAACAGCAGAATAGTGACTGCAGCTCTGGAGGTGACTGGAGGATAAGACAGGATGTAACAGTAGAATAGTGATTGCAGCTCTGGAGGTGACAGGAGGATAAGACACGATGTAACAGCAGAATAATGATTGCTGCTCTGGAGGTGACTGGAGGATAAGACCTGATGTAACAGCAGAATAGTGACTGCAGCTCTGGAGGTGACTGGAGGATAAGACACAATGTAACAGCAGAAAAGTGAGTGCAGCTCTTGAGGTGACTGGAGGATAAGACATGAAGTAACAGCATAATAGTGAGTGCAGCTCTGGAGGTGACTGGAGGACAAGACACAATGTAACAGCAGAATAGTGACTGCAGCTCTGGAGGTGACTGGAGGATAAGACACCATGTAACAGCAGAACAGTGATTGCATCTCTGGAGGTGAATGGAGGATAAGAAACGATGTAACAACAGAATAGTGACAGCAGCTCTGGAGGTGACTGGAGGATAAGACATGATGTAACAGCAGAATAGTGACTGCAGCTCTGGAGGTGACTGGAGGATAGGACACGATGTAACAGCAGAATAGTGAGTGCAGCTCTGGAGGTGACTGGAGGATAAGACATGATGTAACAGCAGAATAGTGACTGCAGCTCTGGAGATGAGTGGAGGATAAGACATGAAGTAACAGCATAATAGTGAGTGCAGCTCTGGAGGTGACTGGAGGACAAGACAAGATGTAACAGCAGAATAGTGACTGCAGCTCATGAGGTGACTGGAAGATAAGACATGATGTAACAGCAGAATAGTGACTGCAGCTCTTGAGGTGACTGGAGGATAAGACACGATGTAACAGCAGAATAGTGACTGCAGCTCTGGAGGTGACTGGAGGATAAGACAAGATGTAACAGCAGAATAGTGACTGCAGCTGTGGAGGTGACTGGAGGATAAGACCTGATGTAACATCAGAATAGTGACTGCAGCTCTGGAGGTGAGTGGAGGATAAGACCTGATGTAACAGCAGAATAGTGACTGCAGCTCTGGAGGTGGCTGGAGGATAAGACACGATGTAACAGCAGAATAGTGACTGCAGCTCTGGATATGACTAGAGGATAAGACACGATGTAACGGCAGAATAGTGACTGCAGCTCTGGAGGAGACTGGAGGATAAGACATGATGTAACAGCAGAATAGTGAGTGCAGCTCTGGAGGTGGCTGGAGGATAAGACATGATTTAACAGCAGAATAGTGAGTGCAGCTCTGGAGTTGACTGGAGGAAAAGATACGATGTAACAGCAGAATAATGATTGCAGCTCTGGAGGTGACTGGAGGATAAGATCTGATGTAACAGCAGAATAGTGACTGCAGCTCTGGAGGTAACTGGAAGATAAGACATGACTTAACAGCAGAATGGTGAGTGCAGCTCTGGAGGTGACTGGAGGATAAGACATGATGTAACAGCAGAATGGTGAATTCAGCTCTGGAGGTAACTGGAGGATAAGACACGATTTAACAGAAGAAAAGTGAGTGCATCTCTGGAGGTGAATGAAGGATAAGACCTGATGTAACAGCAGAATAGTGACAGCAGCTCAGGAGGTGACTGGAGAATAAGACATGATGTAGCAGCAGAATAGTGACTGCAGCTCTGGAGGTGAGTGGAGGATAAGACCTGATGTAACAGCAGAATAGTGACTGCAGCTCTGGAGGTGGCTGGAGGATAAGACACCATGTAACAGCAGAATAGTGACTGCAGCTCTGGAGGTGACTGGAGGATAGGACACGATGTAACAGCAGAATAGTGAGTGCAGATCTGGAGGTGACTGGAGGATAAGACATGATATAACAGCAGAATAGTGACTGCAGGTCTGGAGATGACTGGAAGACAAGACACGATGTAACAGCAGAATAGTGAGTGCAGCTCTGGAGGTGACTGGAGGATAAGACACGATGTAACAGCAGAATAGTGACGGCAGCTCTTGAGGTGACTGGAGGATAGGACACGATGTAACAGCAGAATAGTGAGTGCAGCTCTGGAGGTGACTGGAGGATAAGACATGATGTAACAGCAGAATAGTGACTGCAGCTCTGGAGATGAGTGGAGGATAAGACATGAAGTAACAGCATAATAGTGAGTGCAGCTCTGGAGGTGACTGGAGGACAAGACAAGATGTAACAGCAGAATAGTGACTGCAGCTCATGAGGTGACTGGAGGATAAGACACGATGTAACAGCAGAATAGTGACTGCAGCTCTGGAGGTGACTGGAGGATAAGACAAGATGTAACAGCAGAATAGTGAGTGCATCTCTGGAGGTGAACGGAGGATAAGACCTGATGTAACAACAGAATAGTGACAGCAGCTCTGGAGGTGACTGGAGGATAAGACCTGATGTAACATCAGAATAGTGACTGCAGCTCTGGAGGTGAGTGGAGAATAAGACCTGATGTAACAGCAGAATAGTGACTGCAGCTCTGGAGGTGGCTGGAGGATAAGACACGATGTAACAGCAGAATAGTGACTGCAGCTCTGGATGTGACTGGAGGATAAGACACGATGTAACAGCAGAATAGTGAGTGCAGCTCTGGAGATGGCTGGAGGATAAGACATGATTTAACAGCAGAATAGTGAGTGCAGCTCTGGAGTTGACTGGAGGATAAGATCTGATGTAACAGCAGAATAGTGACTGCAGCTCTGGAGGTAACTGGAGGATAAGACACCATTTAACAGTAGAATAGTGAGTGCATCTCTGGAGGTGAATGAAGGATAAGACCTGATGTAACAGCAGAATAGTGACAGCAGCTCTGGAGGTGACTGGAGGATAAGACATGATGTAGCAGCAGAATAGTGACTGCAGCTCTGGAGGTGAGTGGAGGATAAGACCTGATGTAACAGCAGAATAGTGACTGCAGCTCTGGAGGTGGCTGGAGGATAAGACACCATGTAACAGCAGAATAGTGACTGCAGCTCTGGAGGTGACTGGTGGATAGGACACGATGTAACAGCAGAATAGTGAGTGCAGCTCTGGAGGTGACTGGAGGATAAGACATGATGTAACAGCAGAATAGTGACTGCAGCTCTGGAGATGACTGGAGGACAAGACACGATGTAACAGCAGAATAGTGAGTGCAGCTCTGGAGGTGACTGGAGGATAAGACACGATGTAACAGTAGAATAGTGACTGTAGTTCTGGAGGTGGCTGGAGGATAATAGATGATGTAACAGCAGAATAGTGACTGCAGCTCTGGAGGTGACTGGAAGATAAGACATGATGTAACAGCAGAATAGTGCCTGCAGCTCTGGAGGTAACTGGAGGATAAGACATGATGTAACAGAAGAATAGTGAGTGCAGCTCTGGAGGTGACTGGAGGATAATACACTATGTAACAGCAGAATAGTTAGTGTAGCTCTGGAGGTGACTGGAGGATAAGACATGATGTAACAGCAGAATAGTGACTACAGCTCAGGAGGTGACTGGAGGATAAGACACGATGTAACAGCAGAATAGTGACTACAGCTCTGGAGGTGTCTGGAGGATAAGACACAATGAAACAGCAGAATAGTGACTGCAGCTCTGGAGGTGGCTGGAGGATAAGAAATGATGTAACAGCAGAAAAGAGACTACAGCTCTGGAGGTGGCTGGAGGATAAGACATGATGTAACAGCAGAATAGTGACTGCAGCTCTGGAGGTGAATGGAGGATAAGACACAATGTAACAGCAGAATGATGAGTGCAGCTCTGGAGGTGACCGGAGGATAAGAGGCGATGTAACAGCAGAATAGTGAGTGCTCATCTGGAGGTGACTGGAGGATAAGACCTGATGTAACAGCAGAATAGTGAGTGCAGATCTGGAGGTGACTGGAGGATAAGACCTGATGTAACAGCAGAATAGTGACGCAGCTCTGGAGGTGACTGGAGGATAAGACACGATGTAACAGCAGAATAGTGACTCCACTTCAGTAAGTGACTGGAGGATAAGACATGATGTAACAGCAGAATAGTGAGTGCAGCTCTGGAGGTGACTGGCGGATAAAACATTATGTAACAGCAGAATAGTGAGTGCAGCTCTGGAGGTGACTGGAGGATAAGACACGATGTAACAACAGAATAGTGAGTGCAGCTCTGGAGGTGACAGGGGGATAAGACACGATGTAACAGCAGAATAATGATTGCAGCTCTGGAGGTGGCTGGAGGATAAGAAATGATGTAACAGCAGAAAAGAGACTACAGCTGTGGAGGTGGCTGGAGGATAAGACGTGATGTAACAGCAGAATAGTGACTACAGCTCTGGAGGAGACTGGAGGATAAGACACAATGTAACAGCAGAATGATGAGTGCAGCTCTGGAGGTGACTGGACGGATAAAACATGATGTAACAGCAGAATAGTGAGAGCAGCTCTGGAGGTGACTGGAGGATAAGACGTGATGTAACAGCAGAATAGTCAGTGCAGCTCTGGAGGTGACTGGAGGAAAAAACATGATGTTACAGCAGAATAGTGAGTGCAGCTCTGGAGGTGACTGGAGGATATGACGTGATATAACAGCAGAATAGTGACTGCAGCTCTGGAGGTGACTGGAAGATAAGATACGATGTAACAGAAGAATAGTGAGTGCAGCTATGAAGGTGACTGGAGGATAAGACGTGATGTAACAGCAGAATATAGACTGCAACTCTGGAGATGACTGGAGTATAAGACACAATGTAACAGCAGAATAGTGACAGCAGCTCTGGAGGTGACTGGAGGATAAGATACGATGTAACAAAATAATAGTGAGTGCAGCTCTTGACGTGACTGAAGGATAAGACACGATGTAACAGCAGAATAGTGACTGCAGCTCTGGAGGTGTCTGGAGGATAAGACACGATGTAACAGCAGAATAGTGAGTGCAGCTCTGGAGGTGAACGGAGGATAAGACACGATGTAACAGCAGAATACTGACTGGAGCTCTGGAGGTGACTGGAGGATAAGACATGAAGTAACAGCATAATAGTGAGTGCAGCTCTGGAGGTGACTGGAGGACAAGATACGATGTAACAGCAGAATAGTGACTGCAGCTCATGAGGTGACTGGAGGATAAGACATGATGTAACAGCAGAATAGTGACTGCAGCTCTTGAGGTGACTGGAGGATAAGACACGACGTAACAGCAGAATAGTGACTGCAGCTCTGGAGGTGACTGGAGGATAAGACAAGATGTAACAACAGAATAGTGAGTGCATCTCTGGAGGTGAACGGAGGATAAGACCTGATGTAACAACAGAATAGTGACAGCAGCTCTGGAGGTGACTGGAGGATAAGACCTGATGTAACATCAGAATAGTGACGGCAGCTCTGGAGGTGAGTGGAGGATAAGACCTGATGTAACAGCAGAATAGTGACTGCAGCTCTGGAGGTGGCTGGAGGATAAGACACGATGTAACAGCAGAATAGTGACTGCAGCTCTGGAGGTGACTGGAGGATAAGACATGATGTAACAGCAGAATGATGAATTCAGCTCTGGAGGTAACTGGAGGATAAGACACGATGTAACAGTAGTGAGTCCATCTCTGGAGGTGAATGGAGGATAAGACCTGATGTAACAGCAGAATAGTGACAGCAGCTCTGGAGGTGACTGGAGGATAGGACATGATGTAACAGCAGAATAGTGACTGCAGCTCTGGAGGTGAGTGGAGGATAAGACCTGATGTAACAGCAGAATAGTGACTGCAGCTCTGGAGGTGACTGGAGGATAAGACATGATGTAACAGCAGAATAGTTTGTGCAGTTCTGGAGGTGGCTGGAGGATAAGACATGATGGAACAGCAGAACAGTGACTGCAGCTCTGGAGGTGACTGAAGGATAAGACATGAAGTAACAGCAGAATGATGAGTGCAGCTCTGGAGGTGACTGGAGGATAAGAGGCGATGTAACAGCAGAATAGTGAGTGCAGATCTGGAAGTGACTGGAGGGTAAGACCTGATGTAACAGCAGAATAGTGAGTGTAGATCTGGAGGTGACTGGAGGATAAGACCTGATGTAACAGCAGAATAGTGACTGCAGTTCAGGAAGTGACTGGAGGATAAGACATGATGTAACAGCAGAATAGTGAGTGCAGCTCTGGAGGTGACTGGCGGATAAAACATGATGTAACAGCAGAATAGTGAGTGCAGCTCTGGAGGTGACTGGAGGATAAGACACGGTGTAACAACAGAATAGTGAGTGCAGCTCTGGAGGTTACTGGAGGATATGACATGATGTAACAGCAGAATAGTGACTGCAGCTCTGGAGGTGACTGGAGGATAAGATACGATGTAACAGCAGAATAGTGAGTGCAGCTATGGAGGTGACTGGAGGATAAGACATGATTTAACAGCAGAATAGTGAGTGCAGCTCTGGAGGTGGCTGGAGGATAAGACATGATTTAACAGCAGAATAGTGAGTGCAGCTCTGGAGTTGACTGGAGGATAAGATACGATGTAACAGCAGAATAGTGAGTGCAGCTCTGGAGGTGACAGGAGGATAAGACACGATGTAACAGCAGAATAATGATTGCAGCTCTGGAGGTGACTGGAGGATAAGACCTGATGTAACAGTAGAATAGTGACTGCAGCTCTGGAGGTGAGTGGAAGATAAGACATGATTTAACAGCAGAATGGTGAGTGCAGCTCTGTAGGTGACTGGAGGATAAGACATGATGTAACAGCAGAATGATGAATTCAGCTCTGGAGGTAACTGGAGGATAAGACACGATGTAACAGTAGTGAGTCCATCTCTGGAGGTGAATGGAGGATAAGACCTGATGTAACAGCAGAATAGTGACAGCAGCTCTGGAGGTGACTGGAGGATAGGACATGATGTAACAGCAGAATAGTGACTGCAGCTCTGGAGGTGAGTGGAGGATAAGACCTGATGTAACAGCAGAATAGTGACTGCAGCTCTGGAGGTGACTGGAGGATAAGACATGATGTAACAGCAGAATAGTTTGTGCAGTTCTGGAGGTGGCTGGAGGATAAGACATGATGTAACAGCAGAACAGTGACTGCAGCTCTGGAGGTGACTGAAGGATAAGACATGAAGTAACAGCAGAATGATGAGTGCAGCTCTGGAGGTGACTGGAGGATAAGAGGCGATGTAACAGCAGAATAGTTAGTGCAGATCTGGAGGTGACTGGAGGATAAGACCTGATGTAACAGCAGAATAGTGAGTGCAGATCTGGAGGTGACTGGAGGATAAGACCTGATGTAACAGCAGAATAGTGACGCAGCTCTGGAGGTGACTGGAGGATAAGACACGATGTAACAGCAGAATAGTGACTGCAGTTCAGGAAGTGACTGGAGGATAAGACATGATGTAACAGCAGAATAGTGACTGCAGCTCTGGAGGTGACTGGAGGATAAGACACGATGTAACAGCAGAAAAGAGACTACAGCTCTGGAGGTGACTGGAGGATATGACATGATGTAACAGCAGAATAGTGACTGCAGCTCTGGAGGTGACTGGAGGATAAGATACGATGTAACAGCAGAATAGTGAGTGCAGCTCTGGAGGTGAGTGTAGGATAAGACCTGATGTAACAGCAGAATAGTGACTGCAGCTCTGGAGGTGACTGGAGGATAAGACATGATGTAACAGCAGAATAGTTTGTGCAGTTCTGGAGGTGGCTGGAGGATAAGACATGATGTAACAGCAGAACAGTGACTGCAGCTCTGGAGGTGACTGAAGGATAAGACATGAAGAAACAGCAGAATGATGAGTGCAGCTCTGGAGGTGACTGGAGGATAAGAGGCGATGTAACAGCAGAATAGTGAGTGCAGATCTGGAGGTGACTGGAGGATAAGACCTGATGTAACAGCAGAATAGTGAGTGCAGATCTGGAGGTGACTGGAGGATAAGACCTGATGTAACAGCAGAATAGTGACGCAGCTCTGGAGGTGACTGGAGGATAAGACACGATGTAACAGCAGAATAGTGACTGCAGTTTAGGAAGTGACTGGAGGATAAGACATGATGTAACAGCAGAATAGTGAGTGCAGCTCTGGAGGTGACTGGCGGATAAAACATGATGTAACAGCAGAATAGTGAGTGCAGCTCTGGAGGTGACTGGAGGATAAGACACGGTGTAACAACAGAATAGTGAGTGCAGCTTTGGAGGTGACTGGAGGATATGACATGATGTAACAGCAGAATAGTGACTGCAGCTCTGGAGGTGACTGGAGGATAAGATACGATGTAACAGCAGAATAGTGAGTGCAGCTATGGAGGTGACTGGAGGATAAGACATGATTTAACAGCAGAATAGTGAGTGCAGCTCTGGAGGTGGCTGGAGGATAAGACATGATTTAACAGCAGAATAGTGACTGCAGCTCTGGAGTTGACTGGAGGATAAGATACGATGTAACAGCAGAATAGTGAGTGCAGCTCTGGAGGTGACAGGAGGATAAGACACGATATAACAGCAGAATAATGATTGCAGCTCTCGAGGTGACTGGAGGATAAGACCTGATGTAACAGTAGAATAGTGACTGCAGCTCTGGAGGTGAGTGGAAGATAAGACATGATTTAACAGCAGAATGGAGAGTGCAGCTCTGTAGATGACTGGAGGATAAGACATGATGTAACAGCAGAATGATGAATTCAGCTCTGGAGGTAACTGGAGGATAAGACACGATGTAACAGTAGTGAGTCCATCTCTGGAGGTGAATGGAGGATAAGGCCTGATGTAACAGCAGAATAGTGACAGCAGCTCTGGAGGTGACTGGAGGATAGGACATGATGTAACAGCAAAATAGTGACTGCAGCTCTGGAGGTGAGTGGAGGATAAGACCTGATGTAACAGCAGAATAGTGACTGCAGCTCTGGAGGTGACTGGAGGATAAGACATGATGTAACAGCAGAATAGTTTGTGCAGTTCTGGAGGTGGCTGGAGGATAAGACATGATGTAACAGCAGAACAGTGACTGCAGCTCTGGAGGTGACTGAAGGATAAGACATAAAGTAACAGCAGAATGATGAGTGCAGCTCTGGAGCTGACTGGAGGATAAGAGGCGATGTAACAGCAGAATAGTGAGTGCAGATCTGGAGGTGACTGGAGGATAAGACCTGATGTAACAGCAGAATAGTGAGTGCAGATCTGGAGGTGACTGGAGGATAAGACCTGATGTAACAGCAGAATAGTGACGCAGCTCTGGAGGTGACTGGAGGATAAGACACGATGTAACAGCAGAATAGTGACTGCAGTTCAGGAAGTGACTGGAGGATAAGACATGATGTAACAGGAGAATAGTGAGTGCAGCTCTGGAGGTGACTGGCGGATAAAACATGATGTAACAGCAGAATAGTGAGTGCAGCTCTGGAGGTGACTGGAGGATAAGACACGGTGTAACAATAGAATAGTGAGTGCAGCTCTGGAGGTGACTGGAGGATATGACATGATGTAACAGCAGAATAGTGACTGCAGCTCTGGAGGTGACTGGAGGATAAGATACGATGTAACAGCAGAATAGTGAGTACAGCTATGGAGGTGACTGGAGGATAAGACGTGATGTAACAGCAGAATAGTGACTGCAGCTCTGGAGGTGACTGGAGGATAAGACAGGATGTAACAGTAGAATAGTGATTGCAGCTCTGGAGGTGACAGGAGGATAAGACACGATGTAAGAGCAGAATAGTGACTGCAGCTCTGGAGGTGACTGGAAGATAAGACATGATGTAACAGCAGAATGGTGAATTCAGCTCTGGAGGTAACTGGAGGATAATACACGATGTAACAGTAGAATAGTGACTGTAGCTCTGGAGGTGGCTGGAGGATAATAGATGATGTAACAGCAGAATAGTGACTGCAGCTCTGGAGGTGACAGGAGGATAAGACATGATGTACCAGCAGAATAGTGAGTGCAGCTCTGGAGGTGACTGGAGGATAATACACTATGTAACAGCAGAATAGTTAGTGTAGCTCTGGAGGTGACTGGAGGATAAGACATGATGTAAAAGCAGAATGGTGACTTCAGCTCTGGAGGTGACAGGAGGATAAGACACGATGAAACAGCAGAATAGTGACTACAGCTTAGGAGGTGACTGGAGGATAAGACAAGATGAAACAGCAGAATAGTGACTGCAGCTCTGGAGGTGGCTGGAGGATAAGAAATGATGTAACAGCAGAAAAGAGACTACAGCTCTGGAGGTGGCTGGAGGATAAGACATGATGTAACAGCAGAATAGTGACTACAGCTCTGGAGTTGACTGGAGGATAAGACACAATGTAACAGCAGAATGATGAGTGCAGCTCTGGAGGTGACTGGAGGATAAGAGGCGATGTAACAGCAGAATAGTGAGTGCAGATCTGGAGGTGACTGGAGGATAAGACCTGATGTAACAGCAGAATAGTGACTGCAGCTCTGGAGGTGACTGGAGGATAAGACATGATGTAACAGCAGAATAGTTTGTGCAGTTCTGGAGGTGGCTGGAGGATAAGACACGATGTAACAGCAGAATAGTGACTGCAGTTCAGGAAGTGACTGGAGGATAAGACATGATGTAACAGCAGAATAGTGAGTGCAGCTCTGGAGGTGACTGGAGGATAAGACACGGTGTAACAACAGAATAGTGAGTGCAGCTCTGGAGGGGACTGGAGGATATGACATGATGTAACAGCAGAATAGTGACTGCAGCTCTGGAGGTGACTGGAGGATAAGATACGATGTAACAGCAGAATAGTGAGTGCAGCTCTGGAGGTGAGTGGAGGATAAGACCTGATGTAACAGCAGAATAGTGACTGCAGCTCTGGAGGTGACTGGAGGATAAGACATGATGTAACAGCAGAATAGTTTGTGCAGTTCTGGAGGTGGCTGGAGGATAAGACATGATGTAACAGCAGAACAGTGACTGCAGCTCTGGAGGTGACTGAAGGATAAGACATAAAGTAACAGCAGAATGATGAGTGCAGCTCTGGAGCTGACTGGAGGATAAGAGGCGATGTAACAGCAGAATAGTGAGTGCAGATCTGGAGGTGACTGGAGGATAAGACCTGATGTAACAGCAGAATAGTGAGTGCAGATCTGGAGGTGACTGGAGGATAAGACCTGATGTAACAGTAGAATAGTGACTGCAGCTCTGGAGGTGAGTGGAAGATAAGACATGATTTAACAGCAGAATGGTGAGTGCAGCTCTGTAGGTGACTGGAGGATAAGACATGATGTAACAGCAGAATGATGAATTCAGCTCTGGAGGTAACTGGAGGATAAGACACGATGTAACAGTAGTGAGTCCATCTCTGGAGGTGAATGGAGGATAAGACCTGATGTAACAGCAGAATAGTGACAGCAGCTCTGGAGGTGACTGGAGGATAGGACATGATGTAACAGCAGAATAGTGACTGCAGCTCTGGAGGTGAGTGGAGGATAAGACCTGATGTAACAGCAGAATAGTGACTGCAGCTCTGGAGGTGACTGGAGGATAAGACATGATGTAACAGCAGAATAGTTTGTGCGAGGTGGCTGGAGGATAAGACATGATGTAACAGCAGAACAGTGACTGCAGCTCTGGAGGTGACTGAAGGATAAGACATGAAGTAACAGCAGAATGATGAGTGCAGCTCTGGAGGTGACTGGAGGATAAGAGGCGATGTAACAGCAGAATAGTTAGTGCAGATCTGGAGGTGACTGGAGGATAAGACCTGATGTAACAGCAGAATAGTGAGTGCAGATCTGGAGGTGACTGGAGGATAAGACCTGATGTAACAGCAGAATAGTGACGCAGCTCTGGAGGTGACTGGAGGATAACACACGATGTAACAGCAGAATAGTGACTGCAGTTCAGGAAGTGACTGGAGGATAAGACATGATGTAACAGCAGAATAGTGAGTGCAGCTCTGGAGGTGACTGGCGGATAAAACATGATGTAACAGCAGAATAGTGAGTGCAGCTCTGGAGGTGACTGGAGGATAAGACACGGTGTAACAACAGAATAGTGAGTGCAGCTCTGGAGGTGACTGGAGGATATGACATGATGTAACAGCAGAATAGTGACTGCAGCTCTGGAGGTGACTGTAGGATAAGATACGATGTAACAGCAGAATAGTGAGTGCAGCTCTGGAGGTGAGTGGAGGATAAGACCTGATGTAACAGCAGAATAGTGACTGCAGCTCTGGAGGTGACTGGAGGATAAGACATGATGTAACAGCAGAATAGTTTGTGCAGTTCTGGAGGTGGCTGGAGGATAAGACATGATGTAACAGCAGAACAGTGACTGCAGCTCTGGAGGTGACTGAAGGATAAGACATGAAGAAACAGCAGAATGATGAGTGCAGCTCTGGAGGTGACTGGAGGATAAGAGGCGATGTAACAGCAGAATAGTGAGTGCAGATCTGGAGGTGACTGGAGGATAAGACCTGATGTAACAGCAGAATAGTGAGTGCAGATCTGGAGGTGACTGGAGGATAAGACCTGATGTAACAGCAGAATAGTGACGCAGATCTGGAGGTGACTGGAGGATAAGACACGATGTAACAGCAGAATAGTGACTGCAGTTTAGGAAGTGACTGGAGGATAAGACATGATGTAACAGCAGAATAGTGAGTGCAGCTCTGGAGGTGACTGGCGGATAAAACATGATGTAACAGCAGAATAGTGAGTGCAGCTCTGGAGGTGACTCGAGGATAAGACACGGTGTAACAACAGAATAGTGAGTGCAGCTTTGGAGGTGACTGGAGGATATGACATGATGTAACAGCAGAATAGTGACTGCAGCTCTGGAGGTGACTGGAGGATAAGATACGATGTAACAGCAGAATAGTGAGTGCAGCTATGGAGGTGACTGGAGGATAAGACATGATTTAACAGCAGAATAGTGAGTGCAGCTCTGGAGGTGGCTGGCGGATAAAACATGATGTAACAGCAGAATAGTGAGTGCAGCTCTGGAGGTGACTGGAGGATAAGACACGGTGTAACAACAGAATAGTGAGTGCAGCTCTGGAGGTGACTGGAGGATATGACATGATGTAACAGCAGAATAGTGACTGCAGATCTGGAGGTGACTGGAGGATAAGATACGATGTAACAGCAGAATAGTGAGTGCAGCTCTGGAGGTGAGTGGAGGATAAGACCTGATGTAACAGCAGAATAGTGACTGCAGCTCTGGAGGTGACTGGAGGATAAGACATGATGTAACAGCAGAATAGTTTGTGCAGTTCTGGAGGTGGCTGGAGGATAAGACATGATGTAACAGCAGAACAGTGACTGCAGCTCTGGAGGTGACTGAAGGATAAGACATGAAGAAACAGCAGAATGATGAGTGCAGCTCTGGAGGTGACTGGAGGATAAGAGGCGATGTAACAGCAGAATAGTGAGTGCAGATCTGGAGGTGACTGGAGGATAAGACCTGATGTAACAGCAGAATAGTGAGTGCAGATCTGGAGGTGACTGGAGGATAAGACCTGATGTAACAGCAGAATAGTGACGCAGATCTGGAGGTGACTGGAGGATAAGACACGATGTAACAGCAGAATAGTGACTGCAGTTTAGGAAGTGACTGGAGGATAAGACATGATGTAACAGCAGAATAGTGAGTGCAGCTCTGGAGGTGACTGGCGGATAAAACATGATGTAACAGCAGAATAGTGAGTGCAGCTCTGGAGGTGACTGGAGGATAAGACACGGTGTAACAACAGAATAGTGAGTGCAGCTTTGGAGGTGACTGGAGGATATGACATGATGTAACAGCAGAATAGTGACTGCAGCTCTGGAGGTGACTGGAGGATAAGATACGATGTAACAGCAGAATAGTGAGTGCAGCTATGGAGGTGACTGGAGGATAAGACATGATTTAACAGCAGAATAGTGAGTGCAGCTCTGGAGGTGGCTGGAGGATAAGACATGATTTAACAGCAGAATAGTGTCTGCAGCTCTGGAGTTGACTGGAGGATAAGATACGATGTAACAGCAGAATAGTGAGTGCAGCTCTGGAGGTGACAGGAGGATAAGACACGATGTAACAGCAGAATAATGATTGCAGCTCTGGAGGTGACTGGAGGATAAGACCTGATGTAACAGTAGAATAGTGACTGCAGCTCTGGAGGTGAGTGGAAGATAAGACATGATTTAACAGCAGAATGGTGAGTGCAGCTCTGTAGATGACTGGAGGATAAGACATGATGTAACAGCAGAATGATGAATTCAGCTCTGGAGGTAACTGGAGGATAAGACACGATGTAACAGTAGTGAGTCCATCTCTGGAGGTGAATGGAGGATAAGACCTGATGTAACAGCAGAATAGTGACAGCAGCTCTGGAGGTGACTGGAGGATAGGACATGATGTAACAGCAGAATAGTGACTGCAGCTCTGGAGGTGAGTGGAGGATAAGACCTGATGTAACAGCAGAATAGTGACTGCAGCTCTGGAGGTGACTGGAGGATAAGACATGATGTAACAGCAGAATAGTTTGTGCAGTTCTGGAGGTGGCTGGAGGATAAGACATGATGTAACAGCAGAACAGTGACTGCAGCTCTGGAGGTGACTGAAGGATAAGACACGATGTAACAGCAGAATAGTGAGTGCAGATCTGGAGGTGACTGGAGGATAAGACCTGATGTAACAGCAGAATAGTGAGTGCAGATCTGGAGGTGACTGGAGGATAAGACCTGATGTAACAGCAGAATAGTGAGTGCAGATCTGGAGGTGACTGGAGGATAAGACCTGATGTAACAGCAGAATAGTGACGCAGCTCTGGAGGTGACTGGAGGATAAGACACGATGTAACAGCAGAATAGTGACTGCAGTTCAGGAAGTGACTGGAGGATAAGACATGATGTAACAGGAGAATAGTGAGTGCAGCTCTGGAGGTGACTGGCGGATAAAACATGATGTAACAGCAGAATAGTGAGTGCAGCTCTGGAGGTGACTGGAGGATAAGACACGGTGTAACAATAGAATAGTGAGTGCAGCTCTGGAGGTGACTGGAGGATATGACATGATGTAACAGCAGAATAGTGACTGCAGCTCTGGAGGTGACTGGAGGATAAGATACGATGTAACAGCAGAATAGTGAGTGCAGCTCTGGAGGTGACTGGAGGATAAGACGTGATGTAACAGCAGAATAGTGACTGCAGCTCTGGAGGTGACTGGAGGATAAGACAGGATGTAACAGTAGAATAGTGATTGCAGCTCTGGAGGTGACAGGAGGATAAGACACGATGTAAGAGCAGAATAGTGACTGTAGCTCTGGAGGTGGCTGGAGGATAATAGATGATGTAACAGCAGAATAGTGACTGCAGCTCTGGAGGTGACAGGAGGATAAGACAAGATGTACCAGCAGAATAGTGAGTGCAGCTCTGGAGGTGACTGGAGGATAATACACTATGTAACAGCAGAATAGTTAGTGTAGCTCTGGAGGTGACTGGAGGATAAGACATAATGTAAAAGCAGAATGGTGACTTCAGCTCTGGAGGTGACAGGAGGATAAGACACGATGAAACAGCAGAATAGTGACTACAGCTTAGGAGGTGACTGGAGGATAAGACAAGATGAAACAGCAGAATAGTGACTGCAGCTCTGGAGGTGGCTGGAGGATAAGAAATGATGTAACAGCAGAAAAGAGACTACAGCTCTGGAGGTGGCTGGAGGATAAGACATGATGTAACAGCAGAATAGTGACTACAGCTCTGGAGTTGACTGGAGGATAAGACACAATGTAACAGCAGAATGATGAGTGCAGCTCTGGAGGTGACTGGAGGATAAGACACGATGTAACAGCAGAATAGTGACTGCAGTTCAGGAAGTGACTGGAGGATAAGACATGATGTAACAGCAGAATAGTGAGTGCAGCTCTGGAGGTGACTGGCGGATAAAACATGATGTAACAGCAGAATAGTGAGTGCAGCTCTGGAGGTGACTGGAGGATAAGACACGGTGTAAAAACAGAATAGTGAGTGCAGCTCTGGAGGTGACTGGAGGATATGACATGATGTAACAGCAGAATAGTGACTGCAGCTCTGGAGGTGACTGGAGGATAAGATACGATGTAACAGCAGAATAGTGAGTGCAGCTCTGGAGGTGAGTGGAGGATAAGACCTGATGTAACAGCAGAATAGTGACTGCAGCTCTGGAGGTGACTGGAGGATAAGACATGATGTAACAGCAGAATAGTTTGTGCAGTTCTGGAGGTGGCTGGAGGATAAGACATGATGTAACAGCAGAACAGTGACTGCAGCTCTGGAGGTGACTGAAGGATAAGACATGAAGAAACAGCAGAATGATGAGTGCAGCTCTGGAGGTGACTGGAGGATAAGAGGCGATGTAACAGCAGAATAGTGAGTGCAGATCTGGAGGTGACTGGAGGATAAGACCTGATGTAACAGCAGAATAGTGAGTGCAGATCTGGAGGTGACTGGAGGATAAGACCTGATGTAACAGCAGAATAGTGACGCAGCTCTGGAGGTGACTGGAGGATAAGACACGATGTAACAGCAGAATAGTGACTGCAGTTTAGGAAGTGACTGGAGGATAAGACATGATGTAACAGCAGAATAGTGAGTGCAGCTCTGGAGGTGACTGGCGGATAAAACATGATGTAACAGCAGAATAGTGAGTGCAGCTCTGGAGGTGACTGGAGGATAAGACACGGTGTAACAACAGAATAGTGAGTGCAGCTTTGGAGGTGACTGGAGGATATGACATGATGTAACAGCAGAATAGTGACTGCAGCTCTGGAGGTGACTGGAGGATAAGATACGATGTAACAGCAGAATAGTGAGTGCAGCTATGGAGGTGACTGGAGGATAAGACATGATTTAACAGCAGAATAGTGAGTGCAGCTCTGGAGGTGGCTGGAGGATAAGACATGATTTAACAGCAGAATAGTGACTGCAGCTCTGGAGTTGACTGGAGGATAAGATACGATGTAACAGCAGAATAGTGAGTGCAGCTCTGGAGGTGACAGGAGGATAAGACACGATGTAACAGCAGAATAATGATTGCAGCTCTGGAGGTGACTGGAGGATAAGACCTGATGTAACAGTAGAATAGTGACTGCAGCTCTGGAGGTGAGTGGAAGATAAGACATGATTTAACAGCAGAATGGTGAGTGCAGCTCTGTAGATGACTGGAGGATAAGACATGATGTAACAGCAGAATGATGAATTCAGCTCTGGAGGTAACTGGAGGATAAGACACGATGTAACAGTAGTGAGTCCATCTCTGGAGGTGAATGGAGGATAAGACCTGATGTAACAGCAGAATAGTGACAGCAGCTCTGGAGGTGACTGGAGGATAGGACATGATGTAACAGCAGAATAGTGACTGCAGCTCTGGAGGTGAGTGGAGGATAAGACCTGATGTAACAGCAGAATAGTGAGTGCAGATCTGGAGGTGACTGGAGGATAAGACCTGATGTAACAGCAGAATAGTGAGTGCAGATCTGGAGGTGACTGGAGGATAAGACCTGATGTAACAGCAGAATAGTGACGCAGCTCTGGAGGTGACTGGAGGATAAGACACGATGTAACAGCAGAATAGTGACTGCAGTTCAGGAAGTGACTGGAGGATAAGACATGATGTAACAGGAGAATAGTGAGTGCAGCTCTGGAGGTGACTGGCGGATAAAACATGATGTAACAGCAGAATAGTGAGTGCAGCTCTGGAGGTGACTGGAGGATAAGACACGGTGTAACAATAGAATAGTGAGTGCAGCTCTGGAGGTGACTGGAGGATATGACATGATGTAACAGCAGAATAGTGACTGCAGCACTGGAGGTGACTGGAGGATAAGATACGATGTAACAGCAGAATAGTGAGTACAGGTATGGAGGTGACTGGAGGATAAGACGTGATGTAACAGCAGAATAGTGACTGCAGCTCTGGAGGTGACTGGAGGATAAGACAGGATGTAACAGTAGAATAGTGATTGCAGCTCTGGAGGTGACAGGAGGATAAGACACGATGTAAGAGCAGAATAGTGACTGCAGCTCTGGAGGTGACTGGAAGATAAGACATGATGTAACAGCAGAATGGTGAATTCAGCTCTGGAGGTAACTGGAGGATAATACACGATGTAACAGTAGAATAGTGACTGTAGCTCTGGAGGTGGCTGGAGGATAATAGATGATGTAACAGCAGAATAGTGACTGCAGCTCTGGAGGTGACAGGAGGATAAGACATGATGTACCAGCAGAATAGTGAGTGCAGCTCTGGAGGTGACTGGAGGATAATACACTATGTAACAGCAGAATAGTTAGTGTAGCTCTGGAGGTGACTGGAGGATAAGACATGATGTAAAAGCAGAATGGTGACTTCAGCTCTGGAGGTGACAGGAGGATAAGACACGATGAAACAGCAGAATAGTGACTACAGCTTAGGAGGTGACTGGAGGATAAGACAAGATGAAACAGCAGAATAGTGACTGCAGCTCTGGAGGTGGCTGGAGGATAAGAAATGATGTAACAGCAGAAAAGAGACTACAGCTCTGGAGGTGGCTGGAGGATAAGACATGATGTAACAGCAGAATAGTGACTACAGCTCTGGAGTTGACTGGAGGATAACACACAATGTAACAGCAGAATGATGAGTGCAGCTCTGGAGGTGACTGGAGGATAAGAGGCGATGTAACAGCAGAATAGTGAGTGCAGATCTGGAGGTGACTGGAGGATAAGACCTGATGTAACAGCAGAATAGTGACTGCAGCTCTGGAGGTGACTGGAGGATAAGACATGATGTAACAGCAGAATAGTTTGTGCAGTTCTGGAGGTGGCTGGAGGATAAGACATGATGTAACAGCAGAACAGTGACTGCAGCTCTGGAGGTGACTGAAGGATAAGACATGAAGTAACAGCAGAATGATGAGTGCAGCTCTGGAGGTGACTGGAGGATAAGAGGCGATGTAACAGCAGAATAGTTAGTGCAGATCTGAAGGTGACTGGAGGATAAGACCTGATGTAACAGCAGAATAGTGAGTGCAGATCTGGAGGTGACTGGAGGATAAGACCTGATGTAACAGCAGAATAGTGACGCAGCTCTGGAGGTGACTGGAGGATAAGACACGATGTAACAGCAGAATAGTGACTGCAGTTCAGGAAGTGACTGGAGGATAAGACATGATGTAACAGCAGAATAGTGAGTGCAGCTCTGGAGGTGACTGGCGGATAAAACATGATGTAACAGCAGAATAGTGAGTGCAGCTCTGGAGGTGACTGGAGGATAAGACACGGTGTAACAACAGAATAGTGAGTGCAGCTCTGGAGGTGACTGGAGGATATGACATGATGTAACAGCAGAATAGTGAGTGCAGCTCTGGAGGTGACTGGCGGATAAAACATGATGTAACAGCAGAATAGTGAGTGCAGCTCTGGAGGTGACTGGAGGATAAGACACGGTGTAACAACAGAATAGTGAGTGCAGCTCTGGAGGTGACTGGAGGATAAGACATGATGTAACAGCAGAATAGTGAGTGCAGCTCTGGAGGTGGCTGGAGGATAAGACATGATGTAACAGCAGAACAGTGACTGCAGCTCTGGAGGTGACTGAAGGATAAGACATGAAGAAACAGCAGAATGATGAGTGCAGCTCTGGAGGTGACTGGAGGATAAGAGGCGATGTAACAGCAGAATAGTGAGTGCAGATCTGGAGGTGACTGGAGGATAAGACCTGATGTAACAGCAGAATAGTGAGTGCAGATCTGGAGGTGACTGGAGGATAAGACCTGATGTAACAGCAGAATAGTGACGCAGCTCTGGAGGTGACTGGAGGATAAGACACGATGTAACAGCAGAATAATGACTGCAGTTCAGGAAGTGACTGGAGGATAAGACATGATGTAACAGCAGAATAGTGAGTGCAGCTCTGGAGGTGACTGGCGGATAAAACATGATGTAACAGCAGAATAGTGAGTGCAGCTCTGGAGGTGACTGGAGGATAAGACACGGTGTAACAACAGAATAGTGAGTGCAGCTTTGGAGGTGACTGGAGGATATGACATGATGTAACAGCAGAATAGTGACTGCAGCTCTGGAGGTGACTGGAGGATAAGATACGATGTAACAGCAGAATAGTGAGTGCAGATCTGGAGGTGACTGGAGGATAAGACCTGATGTAACAGCAGAATAGTGACTGCAGCTCTGGAGGTGACTGGAGGATAAGACATGATGTAACAGCAGAATAGTTTGTGCAGTTCTGGAGGTGGCTGGAGGATAAGACATGATGTAACAGCAGAACAGTGACTGCAGCTCTGGAGGTGACTGAAGGATAAGACATGAAGTAACAGCAGAATGATGAGTGCAGCTCTGGAGGTGACTGGAGGATAAGAGGCGATGTAACAGCAGAATAGTTAGTGCAGATCTGGAGGTGACTGGAGGATAAGACCTGATGTAACAGCAGAATAGTGAGTGCAGATCTGGAGGTGACTGGAGGATAAGACCTGATGTAACAGCAGAATAGTGACACAGCTCTGGAGGTGACTGGAGGATAAGACACGATGTAACAGCAGAATAGTGACTGCAGTTCAGGAAGTGACTGGAGGATAAGACATGATGTAACAGCAGAATAGTGAGTGCAGCTCTGGAGGTGACTGGCGGATAAAACATGATGTAACAGCAGAATAGTGAGTGCAGCTCTGGAGGTGACTGGAGGATAAGACACGGTGTAACAACAGAATAGTGAGTGCAGCTCTGGAGGTGACTGGAGGATATGACATGATGTAACAGCAGAATAGTGACTGCAGCTCTGGAGGTGACTGGAGGATAAGATACGATGTAACAGCAGAATAGTGAGTGCAGCTCTGGAGGTGAGTGGAGGATAAGACCTGATGTAACAGCAGAATAGTGACTGCAGCTCTGGAGGTGACTGGAGGATAAGACATGATGTAACAGCAGAATAGTTTGTGCAGTTCTGGAGGTGGCTGGAGGATAAGACATGATGTAACAGCAGAACAGTGACTGCAGCTCTGGAGGTGACTGAAGGATAAGACATGAAGAAACAGCAGAATGATGAGTGCAGCTCTGGAGGTGACTGGAGGATAAGAGGCGATGTAACAGCAGAATAGTGAGTGCAGATCTGGAGGTGACTGGAGGATAAGACCTGATGTAACAGCAGAATAGTGAGTGCAGATCTGGAGGTGACTGGAGGATAAGACCTGATGTAACAGCAGAATAGTGACGCAGCTCTGGAGGTGACTGGAGGATAAGACACGATGTAACAGCAGAATAGTGACTGCAGTTCAGGAAGTGACAGGAGGATAAGACATGATGTAACAGCAGAATAGTGAGTGCAGCTCTGGAGGTGACTGGCGGATAAAACATGATGTAACAGCAGAATAGTGAGTGCAGCTCTGGAGGTGACTGGAGGATAAGACACGGTGTAACAACAGAATAGTGAGTGCAGCTTTGGAGGTGACTGGAGGAGATGACATGATGTAACAGCAGAATAGTGACTGCAGCTCTGGAGGTGACTGGAGGATAAGATACGATGTAACAGCAGAATAGTGAGTGCAGCTATGGAGGTGACTGGAGGATAAGACATGATTTAACAGCAGAATAGTGAGTGCAGCTTTGGAGGTGGCTGGAGGATAAGACATGATTTAACAGCAGAATAGTGACTGCAGCTCTGGAGTTGACTGGAGGATAAGATACGATGTAACAGCAGAATAGTGAGTGCAGCTCTGGAGGTGACAGGAGGATAAGACACGATGTAACAGCAGAATAATGATTGCAGCTCTGGAGGTGACTGGAGGATAAGACCTGATGTAACAGTAGAATAGTGACTGCAGCTCTGGAGGTGAGTGGAAGATAAGACATGATTTAACAGCAGAATGGTGAGTGCAGCTCTGTAGATGACTGGAGGATAAGACATGATGTAACAGCAGAATGATGAATTCAGCTCTGGAGGTAACTGGAGGATAAGACACGATGTAACAGTAGTGAGCCCATCTCTGGAGGTGAATGGAGGATAAGACCTGATGTAACAGCAGAATAGTGACAGCAGCTCTGGAGGTGACTGGAGGATAGGACATGATGTAACAGCAGATTAGTGACTGCAGCTCTGGAGGTGAGTGCAGGATAAGACCTGATGTAACAGCAGAATAGTGACTGCAGCTCTGGAGGTGACTGGAGGATAAGACATGATGTAACAGCAGAATAGTTTGTGCAGTTCTGGAGGTGGCTGGAGGATAAGACATGATGTAACAGCAGAACAGTGACTGCAGCTCTGGAGCTGACTGGAGGATAAGAGGCGATGTAACAGCAGAATAGTGAGTGCAGATCTGGAGGTGACTGGAGGATAAGACCTGATGTAACAGCAGAATAGTGAGTGCAGATCTGGAGGTGACTGGAGGATAAGACCTGATGTAACAGCAGAATAGTGACGCAGCTCTGGAGGTGACTGGAGGATAAGACACGATGTAACAGCAGAATAGTGACTGCAGTTCAGGAAGTGACTGGAGGATAAGACATGATGTAACAGGAGAATAGTGAGTGCAGCTCTGGAGGTGACTGGCGGATAAAACATGATGTAACAGCAGAATAGTGAGTGCAGCTCTGGAGGTGACTGGAGGATAAGACACGGTGTAACAATAGAATAGTGAGTGCAGCTCTGGAGGTGACTGGAGGATATGACTTGATGTAACAGCAGAATAGTGACTGCAGCTCTGGAGGTGACTGGAGGATAAGATACGATGTAACAGCAGAATAGTGAGTACAGCTATGGAGGTGACTGGAGGATAAGACGTGATGTAACAGCAGAATAGTGACTGCAGCTCTGGAGGTGACTGGAGGATAAGACAGGATGTAACAGTAGAATAGTGATTGCAGCTCTGGAGGTGACAGGAGGATAAGACACGATGTAACAGAAGAATAATGATTGCAGCTCTGGAGGTGACTAGAGGATAAGACCTGATGTAAGAGCAGAATAGTGACAGCAGCTCTGGAGGTGACTGGAAGATAAGACATGATGTAACAGCAGAATGGTGAATTCAGCTCTGGAGGTAACTGGAGGATAATACACGATGTAACAGTAGAATAGTGACTGTAGCTCTGGAGGTGGCTGGAGGATAATAGATGATGTAACAGCAGTATAGTGACTGCAGCTCTGGAGGTGACAGGAGGATAAGACATGATGTACCAGCAGAATAGTGAGTGCAGCTCTGGAGGTGACTGGAGGATAATACACTATGTAACAGCAGAATAGTTAGTGTAGCTCTGGAGGTGACTGGAGGATAAGACATGATGTAACAGCAGAAAAGAGACTACAGCTCTGGAGGTGGCTGGAGGATAAGACATGATGTAACAGCAGAATAGTGACTACAGCTCTGGAGTTGACTGGAGGATAAGACACAATGTAACAGCAGAATGATGAGTGCAGCTCTGGAGGTGACTGGAGGATAAGAGGCGATGTAACAGCAGAATAGTGAGTGCAGATCTGGAGGTGACTGGAGGATAAGACCTGATGTAACAGCAGAATAGTGAGTGCAGATCTGGAGGTGACTGGAGGATAAGACCTGATGTAACAGCAGAATAGTGACGCAGCTCTGGAGGTGACTGGAGGATAAGACACGATGTAACAGCAGAATAGTGACTGCAGTTCAGGAAGTGACAGGAGGATAAGACATGATGTAACAGCAGAATAGTGAGTGCAGCTCTGGAGGTGACTGGCGGATAAAACATGATGTAACAGCAGAATAGTGAGTGCAGCTCTGGAGGTGACTGGAGGATAAGACACGGTGTAACAACAGAATAGTGAGTGCAGCTCTGGAGGTGACTGGACGGATAAAACATGATGTAACAGCAGAATAGTGAGAGCAGCTCTGGAGGTGACTGGAGGATAAGACGTGATGTAACAGCAGAATAGTGAGTGCAGCTCTGGAGGTGACTGGAGGATAAAACATGATGTAACATCAGAATAGTGAGTGCAGCTCTGGAGGTGACTGGAGGATATGACATGATGTAACAGCAGAATAGTGACTGCAGCTCTGGAGGTGACTGGAGGATAAGATACGATGTAACAGCAGAATAGTGAGTGCAGCTATGGAGGTGACTGGAGGATAAGACGTGATGTAACAGCAGAATATAGACTGCAGCTCTGGAGGTGACAGGAGGATAAGACACGATGAAACAGCAGAATAGTGACTACAGCTTAGGAGGTGACTGGAGGATAAGACAAGATGAAACAGCAGAATAGTGACTGCAGCTCTGGAGGTGGCTGGAGGATAAGAAATGATGTAACAGCAGAAAAGAGACTACGGCTCTGGAGGATAAGACATGATGTAACAGCAGAATAGTGACTACAGCTCTGGAGTTGACTGGAGGATAAGACACAATGTAACAGCAGAATGATGAGAGCAGCTCTGGAGGTGACTGGAGGATAAGAGGCGATGTAAAAGCAGAATAGTGAGTGCAGATCTGGAGGTGACTGGAGGATAAGACCTGATGTAACAGCAGAATAGTGAGTGCAGATCTGGAGGTGACTGGAGGATAAGACCTGATGTAACAGCAGAATAGTGACGCAGCTCTGGAGGTGACTGGAGGATAAGACACGATGTAACAGCAGAATAGTGACTGCAGTTCAGGAAGTGACAGGAGGATAAGACATGATGTAACAGCAGAATAGTGAGTGCAGCTCTGGAGGTGACTGGCGGATAAAACATGATGTAACAGCAGAATAGTGAGTGCAGCTCTGGAGGTGACTGGAGGATAAGACACGGTGTAACAACAGAATAGTGAGTGCAGCTCTGGAGGTGACTGGACGGATAAAACATGATGTAACAGCAGAATAGTGAGAGCAGCTCTGGAGGTGACTGGAAGATAAGACGTGATGTAACAGCAGAATAGTGAGTGCAGCTCTGGAGGTGACTGGAGGATAAAACATGATGTAACATCAGAATAGTGAGTGCAGCTCTGGAGGTGACTGGAGGATATGACATGATGTAACAGCAGAATAGTGACTGCAGCTCTGGAGGTGACTGGAGGATAAGATACGATGTAACAGCAGAATAGTGAGTGCAGCTATGGAGGTGACTGGAGGATAAGACGTGATGTAACAGCAGAATATAGACTGCAGCTCTGGAGATGACTGGAGTATAAGACACGATGTAACAGCAGAATAGTGAGTGAAGCTCTGGAGGTGAACAGAGGATAAGACACGATGTAACAGCAGAATAGTGACTGCAGCTCTGGAGGTGACTGGAGGATAAGACACGATGTAACAGCAGAATAGAGACTGGAGCTCTGGAGATGACTGGAGTATACGACACGATGTAACAGCAGAATAGTGTCTGCAGCTCTGGAGGTGAATTGAGGATAAGATACGATGTAACAAAATAATATTGAGTGCAGCTCTTGAGGTGACTGGAGGATAAGACACGATGTAACAGCAGAATAGTGAGTGCAGCTCTGGAGGTGTCTGGAGGATAAGACACGATGTAACAGCAGAATAGTGAGTGCAGATCTGGAGGTGACTGGAGGATAAGACACGATGTAACAGCAGAATAGTGTCTGCAGCTCTGGAGGTGTCTGGAGGATAAAACACGATGTAACAGCAGAATAGTGACTGCAGCTCTGGAGGTGGCTGGAGGATAAGACACGATGTAACAGCAGAATAGTGTCTGCAGCTCTGGAGGTGTCTGGAGGATAAGACACGATGTAACAGCAGAATAGTGAGTGCAGCTCTGGAGGTGGCTGGAGGATAAGACACGATGTAACAGCAGAATAGTGACTGCAGCTCTGGAGGTGACTGGAGGATAAGACACGATGTAACAGCAGAATAGGGAGTGCAGATCTGGAGGTGACTGGAGGATAAGACCTGATGTAACAGCAGAATAGAGACGCAGCTCTGGAGGTGACTGGAGGATAAGACACGATGTAACAGCAGAATAGTGTCTGCAGCTCTGGAGGTGTCTGGAGGATAAGACACGATGTAACAGCAGAATAGTGACTGCAGCTCTGGAGGTGGCTGGAGGATAAGACACGATGTAACAGCAGAATAGTGTCTGCAGCTCTGGAGGTGTCTGGAGGATAAGACAAGATGTAACAGCAGAATAGTGAGTGCAGCTCTGGAAGTGGCTGGAGGATAAGACACGATGTAACAGCAGAATAGTGACTGCAGCTCTGGAGGTGACTGGAGGATAAGACACGATATAACAGCAGAACAGTGAGTGCAGCTCTGGAGGTGACTGGAGGATAAGACCTTATGAAACAGCAGAATAGAGACTACAGCTCTTGAGGTGACTGGAGGATAAGACACGATGTAACAGCAGAATAGTGAGTGCAGCTCTTGAGGTGACTGGAGGATAAGACACGATGTAACAGCAGAATAGTGTCTGCAGCTCTGGAGGTGTCTGGAGTATAAGACACGATGTAACAGCAGAATAGTGAGTGCAGCTCTGGAGGTGGCTGGAGGATAAGACACGATGTAACAGCAGAATAGTGACTGCAGCTCTGGAGGTGTCTGGAGAATAAGACACGATGTAACATCAGAATAGTGAGTGCAGATCTGGAGGTGAACGGAGGATAAGACACGATGTAACAGCAGAATAGTGATTGCAGCTCTGGAGGTGACTGGAGGATAAGACACGATGTAACAGCAGAATAGTGTCTGCAGCTCTGGAGGTGTCTGGAGGATAAGACACGATGTAACAGCAGAATAGTGACTGCAGCTCTGGAGGTGAACGGAGGATAAGACACAATGTAACAGCAGAATAGTGACTGCAGCTCTGGAGGTGACTGGAGGATAAGACACGATGTAACAGCAGAATAGAGACTGGAGCTCTGGAGATGACTGGAGTATAAGACACGATGTAACAGCAGAATAGTGACTGCAGCTCTGGAGGTGAATGGAGGATAGGATACGATGTAACAAAATAATAGTGAGTGCAGCTCTTGAGGTGACTGGAGGATAAGACACGATGTAACAGCAAAATAGGGAGTGCAGCTCTGGAGGTGTCTGGAGGATAAGACACGATGTAACAGCAGAATAGTGAGTGCAGCTCTGGAGGTGGCTGGAGGATAAGACACGATGTAACAGCAGAATAGTGACTGCAGCTCTGGAGGTGACTGGAGGATAAGATACGATGTAACAGCAGAATAGTGAGTGCAGCTCTGGAGGTGAGTGGAGGATAAGACCTGATGTAACAGCAGAATAGTGACTGCAGCTCTGGAGGTGACTGGAGGATAAGACATGATGTAACAGCAGAATAGTTTGTGCAGTTCTGGAGGTGGCTGGAGGATAAGACATGATGTAACAGCAGAACAGTGACTGCAGCTCTGGAGGTGACTGAAGGATAAGACATGAAGAAACAGCAGAATGATGAGTGCAGCTCTGGAGGTGACTGGAGGATAAGAGGCGATGTAACAGCAGAATAGTGAGTGCAGATCTGGAGGTGACTGGAGGATAAGACCTGATGTAACAGCAGAATAGTGAGTGCAGATCTGGAGGTGACTGGAGGATAAGACCTGATGTAACAGCAGAATAGTGACGCAGCTCTGGAGGTGACTGGAGGATAAGACACGATGTAACAGCAGAATAGTGACTGCAGTTCAGGAAGTGACAGGAGGATAAGACATGATGTAACAGCAGAATAGTGAGTGCAGCTCTGGAGGTGACTGGCGGATAAAACATGATGTAACAGCAGAATAGTGAGTGCAGCTCTGGAGGTGACTGGAGGATAAGACACGGTGTAACAACAGAATAGTGAGTGCAGCTTTGGAGGTGACTGGAGGATATGACATGATGTAACAGCAGAATAGTGACTGCAGCTCTGGAGGTGACTGGAGGATAAGATACGATGTAACAGCAGAATAGTGAGTGCAGCTATGGAGGTGACTGGAGGATAAGACATGATTTAACAGCAGAATAGTGAGTGCAGCTTTGGAGGTGGCTGGAGGATAAGACATGATTTAACAGCAGAATAGTGTCTGCAGCTCTGGAGGTGTCTGCAGGATAAGACACGATGTAACAGCAGAATAGTGACTGCAGCTCTGGAGGTGGCTGGAGGATAAGACACGATGTAACAGCAGAATAGTGTCTGCAGCTCTGGAGGTGTCTGGAGGATAAGACAAGATGTAACAGCAGAATAGTGAGTGCAGCTCTGGAAGTGGCTGGAGGATAAGACACGATGTAACAGCAGAATAGTGACTGCAGCTCTGGAGGTGACTGGAGGATAAGACACGATATAACAGCAGAACAGTGAGTGCAGCTCTGGAGGTGACTGGAGGATAAGACCTTATGAAACAGCAGAATAGAGACTACAGCTCTTGAGGTGACTGGAGGATAAGACACGATGTAACAGCAGAATAGTGAGTGCAGCTCTTGAGGTGACTGGAGGATAAGACACGATGTAACAGCAGAATAGTGTCTGCAGCTCTGGAGGTGTCTGGAGTATAAGACACGATGTAACAGCAGAATAGTGAGTGCAGCTCTGGGGGTGGCTGGAGGATAAGACACGATGTAACAGCAGAATAGTGACTGCAGCTCTGGAGGTGTCTGGAGAATAAGACACGATGTAACATCAGAATAGTGAGTGCAGATCTGGAGGTGAACGGAGGATAAGACACGATGTAACAGCAGAATAGTGATTGCAGCTCTGGAGGTGACTGGAGGATAAGACACGATGTAACAGCAGAATAGTGTCTGCAGCTCTGGAGGTGTCTGGAGGATAAGACACGATGTAACAGCAGAATAGTGACTGCAGCTCTGGAGGTGAACGGAGGATAAGACACAATGTAACAGCAGAATAGTGACTGCAGCTCTGGAGGTGACTGGAGGATAAGACACGATGTAACAGCAGAATAGAGACTGGAGCTCTGGAGATGACTGGAGTATAAGACACGATGTAACAGCAGAATAGTGACTGCAGCTCTGGAGGTGAATGGAGGATAGGATACGATGTAACAAAATAATAGTGAGTGCAGCTCTTGAGGTGACTGGAGGATAAGACACGATGTAACAGCAAAATAGGGAGTGCAGCTCTGGAGGTGTCTGGAGGATAAGACACGATGTAACAGCAGAATAGTGAGTGCAGCTCTGGAGGTGGCTGGAGGATAAGACACGATGTAACAGCAGAATAGTGACTGCAGCTCTGGAGGTGACTGGAGGATAAGATACGATGTAACAGCAGAATAGTGAGTGCAGCTCTGGAGGTGAGTGGAGGATAAGACCTGATGTAACAGCAGAATAGTGACTGCAGCTCTGGAGGTGACTGGAGGATAAGACATGATGTAACAGCAGAATAGTTTGTGCAGTTCTGGAGGTGGCTGGAGGATAAGACATGATGTAACAGCAGAACAGTGACTGCAGCTCTGGAGGTGACTGAAGGATAAGACATGAAGAAACAGCAGAATGATGAGTGCAGCTCTGGAGGTGACTGGAGGATAAGAGGCGATGTAACAGCAGAATAGTGAGTGCAGATCTGGAGGTGACTGGAGGATAAGACCTGATGTAACAGCAGAATAGTGAGTGCAGATCTGGAGGTGACTGGAGGATAAGACCTGATGTAACAGCAGAATAGTGACGCAGCTCTGGAGGTGACTGGAGGATAAGACACGATGTAACAGCAGAATAGTGACTGCAGTTCAGGAAGTGACAGGAGGATAAGACATGATGTAACAGCAGAATAGTGAGTGCAGCTCTGGAGGTGACTGGCGGATAAAACATGATGTAACAGCAGAATAGTGAGTGCAGCTCTGGAGGTGACTGGAGGATAAGACACGGTGTAACAACAGAATAGTGAGTGCAGCTTTGGAGGTGACTGGAGGATATGACATGATGTAACAGCAGAATAGTGACTGCAGCTCTGGAGGTGACTGGAGGATAAGATACGATGTAACAGCAGAATAGTGAGTGCAGCTATGGAGGTGACTGGAGGATAAGACATGATTTAACAGCAGAATAGTGAGTGCAGCTTTGGAGGTGGCTGGAGGATAAGACATGATTTAACAGCAGAATAGTGTCTGCAGCTCTGGAGGTGTCTGCAGGATAAGACACGATGTAACAGCAGAATAGTGAGTGCAGCTCTGGAGGTGGCTGGAGGATAAGACACGATGTAACAGCAGAATAGTGACTGCAGCTCTGGAGGTGACTGGAGGATAAGACACGATGTAACAGCAGAATAGGGAGTGCAGATCTGGAGGTGACTGGAGGATAAGACCTGATGTAACAGCAGAATAGAGACGCAGCTCTGGAGGTGACTGGAGGATAAGACACGATGTAACAGCAGAATAGTGTCTGCAGCTCTGGAGGTGTCTGGAGGATAAGACACGATGTAACAGCAGAATAGTGACTGCAGCTCTGGAGGTGGCTGGAGGATAAGACACGATGTAACAGCAGAATAGTGTCTGCAGCTCTGGAGGTGTCTGGAGGATAAGACAAGATGTAACAGCAGAATAGTGAGTGCAGCTCTGGAAGTGGCTGGAGGATAAGACACGATGTAACAGCAGAATAGTGACTGCAGCTCTGGAGGTGACTGGAGGATAAGACACGATATAACAGCAGAACAGTGAGTGCAGCTCTGGAGGTGACTGGAGGATAAGACCTTATGAAACAGCAGAATAGAGACTACAGCTCTTGAGGTGACTGGAGGATAAGACACGATGTAACAGCAGAATAGTGAGTGCAGCTCTTGAGGTGACTGGAGGATAAGACACGATGTAACAGCAGAATAGTGTCTGCAGCTCTGGAGGTGTCTGGAGTATAAGACACGATGTAACAGCAGAATAGTGAGTGCAGCTCTGGAGGTGGCTGGAGGATAAGACACGATGTAACAGCAGAATAGTGACTGCAGCTCTGGAGGTGTCTGGAGAATAAGACACGATGTAACATCAGAATAGTGAGTGCAGATCTGGAGGTGAACGGAGTATAAGACACGATGTAACAGCAGAATAGTGACTGCAGCTCTGGAGGTGAATGGAGGATAAGATACGATGTAACAAAATAATAGTGAGTGCAGCTCTTGAGGTGACTGGAGGATAAGACACGATGTAACAGCAAAATAGTGAGTGCAGCTCTGGAGGTGTCTGGAGGATAAGACACGATGTAACAGCAGAATAGTGAGTGCAGCTCTGGAGGTGGCTGGAGGATAAGACACGATGTAACAGCAGAATAGTGACTGCAGCTCTGGAGGTGACTGGAGGATAAGATACGATGTAACAGCAGAATAGTGAGTGCAGCTCTGGAGGTGAGTGGAGGATAAGACCTGATGTAACAGCAGAATAGTGACTGCAGCTCTGGAGGTGACTGGAGGATAAGACATGATGTAACAGCAGAATAGTTTGTGCAGTTCTGGAGGTGGCTGGAGGATAAGACATGATGTAACAGCAGAACAGTGACTGCAGCTCTGGAGGTGACTGAAGGATAAGACATGAAGAAACAGCAGAATGATGAGTGCAGCTCTGGAGGTGACTGGAGGATAAGAGGCGATGTAACAGCAGAATAGTGAGTGCAGATCTGGAGGTGACTGGAGGATAAGACCTGATGTAACAGCAGAATAGTGAGTGCAGATCTGGAGGTGACTGGAGGATAAGACCTGATGTAACAGCAGAATAGTGACGCAGCTCTGGAGGTGACTGGAGGATAAGACACGATGTAACAGCAGAATAGTGACTGCAGTTCAGGAAGTGACAGGAGGATAAGACATGATGTAACAGCAGAATAGTGAGTGCAGCTCTGGAGGTGACTGGCGGATAAAACATGATGTAACAGCAGAATAGTGAGTGCAGCTCTGGAGGTGACTGGAGGATAAGACACGGTGTAACAACAGAATAGTGAGTGCAGCTTTGGAGGTGACTGGAGGATATGACATGATGTAACAGCAGAATAGTGACTGCAGCTCTGGAGGTGACTGGAGGATAAGATACGATGTAACAGCAGAATAGTGAGTGCAGCTATGGAGGTGACTGGAGGATAAGACATGATTTAACAGCAGAATAGTGAGTGCAGCTTTGGAGGTGGCTGGAGGATAAGACATGATTTAACAGCAGAATAGTGTCTGCAGCTCTGGAGGTGTCTGGAGGATAAGACACGATGTAACAGCAGAATAGTGAGTGCAGCTCTGGAGGTGGCTGGAGGATAAGACACGATGTAACAGCAGAATAGTGACTGCAGCTCTGGAGGTGACTGGAGGATAAGACACGATGTAACAGCAGAATAGGGAGTGCAGATCTGGAGGTGACTGGAGGATAAGACCTGATGTAACAGCAGAATAGAGACGCAGCTCTGGAGGTGACTGGAGGATAAGACACGATGTAACAGCAGAATAGTGTCTGCAGCTCTGGAGGTGTCTGGAGGATAAGACACGATGTAACAGCAGAATAGTGACTGCAGCTCTGGAGGTGGCTGGAGGATAAGACACGATGTAACAGCAGAATAGTGTCTGCAGCTCTGGAGGTGTCTGGAGGATAAGACAAGATGTAACAGCAGAATAGTGAGTGCAGCTCTGGAAGTGGCTGGAGTATAAGACACGATGTAACAGCAGAATAGTGACTGCAGCTCTGGAGGTGACTGGAGGATAAGACACGATATAACAGCAGAACAGTGAGTGCAGCTCTGGAGGTGACTGGAGGATAAGACCTTATGAAACAGCAGAATAGAGACTACAGCTCTTGAGGTGACTGGAGGATAAGACACGATGTAACAGCAGAATAGTGAGTGCAGCTCTTGAGGTGACTGGAGGATAAGACACGATGTAACAGCAGAATAGTGTCTGCAGCTCTGGAGGTGTCTGGAGTATAAGACACGATGTAACAGCAGAATAGTGAGTGCAGCTCTGGAGGTGGCTGGAGGATAAGACACGATGTAACAGCAGAATAGTGACTGCAGCTCTGGAGGTGTCTGGAGAATAAGACACGATGTAACATCAGAATAGTGAGTGCAGATCTGGAGGTGAACGGAGGATAAGACACGATGTAACAGCAGAATAGTGATTGCAGCTCTGGAGGTGACTGGAGGATAAGACACGATGTAACAGCAGAATAGTGTCTGCAGCTCTGGAGGTGTCTGGAGGATAAGACACGATGTAACAGCAGAATAGTGACTGCAGCTCTGGAGGTGAACGGAGGATAAGACACAATGTAACAGCAGAATAGTGACTGCAGCTCTGGAGGTGACTGGAGGATAAGACACGATGTAACAGCAGAATAGAGACTGGAGCTCTGGAGATGACTGGAGTATAAGACACGATGTAACAGCAGAATAGTGACTGCAGCTCTGGAGGTGAATGGAGGATAAGATACGATGTAACAAAATAATAGTGAGTGCAGCTCTTGAGGTGACTGGAGGATAAGACACGATGTAACAGCAAAATAGTGAGTGCAGCTCTGGAGGTGTCTGGAGGATAAGACACGATGTAACAGCAGAATAGTGAGTGCAGCTCTGGAGGTGGCTGGAGGATAAGACACGATGTAACAGCAGAATAGTGACTGCAGCTCTGGAGGTGACTGGAGGATAAGATACGATGTAACAGCAGAATAGTGAGTGCAGCTCTGGAGGTGAGTGGAGGATAAGACCTGATGTAACAGCAGAATAGTGACTGCAGCTCTGGAGGTGACTGGAGGATAAGACATGATGTAACAGCAGAATAGTTTGTGCAGTTCTGGAGGTGGCTGGAGGATAAGACATGATGTAACAGCAGAACAGTGACTGCAGCTCTGGAGGTGACTGAAGGATAAGACATGAAGAAACAGCAGAATGATGAGTGCAGCTCTGGAGGTGACTGGAGGATAAGAGGCGATGTAACAGCAGAATAGTGAGTGCAGATCTGGAGGTGACTGGAGGATAAGACCTGATGTAACAGCAGAATAGTGAGTGCAGATCTGGAGGTGACTGGAGGATAAGACCTGATGTAACAGCAGAATAGTGACGCAGCTCTGGAGGTGACTGGAGGATAAGACACGATGTAACAGCAGAATAGTGACTGCAGTTCAGGAAGTGACAGGAGGATAAGACATGATGTAACAGCAGAATAGTGAGTGCAGCTCTGGAGGTGACTGGCGGATAAAACATGATGTAACAGCAGAATAGTGAGTGCAGCTCTGGAGGTGTCTGGAGGATAAGACACGATGTAACAGCAGAATAGTGAGTGCAGCTCTGGAGGTGGCTGGAGGATAAGACACGATGTAACAGCAGAATAGTGACTGCAGCTCTGGAGGTGACTGGAGGATAAGATACGATGTAACAGCAGAATAGTGAGTGCAGCTCTGGAGGTGAGTGGAGGATAAGACCTGATGTAACAGCAGAATAGTGACTGCAGCTCTGGAGGTGACTGGAGGATAAGACATGATGTAACAGCAGAATAGTTTGTGCAGTTCTGGAGGTGGCTGGAGGATAAGACATGATGTAACAGCAGAACAGTGACTGCAGCTCTGGAGGTGACTGAAGGATAAGACATGAAGAAACAGCAGAATGATGAGTGCAGCTCTGGAGGTGACTGGAGGATAAGAGGCGATGTAACAGCAGAATAGTGAGTGCAGATCTGGAGGTGACTGGAGGATAAGACCTGATGTAACAGCAGAATAGTGAGTGCAGATCTGGAGGTGACTGGAGGATAAGACCTGATGTAACAGCAGAATAGTGACGCAGCTCTGGAGGTGACTGGAGGATAAGACACGATGTAACAGCAGAATAGTGACTGCAGTTCAGGAAGTGACAGGAGGATAAGACATGATGTAACAGCAGAATAGTGAGTGCAGCTCTGGAGGTGACTGGCGGATAAAACATGATGTAACAGCAGAATAGTGAGTGCAGCTCTGGAGGTGACTGGAGGATAAGACACGGTGTAACAACAGAATAGTGAGTGCAGCTTTGGAGGTGACTGGAGGATATGACATGATGTAACAGCAGAATAGTGACTGCAGCTCTGGAGGTGACTGGAGGATAAGATACGATGTAACAGCAGAATAGTGAGTGCAGCTATGGAGGTGACTGGAGGATAAGACATGATTTAACAGCAGAATAGTGAGTGCAGCTTTGGAGGTGGCTGGAGGATAAGACATGATTTAACAGCAGAATAGTGTCTGCAGCTCTGGAGGTGTCTGGAGGATAAGACACGATGTAACAGCAGAATAGTGAGTGCAGCTCTGGAGGTGGCTGGAGGATAAGACACGATGTAACAGCAGAATAGTGACTGCAGCTCTGGAGGTGACTGGAGGATAAGACACGATGTAACAGCAGAATAGGGAGTGCAGATCTGGAGGTGACTGGAGGATAAGACCTGATGTAACAGCAGAATAGAGACGCAGCTCTGGAGGTGACTGGAGGATAAGACACGATGTAACAGCAGAATAGTGTCTGCAGCTCTGGAGGTGTCTGGAGGATAAGACACGATGTAACAGCAGAATAGTGACTGCAGCTCTGGAGGTGGCTGGAGGATAAGACACGATGTAACAGCAGAATAGTGTCTGCAGCTCTGGAGGTGTCTGGAGGATAAGACAAGATGTAACAGCAGAATAGTGAGTGCAGCTCTGGAAGTGGCTGGAGTATAAGACACGATGTAACAGCAGAATAGTGACTGCAGCTCTGGAGGTGACTGGAGGATAAGACACGATATAACAGCAGAACAGTGAGTGCAGCTCTGGAGGTGACTGGAGGATAAGACCTTATGAAACAGCAGAATAGAGACTACAGCTCTTGAGGTGACTGGAGGATAAGACACGATGTAACAGCAGAATAGTGAGTGCAGCTCTTGAGGTGACTGGAGGATAAGACACGATGTAACAGCAGAATAGTGTCTGCAGCTCTGGAGGTGTCTGGAGTATAAGACACGATGTAACAGCAGAATAGTGAGTGCAGCTCTGGAGGTGGCTGGAGGATAAGACACGATGTAACAGCAGAATAGTGACTGCAGCTCTGGAGGTGTCTGGAGAATAAGACACGATGTAACATCAGAATAGTGAGTGCAGATCTGGAGGTGAACGGAGGATAAGACACGATGTAACAGCAGAATAGTGATTGCAGCTCTGGAGGTGACTGGAGGATAAGACACGATGTAACAGCAGAATAGTGTCTGCAGCTCTGGAGGTGTCTGGAGGATAAGACACGATGTAACAGCAGAATAGTGACTGCAGCTCTGGAGGTGAACGGAGGATAAGACACAATGTAACAGCAGAATAGTGACTGCAGCTCTGGAGGTGACTGGAGGATAAGACACGATGTAACAGCAGAATAGAGACTGGAGCTCTGGAGATGACTGGAGTATAAGACACGATGTAACAGCAGAATAGTGACTGCAGCTCTGGAGGTGAATGGAGGATAAGATACGATGTAACAAAATAATAGTGAGTGCAGCTCTTGAGGTGACTGGAGGATAAGACACGATGTAACAGCAAAATAGTGAGTGCAGCTCTGGAGGTGTCTGGAGGATAAGACACGATGTAACAGCAGAATAGTGAGTGCAGCTCTGGAGGTGGCTGGAGGATAAGACACGATGTAACAGCAGAATAGTGACTGCAGCTCTGGAGGTGACTGGAGGATAAGATACGATGTAACAGCAGAATAGTGAGTGCAGCTCTGGAGGTGAGTGGAGGATAAGACCTGATGTAACAGCAGAATAGTGACTGCAGCTCTGGAGGTGACTGGAGGATAAGACATGATGTAACAGCAGAATAGTTTGTGCAGTTCTGGAGGTGGCTGGAGGATAAGACATGATGTAACAGCAGAACAGTGACTGCAGCTCTGGAGGTGACTGAAGGATAAGACATGAAGAAACAGCAGAATGATGAGTGCAGCTCTGGAGGTGACTGGAGGATAAGAGGCGATGTAACAGCAGAATAGTGAGTGCAGATCTGGAGGTGACTGGAGGATAAGACCTGATGTAACAGCAGAATAGTGAGTGCAGATCTGGAGGTGACTGGAGGATAAGACCTGATGTAACAGCAGAATAGTGACGCAGCTCTGGAGGTGACTGGAGGATAAGACACGATGTAACAGCAGAATAGTGACTGCAGTTCAGGAAGTGACAGGAGGATAAGACATGATGTAACAGCAGAATAGTGAGTGCAGCTCTGGAGGTGACTGGCGGATAAAACATGATGTAACAGCAGAATAGTGAGTGCAGCTCTGGAGGTGACTGGAGGATAAGACACGGTGTAACAACAGAATAGTGAGTGCAGCTTTTGAGGTGACTGGAGGATATGACATGATGTAACAGCAGAATAGTGACTGCAGCTCTGGAGGTGACTGGAGGATAAGATACGATGTAACAGCAGAATAGTGAGTGCAGCTATGGAGGTGACTGGAGGATAAGACATGATTTAACAGCAGAATAGTGAGTGCAGCTTTGGAGGTGGCTGGAGGATAAGACATGATTTAACAGCAGAATAGTGACTGCAGCTCTGGAGTTGACTGGAGGATAAGATACGATGTAACAGCAGAATAGTGAGTGCAGCTCTGGAGGTGACAGGAGGATAAGACACGATGTAACAGCAGAATAATGATTGCAGCTCTGGAGGTGACTGGAGGATAAGACCTGATGTAACAGTAGAATAGTGACTGCAGCTCTGGAGGTGAGTGGAAGATAAGACATGATTTAACAGCAGAATGGTGAGTGCAGCTCTGTAGATGACTGGAGGATAAGACATGATGTAACAGCAGAATGATGAATTCAGCTCTGGAGGTAACTGGAGGATAAGACACGATGTAACAGTAGTGAGTCCATCTCTGGAGGTGAATGGAGGATAAGACCTGATGTAACAGCAGAATAGTGACAGCAGCTCTGGAGGTGACTGGAGGATAGGACATGATGTAACAGCAGATTAGTGACTGCAGCTCTGGAGGTGAGTGGAGGATAAGACCTGATGTAACAGCAGAATAGTGACTGCAGCTCTGGAGGTGACTGGAGGATAAGACATGATGTAACAGCAGAATAGTGACTGCAGCTCTGGAGCTGACTGGAGGATAAGAGGCGATGTAACAGCAGAATAGTGAGTGCAGATCTGGAGGTGACTGGAGGATAAGACCTGATGTAACAGCAGAATAGTGAGTGCAGATCTGGAGGTGACTGGAGGATAAGACCTGATGTAACAGCAGAATAGTGACGCAGCTCTGGAGGTGACTGGAGGATAAGACACGATGTAACAGCAGAATAGTGACTGCAGTTCAGGAAGTGACTGGAGGATAAGACATGATGTAACAGGAGAATAGTGAGTGCAGCTCTGGAGGTGACTGGCGGATAAAACATGATGTAACAGCAGAATAGTGAGTGCAGCTCTGGAGGTGACTGGAGGATAAGACACGGTGTAACAATAGAATAGTGAGTGCAGCTCTGGAGGTGACTGGAGGATATGACTTGATGTAACAGCAGAATAGTGACTGCAGCTCTGGAGGTGACTGGAGGATAAGATACGATGTAACAGCAGAATAGTGAGTACAGCTATGGAGGTGACTGGAGGATAAGACGTGATGTAACAGCAGAATAGTGACTGCAGCTCTGGAGGTGACTGGAGGATAAGACAGGATGTAACAGTAGAATAGTGATTGCAGCTCTGGAGGTGACAGGAGGATAAGACACGATGTAACAGAAGAATAATGATTGCAGCTCTGGAGGTGACTAGAGGATAAGACCTGATGTAAGAGCAGAATAGTGACAGCAGCTCTGGAGGTGACTGGAAGATAAGACATGATGTAACAGCAGAATGGTGAATTCAGCTCTGGAGGTAACTGGAGGATAATACACGATGTAACAGTAGAATAGTGACTGTAGCTCTGGAGGTGGCTGGAGGATAATAGATGATGTAACAGCAGTATAGTGACTGCAGCTCTGGAGGTGACAGGAGGATAAGACATGATGTACCAGCAGAATAGTGAGTGCAGCTCTGGAGGTGACTGGAGGATAATACACTATGTAACAGCAGAATAGTTAGTGTAGCTCTGGAGGTGACTGGAGGATAAGACATGATGTAAAAGCAGAATGGTGACTTCAGCTCTGGAGGTGACAGGAGGATAAGACACGATGAAACAGCAGAATAGTGACTACAGCTTAGGAGGTGACTGGAGGATAAGACAAGATGAAACAGCAGAATAGTGACTGCAGCTCTGGAGGTGGCTGGAGGATAAGAAATGATGTAACAGCAGAAAAGAGACTACAGCTCTGGAGGTGGCTGGAGGATAAGACATGATGTAACAGCAGAATAGTGACTACAGCTCTGGAGTTGACTGGAGGATAAGACACAATGTAACAGCAGAATGATGAGTGCAGCTCTGGAGGTGACTGGAGGATAAGAGGCGATGTAACAGCAGAATAGTGAGTGCAGATCTGGAGGTGACTGGAGGATAAGACCTGATGTAACAGCAGAATAGTGAGTGCAGATCTGGAGGTGACTGGAGGATAAGACCTGATGTAACAGCAGAATAGTGACGCAGCTCTGGAGGTGACTGGAGGATAAGACACGATGTAACAGCAGAATAGTGACTGCAGTTCAGGAAGTGACAGGAGGATAAGACATGATGTAACAGCAGAATAGTGAGTGCAGCTCTGGAGGTGACTGGCGGATAAAACATGATGTAACAGCAGAATAGTGAGTGCAGCTCTGGAGGTGACTGGAGGATAAGACACGGTGTAACAACAGAATAGTGAGTGCAGCTCTGGAGGTGACTGGACGGATAAAACATGATGTAACAGCAGAATAGTGAGAGCAGCTCTGGAGGTGACTGGAGGATAAGACGTGATGTAACAGCAGAATAGTGAGTGCAGCTCTGGAGGTGACTGGAGGATAAAACATGATGTAACATCAGAATAGTGAGTGCAGCTCTGGAGGTGACTGGAGGATATGACATGATGTAACAGCAGAATAGTGACTGCAGCTCTGGAGGTGACTGGAGGATAAGATACGATGTAACAGCAGAATAGTGAGTGCAGCTATGGAGGTGACTGGAGGATAAGACGTGATGTAACAGCAGAATATAGACTGCAGCTCTGGAGGTGACAGGAGGATAAGACACGATGAAACAGCAGAATAGTGACTACAGCTTAGGAGGTGACTGGAGGATAAGACAAGATGAAACAGCAGAATAGTGACTGCAGCTCTGGAGGTGGCTGGAGGATAAGAAATGATGTAACAGCAGAAAAGAGACTACGGCTCTGGAGGTGGCTGGAGGATAAGACATGATGTAACAGCAGAATAGTGACTACAGCTCTGGAGTTGACTGGAGGATAAGACACAATGTAACAGCAGAATGATGAGAGCAGCTCTGGAGGTGACTGGAGGATAAGAGGCGATGTAAAAGCAGAATAGTGAGTGCAGATCTGGAGGTGACTGGAGGATAAGACCTGATGTAACAGCAGAATAGTGAGTGCAGATCTGGAGGTGACTGGAGGATAAGACCTGATGTAACAGCAGAATAGTGACGCAGCTCTGGAGGTGACTGGAGGATAAGACACGATGTAACAGCAGAATAGTGACTGCAGTTCAGGAAGTGACAGGAGGATAAGACATGATGTAACAGCAGAATAGTGAGTGCAGCTCTGGAGGTGACTGGCGGATAAAACATGATGTAACAGCAGAATAGTGAGTGCAGCTCTGGAGGTGACTGGAGGATAAGACACGGTGTAACAACAGAATAGTGAGTGCAGCTCTGGAGGTGACTGGACGGATAAAACATGATGTAACAGCAGAATAGTGAGAGCAGCTCTGGAGGTGACTGGAGGATAAGACGTGATGTAACAGCAGAATAGTGAGTGCAGCTCTGGAGGTGACTGGAGGATAAAACATGATGTAACATCAGAATAGTGAGTGCAGCTCTGGAGGTGACTGGAGGATATGACATGATGTAACAGCAGAATAGTGACTGCAGCTCTGGAGGTGACTGGAGGATAAGATACGATGTAACAGCAGAATAGTGAGTGCAGCTATGGAGGTGACTGGAGGATAAGACGTGATGTAACAGCAGAATATAGACTGCAGCTCTGGAGATGACTGGAGTATAAGACACGATGTAACAGCAGAATAGTGAGTGAAGCTCTGGAGGTGAACAGAGGATAAGATACGATGTAACAGCAGAATAGTGACTGCAGCTCTGGAGGTGACTGGAGGATAAGACACGATGTAACAGCAGAATAGAGACTGGAGCTCTGGAGATGACTGGAGTATACGACACGATGTAACAGCAGAATAGTGTCTGCAGCTCTGGAGGTGAATTGAGGATAAGATACGATGTAACAAAATAATATTGAGTGCAGCTCTTGAGGTGACTGGAGGATAAGACACGATGTAACAGCAGAATAGTGAGTGCAGCTCTGGAGGTGTCTGGAGGATAAGACACGATGTAACAGCAGAATAGTGAGTGCAGATCTGGAGGTGACTGGAGGATAAGACACGATGTAACAGCAGAATAGTGTCTGCAGCTCTGGAGGTGTCTGGAGGATAAAACACGATGTAACAGCAGAATAGTGACTGCAGCTCTGGAGGTGGCTGGAGGATAAGACACGATGTAACAGCAGAATAGTGTCTGCAGCTCTGGAGGTGTCTGGAGGATAAGACACGATGTAAAAGCAGAATAGTGAGTGCAGCTCTGGAGGTGGCTGGAGGATAAGACACGATGTAACAGCAGAATAGTGACTGCAGCTCTGGAGGTGACTGGAGGATAAGACACGATGTAACAGCAGAATAGGGAGTGCAGATCTGGAGGTGACTGGAGGATAAGACCTGATGTAACAGCAGAATAGAGACGCAGCTCTGGAGGTGACTGGAGGATAAGACACGATGTAACAGCAGAATAGTGTCTGCAGCTCTGGAGGTGTCTGGAGGATAAGACACGATGTAACAGCAGAATAGTGACTGCAGCTCTGGAGGTGGCTGGAGGATAAGACACGATGTAACAGCAGAATAGTGTCTGCAGCTCTGGAGGTGTCTGGAGGATAAGACAAGATGTAACAGCAGAATAGTGAGTGTAGCTCTGGAAGTGGCTGGAGGATAAGACACGATGTAACAGCAGAATAGTGACTGCAGCTCTGGAGGTGACTGGAGGATAAGACACGATATAACAGCAGAACAGTGAGTGCAGCTCTGGAGGTGACTGGAGGATAAGACCTTATGAAACAGCAGAATAGAGACTACAGCTCTTGAGGTGACTGGAGGATAAGACACGATGTAACAGCAGAATAGTGAGTGCAGCTCTTGAGGTGACTGGAGGATTAGACACGATGTAACAGCAGAATAGTGTCTGCAGCTCTGGAGGTGTCTGGAGTATAAGACACGATGTAACAGCAGAATAGTGAGTGCAGCTCTGGAGGTGGCTGGAGGATAAGACACGATGTAACATCAGAATAGTGAGTGCAGATCTGGAGGTGAACGGAGGATAAGACACGATGTAACAGCAGAATAGTGATTGCAGCTCTGGAGGTGACTGGAGGATAAGACACGATGTAACAGCAGAATAGTGTCTGCAGCTCTGGAGGTGTCTGGAGGATAAGACACGATGTAACAGCAGAATAGTGACTGCAGCTCTGGAGGTGAACGGAGGATAAGACACAATGTAACAGCAGAATAGTGACTGCAGCTCTGGAGGTGACTGGAGGATAAGACACGATGTAACAGCAGAATAGAGACTGGAGCTCTGGAGATGACTGGAGTATAAGACACGATGTAACAGCAGAATAGTGACTGCAGCTCTGGAGGTGAATGGAGGATAAGATACGATGTAACAAAATAATAGTGAGTGCAGCTCTTGAGGTGACTGGAGGATAAGACACGATGTAACAGCAAAATAGTGAGTGCAGCTCTGGAGGTGTCTGGAGGATAAGACACGATGTAACAGCAGAATAGTGAGTGCAGCTCTGGAGGTGGCTGGAGGATAAGACACGATGTAACAGCAGAATAGTGACTGCAGCTCTGGAGGTGACTGGAGGATAAGACACGATGTAACAGCAGAATAGGGAGTGCAGATCTGGAGGTGACTGGAGGATAAGACCTGATGTAACAGCAGAATAGAGACGCAGCTCTGGAGGTGACTGGAGGATAAGACACGATGTAACAGCAGAATAGTGTCTGCAGGATAAGACACGATGTAACAGCAGAATAGTGACTGCAGCTCTGGAGGTGGCTGGAGGATAAGACACGATGTAACAGCAGAATAGTGTCTGCAGCTCTGGAGGTGTCTGGAGGATAAGACACGATGTAACAGCAGAATAGTGAGTGCAGCTCTGGAAGTGGCTGGAGGATAAGACACGATGTAACAGCAGAATAGTGACTGCAGCTCTGGAGGTGACTGGAGGATAAGACACGATGTAACAGCAGAATAGTGAGTGCAGCTCTGGAGGTGACTGGAGGATAAGACCTTATGAAACAGCAGAATAGAGACTACAGCTCTTGAGGTGACTGGAGGATAAGACACGATGTAACAGCAGAATAGTGAGTGCAGCTCTTGAGGTGACTGGAGGATAAGACACGATGTAACAGCAGAAGAGTGTCTGCAGCTCTGGAGGTGTCTGGAGTATAAGACACGATGTAACAGCAGAATAGTGAGTGCAGCTCTGGAGGTGGCTGGAGAATAAGACACGATGTAACATCAGAATAGTGAGTGCAGATCTGGAGGTGAACGGAGGATAAGACACGATGTAACAGCAGAATAGTGATTGCAGCTCTGGAGGTGACTGGAGGATAAGACACGATGTAACAGCAGAATAGTGTCTGCAGCTCTGGAGGTGTCTGGAGGATAAGACACGATGTAACAGCAGAATAGTGACTGCAGCTCTGGAGGTGAACGGAGGATAAGACACAATGTAACAGCAGAATAGTGACTGCAGCTCTGGAGGTGACTGGAGGATAAGACACGATGTAACAGCAGAATAGAGACTGGAGCTCTGGAGATGACTGGAGGATAAGACACGATGTAACAGCAGAATAGAGACTGGAGCTCTGGAGATGACTGGAGGATAAGACACGATGTAACAGCAGAATAGTGACTGCAGCTCTGGAGGTGAATGGAGGATAAGATACGATGTAACAAAATAATAGTGAGTGCAGCTCTTGAGGTGACTGGAGGATAAGACACGATGTAACAGCAAAATAGTGAGTGCAGCTCTGGAGGTGTCTGGAGGATAAGACACGATGTAACAGCAGAATAGTGAGTGCAGATCTGGAGGTGACTGGAGGATAAGACCTGATGTAACAGCAGAATAGAGACGCAGCTCTGGAGGTGACTGGAGGATAAGACACGATGTAACAGCAGAATAGTGTCTGCAGATCTGGAGGTGACTGGAGGATAAGACATGATGTAACAGCAGAATAGTGAGTGCAGCTATGGAGGTGGCTAGAGGATAAGACACGATGTAACAGCAGAATAGTGACTGCAGCTCTGGAGGTGACTAGAGGATAAGACACGATGTAACAGCAGAATAGTGAGTGCAGCTCTGGAGGTGACTGGAGGATAAGACCTTATGAAACAGCAGAATAGAGACTACAGCTCTTGAGGTGACTGGAGGATAAGACACGATGTAACAGCAGAATAGTGAGTGCAGCTCTTGAGGTGACTGGAGGATAAGACACGATGTAACAGCAGAATAGTGTCTGCAGCTCTGGAGGTGTCTGGAGTATAAGACACGATGTAACAGCAGAATAGTGAGTGCAGCTCTGGAGGTGGCTGGAGGATAAGACCTGATGTAACAGCAGAATAGTGACTGCAGCTCTGGAGGTGTCTGGAGGATAAGACACGATGTAACAGCAGAATAGTGAGTGCAGCTCTGGAAGTGAACGGAGGATAAGACACTATGTAACAGCAGAATAGTGATTGCAGCTCTGGAGGTGACTGGAGGATAAGACACGATGTAACAACAGAATAGTGTCTGCAGCTCTGGAGGTGTCTGGAGGATAAGACACGATGTAACAGCAGAACAGTGAGTGCAGCTCTGGAGGTGAACGTAGGATAAGACACGATGTAACAGCAGAATAGTGACTGCAGCTCTGGAGGTGACTGGAGGATAAGACACGATGTAACAACAGAATAGAGACTGGAGCTCTGGAGATGACTGGAGTATAAGACACGATGTAACAGCAGAATAGTGACTGCAGCTCTGGAGGTGAATGGAGGATAAGATACGATGTAACAAAATAATATTGAGTGCAGCTCTTCAGGTGACTGGAGGATAAGACACGATGTAACAGCAGAATAGTGAGTGCAGCTCTGGAGGTGAACGGAGGATAAGACAAGATGTAACAGCAGAATAGTGACTGCAGCTCTGGAGGTGACTGGAGGATAAGACACGATGTAACAGCAGAATAGAGACTGGAGCTCTGGAGGTGACTGGAGGATAAGACACGATGTAACAGCAGAATAGTGAGTGCAGCTCTCGAGGTGTCTGGAGGATAAGACACGATGTAACAGCAGAATAGTGAGTGCAGATCTGGAGGTGACTGGAGGATAAGACACGATTTAAAAGCAGAATAGTGTCTGCAGCTCTGGAGGTGTCTGGAGGATAAGACACGATGTAACAGCAGAATAGTGACTGCAGCTCTGGAGGTGGTTGGAGGATAAGACACGATGTAACAGCAGAATAGTGTCTGCAGCTCTGGAGGTGTCTGGAGGATAAGACACGATGTAACAGCAGAATAGTGAGTGCAGCTCTGGAGGTGGCTGGAGGATAAGACACGATGTAACAGCAGAATAGTGACTGCAGCTCTGGAGGTGACTGGAGGATAAGACACGATGTAACAGCAGAATAGGGAGTGCAGATCTGGAGGTGACTGGAGGATAAGACCTGATGTAACAGCAGAATAGAGACGCAGCTCTGGATGTGACTGGAGGATAAGACACGATGTAACAGCAGAATAGTGTCTGCAGCTCTGGAGGTGTCTGGAGGATAAGACACGATGTAACAGCAGAATAGTGAGTGCAGCTCTGGAGGTGGCTGGAGGATAAGACACGATGTAACAGCAGAATAGTGACTGCAGCTCTGGAGGTGACTGGAGGATAAGACACGATGTAACAGCAGAATAGTGAGTGCAGCTCTGGAGGTGACTGGAGGATAAGACCTTATGAAACAGCAGAATAGAGACTACAGCTCTTGAGGTGACTGGAGGATAAGACACGATGTAACAGCAGAATAGTGAGTGCAGCTCTTGAGGTGACTGGAGGATAAGACACGATGTAACAGCAGAATAGTGTCTGCAGCTCTGGAGGTGTCTGGAGTATAAGACACGATGTAACAGCAGAACAGTGAGTGCAGCTCTGGAGGTGGCTGGAGGATAAGACACGATGTAACAGCAGAATAGTGAGTGCAGATCTGGAGGTGAACGGAGGATAAGACACGATGTAACAGCAGAATAGTGATTGCAGCTCTGGAGGTGACTGGAGGATAAGACACGATGTAACAGCAGAATAGTGTCTGCAGCTCTGGAGGTGTCTGGAGGATAAGACACGATGTAACAGCAGAATAGTGACTGCAGCTCTGGAGGTAAACGGAGGATAAGACACGATGTAACAGCAGAATAGTGACTGCAGCTCTGGAGGTGACTGGAGGATAAGACACGATGTTACAGCAGAATAGAGACTGGAGCTCTGGAGATGACTGGAGTATAAGACACGATGTAACAGCAGAATAGTGACTGCAGCTCTGGAGGTGAATGGAGGATAAGATACGATGTAACAAAATAATAGTGAGTGCAGCTCTTGAGGTGACTGGAGGATAAGACACGATGTAACAGCAAAATAGTGAGTGCAGCTCTGGAGGTGACTGGAGGATAAGACGCTATGTAACAGCAGAATAGTGAGTGCAGCTCTTGAGGTGACTGGAGGATAAGACACGATGTAACAGCAGAACAGTGTCTGCAGCTCTGGAGGTGTCTGGAGTATAAGACACGATGTAACAGCAGAATAGTGAGTGCAGCTCTGGAGGTGGCTGGAGGATAAGACACGATGTAACAGCAGAATAGTGACTGCAGCTCTGGAGGTGTCTGGAGAATAAGACACGATGTAACATCAGAATAGTGAGTGCAGATCTGGAGGTGACTGGAGGATAAGACCTGATGTAACAGCAGAACAGTGTCTGCAGCTCTGGAGGTGTCTGGAGTATAAGACACGATGTAACAGCAGAATAGTGAGTGCAGCTCTGGAGGTGGCTGGAGGATAAGACACGATGTAACAGCAGAATAGTGACTGCAGCTCTGGAGGTGTCTGGAGAATAAGACACGATGTAACATCAGAATAGTGAGTGCAGATCTGGAGGTGACTGGAGGATAAGACCTGATGTAACAGCAGAATAGTGACGCAGCTCTGGAGGTGACTGGAGGATAAGACATGATGTAACAGCAAAATCGAGATTACAGCTCGGGAGGTGACTGGAGGATAAGACACGATGTAACAGCAGAATAGTAATTGCAGCTCTGGAGGTGACTGGAGGATAAGACATGATGTAACAGCAGAATAGTGAGTGCAGCTCTTGAGGTCACTGGAGGATAAGACACGATATTACAGCAGAATAGTGACTGCAGCTCTGGAGGTGACTGGGGGATAAGACCTGATGTAACAGCAGAATAATGACTGCAGCTGTGGAGGTCACTGGAAGATAGGACATGATGTAAGAGTAGAATAGTGACTGCAGCTCTGGAGGTGACTGGAGGATAAGACATGATGTAACAGCAGAATAATGACTGCAGCTCTGGAGGTGACTGGAAGATAGGACATGATGTAAGAGTAGAATAGTGACTGCAGCTCTGGAGGTGACTGGAGGATAAGACATGATGTAACAGCAGAATAGTGACTACAGCTCTGGAGGTGACTGGAGGATAAGACACAGTGTAACAGCAGAATGGTGAGTGCAGCTTTGGAGGTGACTGGAGGATAAGACACGATGCAACAGCAGAATAGTGAGTGCAGCTCTGGAGGTGATTGGAGGATAAGACCTGATGTAACAGCAGAATAGTGACTGCAGCTCTGGAGGTGACTGTAGGATAAGACACGATGTAACAGCAGAATAGTGACTGCAGCTCTGGAGTTTACTGGAGGATAAGACACGATGTAACAGCAGAATAGTGAGTGCAGCTCTGAAGGTGGCTGGAGGATAAGACACGATGTAACAGCAGAATAGTGACTGCAGCACTGGAGGTGACTGGAGGATAAGACATGAAGCAATAGCATAATAGTGAGTGCAGCTCTGGAGGTGACTGGAGGACAAGACACGATGTAACAGCAGAATAGTGACTGCAGCTCTTGAGGTGACTGGAGGATAAGACACGATGTAATAGCAGAATAGTGACTGCAGCTCTTGAGGTGACTGGAGGATAAGACACGATGTAACAGCAGAAGAGTGAGTGCAGCTCTGGAGGTGACTGGAGGATAAGACACGATGTAACGGCAGAATAGTGACTACAGCTTGGGAGGTGACTGGAGGATAAGACACGATGTAACAGCAGAATAGTGATTGCAGCTCTGGAGGAGACTGGAGGATAAGACATGATGTAACAGCAGAATAGTGAGTGCAGCTCTTGAGGATAAGACACGATATTACAGCAGAATAGTGACTGCAGCTCTGGAAATGACTGGAGGATAAGACTTGATATAACACCAGAATAGTGACTGCAGCTCTGGAGGTGACTGGAAGATAGGACATGATTTAACAGCAGAATAGTGATTGCAGCTCTGGAGGTGACTGGAAGATAGGTCATAATGTAACAGCAGAAGAGTGACTGCAGCTCTGGAGGTGACTGGAGGATAAGACATGATGTAACAGCAGAATAGTGACTGCAGCTCTGGAGGTGACTGGAGGATAAGACACGATGTAACAGCAGAATAGTGACTGCAGCTCTGGAGTTTACTGGAGGATAAGACACGATGTAACAGCAGAATAGTGACTGCAGCTCTGGAGGTGTCTGGAGTATAAGACACGATGTAACAGCAGAATAGTGAGTGCAGCTCTGGAGGTGGCTGGAGGATAAGACACGATGTAACAGCAGAATAGTGAGTGCAGATCTGGAGGTGAACGGAGGATAAGACACGATGTAACAGCAGAATAGTGATTGCAGCTCTGGAGGTGACTGGAGGATAAGACACGATGTAACAGCAGAATAGTGTCTGCAGCTCTGGAGGTGTCTGGAGGATAAGACACGATGTAACAGCAGAATAGTGACTGCAGCTCTGGAGGTGAACGGAGGATAAGACACGATGTAACAGCAGAATAGTGACTGCAGCTCTGGAGGTGACTGGAGGATAAGACACGATGTTACAGCAGAATAGAGACTGGAGCTCTGGAGATGACTGGAGTATAAGACACGATGTAACAGCAGAATAGTGACTGCAGCTCTGGAGGTGAATGGAGGATAAGATACGATGTAACAAAATAATAGTGAGTGCAGCTCTTGAGGTGACTGGAGGATAAGACACGATGTAACAGCAAAATAGTGAGTGCAGCTCTGGAGGTGACTGGAGGATAAGACACTATGTAACAGCAGAATAGTGAGTGCAGCTCTTGAGGTGACTGGAGGATAAGACACGATGTAACAGCAGAATAGTGTCTGCAGCTCTGGAGGTGTCTGGAGTATAAGACACGATGTAACAGCAGAATAGTGAGTGCAGCTCTGGAGGTGGCTGGAGGATAAGACACGATGTAACAGCAGAATAGTGACTGCAGCTCTGGAGGTGTCTGGAGAATAAGACACGATGTAACATCAGAATAGTGAGTGCAGATCTGGAGGTGACTGGAGGATAAGACCTGATGTAACAGCAGAATAGTGACGCAGCTCTGGAGGTGACTGGAGGATAAGACATGATGTAACAGCAAAATCGAGATTACAGCTCGGGAGGTGGCTGGAGGATAAGACACGATGTAACAGCAGAATAGTGACTGCAGCTCTGGAGGTGTCTGGAGAATAAGACACGATGTAACATCAGAATAGTGAGTGCAGCTCTGGAGGTGACTGGAGGACAAGACACGATGTAACAGCAGAATAGTGACTGCAGCTCTTGAGGTGACTGGAGGATAAGACACGATGTAATAGCAGAATAGTGACTGCAGCTCTTGAGGTGACTGGAGGATAAGACACGATGTAACAGCAGAAGAGTGAGTGCAGCTCTGGAGGTGACTGGAGGATAAGACACGATGTAACGGCAGAATAGTGACTACAGCTTGGGAGTTGACTGGAGGATAAGACACGATGTAACAGCAGAATAGTGATTGCAGCTCTGGAGGAGACTGGAGGATAAGACATGATGTAACAGCAGAATAGTGAGTGCAGCTCTTGAGGATAAGACACGATATTACAGCAGAATAGTGACTGCAGCTCTGGAAATGACTGGAGGATAAGACTTGATGTAACACCAGAATAGTGACTGCAGCTCTGGAGGTGACTGGAAGATAGGACATGATTTAACAGCAGAATAGTGATTGCAGCTCTGGAGGTGACTGGAAGATAGGTCATAATGTAACAACAGAAGAGTGACTGCAGCTCTGGAGGTGACTGGAGGATAAGACATGATGTAACAGCAGAATAGTGACTGCAGCTCTGGAGGTGACTGGAGGATAAGACACGATGTAACAGCAGAATAGTGACTGCAGCTCTGGAGTTTACTGGAGGATAAGACACGATGTAACAGCAGAATAGTGACTGCAGCTCTGGAGGTGTCTGGAGTATAAGACACGATGTAACAGCAGAATAGTGAGTGCAGCTCTGGAGGTGGCTGGAGGATAAGACACGATGTAACAGCAGAATAGTGAGTGCAGATCTGGAGGTGAACGGAGGATAAGACACGATGTAACAGCAGAATAGTGATTGCAGCTCTGGAGGTGACTGGAGGATAAGACACGATGTAACAGCAGAATAGTGTCTGCAGCTCTGGAGGTGTCTGGAGGATAAGACACGATGTAACAGCAGAATAGTGACTGCAGCTCTGGAGGTGAACGGAGGATAAGACACGATGTAACAGCAGAATAGTGACTGCAGCTCTGGAGGTGACTGGAGGATAAGACACGATGTTACAGCAGAATAGAGACTGGAGCTCTGGAGATGACTGGAGTATAAGACACGATGTAACAGCAGAATAGTGACTGCAGCTCTGGAGGTGAATGGAGGATAAGATACGATGTAACAAAATAATAGTGAGTGCAGCTCTTGAGGTGACTGGAGGATAAGACACGATGTAACAGCAAAATAGTGAGTGCAGCTCTGGAGGTGACTGGAGGATAAGACACTATGTAACAGCAGAATAGTGAGTGCAGCTCTTGAGGTGACTGGAGGATAAGACACGATGTAACAGCAGAATAGTGTCTGCAGCTCTGGAGGTGTCTGGAGTATAAGACACGATGTAACAGCAGAATAGTGAGTGCAGCTCTGGAGGTGGCTGGAGGATAAGACACGATGTAACAGCAGAATAGTGACTGCAGCTCTGGAGGTGTCTGGAGAATAAGACACGATGTAACATCAGAATAGTGAGTGCAGATCTGGAGGTGACTGGAGGATAAGACCTGATGTAACAGCAGAATAGTGACGCAGCTCTGGAGGTGACTGGAGGATAAGACATGATGTAACAGCAAAATCGAGATTACAGCTCGGGAGGTGACTGGAGGATAAGACACGATGTAACAGCAGAATAGTAATTGCAGCTCTGGAGGTGACTGGAGGATAAGACATGATGTAACAGCAGAATAGTGAGTGCAGCTCTTGAGGTCACTGGAGGATAAGACACGATATTACAGCACAATAGTGACTGCAGCTCTGGAGGTGACTGGGGGATAAGACCTGATGTAACAGCAGAATAATGACTGCAGCTGTGGAGGTCACTGGAAGATAGGACATGATGTAAGAGTAGAATAGTGACTGCAGCTCTGGAGGTGACTGGAGGATAAGACATGATGTAACAGCAGAATAATGACTGCAGCTCTGGAGGTCACTGGAAGATAGGACATGATGTAAGAGTAGAATAGTGACTGCAGCTCTGGAGGTGACTGGAGGATAAGACATGATGTAACAGCAGAATAGTGACTACAGCTCTGGAGGTGACTGGAGGATAAGACACAGTGTAACAGCAGAATGGTGAGTGCAGCTTTGGAGGTGACTGGAGGATAAGACACGATGCAACAGCAGAATAGTGAGTGCAGCTCTGGAGGTGATTGGAGGATAAGACCTGATGTAACAGCAGAATAGTGACTGCAGCTCTGGAGGTGACTGTAGGATAAGACACGATGTAACAGCAGAATAGTGACTGCAGCTCTGGAGTTTACTGGAGGATAAGACACGATGTAACAGCAGAATAGTGAGTGCAGCTCTGAAGGTGGCTGGAGAATAAGACACGATGTAACAGCAGAATAGTGACTGCAGCTCTGGAGGTGACTGGAGGATAAGACATGAAGCAATAGCATAATAGTGAGTGCAGCTCTGGAGGTGACTGGAGGACAAGACACGATGTAACAGCAGAATAGTGACTGCAGCTCTTGAGGTGACTGGAGGATAAGACACGAAGTAATAGCAGAATAGTGACTGCAGCTCTTGAGGTGACTAGAGGATAAGACACGATGTAACAGCAGAAGAGTGAGTGCAGCTCTGGAGGTGACTGGAGGATAAGACACGATGTAACGGCAGAATAGTGACTACAGCTTGGGAGGTGACTGGAGGATAAGACACGATGTAACAGCAGAATAGTGATTGCAGCTCTGGAGGTGTCTGGAGTATAAGACACGATGTAACAGCAGAATAGTGAGTGCAGCTCTGGAGGTGGCTGGAGGATAAGACACGATGTAACAGCAGAATAGTGACTGCAGCTCTGGAGGTGTCTGGAGAATAAGACACGATGTAACATCAGAATAGTGAGTGCAGATCTGGAGGTGACTGGAGGATAAGACCTGATGTAACAGCAGAACAGTGTCTGCAGCTCTGGAGGTGTCTGGAGTATAAGACACGATGTAACAGCAGAATAGTGAGTGCAGCTCTGGAGGTGGCTGGAGGATAAGACACGATGTAACAGCAGAATAGTGACTGCAGCTCTGGAGGTGTCTGGAGAATAAGACACGATGTAACATCAGAATAGTGAGTGCAGATCTGGAGGTGACTGGAGGATAAGACCTGATGTAACAGCAGAATAGTGACGCAGCTCTGGAGGTGACTGGAGGATAAGACATGATGTAACAGCAAAATCGAGATTACAGCTCGGGAGGTGACTGGAGGATAAGACACGATGTAACAGCAGAATAGTAATTGCAGCTCTGGAGGTGACTGGAGGATAAGACATGATGTAACAGCAGAATAGTGAGTGCAGCTCTTGAGGTCACTGGAGGATAAGACACGATATTACAGCAGAATAGTGACTGCAGCTCTGGAGGTGACTGGGGGATAAGACCTGATGTAACAGCAGAATAATGACTGCAGCTGTGGAGGTCACTGGAAGATAGGACATGATGTAAGAGTAGAATAGTGACTGCAGCTCTGGAGGTGACTGGAGGATAAGACATGATGTAACAGCAGAATAATGACTGCAGCTCTGGAGGTGACTGGAAGATAGGACATGATGTAAGAGTAGAATAGTGACTGCAGCTCTGGAGGTGACTGGAGGATAAGACATGATGTAACAGCAGAATAGTGACTACAGCTCTGGAGGTGACTGGAGGATAAGACACAGTGTAACAGCAAAATGGTGAGTGCAGCTTTGGAGGTGACTGGAGGATAAGACACGATGCAACAGCAGAATAGTGAGTGCAGCTCTGGAGGTGATTGGAGGATAAGACCTGATGTAACAGCAGAATAGTGACTGCAGCTCTGGAGGTGACTGTAGGATAAGACACGATGTAACAGCAGAATAGTGACTGCAGCTCTGGAGTTTACTGGAGGATAAGACACGATGTAACAGCAGAATAGTGAGTGCAGCTCTGAAGGTGGCTGGAGGATAAGACACGATGTAACAGCAGAATAGTGACTGCAGCACTGGAGGTGACTGGAGGATAAGACATGAAGCAATAGCATAATAGTGAGTGCAGCTCTGGAGGTGACTGGAGGACAAGACACGATGTAACAGCAGAATAGTGACTGCAGCTCTTGAGGTGACTGGAGGATAAGACACGATGTAATAGCAGAATAGTGACTGCAGCTCTTGAGGTGACTGGAGGATAAGACACGATGTAACAGCAGAAGAGTGAGTGCAGCTCTGGAGGTGACTGGAGGATAAGACACGATGTAACGGCAGAATAGTGACTACAGCTTGGGAGGTGACTGGAGGATAAGACACGATGTAACAGCAGAATAGTGATTGCAGCTCTGGAGGAGACTGGAGGATAAGACATGATGTAACAGCAGAATAGTGAGTGCAGCTCTTGAGGATAAGACACGATATTACAGCAGAATAGTGACTGCAGCTCTGGAAATGACTGGAGGATAAGACTTGATGTAACACCAGAATAGTGACTGCAGCTCTGGAGGTGACTGGAAGATAGGACATGATTTAACAGCAGAATAGTGATTGCAGCTCTGGAGGTGACTGGAAGATAGGTCATAATGTAACAGCAGAAGAGTGACTGCAGATCTGGAGGTGACTGGAGGATAAGACATGATGTAACAGCAGAATAGTGACTGCAGCTCTGGAGGTGACTGGAGGATAAGACACGATGTAACAGCAGAATAGTGACTGCAGCTCTGGAGTTTACTGGAGGATAAGACACGATGTAACAGCAGAATAGTGAGTGCAGCTCTTGAGGTGACTGGAGGATAAGACACGATGTAACAGCAGAATAGTGTCTGCAGCTCTGGAGGTGTCTGGAGTATAAGACACGATGTAACAGCAGAATAGTGAGTGCAGCTCTGGAGGTGGCTGGAGGATAAGACACGATGTAACAGCAGAATAGTGAGTGCAGATCTGGAGGTGAACGGAGGATAAGACACGATGTAACAGCAGAATAGTGATTGCAGCTCTGGAGGTGACTGGAGGATAAGACACGATGTAACAGCAGAATAGTGTCTGCAGCTCTGGAGGTGTCTGGAGGATAAGACACGATGTAACAGCAGAATAGTGACTGCAGCTCTGGAGGTGAACGGAGGATAAGACACGATGTAACAGCAGAATAGTGACTGCAGCTCTGGAGGTGACTGGAGGATAAGACACGATGTTACAGCAGAATAGAGACTGGAGCTCTGGAGATGACTGGAGTATAAGACACGATGTAACAGCAGAATAGTGACTGCAGCTCTGGAGGTGAATGGAGGATAAGATACGATGTAACAAAATAATAGTGAGTGCAGCTCTTGAGGTGACTGGAGGATAAGACACGATGTAACAGCAAAATAGTGAGTGCAGCTCTGGAGGTGACTGGAGGATAAGACACTATGTAACAGCAGAATAGTGAGTGCAGCTCTTGAGGTGACTGGAGGATAAGACACGATGTAACAGCAGAATAGTGTCTGCAGCTCTGGAGGTGTCTGGAGTATAAGACACGATGTAACAGCAGAATAGTGAGTGCAGCTCTGGAGGTGGCTGGAGGATAAGACACGATGTAACAGCAGAATAGTGACTGCAGCTCTGGAGGTGTCTGGAGAATAAGACACGATGTAACATCAGAATAGTGAGTGCAGATCTGGAGGTGACTGGAGGATAAGACCTGATGTAACAGCAGAATAGTGACGCAGCTCTGGAGGTGACTGGAGGATAAGACATGATGTAACAGCAAAATCGAGATTACAGCTCGGGAGGTGACTGGAGGATAAGACACGATGTAACAGCAGAATAGTAATTGCAGCTCTGGAGGTGACTGGAGGATAAGACATGATGTAACAGCAGAATAGTGAGTGCAGCTCTTGAGGTCACTGGAGGATAAGACACGATATTACAGCAGAATAGTGACTGCAGCTCTGGAGGTGACTGGGGGATAAGACCTGATGTAACAGCAGAATAATGACTGCAGCTGTGGAGGTCACTGGAAGATAGGACATGATGTAAGAGTAGAATAGTGACTGCAGCTCTGGAGGTGACTGGAGGATAAGACATGATGTAACAGCAGAATAATGACTGCAGCTCTGGAGGTCACTGGAAGATTGGACATGATGTAAGAGTAGAATAGTGACTGCAGCTCTGGAGGTGACTGGAGGATAAGACATGATGTAACAGCAGAATAGTGACTACAGCTCTGGAGGTGACTGGAGGATAAGACACAGTGTAACAGCAGAATGGTGAGTGCAGCTTTGGAGGTGACTGGAGGATAAGACACGATGCAACAGCAGAATAGTGAGTGCAGCTCTGGAGGTGATTGGAGGATAAGACCTGATGTAACAGCAGAATAGTGACTGCAGCTCTGGAGGTGACTGTAGGATAAGACACGATGTAACAGCAGAATAGTGACTGCAGCTCTGGAGTTTACTGGAGGATAAGACACGATGTAACAGCAGAATAGTGAGTGCAGCTCTGAAGGTGGCTGGAGGATAAGACACGATGTAACAGCAGAATAGTGACTGCAGCTCTGGAGGTGACTGGAGGATAAGACATGAAGCAATAGCATAATAGTGAGTGCAGCTCTGGAGGTGACTGGAGGACAAGACACGATGTAACAGCAGAATAGTGACTGCAGCTCTTGAGGTGACTGGAGGATAAGACACGATGTAATAGCAGAATAGTGACTGCAGCTCTTGAGGTGACTGGAGGATAAGACACGATGTAACAGCAGAAGAGTGAGTGCAGCTCTGGAGGTGACTGGAGGATAAGACACGATGTAACGGCAGAATAGTGACTACAGCTTGGGAGGTGACTGGAGGATAAGACACGATGTAACAGCAGAATAGTGATTGCAGCTCTGGAGGAGACTGGAGGATAAGACATGATGTAACAGCAGAATAGTGAGTGCAGCTCTTGAGGATAAGACACGATATTACAGCAGAATAGTGACTGCAGCTCTGGAAATGACTGGAGGATAAGACTTGATGTAACACCAGAATAGTGACTGCAGCTCTGGAGGTGACTGGAAGATAGGACATGATTTAACAGCAGAATAGTGATTGCAGCTCTGGAGGTGACTGGAAGATAGGTCATAATGTAACAGCAGAAGAGTGACTGCAGCTCTGGAGATGACTGGAGGATAAGACATGATGTAACAGCAGAATAGTGACTGCAGCTCTGGAGGTGACTGGAGGATAAGACACGATGTAACAGCAGAATAGTGACTGCAGCTCTGGAGTTTACTGGAGGATAAGACACGATGTAACAGCAGAATAGTGAGTGCAGCTCTGGAGGTGACTGGAGGATAAGACCTGATTTAACAGTAGAATAGTGACTGCAGCTCTGGAGGTGACTGGAGGATAAGACACGATGTAACAGCAGAATAGTGACTGCAGCTCTGGAGTTTATTGGAGGATAAGACACGATGTAACAGCAGAATAGTGAGTGTAGCTCTGGAGGTGAATGGAGGATAAGACACGATGTAACAACAGAATAGTGATACAGCCCCATCCTGCAGTATATCTCACCTCCCACCTATATACAGCCCCATCCTGTAGTATATCCCACCTCTCACCTATATACAGCCCTATCCTGCAGTATATCACACCTCTCACCTATATACAGCCCCATCCTGTAGTATATGCCACCTCTCACCTATATACAGCCCCATCCTGCAGTATATCCCACCTCTCACCTATATACAGCCCCATCCTGCAGTATATCCCACCTCTCACCTATATACAGCCCCATCCTGTAGTATATCCCACCTCTCACCTATATACAGCCCCATCCTGCAGTATTTCCAACCTCTCACCTATATACAGCCCCATCCTGTAGTATTTCCCACCTCTCACCTATATACAGCCCCATCCTGCAGTATTTCCCACCTCTCACTTATACACAGCCCCATCCTGCAGTATATCCCACCTCTCACCTATATACAGCCCCATCCTGCAGTATATCCCACCTCTCACCTATATACAGCCCCATCCTGCAGTATTTCCCACCTCTCACCTATATTCGGTCCCATCCTGCAGTATATCCCACCTCTCACCTATATACAGCCCCATCCTGTAGTATATCCCACCTCTCACCTATATACAGCCCCATCCTGCAGTATATCCCACCTCTCACCTATATACAGCACCATCCTGTAGTATATCCCACCTCTCACCTATATACCGTCCCATCCTGTAGTATATCCTACCTCTCACCTATATACAGCCCTATCCTGCAGTATATCACACCTCTCACCTATATACAGCCCCATCCTGTAGTATATGCCACCTCTCACCTATATACAGCCCCATCCTGCAGTATATCCCACCTCTCACCTATATACAGCCCCATCCTGCAGTATATCCCACCTCTCACCTATATACAGCCCCATCCTGTAGTATATCCCACCTCTCACCTATATACAGCCCCATCCTGCAGTATTTCCCACCTCTCACCTATATACAGCCCCATCCTGCAGTATTTCCCACCTCTCACTTATATACAGCCCCATCCTGCAGTATATCCCACCTCTCACCTATATACAGCCCCATCCTGCAGTATTTCCCACCTCTCACCTATATTCCGTCCCATCCTGCAGTATATCCCACCTCTCACCTATATACAGCCCCATCCTGTAGTATATCCCACCTCTCACCTATATACAGCCCCATCCTGCAGTATATCCCACCTCTCACCTATACAGCCCCATCCTGCAGTATATCCCACCTCTCACCTATATACAGCCCCAGCCTGCAGTATATCCCACGTCTCACCTATATACCGTCCCATCCTGCAGTATATCCCACCTCTCACCTATATACAGCCCCATCCTGCAGTATATCCCACCTCTCACCTATATACAGCCCCAGCCTGTAGTATATCCCACCTCTCATCTATATACCGTCCCATCCTGCAGTATATCCCACCTCTCACCTATATACAGCCCCATCCTGCAGTATATCCCACCTCTCACCTATATACAGCCCCATCCTGTAGTATATCCTACCTCTCACCTATATACAGCCCCATCCTGTAGTATATCCCACCTCTCACCTATATACAGCCCCATCCTGCAGTATATCCCACCTCTCACCTATATACCATCCCATCCTGTAGTATATCCCACCTCTCATCTATATACCATCCCATCCTGTAGTATATCCCACCTCTCACCTATATACCATCCCATCCTGTAGTATATCCCACCTCTCACCTATATACCGTCCCATGCTGCAGTATATCCCACCTCTCATCTATATACAGCCCCATCCTGTAGTATATCCTACCTCTCACCTATATACAGCCCCATCCTCCAGTATATCCCACCTCTCATCTATATACAGCCCCAGCCTGTAGTATATGCCACCTCTCACCTATATACCGTCCCATCCTGCAGTATATCCCACCTCTCACCTATATACCGTCCCATCCTGCAGTATATCCCACCTCTCATCTATATACCGTCCCATCCTGCAGTATATCCCACCTCTCATCTATATACCGTCCCATCCTGCAGTATATCCCCCCTCTCATCTATATACCGTCCCATCCTGCAGTATATCCCACCTCTCATCTATATACCGTCCCATCCTGCAGTATATCCCACCTCTCATCTATATACCGTCCCATCCTGCAGTATATCCCCCCTCTCAGACCCTCTATATAGCTCTGTATAATGCAGCCCCATATAGTATAATGCACCCCTATTGCCCATTCAGTGTAAAGCACTCCCATATAGTATAATGCAGCCCCATAGTCTTAAATGCAATTTAATGGCCACAACAATGTCCTAAAAAAATAAAATACAATACTCACCTCTCCTCCGCGGTCGCCGCAGCTTGTGTTCTATGCGTCGCACCTCCCAGCGTAGAGGACGCTACGTAGTGACGTCATCGTGCTGAGACGTTAGACGCTGAGATAGAACGATGGGGGAGGGAGCGTCAGCTGTGACGTTTCGTCCTCCATCGCTTTCAAGTGTATCTGCAGATGTCGCCTATACAGTGACCCTGCGGAGGGGCCCCCAGCTCAAAGGGCCCAATAGAGACAAAGCCGCACAGTTTAACCTTTTCAGCTCCGGGTGGCCCCTCAGAGCGCGGGGCCCGGGGCGGTCACAGTCTTTGCCCCCGGTAGCTGCACTACTACATCACTTCAGCCTGCAGGACCGGGCTCCTCGTAGTGACCTGCGGACTGTGCTGCGGCCTCCGTGTATGAGCTCCGCACTGTGGGAAGCTCTGCCGCCTGGTGACGTTATCCCTCAGAAGAGCTGCTCCATTATACAGGTCTGTGAGGAGCAGGAGAGGATTGTCAGCTGCGGCCGGACACAGAGCAGCTACAGCACAGGGACAGGTGTGATGGGTGAGCTGCTGGGGAAGGTGATGGCAGGTGACTGGTGCCACAACACTGACCACACAGTGACAGCTCTCCCGGCTAACAGGGCTCAAGGCACAGGCCCCACCTCTGCCCCGGTCCATGCCTCACCTCTGCCCCATCCCCGGTCCATGCCCCCACCTCTGCCCCACCCCCGGTCCATGCCCCACCCCCGGTCCATGCCCCCCTCTGCCCCACCCCCGGTACATGCCCCACCTCTGCCCCACTTTGGTCCATGCCCCACCCTCGGTCCATGCCCCCACCCCTGGTCCATGCCCCACCCCCGGTCCATGCCCCTCCTATGCCCCACCTCTGCCCCACCCCCGGTCCATGCCCCACCTATACCCCACCCCCCCAGTCCATGCCCCACCTCTACCCCACCCCGGTCCATCCCCCACCCCAGGTCCATGCCCCCACCTCTACCCCACTCCTGGTCCATGCCCCACCCCCCGGTCCATGCCCCACCCCCCGGTCCATGCCCCCACCCCCGGTCCATGCCCCCACCTCTACCCCACCCCCGGTCCATGCCCCCACCTCCACCCCGCACCCCGGGCATGCCCCCACCTCCACCCCACCCCCGGTCCATGCCCCACCCCAGGTCCATGCCCCACCCCCCGGTCCATGCCCCCACCCCCGGTCCATGCCCCCACCTCCACCCCGCACCCCGGTCCATGCCCCCACCTCCACCCCACTACCGGTCCATGCCCCCACCTCTACCCCACCCCCGGTCCATGCCCCCACCTCTACCCCACCCTCGGTCTATGCCCCCACCTCTGCCCCACCCCCGGTCCATGCCCCACCTTACCCTACCCCCAGTCCATACTCCACCTCTCCCCACCCTCGGTCTATGCCCCCACCTTAGTTTAGATATCTCAATGTGATTTTTTTCAGTGTCATTTTGATGTTAAAGCCTAGAAAAAAAAACAGATTAATCCTGGAAAGAGCATTGCCCCCTGTCATTCTAACTTCCCAGCTGTGCGATAAAAGGTGGAGATGAATGGAGAGCACAGATCAATATTGTGCGATGTGTCCAAGCATCATTAAACTCATCTAAATGCCATCTATTTCCTTAAAGGGAAACGTCCTAGCTGCTATGTAAACTGCCCCTATAGCGTTGGTAGTGATGCAATGTACATCACTAACACACTTTTTTCATTATAATTGGTGCAACTATAATGAGTGTATAGCACTTTACATACTTACTAGCTATTGAACCCGTTCTACGTCCAGGTGGCGAGCATTTTTATTGGTATATGGTCTCCCATGCTGGTATGTGCTGCCCCCCTCCTTGTATTTGTGCTGCCCCCATCCTGTCCCCACCATCCAATCCTGGTATGCGTGGCCCCCCTCACCCCCAATCCTGGTATGCGTGGCACCCCTCACCCCCAATCCTGGTATTCGTGGCACCCCTCACCCCCAATCCTGGTATGCGTGGTACCCCTCACCCCCAATCCTGGTATGCATGGCACCCCTCACCCCCAATCCTGGTATGCGTGGCACCCCTCACCCCTATCCTGGTGTGTATGGTATCCCTCATCCTGGTATGCATGGCACCCTATCCCTCACTCCCAATCCTGTTATGCGTGGCACCCCTCACCCCCAATCCTAGTATGCCTGGCACCCCTCATCCCCCCAATCCCGGTATGCGTGGCACTCCTCATCCCTATCCTGGTGTGTATGGTATCCCTCATCCTGGTATGCATGGCACCCTATCCCTCACTCCCAATCCGGTATGCGTGGCACCCCTCACCCCCATTCCCGTTATGCGTGGCACCCCTCATCCCGGTATGCGTGGCTCCCCTCACCCCCATTCCCGTTATGCATGGCACCCTTCATCCTGGTATGCGTGGCTCCCCTCACCCCCAATCCCGGTATGCGTGGAACCCCTCACCCCCAATCCCGGTATTCATGGCACCCCTCATCCTTATCCTGGTGTGTATGGTATCCCTCATCCTGGTATGCATGGCACCCCATCCCTCATTCCCAATCCCGGTATGCGTGGCACCCCTCATCCCCAATCCCGGTATGCATGGCACCCCTCATCCCCAATCCCAGTATGCCTGGCACCCCTCACCCCCAATCCCGGTATGCGTGGCACCCCTCACCCCCCAATCCTGGTATGCGTGGTACCCCTCACCCCCAATCCTGGTATGCGTGGTACCCCTCATCCCTCAATCCTGGTATGCGTGGTACCCCTCAATCCTGGTATGCGTGGTACCCCTCACCCCCAATCGTCACAGCGCATGCGCGGCTCCCAGCGCTACAAGCTTTGCTGTCAGCTGTGTCATACTGCACAAGCGTCCCATAACTTCAACGCTCACCGGGAGCAAAATTCAAACACCTGGGCGGCGCCACCCATGACTGAATGTGAGGATCACACCCCTATGACTGAACGAGTAGGTAGGGTATAAGTATATAAAGTGCTATACACTCATTATAGTTGCACCAATTATAATGAAAAAAGTGTGTTAGTGATGTACATTGCATCACTATCAACGCTATGAGGGCAGTTTACATAGTAACTAGGATGTGACAGCTTCCCTTTAACATGACAACATGTCAGTTCAGAGTCTTCATAAATGCCTGCTCCAGGAATCTTTTTTTTCCAGCCCCCATCTGGGCTCATCATCTATAATGTTGATAATTTACCTTTATCATAAAATCTTTTCGCGCAGCTTGGAATCTCGCTATTTCCCGATGCATTGGCTCTTTGCTTCTCATTGTCTCCTGTGTTGCAGTTTATTTCTTCTACTGAATTCTGAGTTTGGAGCAGATGGAATAAAATATATATTCAGGTTCCCCAAGGGGGTGGGCTGCAAGTAATAGATAACTTCAAAGCAGACACGAAATAAAAGCGCAGTGAGCCATACTTCGAGTTCTTGACAATTTCTGCTCATCAGTCTGACTGATGAGAATGGAGGAGTAGGAGTTATCTGAATGTATAATCCTTTTTACTTAGAGACTTGTGTTTTTGAAATTTCTCGATAGGCTGGAAACTGAGCGTTATTAGATTTTCTCTCAGTGAATTAATGGCTGGAATAATGTTATTACCTTACAAAAAGGAGTAGTATTGAAGTTCTTTCTGCTTGCATTCATCATGGTTGTATATTACTGCGGTATTTTATTGCTATTTTTAGTTGAGTTATATTAATCACACTATAATTTATTAAAGAGAATCTGTAACCACCAGCATGATGTAGAGGCAGAGACCATGATTACAGCGATGTATCACTTACTTTACTGGGTGCTGCAGTATTGATTAAAAACTGTTTTATCTGCCACAGATCTAAGAGATCTCTGAATTCTGAGATCTAGATAGCTCCGCCCTCATACCACTGAGCTGCCAATCAGTGATGGAGGCGGGGTTGGACTACCTAGCATCAGGCCAAGTAGTCCTGATAATCTGCTGCTAATAAAACAGTATTTTTTTCAAAACTACATTAACCCCTTAAGGACGGAGACAATTATGCCCTTAATGATCAGGCCAATTTTTACAATTCTGTCCACTGTCACTTTATGAGGTAATAACTCTGGAACGCTTCAACGGATCCCCCTGATTCTGAGACTGTCCTTTCGTGACATATTGCACTCCATGTTAGTGATAAAATTTCTTCGATATCACTTGCATTTATTTGTGAAAAAAATCAGAAATTTGATGAAAATTTTGAAAATGTCACAATTTTCAAAATTTTAATTTCCATGCCCTTAAATCAGATATACAGTACAGACCAAAAGTTTGGACACACCTTCTCATTTAAAGATTTTTCTGTATTTTCATGACTATGAAAATTGTACATTCACACTGAAGGCATCAAAACTGTGAATTAACACACGTGGAATTATATACTTAACAAAAAAGTGTGAAACAACAGAAAATATGTCTTATATTCTAGGTTCTTCAAAGTAGCCACCTTTTGCTTTGATGACTGCTTTGCACACTCTTGGCATTCTCTTGATGAGCTTCAAGAGGTAGTCACCGGAAATGGTTTTCACTTCACAGGTGTGCCCTGTCAGGTTTAATAAGTGGGATTTTAATAGTGTGCCACAGACTAATCAACCAAACTTTTTGGGTTGGGTTCTCTTTTATAGTCTGCAGGCATTAATTGAAAGAAGTCAGTGTTCCAGCAGAGGGAGACAACGTTTCAGAAAAGGCATTGTAGCAAACCAAAAAAGAAATTTTAAGTGCAGCAGAGTAACCAGCGCACATACCTGTTAGCTCAGGTGAGTTTAAAAGGCTGCTGTTGATAACAAGGGCATTTGCTAAATAGATGGTGTGTGTGCAACAATATACTGAAAGGTCAATTATATTGTGCAGCTTATCTCACCACCTGTAGTTATTTAGGTGAAAGCTCCAAAATGCTTGCCTAATATGTCTGTTTATCCAAAAGGAAGTAAAGAGGGAGAGCTAGAAAGATAGCATTGCGTTACATTACATGGCAATGCAATGCACAGTTGCTGAAGTTGAACCAAAATGAGCTTGTAATCTGGCTTCTGCAACTTTGAACATGAAAAATCCAATGAGGAGAAGAAAAGCAAAGCCAAAGAGTCCATCCCAAAATCCGACAAACAAGCAAAATGAACAAAAAACATTGAATTCAATACTTTCTGATTTTAGAAACTGCATTAAAGAAGGGGTGCACCGGTCCTGGAGATACTGCAATACCAGGTCAATGTGTGGAGTGGACAGAGCAAGCTCTTTTTCCATCTCCCTGTTCTAAAAATCCATTTAATATATGGTCCCCAGATAGGGGACGTATCAGATATTAAACTGATAAGAACAGATTTTTTGATTGAAGCTGCATCCAAGGCACTGAAAAATGTGACCGAAGTCACACCAAAACAGCGCACGAGGCGAGGATTCATGTGGACCCTTCCCGGAGGAGAGGGTCCCCAATAAACCATCCCCATCCCTCCGAGCCAGAAGGCCACAGCGAGGGTCGGGGATCTCCGATGCTCTCTCTTGCCGAAGCCAGAGAAGAGCCGTTTTCGTGCTCCCAGCGTCCAGCTAGGCTGCCACCCTAGTGGAGCTGGAGCCTGTGTTGGTTTCTCAGCCCAAAGCTGACCGGACCTCCGACCGGGTTTATAAAAATTCCCCTTCCTAGCCCGGAGGCCAGGAATAGGGGGTGTTGCTCAGAAAGTATGATTGGCAAAGGTGCGGCGTGCTACGAAGCCCAAGTCTTTCTGGGGTTCCCAGTCCCAGTAAGCTTGGACTCCCACCAGGGCGCCTACTCCTGGGGCACATTGCTCCAAGGCCCTCACACTTACCCAGCCTAGTGACTTCGATCCTGGAGGGCCATGTTTTCCATCAGATGACTCTATGAGCCACCTGGCGTACTAACAAGTGCACCAAACCAGTGTGTAATGTGCATCAATTTACTAGAGCAGCCCAAGGACAAAACCGCCTTTTCAAAAGATACTACACTTGATCTTAGCCAAAAGGCCGAGAAGAACAGATACTACACTTGATCTTAGCCAAAAGGCCGAGAAGCGATAACCAGAATTGGTTTCGAACTACGGAGCCACCCAAGGATCCTGAAGAGTCCATTTGTGGAGATGAGCTCCTGGACTCCCGTTAAGAAGACATGTCAACCTCTAGATCCCTTACATGCCTGCACTTTTCGGCTTGCTGCTGCTGCAATCCACGCGTTTTAGATCTGCATAACTCCACCTCTTTAAACACAGCACCCTCACCCCCTGCTGTTCCCACCCGCCTCAACACCGTTGGAAGGGAGGAGAACCAATTAAGGCGGGGGGTGGGGTGGAACGAGCAGCTGTCTACCCTTAGCAGGAGGGCTGCTGATTACTTACCTCTCCTGCTGCTGCTGGCTGTCCAGCAGCAGACTGAAGGTGGCTGCTGCTGTGCGCAGGTATATAAAGGCTCAGAGCCTATTATGACACGCGCAGCCAGCGTTCCATTGCCACATTCCATCTACTGCAGGCAGGATACCTGGCTGGCTGAATGTCGCTGAGAAGCTCACAGAGACCGCCATAAGCAACAGTTTAACAGAATGCCACAGACTAATCAACCAAACTTTTTGGGTTGGGTTCTCTTTTATAGTCTGCAGGCATTAATTGAAAGAAGTCAGTGTTCCAGCAGAGGGAGACAACGTTTCAGAAAAGGCATTGTAGCAAACCAAAAAAGAAATTTTAAGCGCAGCAGAGTAACCAGCGCACATACCTGTTAGCTCAGGTGAGTTTAAAAGGCTGCTGTTGATAACAAGGGCATTTGCTAAATAGATGGTGTGTGTGCCACAATATACTGAAAGGTCAATTATATTGTGCAGCTTATCTCACCACCTGTAGTTATTTAGGTGAAAGCTCCAAAATGCTTGCCTAATATGTCTGTTTATCCAAAAGGAAGTAAAGAGGGAGAGCTAGAAAGATAGCATTGCGTTACATTACATGGCAATGCAATGCACAGTTGCTGAAGTTGAACCAAAATGAGCTTGTCATCTGGCTTCTGCAACTTTGAACATGAAAAATCCAATGAGGAGAAGAAAAGCAAAGCCAAAGAGTCCATCCCAAAATCCGACAAACAAGCAAAATGAACAAAAAACATTGAATTCAATACTTTCTGATTTTAGAAACTGCATTAAAGAAGGGGTGCACCGGTCCTGGAGATACTGCAATACCAGGTCAATGCGTGGAGTGGACAGAGCAAGCTCTTTTTCCATCTCCCTGTTCTAAAAATCCATTTAATATATGGTCCCCAGATAGGGGACGTATCAGATATTAAACTGATAAGAACAGATTTTTTTTTTTTTTTTTTTTTTTTTTTTTTAAAAACCACTCAGGTTTAGATATAAGCAAACAGTTAACCAGACTTCGTCATAAGTTATACTGCCACTTCATAAGCATCATTGTGGTTTCTTTATTAAAGTATTATTCAACAAAAATACAAACAAGTAATCCTATGCCAGAGACATTTCCAGAAAAAATATCAACGGTATTTAACCATATCCTGCCACTTAAGGTATTTCCACACACCTTCAGAATCTGTTCCACCACCACCACCTTCTCTTGTATCCCACAAATAGATTACATATAGTCTTGCTAAGATCAACCTAATACAATCATTTACTGTTAAATTTACTCTTTTAAACACACACAAATTTCTCACATCCCACAAGCTCTCCTGCACACACACCATAATAAACCACATCATCCTTTCTAGGCCACGACGACTAGCACCAAAACCAAACATAGCCACTCTCCAATCAATAAACTTCACACCAGCAACCCCTTTACACAGTCCACCCACACCTTTCCACACATCATACGCAAAATTACAATCCCACATAAGGTGCCTCACCGTCTCATTCGCTCCACAACCATCCCTTGGACATACTGCAGATCTTATGAGATCTCTTTTCTTCTGAAAATCCCTCACTGGCAAAATATTATGAAGGCCCATCCATACTGTATCTCGCTGTCTATTCGACACACCTTGAATGCTTAACTTCTTCCATACCCGCGCAACTTCCATAGAACGCAATCCCACCACATTACTCTCACACTCATTCACACACATCTTCCCCATCACCTTCTTAACCAACATAAAGTCTTTCATTGCAACTGCTAACAAATCATTCTTCCTCACAAACTTCTCAATCAAACCTTACCACTCAGGACACTTAAAAGCAACAGGCACATTCTTATCACGCTTCACCCAATTCAGACCATACAGCATCCATCCAGCCAAATACTTACACATAAATGCCCCTTTATTATTCTTCCCAATCAAAATGACCGTAGTCTTAATAAAATGCAATGTTAGAAACACTTCAATATTCGGAAACTTTAGTCCCCCATACAAATATTGCTTAAACAAAATCTCTCTCTTAAGTCTTTCCATCCTACTGCCCCAAAAAAACACAAAAATTAGTTTCTCCACTTTTTTAATTTTCCTATAGGGCACTGGAAAAATACAAGAAACATAAAGCAAAATAGGGAGAATAACAGCCTTAATAATAAGAACCTTCCCTACCAAAGACAAAGAACGTAACTTCCAAAAATTCATCTTCCGCACAATCCGCTCACCACATTCATCCCAACTCTCATAACCTTTCAAATCATCATTAAAAAAAACTCCCAACACTTTAATTGCACCATCCACACCAGCCACACCATCCATCTTAATCCTATTGTCACCAAAACATTTAAACATGCATTTGTTCCAATTCACACGAAACGCTGACGCGCCACAAAAAAAATTCAACAACAATTTTACTCTCTCCATAGAGGCCACACTCTCACTCACCACTACTACATCATCCATATATCCTAAGACTTTCACAGTCATTCCACCACTCCCTGGCACTAACAAACCACGCACCACTTTCTCTTTCCGAATCATACACAGCAGTGGCTCAATCACACACACAAATAATACCGGTGACATGGGACAACCTTGCCTCACACCAGACCTAATACACACTTTCTCACTCAAAAACCCATTCACCAGAAATTCACTCATCACCTCCCCATACAATCCTCTCACGGCACGCACAAATTTCTCCGGAAAACCCATTCTACGCAAAACCTCAAATAGAAACACATGAGACACGCGATCAAACGCCTTTTCAAAGTCAACAGCCATCACCATACACTTCTGCTTTCTTACTTTACAATCCCACAACACATCTCTTAAAAGACACAGATTATCCGTCATACATCTACCAGGCACTGCACACACTTGATCTTTACCAATCACATCAGCTACAACCACACGCATCCGACACGCCAAAATTTTACTGAATACCTTGTAATCGGCGTTCAGAAGCGTAATTGGCCTCCAATTACTCAAACACCTTTTATCCCCTTTCTTATGGATTAAGACCACCACTCCCTCCTTCATTGAACCCGCAAGCATCCCATTCTCCCACATAAACTGACACACTTCCACTAAATCCATACCCATCACTTCCCACATCATAACATATAGCTCCACAGGCAAACCATCCTTCCCAGGCGTCACATTTTTCCTTGCACCAAACACCGCTTTCTTAACTTCCTCCTCAATCACTGCCTCACATAGACCAGAACATCCATCCTTATCCACCTTACAATCCAAAGTCTTAAGCACTTCTTCTTTCAAACTCTCATCCACCCACTTCCTGCCAAACAACTCAGCATAAAACGTGACCACTTCCTTCATTACATCCTCCCCACTCACACAAACACCATCCACATCAAAAATCTCCTCCATACCCTCCTTCTTACCATTTATTTTTTTAAAGAAATATCTTGAACACTTTTCATCTTTATCAAGATGGACCACCTTTGACCTAAAAATTATTTCCCTTCCCTTCCTCTCCAAAGTCCTCTTCAAATCCTCTCTCGCACTTCTTAACAAATCATCCACATCCACACCACACATCCTCATTTTCTCTAGCCATTCCACCCTCATCATTAAATCTTTATATTGACTCCTAACCATGGCAGCCTTTTTATAGCCCCATCGACGAAAAAACTTTTGCACTTCATACTTCATCCAATCCCACCACACCAACACACTTTCAAACTTACTCTTTTGAGATTTACACCAACTATATTTTTTCTTAAAATTATTCACAATTCTCTCATCCTCAAGCAAACTCACATTCAATTTCCACACACCTCTCCCATGCACCCGCCTTAAATCCCCTCTAAACTCACCTTTCAGGCACACATGGTCCGAAAAAGGAACTGAAAATTGAGAAAAACCATCACATATTATATTTTTAGAAAAAAACATCCTATCAATCCTAGATGTTATCCCACCCCTGTCAGCTTTATAGGTTGGTGGTGGTGGCTTCCCCAAATAAACCTCAGCAGCATCAAAAAAGAAAAAATCAGAAATAATGTTTGCCAATTTTTTTCCTGAGGCATCAACTTTCCCCTCAGTTACACAGTTAAAATCACCTGTTACTATCACAGGGATCCTACCAGGTAATTCTAAACATAATTTATCTAATAAACTTAACCTGTCTTCTTTTTTTGTAGGACCATAAATATTTATAATTTTAACTTTCCACCCCCTCCCACACACAACTGCAGAGATGCAACGACCCACCTCTATTACCTTATAATATTCAAAAACAAAATTTCTATTATTTAATACTATCCCAACTCCATCATTTTTATTCCCACTAGAGCCAGACCAGATATGCTGGCCATATGGCCAATCAGCGTCTTCCAGGGGTTCTTCTATACCACACTCCTGTAGACACATAATATCAAAAGAATGGTTATGTAAGAAGTCCAGAATCACAGATCTTCTAACTCTAGACTTTAAAAGTCTTACATTAAGGGACGCAATGTCCCAATTTGGTTTAGAGACCATTCTTTGGCTCAAAAACCAGAAACACCAGTCTCAGCAAAAAAACATGCCTTCCTTATCCTTTGTCATCCGGCGAACTCCCACTTAGCTGAAAGATAGTGGACTCCAAATTCTCCTCCAGGTAAGCCGTTGACGCAGGAGAAAGAGAAACCACTGGGTAATCCCGCTCACTCACCGGACTTGCCACGCATTGGCTACTTGATGGTTCAGACAACCGGGCCCTTTTATTCTTAGCGCGGTCCGGTTCCTCAGAAGACCTCACCCCAGTCTCAGTGAAGTCTCCTTGACCTCCAGCTCCCTCTTCATCCATACTTTCACTGCTCCAACTGAGAGCCGGGTCCCCTGGGATTTCCAAGGCTCCCTCACGTTCTTCACAAAAGGAGTCAATGAAACCCCTGATAGGAAGAAATATCCATCTCAGCTGCCAGAACCTCTTCCACTCTCCCGGGCTCCACCAGTAGGTCAGCAGACGCCCTCACTGGAGCAGTCTCCACACGCTGTTCCACTACCTTCACCCTGGAAGAAACTGCGGCCTCAGGTGCCACACTCTTAGGCCTCGGAGAGTTCGAGACCACCTCAGAGTATGCCCTTGCCTTGCCCTCGTTCGCACGACGAGTACAATCCTTAAAGGCATGCCCCTCCATACCACAAGCATTGCAAACAATTGGATTGGTACAGTCCTTAGCAACATGCCCACTTTGGTTGCACTTGGAGCAAACAGGCACAGCAGTACAAACCTCTTGTAAGTGTCCGTACTTCTTACATTTCCTGCAAAAAACTGGGGCCTCAGGAAAGAAGAGAATACCCCTATCTCTCCCGATAGAGAAACTTTGGGGAGGGTAATGAACACCTCCAGGCTCCGAAGAACTTTCCCCAAATCTGACAAAATATCTGTATTTGCCAGTCCATAAGTTCTCCTCGTTCATGATTTTGTGACTGTTGCTCACAAAGTCACAATGCCTCTTAAGAAAAGTCGCAATGTCATGTTCGTGCACAAAGGGATTATACATAAATATGACTAGGGGAACATCACCTTTGGAGTACAAGACTGTAAAAGTCAAACCATGCAAGGTTGGATTCTTCTCCTGCTCCCTCAACTTCTTATACAGGTTCCGGCAAGCCGCCATAGATTGTAGCACCAAGACATACCGTCCTTCTTTCCGGGATTCCTGCAGGCAGACGATGTTTTCTCTTGTCACTTCCAGGATTTTGAAGATCACCTCGTGCACCATATACGACAGATTGAAACGCTCTCTGACAGCAGCATCAACTTCAATGCGGAATGCATTGCGAACCCGATTGTCATCGGTCCCAGCATAGCGTATCTTCACGCCCATTATGATCACTCTCTCGTTCCTCCTCGTTCTCCCCCTAAAGCAGCAACCGGCTTAAGCCATCAAGATGGCGATGCCGGAAGGCCAAGGGAAAACACTCAAGGACCCCAGACAAGACACTTGGTCTTAGCCAAAAGGCCGAGAAGCGATAACCAGAATTGGTTTCGAACTACGGAGCCACCCAAGGATCCTGAAGAGTCCATTTGTGGAGATGAGCTCCTGGACTCCCGTTAAGAAGACATGTTGTCAACCTCTAGATCCCTTACATGCCTGCACTTTTCGGCTTGCTGCTGCTGCAATCCACGCGTTTTAGATCTGCATAACTCCACCTCTTTAAACACAGCACCCTCACCCCCTGCTGTTCCCACCCGCCTCAACACCGTTGGAAGGGAGGAGAACCAATTAAGGCGGGGGGTGGGGTGGAACGAGCAGCTGTCTACCCTTAGCAGGAGGGCTGCTGATTACTTACCTCTCCTGCTGCTGCTGGCTGTCCAGCAGCAGACTGAAGGTGGCTGCTGCTGTGCGCAGGTATATAAAGGCTCAGAGCCTATTATGACACGCGCAGCCAGCGTTCCATTGCCACATTCCATCTACTGCAGGCAGGATACCTGGCTGGCTGAATGTCGCTGAGAAGCTCACAGAGACCGCCATAAGCAACAGTTTAACAGAATGCCACAGACTAATCAACCAAACTTTTTGGGTTGGGTTCTCTTTTATAGTCTGCAGGCATTAATTGAAAGAAGTCAGTGTTCCAGCAGAGGGAGACAACGTTTCAGAAAAGGCATTGTAGCAAACCAAAAAAGAAATTTTAAGCGCAGCAGAGTAACCAGCGCACATACCTGTTAGCTCAGGTGAGTTTAAAAGGCTGCTGTTGATAACAAGGGCATTTGCTAAATAGATGGTGTGTGTGCAACAATATACTGAAAGGTCAATTATATTGTGCAGCTTATCTCACCACCTGTAGTTATTTAGGTGAAAGCTCCAAAATGCTTGCCTAATATGTCTGTTTAGCCAAAAGGAAGTAAAGAGGGAGAGCTAGAAAGATAGCATTGCGTTACATTACATGGCAATGCAATGCACAGTTGCTGAAGTTGAACCAAAATGAGCTTGTCATCTGTCTTCTGCAACTTTGAACATGAAAAATCCAATGAGGAGAAGAAAAGCAAAGCCAAAGAGTCCATCCCAAAATCCGACAAACAAGCAAAATGAACAAAAAACATTGAATTCAATACTTTCTGATTTTAGAAACTGCATTAAAGAAGGGGTGCACCGGTCCTGGAGATACTGCAATACCAGGTCAATGCGTGGAGTGGACAGAGCAAGCTCTTTTTCCATCTCCCTGTTCTAAAAATCCATTTAATATATGGTCCCCAGATAGGGGACGTATCAGATATTAAACTGATAAGAACAGATACTACACTTGATCTTAGCCAAAAGGCCGAGAAGCGATAACCAGAATTGGTTTCGAACTACGGAGCCACCCAAGGATCCTGAAGAGTCCATTTGTGGAGATGAGCTCCTGGACTCCCGTTAAGAAGACATGTTGTCAACCTCTAGATCCCTTACATGCCTGCACTTTTCGGCTTGCTGCTGCTGCAATCCACGCGTTTTAGATCTGCATAACTCCACCTCTTTAAACACAGCACCCTCACCCCCTGCTGTTCCCACCCGCCTCAACACCGTTGGAAGGGAGGAGAACCAATTAAGGCGGGGGGTGGGGTGGAACGAGCAGCTGTCTACCCTTAGCAGGAGGGCTGCTGATTACTTACCTCTCCTGCTGCTGCTGGCTGTCCAGCAGCAGACTGAAGGTGGCTGCTGCTGTGCGCAGGTATATAAAGGCTCAGAGCCTATTATGACACGCGCAGCCAGCGTTCCATTGCCACATTCCATCTACTGCAGGCAGGATACCTGGCTGGCTGAATGTCGCTGAGAAGCTCACAGAGACCGCCATAAGCAACAGTTTAACAGAATGCCACAGACTAATCAACCAAACTTTTTGGGTTGGGTTCTCTTTTATAGTCTGCAGGCATTAATTGAAAGAAGTCAGTGTTCCAGCAGAGGGAGACAACGTTTCAGAAAAGGCATTGTAGCAAACCAAAAAAGAAATTTTAAGCGCAGCAGAGTAACCAGCGCACATACCTGTTAGCTCAGGTGAGTTTAAAAGGCTGCTGTTGATAACAAGGGCATTTGCTAAATAGATGGTGTGTGTGCAACAATATACTGAAAGGTCAATTATATTGTGCAGCTTATCTCACCACCTGTAGTTATTTAGGTGAAAGCTCCAAAATGCTTGCCTAATATGTCTGTTTATCCAAAAGGAAGTAAAGAGGGAGAGCTAGAAAGATAGCATTGCGTTACATTACATGGCAATGCAATGCACAGTTGCTGAAGTTGAACCAAAATGAGCTTGTCATCTGGCTTCTGCAACTTTGAACATGAAAAATCCAATGAGGAGAAGAAAAGCAAAGCCAAAGAGTCCATCCCAAAATCCGACAAACAAGCAAAATGAACAAAAAACATTGAATTCAATACTTTCTGATTTTAGAAACTGCATTAAAGAAGGGGTGCACCGGTCCTGGAGATACTGCAATACCAGGTCAATGCGTGGAGTGGACAGAGCAAGCTCTTTTTCCATCTCCCTGTTCTAAAAATCCATTTAATATATGGTCCCCAGATAGGGGACGTATCAGATATTAAACTGATAAGAACAGATTTTTTTTTTTTTTTTTTTACACTCAGATTACAAAGTCTTGGAATCAACAAAAAGATAAGAAGACTCAAATCCATCATCGTGCATTCTACCAATTTTAATACTTCTCCAAATCTTTTATTTTCTTTTTCTTTTATATATATATATTTATTTATTTTTTCCCTCTTTTTTTTTTTAAAAAAAAATATATAGTTTTGGCTATTTTTTTTTGTTTGTTTTTGTTTTTGTTTTTTTGTTTTTCCACAGGTTTTCAAAAAATCAAAGCTTACAAGGTAAGTTCATTCCATTTACATTGTTTCCATTTCTCATTTGCTTTCACCTTGCCAAGCGTCATTTTGTCCCTCCAGAAATACATGTACAAATAACTTAGACATAATTTAATACACTGGTCGACTGTTACTTCCTTATGTTTAAACACTAAAATGTTCCTTGCTTTCCACAATGCCGCCTTCACACATGCAATAATAATCCATACAATTTTAAAATCCTCCTCTCTTATCCCCATCCCATAAAATACTCTGTTAAAATCCAAAAAATTAACAGTACTCACAGCTCTCACTATATTGCACACTTTCCTCCATATTGTCTGTGCAAAATTACAATTCCAGAAGATGTGCATGGGTGTTTCACTATTCCCACACCTGGATCTTGGGCACACTTCAGATCTTACCAACCCACGCCTGTGTTGGAACTCACGGGTTGGCAGGCAGTCTTTTACTATACACCAGAGTAAATCCCTGTGTTCATTAGATAACACACTATAATTTACATTCATCCAGATTCTTTCCACAATTTTGAATGAAAAATGTTCCACAGGACTGATACCTATTCTCTCTTCCAGGATTTTTAGGATTTTTTTATGGCATTTAAGAACATTTATTTCGACCATCTTAAGTTTAAAATCTCTTAAAATTTTTCCTAAAACAATATAATTTCCTGGAGGTAAAAACCTATAAGGCCTATTTAGAGACATCTCCAACCATTTATAATTTCTAATATAGAAACCTAAATTATATATAGAAAACAACTTTAGCTTAGAGCCTGGTCCTAATAAAGTGCATACACAGTTCGCTACATACTTTGCATATAAAAAGGACCTAATATCCGGAAAACCTTTCCCACCTTTTTTCTTTGATTTATATATCTCCTCTCTCTTTACTCTTTCCATCTTGGATCTCCATAAAAAATTAAAACATACCTTAATAACTCTCTTCATGATATTATTTTGGGGGATAAAAACTGTTGAGACATATAAAAACATTGGGAGTAAAACCTGTCTAATAATTAAAATTTTTCCTTCCAGGGTAAGATCTCTCAACTGCCAGAAAGTAATCTTTTTCTTAACTCTTTCCAGCAGAGACTCCCAATTTCTTACATTACCACCTGACTCTGAGAAATAAATACCTAAAATTTTTACTTCATTCATTCTTGTTAATTTACACTCAGAATCTACAATAAAATCACCAACAGTTAAAATACCAGATTTTTCCATGTTAATTTTAAAACCCGATGCGCCCCCAAACCAATCCACTGTTCTTATGGCTCTGTTCATGCTTCTAGTGTCTTTAACTAAAACCGTCACATCATCCATATATGCCACCACTTTAACTTGTTCATTGCAACTCCCGGGAATAAAAAAACCATTGATTACCTTATCTCTCCTAAAAGCTGCTAAAAGTGGTTCAATTGCACAAATAAAAAGAATAGGGGATAAGGGACACCCCTGTTTAACGCCACAGTTTATTTTTACATTATCAGATAAAAAACCATTAATAGATATTTTGCTAAAACATGATTTGTAAAGAGATTTAATACGTTTGCTAAAAACATCCGGGCATCCCATTTTCTCTAAAACTGCAAATAAAAAATCATGGGCAACTCTATCGTACGCTTTTTCAAAATCCAAAGTAATTAGAGCAAGCTTTTGTTTTCTGTCTAAAACATCCCATAAAACATCCCTGATTAAAATCAATGAGTCGCTGATTCTCCGATTTGGCACTGCACACGTCTGATCCACTTCTATTACTGAGCCGATTACCTTTTTTAATCTATTTGCTAGTAACTTTGCATATACCTTACAGTCCGCATTTAAAAGGGTTATTGGTCTCCAATTTTTAATCAGTTCTTTATTTCCTTTCTTAAATAATAAAACAATAAGACCCTCCCACCACGACTCTGGGACACTAAAAGATGCTTCTGCTTCTAAAATTACTTCATAAAAATCCTCACCCATGATCTCCCATAAACACTTGTAAAATTCAACAGGTAGTCCATCTGCTCCCGGCGTTTTGTTATTTTGTAGCGTATTAATTGTATTAAAAACTTCCTCTTTAGTAAAATTCCCTATTAAAAAAGATTTATCTTCCGCATTAAAATTTTTTTCCAGTCCTTCTAAAAAATGTTTTTTTAGAGACACATCCGTGTTTTTAACAGAAAATAAATCATCATAAAATTCTTTTGCTTTCATCTTCTTCCCCTCCAAACTTGTTTCTCCTTCCAAAACCTTCATATAATCCTTCTTGTCACATATTTTTTTAAAAAAGAATTTTGTGCATTTTTCATCCTCGTCTAAAACTTTTACTCGGGAATTAAAAATAATTTCTTTACCTTTTTCTTTCAGGCAGTTTTGGATCTTTTCTTTTGTTGTTCGGATCGCCTCCTGCAGATCACATCCGTTATTTTCGAGGTGAAAAAAACATTGCAGTTTAGCATTAAGATCATTATAAAAAATACGTTTTGCAGCAGCTTTCTTCTTTCCTTCTTTAATAAAAAATATTTTTACCTCCTTCTTGACAAAATCCCACCAATTAAAAATAGATTTAAAAAACGTTTTTTTTAGCTTCAGTTTTTCATACAGCTTTTTAAAACCTTCCATAACCACCTCGTCTTGTAGTAGGGATACATTAAATTTCCAGTGTGACGGTCTTTTATCCACATCTGATTCTATTTTAAAACTACATTCTATTATTTTATGATCTGAAAAAGGTGTTGAATGCGTTTTAAAACCTGAGCATGTTAGGGCTTGAGATATAAAAATATAATCTATTCTGGATGAAACACCTCTCCCCACCCAAGTGACTTCATGCTCCTTTTTTTGTCCATCTAATGCCCATGTATCTTTAAGATTAAAAGCTGCTAAAATATTTCTAAGACATGAAGCTGACCCATCTTTTACATTTTTTAAATGACAATTAAAATCCCCACCTAAAACTAATGGATCTACTCCAGGTAAAAACAGCTGCAACAGTTCAAACAAATGTAATCTCAAGGCTTTTTCTGCATTTGCATACACATTAAAACACCTCACTTTCTTCCCATTTTTCTGCACATCAATTCTTAAAATCCTCCCAGGGTATATCTCTTCATAATTTACAATCTCCCAATCTTTAGAGCATAAAAACCCCACACCATCACTTTTTGACTCGTTCCCACCAGAAAAGCATAAGTTACCCTTCCATATACCCTGTAAATATTCATAGCTTATTTTTTTTGTCAAATTACATTCTTGTAGAAAGATAAAATCAATATTTTCATTATTTAAAAAATCATATAAAGCAGTTCTCTTATATAGGTCGTTAAACCCCTGAACATTCAGGGACATTGAGCGGATCATCTTCTAACATTTAGTGCAGGGCTCTTCCCTCCGCCCTCATTCTCTACTGCCGGAGAAGATGGGTCTACCTCCAGATCTGATACATCCGAAGATGACACACTCCCCAGCAGACTTGTTGCTTCTAATGCCTTTACTTTCCCACCACATGGTATTCCTTCATTATCACTTCTATCCACACTTCTTTTTAGAGATTTTTCTGTGCAGTCCATTTGTACCTGCGCACAAGGTAAGCTCTGCGACAGGGAATTAGTAGGAGTGGACTCCACTACTTCTGGAATATCACTTTCCCCTCCACAACTACTCCCTTTACTTAGTGGAGAAATTTCTTGCAACATTTGACTCTTCTCTTCTCTCTTCTGATCTTCTTTCTTCTGTTCTTCTATCTTCTTCTTTTCATTCTTATCTTCTTTCTTCTTATCTTCTTTCTTCTGCTCTTCTCTCTTTTTCCTTTCCATCTGTTTCTTTATCTCCATGGCCCTTTTTTCTATGTCCTCTATCCTCTTCTGTTTTTCCTCTTCCTTCTTTCTCTTCCTTTCTTCCAACTTCCTTTCCTCTTCTTCTTGTGATTTTTTAACCCGTTCCTCCTTCTTCTTCTCCTTCATTGCCCGTCCCTCCTCTTCCTCTTTTCTCTTTCTTTCTGTCTCCTCCTTCTCACTCCTTTCTTTCTCCTCTTCCCCTTTTTCCTCTTCAGCAGCAATGCCTGCTTCCACATCGTCTTTAGCTTCTTGTTGCTGTTCTTCAGGCGATGTGTCCATCTCCTCTACATCCTTTTTCTTATTTTTAGGGCACTCATCCATCTGGTGAGGAGTACCCATGCAACTAAAACACTTGTTACATTCTGCATCCAGATGTCCATATTTTTTACACACACGGCAGTAGTGTGGCATCCCTGGGAAGAATAAATAACCGCGGCTATGGTTGATATAAACCTGCGGCGGAGGTCTGGACACGCCCCCCTCCTCATTCGGGTTCTTCCTAAATGATACCACATACACACGTTTCCCGTTCCACACTCCAAACTGTGTTTCCCCGCGTCTCTTAGGGATGATTTTGTCACAATACATTGATAGGTAACTTTCAACCTCAGAGTCTGTAATAAATGGACTAAACAAATGAATCGTCAGTACTTTCATTGAAAAGTGAAAAGAGGGGATTACTTTCACCCCCTCCAGCTCTACCTTCTCTTTATTTACTTCATAAAGAGCGTAGGCACTTTCACACTGCGAGGCTTTATTAAGCGTAACATCATAAAGTCCTCGAGAAAAAAAAGATTGAAAGCAAAAAAGATGCTCCTTGTCGATCTTCAAGAGCTTACAAATAACATTGAAAATAAATTGAGAATCTTTCACCTGCCGGTGGTCAGGAGCAACCACGAACCTGATGGTGTCCTTCAGCGGATGCTCCTCCGAGAAATAATCATTCGGGTTGCTTGCTTGATTCTCCTTCCTTCCTCCAGGGTTTCTCCTTGTCTCCATGATTTTCCTCTTCTTTTCCAGATACCAAGGAAAATATCACACACGGATCGCAGCCTCCACGAAGTTCGTCCTCCCTCCAACACACCGTCCTCCGTAAAGAAAAGGCACTGCAGCTTTAGCACCGATTCCCAAAAGCAGCACTGGATATCTCCAAAGGCCAAGAATCGGTTCTGCCACCACAGTAACCTTCAGCCCAATGTCACAACCCACTACAGATCGTGCCAAAAGGCCGAGAAGCGATAACCAGAATTGGTTTCAAACTACGGAGCCACCCAAGGATCCTGAAAAGTCCATTTGTGGAGATGAGCTCCTGGACTCCCGTTAAGAAGACATGTTGTCAACCTCTAGATCCCTTACATGCCTGCACTTTTCGGCTTGCTGCTGCTGCAATCCACGCGTTTTAGATCTGCATAACTCCACCTCTTTAAACACAGCACCTTCACCCCCTGCTGTTCCCACCCGCCTCAACACCGTTGGAAGGGAGGAGAACCAATTAAGGCGGGGGGTGGGGTGGAACGAGCAGCTGTCTACCCTTAGCAGGAGGGCTCCTGATTACATACCTCTCCTGCTGCTGCTGCTGCTGGCTGTCCAGCAGCAGACTGAAGGTGGCTGCTGCTGTGCACAGGTATATAAAGGCTCAGAGCCTATTATGACACGCGCAGCCAGCGTTCCATTGCCACATTCCATCTACTGCAGGCAGGATACCTGGCTGGCTGAATGTCGCTGAGAAGCTCACAGAGACCGCCATAAGCAACAGTTTAACAGAATGCCACAGACTAATCAACCAAACTTTTTGGGTTGGGTTCTCTTTTATAGTCTGCAGGCATTAAATGAAAGAAGTCAGTGTTCCAGCAGAAGGAGACAACGTTTCAGAAAAGGCATTGTAGCAAACCAAAAAAGAAATTTTAAGCGCAGCAGAGTAACCAGCGCACATACCTGTTAGCTCAGGTGAGTTTAAAAGGCTGCTGTTGATAACAAGGGCATTTGCTAAATAGATGGTGTGTGTGCAACAATATACTGAAAGGTCAATTATATTGTGCAGCTTATCTCACCACCTGTAGTTATTTAGGTGAAAGCTCCAAAATGCTTGCCTAATATGTCTGTTTATCCAAAAGGAAGTAAAAAGGGAGAGCTAGAAAGATAGCATTGCATCACATTACATGGCAGTGCAATGCACAGTTGCTGAAGTTGAACCAAAATGAGCTTGTAATCTGGCTTCTGCAACTTTGAACATGATAAATCCAATGAGGAGAAGAAAAGCAAAGCCAAAGAGTCCATCCCAAAATCCGACAAACAAGCAAAATGAACAAAAAACATTGAATTCAATTCTTTCTGATTTTAGAAACTGCATTAAAGAAGGGGTGCACCGGTCCTGGAGATACTGCAATACCAGGTCAATGCGTGGAGTGGACAGAGCAAGCTCTTTTTCCATCTCCCTGTTCTAAAAATCCATTTAATATATGGTCCCCAGATAGGGGACGTATCAGATATTAAACTGATAAGAACAGATACTACACTTGATCTTAGCCAAAAGGCCGAGAAGCGATAACCAGAATTGGTTTCAAACTACGGAGCCACCCAAGGATCCTGAAAAGTCCATTTGTGGAGATGAGCTCCTGGACTCCCGTTAAGAAGACATGTTGTCAACCTCTAGATCCCTTACATGCCTGCACTTTTCGGCTTGCTGCTGCTGCAATCCACGCGTTTTAGATCTGCATAACTCCACCTCTTTAAACACAGCACCTTCACCCCCTGCTGTTCCCACCCGCCTCAACACCGTTGGAAGGGAGGAGAACCAATTAAGGCGGGGGGTGGGGTGGAACGAGCAGCTGTCTACCCTTAGCAGGAGGGCTCCTGATTACATACCTCTCCTGCTGCTGCTGCTGCTGGCTGTCCAGCAGCAGACTGAAGGTGGCTGCTGCTGTGCACAGGTATATAAAGGCTCAGAGCCTATTATGACACGCGCAGCCAGCGTTCCATTGCCACATTCCATCTACTGCAGGCAGGATACCTGGCTGGCTGAATGTCGCTGAGAAGCTCACAGAGACCGCCATAAGCAACAGTTTAACAGAATGCCACAGACTAATCAACCAAACTTTTTGGGTTGGGTTCTCTTTTATAGTCTGCAGGCATTAAATGAAAGAAGTCAGTGTTCCAGCAGAAGGAGACAACGTTTCAGAAAAGGCATTGTAGCAAACCAAAAAAGAAATTTTAAGCGCAGCAGAGTAACCAGCGCACATACCTGTTAGCTCAGGTGAGTTTAAAAGGCTGCTGTTGATAACAAGGGCATTTGCTAAATAGATGGTGTGTGTGCAACAATATACTGAAAGGTCAATTATATTGTGCAGCTTATCTCACCACCTGTAGTTATTTAGGTGAAAGCTCCAAAATGCTTGCCTAATATGTCTGTTTATCCAAAAGGAAGTAAAAAGGGAGAGCTAGAAAGATAGCATTGCATCACATTACATGGCAATGCAATGCACAGTTGCTGAAGTTGAACCAAAATGAGCTTGTAATCTGGCTTCTGCAACTTTGAACATGAAAAATCCAATGAGGAGAAGAAAAGCAAAGCCAAAGAGTCCATCCCAAAATCCGACAAACAAGAAAAATGAACAAAAAACATTGAATTCAATTCTTTCTGATTTTAGAAACTGCATTAAAGAAGGGGTGCACCGGTCCTGGAGATACTGCAATACCAGGTCAATGCGTGGAGTGGACAGAGCAAGCTCTTTTTCCATCTCCCTGTTCTAAAAATCCATTTAATATATGGTCCCCAGATAGGGGACGTATCAGATATTAAACTGATAAGAACAGATACTACACTTGATCTTAGCCAAAAGGCCGAGAAGCGATAACCAGAATTGGTTTCAAACTACGGAGCCACCCAAGGATCCTGAAAAGTCCATTTGTGGAGATGAGCTCCTGGACTCCTGTTAAGAAGACATGTTGTCAACCTCTAGATCCCTTACATGCCTGCACTTTTCGGCTTGCTGCTGCTGCAATCCACGCGTTTTAGATCTGCATAACTCCACCTCTTTAAACACAGCACCTTCACCCCCTGCTGTTCCCACCCGCCTCAACACCGTTGGAAGGGAGGAGAACCAATTAAGGCGGGGGGTGGGGTGGAACGAGCAGCTGTCTACCCTTAGCAGGAGGGCTCCTGATTACATACCTCTCCTGCTTCTGCTGCTGCTGGCTGTCCAGCAGCAGACTGAAGGTGGCTGCTGCTGTGCACAGGTATATAAAGGCTCAGAGCCGATTATGACACGCGCAGCCAGCGTTCCATTGCCACATTCCATCTACTGCAGGCAGGATACCTGGCTGGCTGAATGTGGCTGAGAAGCTCACAGAGACCGCCATAAGCAACAGTTTAACAGAATGCCACAGACTAATCAACCAAACTTTTTGGGTTGGGTTCTCTTTTATAGTCTGCAGGCATTAAATGAAAGAAGTCAGTGTTCCAGCAGAAGGAGACAACGTTTCAGAAAAGGCATTGTAGCAAACCAAAAAAGAAATTTTAAGCGCAGCAGAGTAACCAGCGCACATACCTGTTAGCTCAGGTGAGTTTAAAAGGCTGCTGTTGATAACAAGGGCATTTGCTAAATAGATGGTGTGTGTGCAACAATATACTGAAAGGTCAATTATATTGTGCAGCTTATCTCACCACCTGTAGTTATTTAGGTGAAAGCTCCAAAATGCTTGCCTAATATGTCTGTTTATCCAAAAGGAAGTAAAAAGGGAGAGCTAGAAAGATAGCATTGCATCACATTACATGGCAATGCAATGCACAGTTGCTGAAGTTGAACCAAAATGAGCTTGTAATCTGGCTTCTGCAACTTTGAACATGAAAAATCCAATGAGGAGAAGAAAAGCAAAGCCAAAGAGTCCATCCCAAAATCCGACAAACAAGCAAAATGAACAAAAAACATTGAATTCAATTCTTTCTGATTTTAGAAACTGCATTAAAGAAGGGGTGCACCGGTCCTGGAGATACTGCAATACCAGGTCAATGCGTGGAGTGGACAGAGCAAGCTCTTTTTCCATCTCCCTGTTCTAAAAATCCATTTAATATATGGTCCCCAGATAGGGGACGTATCAGATATTAAACTGATAAGAACAGATACTACACTTGATCTTAGCCAAAAGGCCGAGAAGCGATAACCAGAATTGGTTTCAAACTACGGAGCCACCCAAGGATCCTGAAAAGTCCATTTGTGGAGATGAGCTCCTGGACTCCCGTTAAGAAGACATGTTGTCAACCTCTAGATCCCTTACATGCCTGCACTTTTCGGCTTGCTGCTGCTGCAATCCACGCGTTTTAGATCTGCATAACTCCACCTCTTTAACCCCTTAAGCCCCGCGGGTGGTTTGCACGTTAATGACCGGGCCAATTTTTACAATTCTGACCACTGTCACTTTATGAGGTAATTACTCTGGAACGCTTCAACAGATCCCCCTGATTCTGAGATTGTTTTTTCGTGACATATTGTACTTCATGATTGTGGAAAAATTTCTTCGATATCACTTGCGTTTATTTGTGAAAAAAACAGAAATTTGGCGAAAATTTTGAAAATTTTGCAATTTTCAAAATTTGAATTTTTAAGCCCTGAAATCAGAGCGATATGTCACACAAAAGAGTTAATAAATAACATTTCCCACATGTCTACTTTACATCAGCACAATTTTGGAACCAAAATTTTTTTTTGTTAGGGAGCTATAAGGGTTAAAAGTTGACCAGCGATTTCTCATTTTTCCAACAAAATTTACAAAACCATTTTTTTAGGGACCACATCACATTTGAAGTCACTTTGAGAGGTCTTTATGACAGAAAATACCCAAAAGTGACACCATTCTAAAAACTGCACCCCTCAAGGTGCTCAAAACCACATTCAAGAACTTTATTAACCCTTCAGGTGCTTCACAGGAATTTTTTGAATGTGGAAGAAAAAAATGAACATTTAACTTTTTTCACAAAAATGTTAATTTAGACCCAATTTTTTTTATTTTCACAGGGGTAACAAGAAAAAATGGACCCCAAAATTTGTTGTGCAATTTCCCCTGGGCACGCAGATACCCAATATTTGGGGAAAAAATACTGTTTGGGCGCACGGCAGGGCTTGGAAGGGAAGGAGCGCTATTTGACTTTTTGATTGTAAAATTTGCTTGAATAATTAGCGGACGCCATGTTGTGTTTGGAGAGCCCATGTGTGCCCAAACTTTGGAGCTCCCCCACAAGTGACCCCATTTTGGAAACTAGACCCCCCAAGGCACCTTTCTAGATGCATAGTGAGCACTTGGAACCCCCAGGTGCTTCACAAATTGATTCGTAACAATGAAAAAGTGAAAAAAAAAAACAGTTTTTCATTTTTATGAATCAATTTGTGAAGCACCTGAGTGTTCCAAGTGCTCACAATGCATCTAGATAGGTGCCTTGGGGGGTCTAGTTTCCAAAATGGGGTCACTTGTGGGGGAGCTCCAATGTTTGGGCACACAGCGGCTCTCCAAACGCAACATGGTGTCGCTAACAATTTGAGCCGATTTTCCGTTAAATTTGTTAGAGGACACCATGTTGCATTTAGAGAGTCCCTGTGTGCCCAAACATTGGAGCTCCCCCACAAGTGACCCCATTTTGGAAACTAGACCCCCCAAGGCACCTATCTAGATGCATAGTGAGCACTTGGAACCCCCAGGTGCTTCACAAATTGATTCGTAACAATGAAAAAGTGAAAAAAAAAACACTTTTTCATTTGTATGAATCAATTTGTGAAGCACCTGAGGGTTCCAAGTGCTCACTATGCATCTAGATAGGTGCCTTGGGTGGTCTAGTTTCCAAAATGGGGTCACTTGTGGGGGAGCTCCAATATTTGGGCACACAGCGGCTCTCTAAATGCAACATGGTGTCCGCTAACAAATTTAACGCAAAATTGGCTCAAATTGTTAGCGACACCATGTTGCGTTTGGAGAGCTGCTGTGTGCCCAAACATTGGAGCTCCCCCACAAGTGACCCCATTTTGGAAACTAGACCCCCCAAGGCACCTATCTAGATGCATAGTGAGCACTTGGAACCCCCAGGTGCTTCACAAATTGATTCGTAACAATGAAAAAGTGAAAAAAAAAACACTTTTTCATTTTTACGAATTAATTTGTGAAGCACCTAGGGGTTCCAAGTGCTCACTATGCATCTAGATAGGTGCCTTGGGGGGTCTAGTTTCCAAAATGGGGTCACTTGTGGGGGAGCTCCAATGTTTGGGCACACAGGGACTCTCTAAATGCAACATGGTATCCGCTAACAAATTGAATGGAAAATCGGCTCAAATTGTTAGCGGACGCCACATTGCGTTTGGAGAGCCCCTCTGTGCCCAAACTTTGGAGCTCCCCCACAAGTGACCCCATTTTGGAAACTAGACCCCCCAAGGCACCTTTCTAGATGCATAGTGAGCACTTGGAACCCCCAGGTGCTTCACAAATTGATTCGTAATAATGAAAAAGTGAAAAAAAAAACACTTTTTCATTTTTACGAATTAATTTGTGAAGCACCTAGGGGTTCCAAGTGCTCACTATGCATCTAGATAGGTGCCTTGGGGGGTCTAGTTTCCAAAATGGGGTCACTTGTGGAGGAGCTCCAATGTTTGGGCACACAGGGACTCTCCAAATGCAACATGATATCCGCTAACAATTTGAGCCGACAATTTGTTAGCGGATATCATGTTGCATTTGGAGAGTCCCTGTGTGCCCAAACATTGGAGCTCCCCCACAAGTGACCCCATTTTGGAAACTAGACCCCCCAAGGCACCTATCTAGATTCATAGTGAGCACTTGGAACCCCAGGTGCTTCACAAATTGATTCATAAAAATGAAAAAGTGTTTTTTTTTTCACTTTTTCATTTTTACGAATCAATTTGTGAAGCACCTGGGGGTTCCAAGTGCTCACTATGCATCTAGAAAGGTGCCTTGGGGGGTCTAGTTTCCAAAATGGGGTCACTTGTGGGGGAGCTCCAAAGTTTGGGCACAGAGGGGCTCTCCAAACGCAATGTGGTGTCCGCTAACAATTTGAGCCGATTTTCCATTTAATTTGTTAGCGGATACCATGTTGCATTTAGAGAGTCCCTGTGTGCCCAAACATTGGAGCTCCCCCACAAGTGACCCCATTTTGGAAACTAGACCCCCCAAGGCACCTATCTAGATTCATAGTGAGCACTTGGAACCCCAGGTGCTTCACAAATTGATTCATAAAAATGAAAAAGTGTTTTTTTTTTCACTTTTTCATTTTTACGAATCAATTTGTGAAGCACCTGGGGGTTCCAAGTGCTCACTATGCATCTAGAAAGGTGCCTTGGGGGGTCTAGTTTCCAAAATGGGGTCACTTGTGGGGGAGCTCCAAAGTTTGGGCACAGAGGGGCTCTCCAAACGCAATGTGGTGTCCGCTAACAATTTGAGCCGATTTTCCATTCAATTTGTTAGCGGACACCATGTCGCGTTTGGAGAGCCCGTGATGTGCCTAAACAGTGGAGCTCCCCCACAAGTGTCCCCATTTTGGAAACTATACCCCTCAAAGATTTTATTAAGGTGTATAGTGAACATTTTGAACCCAGAGGTACGGCACATTATTTGTTTACATTAGGTCATCATATTGAATAAGTTTTCATTATTCTTGAGCGCAAGTGCTCGCTACTTGAGTTTGCATCGGGTACTCAGGTATGCACCATGTACAGCGTGTGCTCGAGTGACATGCTCGAGTCCCTGCTCCGCATGTTTCACGGTTATTAGACACCCAAAAAAAAACATGCGGGGATCGCTCGTGCATGGCAGGCAATCCCCGTAAAGTTTTTTGGCCGCGAAGCATATGGGGCAGAGACTCGAGCATGTCACTCAAATACCCACGATACTAAATGCATACCAGAGCACCCGATGCAAACTCAAGTAGCAAGCACTTGCTCTCAACACTAGTCGCCATATCGTCATCTTTTTTTCTTACTTTTGAAAAAAATCCCAACCCCAGCCCTAACCCTAGCACAACCCTAGCCCCAGCACAACCCTAGCCCCAGCACAACCCTAGCCCCAGCACAACCCTAGCCCCAGCACAACCCTAGCCCCAGCACAACCCTAGCCCCAAACCCAGCCCTAACCCTAGCCCAATCCTAACTCGAGTTTATTTTTGACGCCGTTCCTTGTGCGGTATAAGTGATTAGACGACTTTATTCTTCGGGTCGGTGTGATTACAGCAATGCCAGAATCATATGGGGTTTTTATGACTGACAGCTGTCACACACTAAAAGACGCATTTTTTGTAAAATCTAGTTTTTGCATCGCCATATTTTGAGAGCTATAATTTTTCCAAATTTTGGCAGACAGTCATGTGACGGCTCGTTTTTTGCGGGATGACTTGACGTTGTTATTGGTGCCATTTTCAGGCACGTGACATTTTTTGATCGCTTTCTATTCCGATTTTTGGGAGGCAGAATAAACAAAAACCAACAATTCAGGAATTGTTTTTTTTTTTTTTTTTTTATTCTGTTCCGCGTGTGGTAAAATTGATGAGGCAGCTTTACTCTTCGGGTCAGTACGTTTACAGCGGTACCACATTTGTATAATTTTTCTATGTTTTGGCGCTTATACACAATAAAAGCTATTTTATAGAAAAAAATATTTTTTAGTATTGCTTTATTCTGAGAGCTATAACTTTTTTATTTTTCGGCTGATGGAGCTATATGGCGGCTTGTTTTTTGCGGGACGAGATGACGTTTTCAGCGGTATCATTTTTATTTATATGCGTCTTTTTGATCGCGTGTTATTCCACTTTTTGTTTGGCGGTATGGTGATAAAGCATTGTTTTTTGCTTGGTTTTTTTTTTTTTTTTTTTACCGTGTTCACTGAAGGGGTTAACTAGTGGGACAGTTTTATAGGTCAGGTTGTTCCGGACGCGGCGATACCAAATATGTGTACTTTTATTGTTTTTTTTTTATTTTTTTTATAATAATATTTATTGATGGGTACATTATATTTTTATTTTTGGTGTATTATTTTTTTTATTTTTTTATAATATTTTTGCACATTTTTTTTTTTTTTTTTTTTTCCACTTTCACACAGTTTATACACTTTATTACTTTGTCCCACTCTGGGACTTTCACTTTTTTTTTTCTGATCGCCTGCATGGCACAGGAATGGAGCACCATCCCTATGCCATGAAGGCTGTCAGAAGTGCACAGTGTGAAGATTGCTTGGAGATGCACTGCGCATGTCCAAGCAATCTTCCTGCTCTCTGGTGACCCGGATGTTGTCATGACGACATCGGGTCGTCATGGCAACACCCGGGAAGCCTTTGCAGACTGCGCTGGAAGCCGGAAGAGGAGGTGAGTATCGGCGATCACCTCCCCTTGCCCCCGCAATGCCGCGATCGACTTCGATCGACTTCGATCGCAGCATCGCGGGGGTTAATGTGCTGGGAGCGGTGCGTGACCGCTCCCTGCACATAGTACCGGGTGTCAGCTATGACAATCAGCTGACACCCGGCGGCGATCGCGCCCGCACAGCCTGTGTGCGCGCGCGATCGCCATGACGTACTAATACGGGTCTGGCTCTTAAGTCCCAGGGCACAGACGCGTATTAGTACGTCAGATGTTATTAAGGGGTTAAACACAGCACCTTCACCCCCTGCTGTTCCCACCCGCCTCAACACCGTTGGAAGGGAGGAGAACCAATTAAGGCGGGGGGTGGGGTGGAACGAGCAGCTGTCTACCCTTAGCAGGAGGGCTCCTGATTACATACCTCTCCTGCTGCTGCTGCTGCTGGCTGTCCAGCAGCAGACTGAAGGTGGCTGCTGCTGTGCACAGGTATATAAAGGCTCAGAGCCTATTATGACACGCGCAGCCAGCGTTCCATTGCCACATTCCATCTACTGCAGGCAGGATACCTGGCTGGCTGAATGTCGCTGAGAAGCTCACAGAGACCGCCATAAGCAACAGTTTAACAGAATGCCACAGACTAATCAACCAAACTTTTTGGGTTGGGTTCTCTTTTATAGTCTGCAGGCATTAAATGAAAGAAGTCAGTGTTCCAGCAGAAGGAGACAACGTTTCAGAAAAGGCATTGTAGCAAACCAAAAAAGAAATTTTAAGCGCAGCAGAGTAACCAGCGCACATACCTGTTAGCTCAGGTGAGTTTAAAAGGCTGCTGTTGATAACAAGGGCATTTGCTAAATAGATGGTGTGTGTGCAACAATATACTGAAAGGTCAATTATATTGTGCAGCTTATCTCACCACCTGTAGTTATTTAGGTGAAAGCTCCAAAATGCTTGCCTAATATGTCTGTTTATCCAAAAGGAAGTAAAAAGGGAGAGCTAGAAAGATAGCATTACATCACATTACATGGCAATGCAATGCACAGTTGCTGAAGTTGAACCAAAATGAGCTTGTAATCTGGCTTCTGCAACTTTGAACATGAAAAATCCAATGAGGAGACGAAAAGCAAAGCCAAAGAGTCCATCCCAAAATCCGACAAACAAGCAAAATGAACAAAAAACATTGAATTCAATTCTTTCTGATTTTAGAAACTGCATTAAAGAAGGGGTGCACCGGTCCTGGAGATACTGCAATACCAGGTCAATGCGTGGAGTGGACAGAGCAAGCTCTTTTTCCATCTCCCTGTTCTAAAAATCCATTTAATATATGGTCCCCAGATAGGGGACGTATCAGATATTAAACTGATAAGAACAGATTTTGCGTTTATATTTAAAATATCGTAGTCTTTATCTTTTCTTCAGAGCTTTAAAATAACATCTTCCATAGGTGATAGTTCCATATACTCAGGGCTCTTTTCTTTCCAAGCTTCTTCATATCCATTAGGTAGTACATATAAATTTCACTTAATGCCAGTCTTATACAATCCTTGACTTCTATATAGTCTCTTTTAAACAACAATATGTTTCTGGTCTTCCATAGAGCACTTTTAACACAACTCAAAGTGCACCATAAAACTCTCTCTTTTTCTTTCGTCATGTTTGGTAAAATCCCATATAAAACCACTTCATGGCTTAAAAAATTAAGACCAGATAAAAATTTTAAAAGCTCACCACAGTCTTTCCACACTTGCTGTGCAAAATCACAATTCCAAATAAGGTGCATAGTAGTCTCATCATTATTGCACTGATGCCTCGGGCAGGTTTGTATAGTACTAAGTCTTCTTTTATACTGGAAATCACGAGTCGGTAAACATTCCTGCACAATCATCCAAGCTAAATCTTTATGTTGATTCATCAGGTAAGGTGCATTTGTTAAATTCCATATTTTAGTGACTCTGCTATATGAATAATGGCTTATGGGCGTCAAAGTTTCTTTCTTTTTTAATTGCTGCAGCAGCTTCCTTGCATTCTTCAATGTCTCCATCTCAAAAGAATCTAGGCCATATAATCTGATAACTTTCTCCAGGATGGCATATTGTTGTGGAGGTGATAACAACACTGGGCTTGTTAAAGAAATGGATATCCACTTTCGCCTCCTAAAAATGTGGCCAGCTGCATATCTTAAAAAATGTGCCCAAGGGCTTGAAGCAAACATATATTTAAAACAGAGGCTAAAAAACTTGGAGTATAAAAACAGTTTGACGTTGGGAACATCCTTACCACCAAGGTGGTGCATCTTGTACATTGTTTCTCTCTTCACCTTTTCGAACTTAGAGTTCCACACAAATTCAAACAGCATTCTCTGTAATCTTCTCGCTGTAAGGTCACTTGGGGGATAAACATAACTGAGATATAACATGACAGGAAGCAGAAGGGCCTTAATAATTAAAACTTTACCTTCGATTGTTAATTTTCTTAATTTCCAAAAGTCAATCTTCTTTTGTATTTTGTCCCTTACTCCATCCCAGCTCTTCATTCCATCATTCTGTCGATCAAAAATCACGCCCAGAATTTTAATCTTCTCTGACTGCATCGGGAGATCAGGGATGGACACATCCGCCCAATTGCCACGGACAAAACAATCACATTTCTCAATGTTTAACTTAAACCCTGAGGCTTCACAAAAAAAATTGGTCGTTCTTATAGCTCTCCTGAGAGCGGCAGGTGATGAACAAAAAATAGTAATATCATCCATGTAGCCCATTACCTTCACATCTCTTCCATGTCCTCCAGGGATAGGGACACCTTTAATCACTTTATCCTCTCGTAGCATAGATAAAAGAGGCTCTATTGCACATATAAATAGCACTGGGGACAAAGGGCAGCCTTGCTTCACACCTGAATGCAAAAACACTTCATTAGACAAAAATCCATTGATTAAAATTTTACTAAAAGAGTTCTTATATAAAAGTGCCACTTGCTTGATAAAAATTTCAGGGAAGCCCATTTTTTTTAAAACCAACCATAAAAAACAATGAGAGACACGATCAAAAGCCTTTTGAAAATCCAACGATAAAATTGCTAAGTCTTGCTTCCTGGATTGCTGGTACCATATGACATCGCGGATGGTATTGAGATGCTCCGCAACTCCTCTTCCTGGCACCCCACATACCTGGTCTTCATAAATAACTTTGGATAAAACTTTTTTAAAACGGTTCACTAAAATTTTGGACATCAACTTGTAATCAACATTCAACAGTGTGATTGGTCTCCAGTTTGCCAGATGGGATTTGGCTCCTTTTTTAAAAATCAGGGAGACCAGACCACTTCTCCAAGATATAGGCAGGATATCACACTTAAAAGCTTCTTTGATTACTAAAAACAAGTCGGGTTTTAAAAAATTCCAAAATTCACGATAAAATTCAACAGGCAAACCGTCAGAACCAGGGGTTTTCCCATAGGAAAAACTTTTGATAGCAGCATCTACTTCCGACAAGGTGACTTCAGTGCATAACAATTCTTGGTCTTCGCGGCTCAGACTATTTTTTAATGAATTAAGGGCATCTTCAGTAAAAGACTGGTCTATAGTTTTCTCATTAAAAAGCTGCTGATAAAACTGGTGAGCTTGGTTGAGCATACCTTCAGTTGTAGTTTCACCCTCTAATTCTGTTATCATTTCCTTAGCAGCAACTACTTTTTTAAAAAAAAATCTTGAGCACTTTTCATTTTTCTCCATCACTTCAATTTTTGAGTTATAAATTATTTCCTTACCCTTCGACTCTATACTCTTTTTAATTTCTTTTTTTGTTGCTTCAATTAAATCGTCCATTTCAAGTCCCACATCTCTTAGTTGATAACAGGTCTGCAATTTAGTAATAAGCCTTTTATGCCAAGCGGACTTTTCTCTTGCATTGGCTATGCTGACCTTGATAAAAAAACTTTTTATCTTCATCTTGCTGTATTCCCACCATTCTAGCAGAGTTAAAAATTTTTGTTGTTTTGTTCTTAAATAATTAAAAAACGCTTTAAAATCTGTTCTTACCTTAGGATCTTGTAACAATGTTGTATTTAGCCTCCAAACTCCTCTTGCCTTGACAAGCCCAGGTAATTCTAACTCTGATAGCAACATCTTATGATCTGAAAAAATGTTTGGGATTAAGACAACAGATTTGACATTCACATATTGGGACATGAAAATAAAATCAATACGAGATTTAGAAGAAGAGTTCTCCCAAGTATAACCGGGATCATTACTACGGATCTCTTTCCAGGAGTCTCTAAGAAAAAAATCAGTTAACAAATCCTTTAGTTGTTTCTCTGTTTTGTCTTTTTTAGGAACGGTGGAACTCCCGCTTCTCCCTTCACCAGGCAAGACACAATTGAAATCCCCACAGAACATCAGAGGCGATGAACCAGGTAGGTAATATTGCACATCTTCAAACAACTGATGTCTCTCTTCCTTCACCGGAGAAGCATAAATGTTCAAAAGTCTAAAGTCCACACCTTTAAAACTAATATTTAAGAAAAGAGCACGTCCAGAAGAAATGTCCACAAAAGAGTTGATTTTAAAGTCATGCGACCTAAACAGCACTCCAATGCCAGAGGAACGATTTTCATTATCTCCGGACCAGATAGAGGGCCCATGAGGCCAATCTTTTCTTAAATCTGCATAATTCATATCAAAGTCAATGTTACATTCTTGCAAACAAAAGACATCACAGTCCACTGTTGACAGGTAGGAAAACAAAGCAGCCCTTCTTGTAGAGCCCCTTATACTCCTCACATTGAGCGAGGCTACTTTAATTGATGAGGTCATGATAGGATAGTTCAGGTCACACTACTGTCAGAATCAGACATAAAGCCCACCGATGTTAACGGGCTCTGCACTTCTGAGTCCGAAAAAGAAATGTTTATAGGGTCTGAAGGCCTTGGTTCCTCAGGAGGGGCAGCGGGAGCCATTGGCTTGTATTGCAGAAGACTTGGTTTTAATGGACACTTCTTGGAAGTCTCCCTGGCCACATTCTCATCAGACCTATCATCTGTTTTCCTTTTCCTACGAGTTTCCAGCTCCATTGCTTCTTCCTCCGAGCTAAATGTCCCGATTTCAGCAGAGGGACTCCCCTCCACCACCATATCACCCGGATCAGAATCAGCAGCCCAGTCCTTAGATGAAGCTTCCCTCCTCTCAGGACGGACAGGTTTCTCAGCTGGAGGTTTCTGCATAGACGTGGGCTTATGCGCAGCAGGAATAGGAGAACTGGCAGGTTTTCCCTGTGCAGCAGGCACTGAAGTGCTTGTGGACCCGCCTACAGGGGGTTGTGTTCGCACAGTAGATACAGGAGCACCGGTGGGACCCCCCTTAGCAGCAGGAGCAGGAGGGTTGGTTGGCTTCCTCTGTGCAGCAGGTGCAGACGTACCACCTGATGTACTAGCAGGCTTGGTCTGTGGAGCAGGTACTGGAGAGCTAGAAGACTGCCCCCGCGCTGTAGACGCACCCGCAGGAGCAGGAACAGCAGAGGGTTGCCTCTGCCCCCCGGGAGCAGATGGAGGCACACGGGCAGGTTGCTTTGCCAGCGTTTCAGCATAGGTTTCCGCCTTTTTCTTCAAAGGACACTCCCGGAAGGAGTGACCTGGGACCCGGCAGATGTTGCACACCATCTCATTGGTACAGTCCATTGTGGCATGTCCATGCTTGTAGCACTTCTTACAGATTGCCACCTCCTCCTTGCAGTTCTCATAAGTGTGACCGAAACACATGCATTTCCGGCAGAAGAGGGGCATGTCCGGGTAGAAGAGGCGCCCCCGCTCCCTACCGATCAGGAAACTTGACGGAGGATGACGCTGACCACCAATGCCATTTGGATCTTCACAAAATTTAACAAAAAATTTATGCTTTCCCGTCCAGAGGTTTTCCTCATTCATGACCTTGTGGGAATACCGCAGTTCTGGGAAATAGTTTTGAAGAAAGCAAATAATATTAACTAAGGGAACATGAGGGTTGCTCATCTGAACCACGAGCGGATTCTCTCCACCGGAGTAAAGGATGACAAAGGTGAGTCCTTTAAGATCCTCATCTGAAAGGTGCAGGTGAATCTGGCGGAAGAGGTTCTGGCACGCATACTCCGACTCCAGAGTCAAAGTGAAGGAACCGGGGCGATCTTGAAGGGCCAGGATGTCTTCCCTCTTTACTCCTAGGATCTCCAGCAGCACTCTCCTCACGAAAAACTTCAAGGTCATCTTCTCCTTGGATGCATCGTCCACTTCGATCTTGAAAGAGTTCTTGATGCGAAGGTCACCAGCTCTGGCATAGCGCACTGCGGCCGCTACTGCTGATGCCATCTTCAAAAGGTAGATAGGGTCGATCGCCTTCTTGGTTTCTTTGCGTATCTGCCCCCTAAAGCAGCATGAGGCTTAAGACGGCTTTTACACCGCCGATGCCTCAAGGCCAAGGGCACGATTGGCTTAGAATCCTTCTGGCAAGATGTGGTATCTTAGCCAAAAGGCCGAGAAGCGATAACCAGAATTGGTTTCAAACTACGGAGCCACCCAAGGATCCTGAAAAGTCCATTTGTGGAGATGAGCTCCTGGACTCCCGTTAAGAAGACATGTTGTCAACCTCTAGATCCCTTACATGCCTGCACTTTTCGGCTTGCTGCTGCTGCAATCCACGCGTTTTAGATCTGCATAACTCCACCTCTTTAAACACAGCACCTTCACCCCCTGCTGTTCCCACCCGCCTCAACACCGTTGGAAGGGAGGAGAACCAATTAAGGCGGGGGGTGGGGTGGAACGAGCAGCTGTCTACCCTTAGCAGGAGGGCTCCTGATTACATACCTCTCCTGCTGCTGCTGCTGCTGGCTGTCCAGCAGCAGACTGAAGGTGGCTGCTGCTGTGCACAGGTATATAAAGGCTCAGAGCCTATTATGACACGCGCAGCCAGCGTTCCATTGCCACATTCCATCTACTGCAGGCAGGATACCTGACTGGCTGAATGTCGCTGAGAAGCTCACAGAGACCGCCATAAGCAACAGTTTAACAGAATGCCACAGACTAATCAACCAAACTTTTTGGGTTGGGTTCTCTTTTATAGTCTGCAGGCATTAAATGAAAGAAGTCAGTGTTCCAGCAGAAGGAGACAACGTTTCAGAAAAGGCATTGTAGCAAACCAAAAAAGAAATTTTAAGCGCAGCAGAGTAACCAGCGCACATACCTGTTAGCTCAGGTGAGTTTAAAAGGCTGCTGTTGATAACAAGGGCATTTGCTAAATAGATGGTGTGTGTGCAACAATATACTGAAAGGTCAATTATATTGTGCAGCTTATCTCACCACCTGTAGTTATTTAGGTGAAAGCTCCAAAATGCTTGCCTAATATGTCTGTTTATCCAAAAGGAAGTAAAAAGGGAGAGCTAGAAAGATAGCATTGCATCACATTACATGGCAATGCAATGCACAGTTGCTGAAGTTGAACCAAAATGAGCTTGTAATCTGGCTTCTGCAACTTTGAACATGAAAAATCCAATGAGGAGAAGAAAAGCAAAGCCAAAGAGTCCATCCCAAAATCCGACAAACAAGCAAAATGAACAAAAAACATTGAATTCAATTCTTTCTGATTTTAGAAACTGCATTAAAGAAGGGGTGCACCGGTCCTGGAGATACTGCAATACCAGGTCAATGCGTGGAGTGGACAGAGCAAGCTCTTTTTCCATCTCCCTGTTCTAAAAATCCATTTAATATATGGTCCCCAGATAGGGGACGTATCAGATATTAAACTGATAAGAACAGATACTACACTTGATCTTAGCCAAAAGGCCGAGAAGCGATAACCAGAATTGGTTTCAAACTACGGAGCCACCCAAGGATCCTGAAAAGTCCATTTGTGGAGATGAGCTCCTGGACTCCCGTTAAGAAGACATGTTGTCAACCTCTAGATCCCTTACATGCCTGCACTTTTCGGCTTGCTGCTGCTGCAATCCACGCGTTTTAGATCTGCATAACTCCACCTCTTTAAACACAGCACCTTCACCCCCTGCTGTTCCCACCCGCCTCAACACCGTTGGAAGGGAGGAGAACCAATTAAGGCGGGGGGTGGGGTGGAACGAGCAGCTGTCTACCCTTAGCAGGAGGGCTCCTGATTACATACCTCTCCTGCTGCTGCTGCTGCTGGCTGTCCAGCAGCAGACTGAAGGTGGCTGCTGCTGTGCACAGGTATATAAAGGCTCAGAGCCTATTATGACACGCGCAGCCAGCGTTCCATTGCCACATTCCATCTACTGCAGGCAGGATACCTGGCTGGCTGAATGTCGCTGAGAAGCTCACAGAGACCGCCATAAGCAACAGTTTAACAGAATGCCACAGACTAATCAACCAAACTTTTTGGGTTGGGTTCTCTTTTATAGTCTGCAGGCATTAAATGAAAGAAGTCAGTGTTCCAGCAGAAGGAGACAACGTTTCAGAAAAGGCATTGTAGCAAACCAAAAAAGAAATTTTAAGCGCAGCAGAGTAACCAGCGCACATACCTGTTAGCTCAGGTGAGTTTAAAAGGCTGCTGTTGATAACAAGGGCATTTGCTAAATAGATGGTGTGTGTGCAACAATATACTGAAAGGTCAATTATATTGTGCAGCTTATCTCACCACCTGTAGTTATTTAGGTGAAAGCTCCAAAATGCTTGCCTAATATGTCTGTTTATCCAAAAGGAAGTAAAAAGGGAGAGCTAGAAAGATAGCATTGCATCACATTACATGGCAATGCAATGCACAGTTGCTGAAGTTGAACCAAAATGAGCTTGTAATCTGGCTTCTGCAACTTTGAACATGAAAAATCCAATGAGGAGAAGAAAAGCAAAGCCAAAGAGTCCATCCCAAAATCCGACAAACAAGCAAAATGAACAAAAAACATTGAATTCAATTCTTTCTGATTTTAGAAACTGCATTAAAGAAGGGGTGCACCGGTCCTGGAGATACTGCAATACCAGGTCAATGCGTGGAGTGGACAGAGCAAGCTCTTTTCCATCTCCCTGTTCTAAAAATCCATTTAATATATGGTCCCCAGATAGGGGACGTATCAGATATTAAACTGATAAGAACAGATACTACACTTGATCTTAGCCAAAAGGCCGAGAAGCGATAACCAGAATTGGTTTCAAACTACGGAGCCACCCAAGGATCCTGAAAAGTCCATTTGTGGAGATGAGCTCCTGGACTCCCGTTAAGAAGACATGTTGTCAACCTCTAGATCCCTTACATGCCTGCACTTTTCGGCTTGCTGCTGCTGCAATCCACGCGTTTTAGATCTGCATAACTCCACCTCTTTAAACACAGCACCTTCACCCCCTGCTGTTCCCACCCGCCTCAACACCGTTGGAAGGGAGGAGAACCAATTAAGGCGGGGGGTGGGGTGGAACGAGCAGCTGTCTACCCTTAGCAGGAGGGCTCCTGATTACATACCTCTCCTGCTGCTGCTGCTGCTGGCTGTCCAGCAGCAGACTGAAGGTGGCTGCTGCTGTGCACAGGTATATAAAGGCTCAGAGCCTATTATGACACGCGCAGCCAGCGTTCCATTGCCACATTCCATCTACTGCAGGCAGGATACCTGGCTGGCTGAATGTCGCTGAGAAGCTCACAGAGACCGCCATAAGCAACAGTTTAACAGAATGCCACAGACTAATCAACCAAACTTTTTGGGTTGGGTTCTCTTTTATAGTCTGCAGGCATTAAATGAAAGAAGTCAGTGTTCCAGCAGAAGGAGACAACGTTTCAGAAAAGGCATTGTAGCAAACCAAAAAAGAAATTTTAAGCGCAGCAGAGTAACCAGCGCACATACCTGTTAGCTCAGGTGAGTTTAAAAGGCTGCTGTTGATAACAAGGGCATTTGCTAAATAGATGGTGTGTGTGCAACAATATACTGAAAGGTCAATTATATTGTGCAGCTTATCTCACCACCTGTAGTTATTTAGGTGAAAGCTCCAAAATGCTTGCCTAATATGTCTGTTTATCCAAAAGGAAGTAAAAAGGGAGAGCTAGAAAGATAGCATTGCATCACATTACATGGCAATGCAATGCACAGTTGCTGAAGTTGAACCAAAATGAGCTTGTAATCTGGCTTCTGCAACTTTGAACATGAAAAATCCAATGAGGAGAAGAAAAGCAAAGCCAAAGAGTCCATCCCAAAATCCGACAAACAAGCAAAATGAACAAAATACATTGAATTCAATTCTTTCTGATTTTAGAAACTGCATTAAAGAAGGGGTGCACCGGTCCTGGAGATACTGCAATACCAGGTCAATGCGTGGAGTGGACAGAGCAAGCTCTTTTTCCATCTCCCTGTTCTAAAAATCCATTTAATATATGGTCCCCAGATAGGGGACGTATCAGATATTAAACTGATAAGAACAGATACTACACTTGATCTTAGCCAAAAGGCCGAGAAGCGATAACCAGAATTGGTTTCAAACTACGGAGCCACCCAAGGATCCTGAAAAGTCCATTTGTGGAGATGAGCTCCTGGACTCCCGTTAAGAAGACATGTTGTCAACCTCTAGATCCCTTACATGCCTGCACTTTTCGGCTTGCTGCTGCTGCAATCCACGCGTTTTAGATCTGCATAACTCCACCTCTTTAAACACAGCACCTTCACCCCCTGCTGTTCCCACCCGCCTCAACACCGTTGGAAGGGAGGAGAACCAATTAAGGCGGGGGGTGGGGTGGAACGAGCAGCTGTCTACCCTTAGCAGGAGGGCTCCTGATTACATACCTCTCCTGCTGCTGCTGCTGCTGCTGGCTGTCCAGCAGCAGACTGAAGGTGGCTGCTGCTGTGCACAGGTATATAAAGGCTCAGAGCCTATTATGACACGCGCAGCCAGCGTTCCATTGCCACATTCCATCTACTGCAGGCAGGATACCTGGCTGGCTGAATGTCGCTGAGAAGCTCACAGAGACCGCCATAAGCAACAGTTTAACAGAATGCCACAGACTAATCAACCAAACTTTTTGGGTTGGGTTCTCTTTTATAGTCTGCAGGCATTAAATGAAAGAAGTCAGTGTTCCAGCAGAAGGAGACAACGTTTCAGAAAAGGCATTGTAGCAAACCAAAAAAGAAATTTTAAGCGCAGCAGAGTAACCAGCGCACATACCTGTTAGCTGAGGTGAGTTTAAAAGGCTGCTGTTGATAACAAGGGCATTTGCTAAATAGATGGTGTGTGTGCAACAATATACTGAAAGGTCAATTATATTGTGCAGCTTATCTCACCACCTGTAGTTATTTAGGTGAAAGCTCCAAAATGCTTGCCTAATATGTCTGTTTATCCAAAAGGAAGTAAAAAGGGAGAGCTAGAAAGATAGCATTGCATCACATTACATGGCAATGCAATGCACAGTTGCTGAAGTTGAACCAAAATGAGCTTGTAATCTGGCTTCTGCAACTTTGAACATGAAAAATCCAATGAGGAGAAGAAAAGCAAAGCCAAAGAGTCCATCCCAAAATCCGACAAACAAGCAAAATGAACAAAAAACATTGAATTCAATTCTTTCTGATTTTAGAAACTGCATTAAAGAAGGGGTGCACCGGTCCTGGAGATACTGCAATACCAGGTCAATGCGTGGAGTGGACAGAGCAAGCTCTTTTTCCATCTCCCTGTTCTAAAAATCCATTTAATATATGGTCCCCAGATAGGGGACGTATCAGATATTAAACTGATAAGAACAGATACTACACTTGATCTTAGCCAAAAGGCCGAGAAGCGATAACCAGAATTGGTTTCAAACTACGGAGCCACCCAAGGATCCTGAAAAGTCCATTTGTGGAGATGAGCTCCTGGACTCCCGTTAAGAAGACATGTTGTCAACCTCTAGATCCCTTACATGCCTGCACTTTTCGGCTTGCTGCTGCTGCAATCCACGCGTTTTAGATCTGCATAACTCCACCTCTTTAAACACAGCACCTTCACCCCCTGCTGTTCCCACCCGCCTCAACACCGTTGGAAGGGAGGAGAACCAATTAAGGCGGGGGGTGGGGTGGAACGAGCAGCTGTCTACCCTTAGCAGGAGGGCTCCTGATTACATACCTCTCCTGCTGCTGCTGCTGCTGGCTGTCCAGCAGCAGACTGAAGGTGGCTGCTGCTGTGCACAGGTATATAAAGGCTCAGAGCCTATTATGACACGCGCAGCCAGCGTTCCATTGCCACATTCCATCTACTGCAGGCAGGATACCTGGCTGGCTGAATGTCGCTGAGAAGCTCACAGAGACCGCCATAAGCAACAGTTTAACAGAATGCCACAGACTAATCAACCAAACTTTTTGGGTTGGGTTCTCTTTTATAGTCTGCAGGCATTAAATGAAAGAAGTCAGTGTTCCAGCAGAAGGAGACAACGTTTCAGAAAAGGCATTGTAGCAAACCAAAAAAGAAATTTTAAGCGCAGCAGAGTAACCAGCGCACATACCTGTTAGCTCAGGTGAGTTTAAAAGGCTGCTGTTGATAACAAGGGCATTTGCTAAATAGATGGTGTGTGTGCAACAATATACTGAAAGGTCAATTATATTGTGCAGCTTATCTCACCACCTGTAGTTATTTAGGTGAAAGCTCCAAAATGCTTGCCTAATATGTCTGTTTATCCAAAAGGAAGTAAAAAGGGAGAGCTAGAAAGATAGCATTGCATCACATTACATGGCAATGCAATGCACAGTTGCTGAAGTTGAACCAAAATGAGCTTGTAATCTGGCTTCTGCAACTTTGAACATGAAAAATCCAATGAGGAGAAGAAAAGCAAAGCCAAAGAGTCCATCCCAAAATCCGACAAACAAGCAAAATGAACAAAAAACATTGAATTCAATTCTTTCTGATTTTAGAAACTGCATTAAAGAAGGGGTGCACCGGTCCTGGAGATACTGCAATACCAGGTCAATGCGTGGAGTGGACAGAGCAAGCTCTTTTTCCATCTCCCTGTTCTAAAAATCCATTTAATATATGGTCCCCAGATAGGGGACGTATCAGATATTAAACTGATAAGAACAGATACTACACTTGATCTTAGCCAAAAGGCCGAGAAGCGATAACCAGAATTGGTTTCAAACTACGGAGCCACCCAAGGATCCTGAAAAGTCCATTTGTGGAGATGAGCTCCTGGACTCCCGTTAAGAAGACATGTTGTCAACCTCTAGATCCCTTACATGCCTGCACTTTTCAGCTTGCTGCTGCTGCAATCCACGCGTTTTAGATCTGCATAACTCCACCTCTTTAAACACAGCACCTTCACCCCCTGCTGTTCCCACCCGCCTCAACACCGTTGGAAGGGAGGAGAACCAATTAAGGCGGGGGGTGGGGTGGAACGAGCAGCTGTCTACCCTTAGCAGGAGGGCTCCTGATTACATACCTCTCCTGCTGCTGCTGCTGCTGGCTGTCCAGCAGCAGACTGAAGGTGGCTGCTGCTGTGCACAGGTATATAAAGGCTCAGAGCCTATTATGACACGCGCAGCCAGCGTTCCATTGCCACATTCCATCTATTGCAGGCAGGATACCTGGCTGGCTGAATGTCGCTGAGAAGCTCACAGAGACCGCCATAAGCAACAGTTTAACAGAATGCCACAGACTAATCAACCAAACTTTTTGGGTTGGGTTCTCTTTTATAGTCTGCAGGCATTAAATGAAAGAAGTCAGTGTTCCAGCAGAAGGAGACAACGTTTCAGAAAAGGCATTGTAGCAAACCAAAAAAGAAATTTTAAGCGCAGCAGAGTAACCAGCGCACATACCTGTTAGCTCAGGTGAGTTTAAAAGGCTGCTGTTGATAACAAGGGCATTTGCTAAATAGATGGTGTGTGTGCAACAATATACTGAAAGGTCAATTATATTGTGCAGCTTATCTCACCACCTGTAGTTATTTAGGTGAAAGCTCCAAAATGCTTGCCTAATATGTCTGTTTATCCAAAAGGAAGTAAAAAGGGAGAGCTAGAAAGATAGCATTGCATCACATTACATGGCAATGCAATGCACAGTTGCTGAAGTTGAACCAAAATGAGCTTGTAATCTGGCTTCTGCAACTTTGAACATGAAAAATCCAATGAGGAGAAGAAAAGCAAAGCCAAAGAGTCCATCCCAAAATCCGACAAACAAGCAAAATGAACAAAAAACATTGAATTCAATTCTTTCTGATTTTAGAAACTGCATTAAAGAAGGGGTGCACCGGTCCTGGAGATACTGCAATACCAGGTCAATGCGTGGAGTGGACAGAGCAAGCTCTTTTTCCATCTCCCTGTTCTAAAAATCCATTTAATATATGGTCCCCAGATAGGGGACGTATCAGATATTAAACTGATAAGAACAGATACTACACTTGATCTTAGCCAAAAGGCCGAGAAGCGATAACCAGAATTGGTTTCAAACTACGGAGCCACCCAAGGATCCTGAAAAGTCCATTTGTGGAGATGAGCTCCTGGACTCCCGTTAAGAAGACATGTTGACAACCTCTAGATCCCTTACATGCCTGCACTTTTCGGCTTGCTGCTGCTGCAATCCACGCGTTTTAGATCTGCATAACTCCACCTCTTTAAACACAGCACCTTCACCCCCTGCTGTTCCCACCCGCCTCAACACCGTTGGAAGGGAGGAGAACCAATTAAGGCGGGGGGTGGGGTGGAAAGAGCAGCTGTCTACCCTTAGCAGGAGGGCTCCTGATTACATACCTCTCCTGCTGCTGCTGCTGCTGGCTGTCCAGCAGCAGACTGAAGGTGGCTGCTGCTGTGCACAGGTATATAAAGGCTCAGAGCCTATTATGACACGCGCAGCCAGCGTTCCATTGCCACATTCCATCTACTGCAGGCAGGATACCTGGCTGGCTGAATGTCGCTGAGAAGCTCACAGAGACCGCCATAAGCAACAGTTTAACAGAATGCCACAGACTAATCAACCAAACTTTTTGGGTTGGGTTCTCTTTTATAGTCTGCAGGCATTAAATGAAAGAAGTCAGTGTTCCAGCAGAAGGAGACAACGTTTCAGAAAAGGCATTGTAGCAAACCAAAAAAGAAATTTTAAGCGCAGCAGAGTAACCAGCGCACATACCTGTTAGCTCAGGTGAGTTTAAAAGGCTGCTGTTGATAACAAGGGCATTTGCTAAATAGATGGTGTGTGTGCAACAATATACTGAAAGGTCAATTATATTGTGCAGCTTATCTCACCACCTGTAGTTATTTAGGTGAAAGCTCCAAAATGCTTGCCTAATATGTCTGTTTATCCAAAAGGAAGTAAAAAGGGAGAGCTAGAAAGATAGCATTGCATCACATTACATGGCAATGCAATGCACAGTTGCTGAAGTTGAACCAAAATGAGCTTGTAATCTGGCTTCTGCAACTTTGAACATGAAAAATCCAATGAGGAGAAGAAAAGCAAAGCCAAAGAGTCCATCCCAAAATCCGACAAACAAGCAAAATGAACAAAAAACATTGAATTCAATTCTTTCTGATTTTAGAAACTGCATTAAAGAAGGGGTGCACCGGTCCTGGAGATACTGCAATACCAGGTCAATGCGTGGAGTGGACAGAGCAAGCTCTTTTTCCATCTCCCTGTTCTAAAAATCCATTTAATATATGGTCCCCAGATAGGGGACGTATCAGATATTAAACTGATAAGAACAGATACTACACTTGATCTTAGCCAAAAGGCCGAGAAGCGATAACCAGAATTGGTTTCAAACTACGGAGCCACCCAAGGATCCTGAAAAGTCCATTTGTGGAGATGAGCTCCTGGACTCCCGTTAAGAAGACATGTTGACAACCTCTAGATCCCTTACATGCCTGCACTTTTCGGCTTGCTGCTGCTGCAATCCACGCGTTTTAGATCTGCATAACTCCACCTCTTTAAACACAGCACCTTCACCCCCTGCTGTTCCCACCCGCCTCAACACCGTTGGAAGGGAGGAGAACCAATTAAGGCGGGGGGTGGGGTGGAACGAGCAGCTGTCTACCCTTAGCAGGAGGGCTCCTGATTACATACCTCTCCTGCTGCTGCTGCTGCTGGCTGTCCAGCAGCAGACTGAAGGTGGCTGCTGCTGTGCACAGGTATATAAAGGCTCAGAGCCTATTATGACACGCGCAGCCAGCGTTCCATTGCCACATTCCATCTACTGCAGGCAGGATACCTGGCTGGCTGAATGTCGCTGAGAAGCTCACAGAGACCGCCATAAGCAACAGTTTAACAGAATGCCACAGACTAATCAACCAAACTTTTTGGGTTGGGTTCTCTTTTATAGTCTGCAGGCATTAAATGAAAGAAGTCAGTGTTCCAGCAGAAGGAGACAACGTTTCAGAAAAGGCATTGTAGCAAACCAAAAAAGAAATTTTAAGCGCAGCAGAGTAACCAGCGCACATACCTGTTAGCTCAGGTGAGTTTAAAAGGCTGCTGTTGATAACAAGGGCATTTGCTAAATAGATGGTGTGTGTGCAACAATATACTGAAAGGTCAATTATATTGTGCAGCTTATCTCACCACCTGTAGTTATTTAGGTGAAAGCTCCAAAATGCTTGCCTAATATGTCTGTTTATCCAAAAGGAAGTAAAAAGGGAGAGCTAGAAAGATAGCATTGCATCACATTACATGGCAATGCAATGCACAGTTGCTGAAGTTGAACCAAAATGAGCTTGTAATCTGGCTTCTGCAACTTTGAACATGAAAAATCCAATGAGGAGAAGAAAAGCAAAGCCAAAGAGTCCATCCCAAAATCCGACAAACAAGCAAAATGAACAAAAAACATTGAATTCAATTCTTTCTGATTTTAGAAACTGCATTAAAGAAGGGGTGCACCGGTCCTGGAGATACTGCAATACCAGGTCAATGCGTGGAGTGGACAGAGCAAGCTCTTTTTCCATCTCCCTGTTCTAAAAATCCATTTAATATATGGTCCCCAGATAGGGGACGTATCAGATATTAAACTGATAAGAACAGATTTTTTTTTTTTTTTTTTTTTTTTTTTTTTTTCCACTCAGATTACAAGTCCCATATTTACGATTTCATGCTTTGCAATGATTTCCAAATGGTATTAGGTTGTTATCCATCATTGTGGGTCATATATCCATTTTTCCAATCTTATTTTATATATATATACGTTTATATTATCACAATACAGTTATTCCATATTCTTTACATCACAACATTACAATCTTTACCATTACGATTTAAGGCAACATTCCTCTCTTCAGGCCATATGCTGCCAAGGCATTCAAAAGCCTTCCATCCAGAAACCGACCATCCCAAGCTTCTTCTACCTCTTTAGCCAACGACTGAGGTATTCTGTAAGTTGAAAAAAAACGATGCATATCGCTATAAATGTTATTCCACACTTTGCGCCTTAGACTAGCCTGACTCCCCCCTTCACAACTCTCTAGCATTTTCAACACTTCTTGTCTCTCCTCCATCTCCCTCATATTTTTTTCTGAAACATCCTTTGCTTTACTAGAGTCCTTCCCAGATGACAAAACTCCTTCAATTTCTTCTCTGGCTTCACATGCGACATCCTCTCTTTCTTCTTCACTAGTTTCTTCACCCTCCTCCTCCTCTTCCATATTACTTACAGCACCTTCCTTTTCATCCTGACTGGAGGACTCACTTTCCTCCTGATCTTCTGACTCCCTATCCACCTCCACTTCTTCTTCCAAGCTAGTATTTTCAATCTCAACGCCTGTGATATCACTCTCAGTATCTTCTTCCATATGATCACCTTCTTTTCTTATATCTCTTATTTGTTCCTCCTTCTTTTGAGATATGTTCTCTTCCGTTTCATCATGGGGGGCAGCTTCAGACTCTTCTTCATTTCCATCTTCCTTGTCAACTGACTTCTCCTCCCTTTTATTGACAGGACAGCAATCATATAAATGACCACTGCCACCACATAGATTACATTTCTTACTTTTTTCACAATTCTCTGCCTTATGTCCCACTTCTTCACACTTGGCACACCACTGTAATGTACAGGAATCCTTTTCATGGCCATACTGTTTACAACGCCTACAAAACTTCGGCATACCTGTAAAGAACATATCTCCATTAACTGTCCCGATTTTGAATCTACTTGGTGGGAGTACCACAACACCATCCGAACTTTCCTTGAACTTGACCAGGAACCTCCACCTTGTGGTCCAAAAACCATATCGGTTAAACATTTTGCCAGCAGAACTCACTTTCTCACAGTACCGGGATAAAAAGGTCATGATCTCTTCTTCCAATATGAAAGGACTATACATCCTTATTACTATTAGCCTTTCCTTCCTAGGAAAATGCGACACAAAAAAAACACCTTCAAGTATCGAATCTTCCTTCACTAGATCCATTCTCTTCCAAAAGTCAGAAAAGATATCTTCTGAACAAAAAATAACATCATATATCCCTCTCTTCGGGAACTCCAACATAGACAAAACTTGTTCCATTTGAACTTCCAATAGTCCAAACAAAATCTTCTCTACCAAAAAAAACAAGCCAGACTTCTTCTTCTCTGGATCCAAAAAAATAAACCGCACTGCATTCTTCAGTCTTGAAAAAACTGGGACCTCTTCACAGGTCAGCATATTTGGGCTTCTCCCGTCCATATCTTCACACCAAACGTGGCAAAAATCCTCCTCGCCTACTTAAAAAAAGCAGGCAGGCTGATCGCCCCTCGTTGCCCAGGGACTAATCTGGCTCCCCAAAAGCAGCAAGGGGGTGAAGCCGCACTGCTACATGCAGCGATCCCCCGAGGCCAAGGAGCCGGGTACCCAAGGCACCTCTCAGCCAAGACCAAGGCAGCAACCGGTAGATCACTGCACTTGATCTTAGCCAAAAGGCCGAGAAGCGATAACCAGAATTGGTTTCAAACTACGGAGCCACCCAAGGATCCTGAAAAGTCCATTTGTGGAGATGAGCTCCTGGACTCCCGTTAAGAAGACATGTTGTCAACCTCTAGATTCCTTACATGCCTGCACTTTTCGGCTTGCTGCTGCTGCAATCCACGCGTTTTAGATCTGCATAACTCCACCTCTTTAAACACAGCACCTTCACCCCCTGCTGTTCCCACCAGCCTCAACACCGTTGGAAGGGAGGAGAACCAATTAAGGCGGGGGGTGGGGTGGAACGAGCAGCTGTCTACCCTTAGCAGGAGGGCTCCTGATTACATACCTCTCCTGCTGCTGCTGCTGGCTGTCCAGCAGCAGACTGAAGGTGGCTGCTGCTGTGCACAGGTATATAAAGGCTCAGAGCCTATTATGACACGCGCAGCCAGCGTTCCATTGCCACATTCCATCTACTGCAGGCAGGATACCTGGCTGGCTGAATGTCGCTGAGAAGCTCACAGAGACCGCCATAAGCAACAGTTTAACAGAATGCCACAGACTAATCAATCAAACTTTTTGGGTTGGGTTCTCTTTTATAGTCTGCAGGCATTAAATGAAAGAAGTCAGTGTTCCAGCAGAAGGAGACAACGTTTCAGAAAAGGCATTGTAGCAAACCAAAAAAGAAATTTTAAGCGCAGCAGAGTAACCAGCGCACATACCTGTTAGCTCAGGTGAGTTTAAAAGGCTGCTGTTGATAACAAGGGCATTTGCTAAATAGATGGTGTGTGTGCAACAATATACTGAAAGGTCAATTATATTGTGCAGCTTATCTCACCACCTGTAGTTATTTAGGTGAAAGCTCCAAAATGCTTGCCTAATATGTCTGTTTATCCAAAAGGAAGTAAAAAGGGAGAGCTAGAAAGATAGCATTGCATCACATTACATGGCAATGCAATGCACAGTTGCTGAAGTTGAACCAAAATGAGCTTGTAATCTGGCTTCTGCAACTTTGAACATGAAAAATCCAATGAGGAGAAGAAAAGCAAAGCCAAAGAGTCCATCCCAAAATCCGACAAGCAAAATGAACAAAAAACATTGAATTCAATTCTTTCTGATTTTAGAAACTGCATTAAAGAAGGGGTGCACCGGTCCTGGAGATACTGCAATACCAGGTCAATGCGTGGAGTGGACAGAGCAAGCTCTTTTTCCATCTCCCTGTTCTAAAAATCCATTTAATATATGGTCCCCAGATAGGGGACGTATCAGATATTAAACTGATAAGAACAGATACTACACTTGATCTTAGCCAAAAGGCCGAGAAGCGATAACCAGAATTGGTTTCAAACTACGGAGCCACCCAAGGATCCTGAAAAGTCCATTTGTGGAGATGAGCTCCTGGACTCCCGTTAAGAAGACATGTTGTCAACCTCTAGATCCCTTACATGCCTGCACTTTTCGGCTTGCTGCTGCTGCAATCCACGCGTTTTAGATCTGCATAACTCCACCTCTTTAAACACAGCACCTTCACCCCCTGCTGTTCCCACCCGCCTCAACACCGTTGGAAGGGAGGAGAACCAATTAAGGCGGGGGGTGGGGTGGAACGAGCAGCTGTCTACCCTTAGCAAGAGGGCTCCTGATTACATACCTCTCCTGCTGCTGCTGCTGCTGGCTGTCCAGCAGCAGACTGAAGGTGGCTGCTGCTGTGCACAGGTATATAAAGGCTCAGAGCCTATTATGACACGCGCAGCCAGCGTTCCATTGCCACATTCCATCTACTGCAGGCAGGATACCTGGCTGGCTGAATGTCGCTGAGAAGCTCACAGAGACCGCCATAAGCAACAGTTTTACAGAATGCCACAGACTAATCAACCAAACTTTTTGGGTTGGGTTCTCTTTTATAGTCTGCAGGCATTAAATGAAAGAAGTCAGTGTTCCAGCAGAAGGAGACAACGTTTCAGAAAAGGCATTGTAGCAAACCAAAAAAGAAATTTTAAGCGCAGCAGAGTAACCAGCGCACATACCTGTTAGCTCAGGTGAGTTTAAAAGGCTGCTGTTGATAACAAGGGCATTTGCTAAATAGATGGTGTGTGTGCAACAATATACTGAAAGGTCAATTATATTGTGCAGCTTATCTCACCACCTGTAGTTATTTAGGTGAAAGCTCCAAAATGCTTGCCTAATATGTCTGTTTATCCAAAAGGAAGTAAAAAGGGAGAGCTAGAAAGATAGCATTGCATCACATTACATGGCAATGCAATGCACAGTTGCTGAAGTTGAACCAAAATGAGCTTGTAATCTGGCTTCTGCAACTTTGAACATGAAAAATCCAATGAGGAGAAGAAAAGCAAAGCCAAAGAGTCCATCCCAAAATCCGACAAACAAGCAAAATGAACAAAAAACATTGAATTCAATTCTTTCTGATTTTAGAAACTGCATTAAAGAAGGGGTGCACCGGTCCTGGAGATACTGCAATACCAGGTCAATGCGTGGAGTGGACAGAGCAAGCTCTTTTTCCATCTCCCTGTTCTAAAAATCCATTTAATATATGGTCCCCAGATAGGGGACGTATCAGATATTAAACTGATAAGAACAGATACTACACTTGATCTTAGCCAAAAGGCCGAGAAGCGATAACCAGAATTGGTTTCAAACTACGGAGCCACCCAAGGATCCTGAAAAGTCCATTTGTGGAGATGAGCTCCTGGACTCCCGTTAAGAAGACATGTTGTCAACCTCTAGATCCCTTACATGCCTGCACTTTTCGGCTTGCTGCTGCTGCAATCCACGCGTTTTAGATCTGCATAACTCCACCTCTTTAAACACAGCACCTTCACCCCCTGCTGTTCCCACCCGCCTCAACACCGTTGGAAGGGAGGAGAACCAATTAAGGCGGGGGGTGGGGTGGAACGAGCAGCTGTCTACCCTTAGCAGGAGGGCTCCTGATTACATACCTCTCCTGCTGCTGCTGCTGCTGGCTGTCCAGCAGCAGACTGAAGGTGGCTGCTGCTGTGCACAGGTATATAAAGGCTCAGAGCCTATTATGACACGCGCAGCCAGCGTTCCATTGCCACATTCCATCTACTGCAGGCAGGATACCTGGCTGGCTGAATGTCGCTGAGAAGCTCACAGAGACCGCCATAAGCAACAGTTTAACAGAATGCCACAGACTAATCAACCAAACTTTTTGGGTTGGGTTCTCTTTTATAGTCTGCAGGCATTAAATGAAAGAAGTCAGTGTTCCAGCAGAAGGAGACAACGTTTCAGAAAAGGCATTGTAGCAAACCAAAAAAGAAATTTTAAGCGCAGCAGAGTAACCAGCGCACATACCTGTTAGCTCAGGTGAGTTTAAAAGGCTGCTGTTGATAACAAGGGCATTTGCTAAATAGATGGTGTGTGTGCAACAATATACTGAAAGGTCAATTATATTGTGCAGCTTATCTCACCACCTGTAGTTATTTAGGTGAAAGCTCCAAAATGCTTGCCTAATATGTCTGTTTATCCAAAAGGAAGTAAAAAGGGAGAGCTAGAAAGATAGCATTGCATCACATTACATGGCAATGCAATGCACAGTTGCTGAAGTTGAACCAAAATGAGCTTGTAATCTGGCTTCTGCAACTTTGAACATGAAAAATCCAATGAGGAGAAGAAAAGCAAAGCCAAAGAGTCCATCCCAAAATCCGACAAACAAGCAAAATGAACAAAATACATTGAATTCAATTCTTTCTGATTTTAGAAACTGCATTAAAGAAGGGGTGCACCGGTCCTGGAGATACTGCAATACCAGGTCAATGCGTGGAGTGGACAGAGCAAGCTCTTTTTCCATCTCCCTGTTCTAAAAATCCATTTAATATATGGTCCCCAGATAGGGGACGTATCAGATATTAAACTGATAAGAACAGATACTACACTTGATCTTAGCCAAAAGGCCGAGAAGCGATAACCAGAATTGGTTTCAAACTACGGAGCCACCCAAGGATCCTGAAAAGTCCATTTGTGGAGATGAGCTCCTGGACTCCCGTTAAGAAGACATGTTGTCAACCTCTAGATCCCTTACATGCCTGCACTTTTCGGCTTGCTGCTGCTGCAATCCACGCGTTTTAGATCTGCATAACTCCACCTCTTTAAACACAGCACCTTCACCCCCTGCTGTTCCCACCCGCCTCAACACCGTTGGAAGGGAGGAGAACCAATTAAGGCGGGGGGTGGGGTGGAACGAGCAGCTGTCTACCCTTAGCAGGAGGGCTCCTGATTACATACCTCTCCTGCTGCTGCTGCTGCTGCTGGCTGTCCAGCAGCAGACTGAAGGTGGCTGCTGCTGTGCACAGGTATATAAAGGCTCAGAGCCTATTATGACACGCGCAGCCAGCGTTCCATTGCCACATTCCATCTACTGCAGGCAGGATACCTGGCTGGCTGAATGTCGCTGAGAAGCTCACAGAGACCGCCATAAGCAACAGTTTAACAGAATGCCACAGACTAATCAACCAAACTTTTTGGGTTGGGTTCTCTTTTATAGTCTGCAGGCATTAAATGAAAGAAGTCAGTGTTCCAGCAGAAGGAGACAACGTTTCAGAAAAGGCATTGTAGCAAACCAAAAAAGAAATTTTAAGCGCAGCAGAGTAACCAGCGCACATACCTGTTAGCTGAGGTGAGTTTAAAAGGCTGCTGTTGATAACAAGGGCATTTGCTAAATAGATGGTGTGTGTGCAACAATATACTGAAAGGTCAATTATATTGTGCAGCTTATCTCACCACCTGTAGTTATTTAGGTGAAAGCTCCAAAATGCTTGCCTAATATGTCTGTTTATCCAAAAGGAAGTAAAAAGGGAGAGCTAGAAAGATAGCATTGCATCACATTACATGGCAATGCAATGCACAGTTGCTGAAGTTGAACCAAAATGAGCTTGTAATCTGGCTTCTGCAACTTTGAACATGAAAAATCCAATGAGGAGAAGAAAAGCAAAGCCAAAGAGTCCATCCCAAAATCCGACAAACAAGCAAAATGAACAAAAAACATTGAATTCAATTCTTTCTGATTTTAGAAACTGCATTAAAGAAGGGGTGCACCGGTCCTGGAGATACTGCAATACCAGGTCAATGCGTGGAGTGGACAGAGCAAGCTCTTTTTCCATCTCCCTGTTCTAAAAATCCATTTAATATATGGTCCCCAGATAGGGGACGTATCAGATATTAAACTGATAAGAACAGATACTACACTTGATCTTAGCCAAAAGGCCGAGAAGCGATAACCAGAATTGGTTTCAAACTACGGAGCCACCCAAGGATCCTGAAAAGTCCATTTGTGGAGATGAGCTCCTGGACTCCCGTTAAGAAGACATGTTGTCAACCTCTAGATCCCTTACATGCCTGCACTTTTCGGCTTGCTGCTGCTGCAATCCACGCGTTTTAGATCTGCATAACTCCACCTCTTTAAACACAGCACCTTCACCCCCTGCTGTTCCCACCCGCCTCAACACCGTTGGAAGCGAGGAGAACCAATTAAGGCGGGGGGTGGGGTGGAACGAGCAGCTGTCTACCCTTAGCAGGAGGGCTCCTGATTACATACCTCTCCTGCTGCTGCTGCTGCTGGCTGTCCAGCAGCAGACTGAAGGTGGCTGCTGCTGTGCACAGGTATATAAAGGCTCAGAGCCTATTATGACACGCGCAGCCAGCGTTCCATTGCCACATTCCATCTACTGCAGGCAGGATACCTGGCTGGCTGAATGTCGCTGAGAAGCTCACAGAGACCGCCATAAGCAACAGTTTAACAGAATGCCACAGACTAATCAACCAAACTTTTTGGGTTGGGTTCTCTTTTATAGTCTGCAGGCATTAAATGAAAGAAGTCAGTGTTCCAGCAGAAGGAGACAACGTTTCAGAAAAGGCATTGTAGCAAACCAAAAAAGAAATTTTAAGCGCAGCAGAGTAACCAGCGCACATACCTGTTAGCTCAGGTGAGTTTAAAAGGCTGCTGTTGATAACAAGGGCATTTGCTAAATAGATGGTGTGTGTGCAACAATATACTGAAAGGTCAATTATATTGTGCAGCTTATCTCACCACCTGTAGTTATTTAGGTGAAAGCTCCAAAATGCTTGCCTAATATGTCTGTTTATCCAAAAGGAAGTAAAAAGGGAGAGCTAGAAAGATAGCATTGCATCACATTACATGGCAATGCAATGCACAGTTGCTGAAGTTGAACCAAAATGAGCTTGTAATCTGGCTTCTGCAACTTTGAACATGAAAAATCCAATGAGGAGAAGAAAAGCAAAGCCAAAGAGTCCATCCCAAAATCCGACAAACAAGCAAAATGAACAAAAAACATTGAATTCAATTCTTTCTGATTTTAGAAACTGCATTAAAGAAGGGGTGCACCGGTCCTGGAGATACTGCAATACCAGGTCAATGCGTGGAGTGGACAGAGCAAGCTCTTTTTCCATCTCCCTGTTCTAAAAATCCATTTAATATATGGTCCCCAGATAGGGGACGTATCAGATATTAAACTGATAAGAACAGATACTACACTTGATCTTAGCCAAAAGGCCGAGAAGCGATAACCAGAATTGGTTTCAAACTACGGAGCCACCCAAGGATCCTGAAAAGTCCATTTGTGGAGATGAGCTCCTGGACTCCCGTTAAGAAGACATGTTGTCAACCTCTAGATCCCTTACATGCCTGCACTTTTCGGCTTGCTGCTGCTGCAATCCACGCGTTTTAGATCTGCATAACTCCACCTCTTTAAACACAGCACCTTCACCCCCTGCTGTTCCCACCCGCCTCAACACCGTTGGAAGGGAGGAGAACCAATTAAGGCGGGGGGTGGGGTGGAACGAGCAGCTGTCTACCCTTAGCAGGAGGGCTCCTGATTACATACCTCTCCTGCTGCTGCTGCTGCTGGCTGTCCAGCAGCAGACTGAAGGTGGCTGCTGCTGTGCACAGGTATATAAAGGCTCAGAGCCTATTATGACACGCGCAGCCAGCGTTCCATTGCCACATTCCATCTACTGCAGGCAGGATACCTGGCTGGCTGAATGTCGCTGAGAAGCTCACAGAGACCGCCATAAGCAACAGTTTAACAGAATGCCACAGACTAATCAACCAAACTTTTTGGGTTGGGTTCTCTTTTATAGTCTGCAGGCATTAAATGAAAGAAGTCAGTGTTCCAGCAGAAGGAGACAACGTTTCAGAAAAGGCATTGTAGCAAACCAAAAAAGAAATTTTAAGCGCAGCAGAGTAACCAGCGCACATACCTGTTAGCTCAGGTGAGTTTAAAAGGCTGCTGTTGATAACAAGGGCATTTGCTAAATAGATGGTGTGTGTGCAACAATATACTGAAAGGTCAATTATATTGTGCAGCTTATCTCACCACCTGTAGTTATTTAGGTGAAAGCTCCAAAATGCTTGCCTAATATGTCTGTTTATCCAAAAGGAAGTAAAAAGGGAGAGCTAGAAAGATAGCATTGCATCACATTACATGGCAATGCAATGCACAGTTGCTGAAGTTGAACCAAAATGAGCTTGTAATCTGGCTTCTGCAACTTTGAACATGAAAAATCCAATGAGGAGAAGAAAAGCAAAGCCAAAGAGTCCATCCCAAAATCCGACAAACAAGCAAAATGAACAAAAAACATTGAATTCAATTCTTTCTGATTTTAGAAACTGCATTAAAGAAGGGGTGCACCGGTCCTGGAGATACTGCAATACCAGGTCAATGCGTGGAGTGGACAGAGCAAGCTCTTTTTCCATCTCCCTGTTCTAAAAATCCATTTAATATATGGTCCCCAGATAGGGGACGTATCAGATATTAAACTGATAAGAACAGATACTACACTTGATCTTAGCCAAAAGGCCGAGAAGCGATAACCAGAATTGGTTTCAAACTACGGAGCCACCCAAGGATCCTGAAAAGTCCATTTGTGGAGATGAGCTCCTGGACTCCCGTTAAGAAGACATGTTGTCAACCTCTAGATCCCTTACATGCCTGCACTTTTCAGCTTGCTGCTGCTGCAATCCACGCGTTTTAGATCTGCATAACTCCACCTCTTTAAACACAGCACCTTCACCCCCTGCTGTTCCCACCCGCCTCAACACCGTTGGAAGGGAGGAGAACCAATTAAGGCGGGGGGTGGGGTGGAACGAGCAGCTGTCTACCCTTAGCAGGAGGGCTCCTGATTACATACCTCTCCTGCTGCTGCTGCTGCTGGCTGTCCAGCAGCAGACTGAAGGTGGCTGCTGCTGTGCACAGGTATATAAAGGCTCAGAGCCTATTATGACACGCGCAGCCAGCGTTCCATTGCCACATTCCATCTATTGCAGGCAGGATACCTGGCTGGCTGAATGTCGCTGAGAAGCTCACAGAGACCGCCATAAGCAACAGTTTAACAGAATGCCACAGACTAATCAACCAAACTTTTTGGGTTGGGTTCTCTTTTATAGTCTGCAGGCATTAAATGAAAGAAGTCAGTGTTCCAGCAGAAGGAGACAACGTTTCAGAAAAGGCATTGTAGCAAACCAAAAAAGAAATTTTAAGCGCAGCAGAGTAACCAGCGCACATACCTGTTAGCTCAGGTGAGTTTAAAAGGCTGCTGTTGATAACAAGGGCATTTGCTAAATAGATGGTGTGTGTGCAACAATATACTGAAAGGTCAATTATATTGTGCAGCTTATCTCACCACCTGTAGTTATTTAGGTGAAAGCTCCAAAATGCTTGCCTAATATGTCTGTTTATCCAAAAGGAAGTAAAAAGGGAGAGCTAGAAAGATAGCATTGCATCACATTACATGGCAATGCAATGCACAGTTGCTGAAGTTGAACCAAAATGAGCTTGTAATCTGGCTTCTGCAACTTTGAACATGAAAAATCCAATGAGGAGAAGAAAAGCAAAGCCAAAGAGTCCATCCCAAAATCCGACAAACAAGCAAAATGAACAAAAAACATTGAATTCAATTCTTTCTGATTTTAGAAACTGCATTAAAGAAGGGGTGCACCGGTCCTGGAGATACTGCAATACCAGGTCAATGCGTGGAGTGGACAGAGCAAGCTCTTTTTCCATCTCCCTGTTCTAAAAATCCATTTAATATATGGTCCCCAGATAGGGGACGTATCAGATATTAAACTGATAAGAACAGATACTACACTTGATCTTAGCCAAAAGGCCGAGAAGCGATAACCAGAATTGGTTTCAAACTACGGAGCCACCCAAGGATCCTGAAAAGTCCATTTGTGGAGATGAGCTCCTGGACTCCCGTTAAGAAGACATGTTGACAACCTCTAGATCCCTTACATGCCTGCACTTTTCGGCTTGCTGCTGCTGCAATCCACGCGTTTTAGATCTGCATAACTCCACCTCTTTAAACACAGCACCTTCACCCCCTGCTGTTCCCACCCGCCTCAACACCGTTGGAAGGGAGGAGAACCAATTAAGGCGGGGGGTGGGGTGGAAAGAGCAGCTGTCTACCCTTAGCAGGAGGGCTCCTGATTACATACCTCTCCTGCTGCTGCTGCTGCTGGCTGTCCAGCAGCAGACTGAAGGTGGCTGCTGCTGTGCACAGGTATATAAAGGCTCAGAGCCTATTATGACACGCGCAGCCAGCGTTCCATTGCCACATTCCATCTACTGCAGGCAGGATACCTGGCTGGCTGAATGTCGCTGAGAAGCTCACAGAGACCGCCATAAGCAACAGTTTAACAGAATGCCACAGACTAATCAACCAAACTTTTTGGGTTGGGTTCTCTTTTATAGTCTGCAGGCATTAAATGAAAGAAGTCAGTGTTCCAGCAGAAGGAGACAACGTTTCAGAAAAGGCATTGTAGCAAACCAAAAAAGAAATTTTAAGCGCAGCAGAGTAACCAGCGCACATACCTGTTAGCTCAGGTGAGTTTAAAAGGCTGCTGTTGATAACAAGGGCATTTGCTAAATAGATGGTGTGTGTGCAACAATATACTGAAAGGTCAATTATATTGTGCAGCTTATCTCACCACCTGTAGTTATTTAGGTGAAAGCTCCAAAATGCTTGCCTAATATGTCTGTTTATCCAAAAGGAAGTAAAAAGGGAGAGCTAGAAAGATAGCATTGCATCACATTACATGGCAATGCAATGCACAGTTGCTGAAGTTGAACCAAAATGAGCTTGTAATCTGGCTTCTGCAACTTTGAACATGAAAAATCCAATGAGGAGAAGAAAAGCAAAGCCAAAGAGTCCATCCCAAAATCCGACAAACAAGCAAAATGAACAAAAAACATTGAATTCAATTCTTTCTGATTTTAGAAACTGCATTAAAGAAGGGGTGCACCGGTCCTGGAGATACTGCAATACCAGGTCAATGCGTGGAGTGGACAGAGCAAGCTCTTTTTCCATCTCCCTGTTCTAAAAATCCATTTAATATATGGTCCCCAGATAGGGGACGTATCAGATATTAAACTGATAAGAACAGATACTACACTTGATCTTAGCCAAAAGGCCGAGAAGCGATAACCAGAATTGGTTTCAAACTACGGAGCCACCCAAGGATCCTGAAAAGTCCATTTGTGGAGATGAGCTCCTGGACTCCCGTTAAGAAGACATGTTGACAACCTCTAGATCCCTTACATGCCTGCACTTTTCGGCTTGCTGCTGCTGCAATCCACGCGTTTTAGATCTGCATAACTCCACCTCTTTAAACACAGCACCTTCACCCCCTGCTGTTCCCACCCGCCTCAACACCGTTGGAAGGGAGGAGAACCAATTAAGGCGGGGGGTGGGGTGGAACGAGCAGCTGTCTACCCTTAGCAGGAGGGCTCCTGATTACATACCTCTCCTGCTGCTGCTGCTGCTGGCTGTCCAGCAGCAGACTGAAGGTGGCTGCTGCTGTGCACAGGTATATAAAGGCTCAGAGCCTATTATGACACGCGCAGCCAGCGTTCCATTGCCACATTCCATCTACTGCAGGCAGGATACCTGGCTGGCTGAATGTCGCTGAGAAGCTCACAGAGACCGCCATAAGCAACAGTTTAACAGAATGCCACAGACTAATCAACCAAACTTTTTGGGTTGGGTTCTCTTTTATAGTCTGCAGGCATTAAATGAAAGAAGTCAGTGTTCCAGCAGAAGGAGACAACGTTTCAGAAAAGGCATTGTAGCAAACCAAAAAAGAAATTTTAAGCGCAGCAGAGTAACCAGCGCACATACCTGTTAGCTCAGGTGAGTTTAAAAGGCTGCTGTTGATAACAAGGGCATTTGCTAAATAGATGGTGTGTGTGCAACAATATACTGAAAGGTCAATTATATTGTGCAGCTTATCTCACCACCTGTAGTTATTTAGGTGAAAGCTCCAAAATGCTTGCCTAATATGTCTGTTTATCCAAAAGGAAGTAAAAAGGGAGAGCTAGAAAGATAGCATTGCATCACATTACATGGCAATGCAATGCACAGTTGCTGAAGTTGAACCAAAATGAGCTTGTAATCTGGCTTCTGCAACTTTGAACATGAAAAATCCAATGAGGAGAAGAAAAGCAAAGCCAAAGAGTCCATCCCAAAATCCGACAAACAAGCAAAATGAACAAAAAACATTGAATTCAATTCTTTCTGATTTTAGAAACTGCATTAAAGAAGGGGTGCACCGGTCCTGGAGATACTGCAATACCAGGTCAATGCGTGGAGTGGACAGAGCAAGCTCTTTTTCCATCTCCCTGTTCTAAAAATCCATTTAATATATGGTCCCCAGATAGGGGACGTATCAGATATTAAACTGATAAGAACAGATACTACACTTGATCTTAGCCAAAAGGCCGAGAAGCGATAACCAGAATTGGTTTCAAACTACGGAGCCACCCAAGGATCCTGAAAAGTCCATTTGTGGAGATGAGCTCCTGGACTCCCGTTAAGAAGACATGTTGACAACCTCTAGATCCCTTACATGCCTGCACTTTTCGGCTTGCTGCTGCTGCAATCCACGCGTTTTAGATCTGCATAACTCCACCTCTTTAAACACAGCACCTTCACCCCCTGCTGTTCCCACCCGCCTCAACACCGTTGGAAGGGAGGAGAACCAATTAAGGCGGGGGGTGGGGTGGAACGAGCAGCTGTCTACCCTTAGCAGGAGGGCTCCTGATTACATACCTCTCCTGCTGCTGCTGCTGCTGGCTGTCCAGCAGCAGACTGAAGGTGGCTGCTGCTGTGCACAGGTATATAAAGGCTCAGAGCCTATTATGACACGCGCAGCCAGCGTTCCATTGCCACATTCCATCTACTGCAGGCAGGATACCTGGCTGGCTGAATGTCGCTGAGAAGCTCACAGAGACCGCCATAAGCAACAGTTTAACAGAATGCCACAGACTAATCAACCAAACTTTTTGGGTTGGGTTCTCTTTTATAGTCTGCAGGCATTAAATGAAAGAAGTCAGTGTTCCAGCAGAAGGAGACAACGTTTCAGAAAAGGCATTGTAGCAAACCAAAAAAGAAATTTTAAGCGCAGCAGAGTAACCAGCGCACATACCTGTTAGCTCAGGTGAGTTTAAAAGGCTGCTGTTGATAACAAGGGCATTTGCTAAATAGATGGTGTGTGTGCAACAATATACTGAAAGGTCAATTATATTGTGCAGCTTATCTCACCACCTGTAGTTATTTAGGTGAAAGCTCCAAAATGCTTGCCTAATATGTCTGTTTATCCAAAAGGAAGTAAAAAGGGAGAGCTAGAAAGATAGCATTGCATCACATTACATGGCAATGCAATGCACAGTTGCTGAAGTTGAACCAAAATGAGCTTGTAATCTGGCTTCTGCAACTTTGAACATGAAAAATCCAATGAGGAGAAGAAAAGCAAAGCCAAAGAGTTCATCCCAAAATCCGACAAACAAGCAAAATGAACAAAAAACATTGAATTCAATTCTTTCTGATTTTAGAAACTGCATTAAAGAAGGGGTGCACCGGTCCTGGAGATACTGCAATACCAGGTCAATGCGTGGAGTGGACAGAGCAAGCTCTTTTTCCATCTCCCTGTTCTAAAAATCCATTTAATATATGGTCCCCAGATAGGGGACGTATCAGATATTAAACTGATAAGAACAGATACTACACTTGATCTTAGCCAAAAGGCCGAGAAGCGATAACCAGAATTGGTTTCAAACTACGGAGCCACCCAAGGATCCTGAAAAGTCCATTTGTGGAGATGAGCTCCTGGACTCCCGTTAAGAAGACATGTTGACAACCTCTAGATCCCTTACATGCCTGCACTTTTCGGCTTGCTGCTGCTGCAATCCACGCGTTTTAGATCTGCATAACTCCACCTCTTTAAACACAGCACCTTCACCCCCTGCTGTTCCCACCCGCCTCAACACCGTTGGAAGGGAGGAGAACCAATTAAGGCGGGGGGTGGGGTGGAACGAGCAGCTGTCTACCCTTAGCAGGAGGGCTCCTGATTACATACCTCTCCTGCTGCTGCTGCTGCTGGCTGTCCAGCAGCAGACTGAAGGTGGCTGCTGCTGTGCACAGGTATATAAAGGCTCAGAGCCTATTATGACACGCGCAGCCAGCGTTCCATTGCCACATTCCATCTACTGCAGGCAGGATACCTGGCTGGCTGAATGTCGCTGAGAAGCTCACAGAGACCGCCATAAGCAACAGTTTAACAGAATGCCACAGACTAATCAACCAAACTTTTTGGGTTGGGTTCTCTTTTATAGTCTGCAGGCATTAAATGAAAGAAGTCAGTGTTCCAGCAGAAGGAGACAACGTTTCAGAAAAGGCATTGTAGCAAACCAAAAAAGAAATTTTAAGCGCAGCAGAGTAACCAGCGCACATACCTGTTAGCTCAGGTGAGTTTAAAAGGCTGCTGTTGATAACAAGGGCATTTGCTAAATAGATGGTGTGTGTGCAACAATATACTGAAAGGTCAATTATATTGTGCAGCTTATCTCACCACCTGTAGTTATTTAGGTGAAAGCTCCAAAATGCTTGCCTAATATGTCTGTTTATCCAAAAGGAAGTAAAAAGGGAGAGCTAGAAAGATAGCATTGCATCACATTACATGGCAATGCAATGCACAGTTGCTGAAGTTGAACCAAAATGAGCTTGTAATCTGGCTTCTGCAACTTTGAACATGAAAAATCCAATGAGGAGAAGAAAAGCAAAGCCAAAGAGTCCATCCCAAAATCCGACAAACAAGCAAAATGAACAAAAAACATTGAATTCAATTCTTTCTGATTTTAGAAACTGCATTAAAGAAGGGGTGCACCGGTCCTGGAGATACTGCAATACCAGGTCAATGCGTGGAGTGGACAGAGCAAGCTCTTTTTCCATCTCCCTGTTCTAAAAATCCATTTAATATATGGTCCCCAGATAGGGGACGTATCAGATATTAAACTGATAAGAACAGATACTACACTTGATCTTAGCCAAAAGGCCGAGAAGCGATAACCAGAATTGGTTTCAAACTACGGAGCCACCCAAGGATCCTGAAAAGTCCATTTGTGGAGATGAGCTCCTGGACTCCCGTTAAGAAGACATGTTGTCAACCTCTAGATCCCTTACATGCCTGCACTTTTCGGCTTGCTGCTGCTGCAATCCACGCGTTTTAGATCTGCATAACTCCACCTCTTTAAACACAGCACCTTCACCCCCTGCTGTTCCCACCCGCCTCAACACCGTTGGAAGGGAGGAGAACCAATTAAGGCGGGGGGTGGGGTGGAACGAGCAGCTGTCTACCCTTAGCAGGAGGGCTCCTGATTACATACCTCTCCTGCTGCTGCTGCTGCTGGCTGTCCAGCAGCAGACTGAAGGTGGCTGCTGCTGTGCACAGGTATATAAAGGCTCAGAGCCTATTATGACACGCGCAGCCAGCGTTCCATTGCCACATTCCATCTACTGCAGGCAGGATACCTGGCTGGCTGAATGTCGCTGAGAAGCTCACAGAGACCGCCATAAGCAACAGTTTAACAGAATGCCACAGACTAATCAACCAAACTTTTTGGGTTGGGTTCTCTTTTATAGTCTGCAGGCATTAAATGAAAGAAGTCAGTGTTCCAGCAGAAGGAGACAACGTTTCAGAAAAGGCATTGTAGCAAACCAAAAAAGAAATTTTAAGCGCAGCAGAGTAACCAGCGCACATACCTGTTAGCTCAGGTGAGTTTAAAAGGCTGCTGTTGATAACAAGGGCATTTGCTAAATAGATGGTGTGTGTGCAACAATATACTGAAAGGTCAATTATATTGTGCAGCTTATCTCACCACCTGTAGTTATTTAGGTGAAAGCTCCAAAATGCTTGCCTAATATGTCTGTTTATCCAAAAGGAAGTAAAAAGGGAGAGCTAGAAAGATAGCATTGCATCACATTACATGGCAATGCAATGCACAGTTGCTGAAGTTGAACCAAAATGAGCTTGTAATCTGGCTTCTGCAACTTTGAACATGAAAAATCCAATGAGGAGAAGAAAAGCAAAGCCAAAGAGTCCATCCCAAAATCCGACAAACAAGCAAAATGAACAAAAAACATTGAATTCAATTCTTTCTGATTTTAGAAACTGCATTAAAGAAGGGGTGCACCGGTCCTGGAGATACTGCAATACCAGGTCAATGCGTGGAGTGGACAGAGCAAGCTCTTTTTCCATCTCCCTGTTCTAAAAATCCATTTAATATATGGTCCCCAGATAGGGGACGTATCAGATATTAAACTGATAAGAACAGATTTTTTTTTTTTTATCGAAAGCCCGAATTCGTGTACAACACCCGAGTGCGCTTAAAAAAGTGACAAGTGCCACAAAAAAAAGTGCACTAGGATGCTGGTCTTCTTGAAACCCTCTCCAAAAGGAGAAGGGTCCCCCAAACCATTCCCCGTCCCTCCGAGCCAGAAGGCCACAGCGAGGCACAGGGACAAATAGCCACCTCCAGCCGGAGCCAGAGGCGACCCAATCTTACCCTCAATACCTGCCCGAGTTCTCACCCGAGCAAGGCACTGGGAGCCAAAGACCGTGCTCCCCTCCCGGAAGAGGGGAGCCAACAACGCTCTCCTCCCGAAAGAGGAGAGCCAGGGGGGTTCAGGGGGGAGCGGAACCTGATGGCCACACACTCCCCCCCTAGACCTGCCAAGAGAGGAACCCGTAAGGGAACCGCATCCCGACAAAATCCTAGTAAGGACGTGGACACACGTGAAAAAGTGGACACACAGTGACAAAAAAAAATTAAATAAATAGTGAAGGTTTCACAGTATAATACTGCCCGGACCTTCGATCGGGAATTGAAAAATTCCCCATCCTAAGGCCAGAAGGCCCGGAATAAGGGTGTGTGTGAAGAAAGAAATATTGAAGTGCTAGTGCAAATGTGCCATAAACTCAAGTGGGGTTCCCAATCCCAGTGAGTTAAGACACCCCAGGGTCACCACTCCTGGGGCACTTCACACTTCGGGCTTTCGATCTTCCCCGGCCCAATGGCGTCAATCCTGGGGGGCCATGCTTTCCACCAGATGACTATATTAGCCACCTGGCGTACTAACAAGCACCTAAACCCCAGTGTGCATAATGTATCAATCTACTAGGGCGGCCAACATCCAAAACCGCCTTTTCGAAAGATACTACACTTGATCTTAGCCAAAAGGCCGAGAAGCGATAACCAGAATTGGTTTCAAACTACGGAGCCACCCAAGGATCCTGAAAAGTCCATTTGTGGAGATGAGCTCCTGGACTCCCGTTAAGAAGACATGTTGTCAACCTCTAGATCCCTTACATGCCTGCACTTTTCGGCTTGCTGCTGCTGCAATCCACGCGTTTTAGATCTGCATAACTCCACCTCTTTAAACACAGCACCTTCACCCCCTGCTGTTCCCACCCGCCTCAACACCGTTGGAAGGGAGGAGAACCAATTAAGGCGGGGGGTGGGGTGGAACGAGCAGCTGTCTACCCTTAGCAGGAGGGCTCCTGATTACATACCTCTCCTGCTGCTGCTGCTGCTGGCTGTCCAGCAGCAGACTGAAGGTGGCTGCTGCTGTGCACAGGTATATAAAGGCTCAGAGCCTATTATGACATGCGCAGCCAGCGTTCCATTGCCACATTCCATCTACTGCAGGCAGGATACCTGGCTGGCTGAATGTCGCTGAGAAGCTCACAGAGACCGCCATAAGCAACAGTTTAACAGAATGCCACAGACTAATCAACCAAACTTTTTGGGTTGGGTTCTCTTTTATAGTCTGCAGGCATTAAATGAAAGAAGTCAGTGTTCCAGCAGAAGGAGACAACGTTTCAGAAAAGGCATTGTAGCAAACCAAAAAAGAAATTTTAAGCGCAGCAGAGTAACCAGCGCACATACCTGTTAGCTCAGGTGAGTTTAAAAGGCTGCTGTTGATAACAAGGGCATTTGCTAAATAGATGGTGTGTGTGCAACAATATACTGAAAGGTCAATTATATTGTGCAGCTTATCTCACCACCTGTAGTTATTTAGGTGAAAGCTCCAAAATGCTTGCCTAATATGTCTGTTTATCCAAAAGGAAGTAAAAAGGGAGAGCTAGAAAGATAGCATTGCATCACATTACATGGCAATGCAATGCACAGTTGCTGAAGTTGAACCAAAATGAGCTTGTAATCTGGCTTCTGCAACTTTGAACATGAAAAATCCAATGAGGAGAAGAAAAGCAAAGCCAAAGAGTCCATCCCAAAATCCGACAAACAAGCAAAATGAACAAAAAACATTGAATTCAATTCTTTCTGATTTTAGAAACTGCATTAAAGAAGGGGTGCACCGGTCCTGGAGATACTGCAATACCAGGTCAATGCGTGGAGTGGACAGAGCAAGCTCTTTTTCCATCTCCCTGTTCTAAAAATCCATTTAATATATGGTCCCCAGATAGGGGACGTATCAGATATTAAACTGATAAGAACAGATACTACACTTGATCTTAGCCAAAAGGCCGAGAAGCGATAACCAGAATTGGTTTCAAACTACGGAGCCACCCAAGGATCCTGAAAAGTCCATTTGTGGAGATGAGCTCCTGGACTCCCGTTAAGAAGACATGTTGTCAACCTCTAGATCCCTTACATGCCTGCACTTTTCGGCTTGCTGCTGCTGCAATCCACGCGTTTTAGATCTGCATAACTCCACCTCTTTAAACACAGCACCTTCACCCCCTGCTGTTCCCACCCGCCTCAACACCGTTGGAAGGGAGGAGAACCAATTAAGGCGGGGGGTGGGGTGGAACGAGCAGCTGTCTACCCTTAGCAGGAGGGCTCCTGATTACATACCTCTCCTGCTGCTGCTGGCTGTCCAGCAGCAGACTGAAGGTGGCTGCTGCTGTGCACAGGTATATAAAGGCTCAGAGCCTATTATGACACGCGCAGCCAGCGTTCCATTGCCACATTCCATCTACTGCAGGCAGGATACCTGGCTGGCTGAATGTCGCTGAGAAGCTCACAGAGACCGCCATAAGCAACAGTTTAACAGAATGCCACAGACTAATCAACCAAACTTTTTGGGTTGGGTTCTCTTTTATAGTCTGCAGGCATTAAATGAAAGAAGTCAGTGTTCCAGCAGAAGGAGACAACGTTTCAGAAAAGGCATTGTAGCAAACCAAAAAAGAAATTTTAAGCGCAGCAGAGTAACCAGCGCACATACCTGTTAGCTCAGGTGAGTTTAAAAGGCTGCTGTTGATAACAAGGGCATTTGCTAAATAGATGGTGTGTGTGCAACAATATACTGAAAGGTCAATTATATTGTGCAGCTTATCTCACCACCTGTAGTTATTTAGGTGAAAGCTCCAAAATGCTTGCCTAATATGTCTGTTTATCCAAAAGGAAGTAAAAAGGGAGAGCTAGAAAGATAGCATTGCATCACATTACATGGCAATGCAATGCACAGTTGCTGAAGTTGAACCAAAATGAGCTTGTAATCTGGCTTCTGCAACTTTGAACATGAAAAATCCAATGAGGAGAAGAAAAGCAAAGCCAAAGAGTCCATCCCAAAATCCGACAAACAAGCAAAATGAACAAAAAACATTGAATTCAATTCTTTCTGATTTTAGAAACTGCATTAAAGAAGGGGTGCACCGGTCCTGGAGATACTGCAATACCAGGTCAATGCGTGGAGTGGACAGAGCAAGCTCTTTTTCCATCTCCCTGTTCTAAAAATCCATTTAATATATGGTCCCCAGATAGGGGACGTATCAGATATTAAACTGATAAGAACAGATACTACACTTGATCTTAGCCAAAAGGCCGAGAAGCGATAACCAGAATTGGTTTCAAACTACGGAGCCACCCAAGGATCCTGAAAAGTCCATTTGTGGAGATGAGCTCCTGGACTCCCGTTAAGAAGACATGTTGTCAACCTCTAGATCCCTTACATGCCTGCACTTTTCGGCTTGCTGCTGCTGAAATCCACGCGTTTTAGATCTGCATAACTCCACCTCTTCAAACACAGCACCTTCACCCCCTGCTGTTCCCACCCGCCTCAACACCGTTGGAAGGGAGGAGAACCAATTAAGGCGGGGGGTGGGGTGGAACGAGCAGCTGTCTACCCTTAGCAGGAGGGCTCCTGATTACATACCTCTCCTGCTGCTGCTGCTGCTGGCTGTCCAGCAGCAGACTGAAGGTGGCTGCTGCTGTGCACAGGTATATAAAGGCTCAGAGCCTATTATGACACGCGCAGCCAGCGTTCCATTGCCACATTCCATCTACTGCAGGCAGGATACCTGGCTGGCTGAATGTCGCTGAGAAGCTCACAGAGACCGCCATAAGCAACAGTTTAACAGAATGCCACAGACTAATCAACCAAACTTTTTGGGTTGGGTTCTCTTTTATAGTCTGCAGGCATTAAATGAAAGAAGTCAGTGTTCCAGCAGAAGGAGACAACGTTTCAGAAAAGGCATTGTAGCAAACCAAAAAAGAAATTTTAAGCGCAGCAGAGTAACCAGCGCACATACCTGTTAGCTCAGGTGAGTTTAAAAGGCTGCTGTTGATAACAAGGGCATTTGCTAAATAGATGGTGTGTGTGCAACAATATACTGAAAGGTCAATTATATTGTGCAGCTTATCTCACCACCTGTAGTTATTTAGGTGAAAGCTCCAAAATGCTTGCCTAATATGTCTGTTTATCCAAAAGGAAGTAAAAAGGGAGAGCTAGAAAGATAGCATTGCATCACATTACATGGCAATGCAATGCACAGTTGCTGAAGTTGAACCAAAATGAGCTTGTAATCTGGCTTCTGCAACTTTGAACATGAAAAATCCAATGAGGAGAAGAAAAGCAAAGCCAAAGAGTCCATCCCAAAATCCGACAAACAAGCAAAATGAACAAAAAACATTGAATTCAATTCTTTCTGATTTTAGAAACTGCATTAAAGAAGGGGTGCACCGGTCCTGGAGATACTGCAATACCAGGTCAATGCGTGGAGTGGACAGAGCAAGCTCTTTTTCCATCTCCCTGTTCTAAAAATCCATTTAATATATGGTCCCCAGATAGGGGACGTATCAGATATTAAACTGATAAGAACAGATTTTTTTTTTTTTTTTTTTTTTTTTTTTTTTCCACTCAGATTACAAGTCCCATATTTACGATTTCATGCTTTGCAATGATTTCCAAATGGTATTAGGTTGTTATCCATCATTGTGGGTCATATATCCATTTTTCCAATCTTATTTTATATATATATACGTTTATATTATCACAATACAGTTATTCCATATTCTTTACATCACAACATTACAATCTTTACCATTACGATTTAAGGCAACATTCCTCTCTTCAGGCCATATGCTGCCAAGGCATTCAAAAGCCTTCCATCCAGAAACCGACCATCCCAAGCTTCTTCTACCTCTTTAGCCAACGACTGAGGTATTCTGTAAGTTGAAAAAAAACGATGCATATCGCTATAAATGTTATTCCACACTTTGCGCCTTAGACTAGCCTGACTCCCCCCTTCACAACTCTCTAGCATTTTCAACACTTCTTGTCTCTCCTCCATCTCCCTCATATTTTTTTCTGAAACATCCTTTGCTTTACTAGAGTCCTTCCCAGATGACAAAACTCCTTCAATTTCTTCTCTGGCTTCACATGCGACATCCTCTCTTTCTTCTTCACTAGTTTCTTCACCCTCCTCCTCCTCTTCCATATTACTTACAGCACCTTCCTTTTCATCCTGACTGGAGGACTCACTTTCCTCCTGATCTTCTGACTCCCTATCCACCTCCACTTCTTCTTCCAAGCTAGTATTTTCAATCTCAACGCCTGTGATATCACTCTCAGTATCTTCTTCCATATGATCACCTTCTTTTCTTATATCTCTTATTTGTTCCTCCTTCTTTTGAGATATGTTCTCTTCCGTTTCATCATGGGGGGCAGCTTCAGACTCTTCTTCATTTCCATCTTCCTTGTCAACTGACTTCTCCTCCCTTTTATTGACAGGACAGCAATCATATAAATGACCACTGCCACCACATAGATTACATTTCTTACTTTTTTCACAATTCTCTGCCTTATGTCCCACTTCTTCACACTTGGCACACCACTGTAATGTACAGGAATCCTTTTCATGGCCATACTGTTTACAACGCCTACAAAACTTCGGCATACCTGTAAAGAACATATCTCCATTAACTGTCCCGATTTTGAATCTACTTGGTGGGAGTACCACAACACCATCCGAACTTTCCTTGAACTTGACCAGGAACCTCCACCTCGTGGTCCAAAAACCATATCGGTTAAACATTTTGCCAGCAGAACTCACTTTCTCACAGTACCGGGATAAAAAGGTCATGATCTCTTCTTCCAATATGAAAGGACTATACATCCTTATTACTATTAGCCTTTCCTTCCTAGGAAAATGCGACACAAAAAAAACACCTTCAAGTATCGAATCTTCCTTCACTAGATCCATTCTCTTCCAAAAGTCAGAAAAGATATCTTCTGAACAAAAAATAACATCATATATCCCTCTCTTCGGGAACTCCAACATAGACAAAACTTGTTCCATTTGAACTTCCAATAGTCCAAACAAAATCTTCTCTACCAAAAAAAACAAGCCAGACTTCTTCTTCTCTGGATCCAAAAAAATAAACCGCACTGCATTCTTCAGTCTTGAAAAAACTGGGACCTCTTCACAGGTCAGCATATTTGGGCTTCTCCCGTCCATATCTTCACACCAAACGTGGCAAAAATCCTCCTCGCCTACTTAAAAAAAGCAGGCAGGCTGATCGCCCCTCGTTGCCCAGGGACTAATCTGGCTCCCCAAAAGCAGCAAGGGGGTGAAGCCGCACTGCTACATGCAGCGATCCCCCGAGGCCAAGGAGCCGGGTACCCAAGGCACCTCTCAGCCAAGACCAAGGCAGCAACCGGTAGATCACTGCACTTGATCTTAGCCAAAAGGCCGAGAAGCGATAACCAGAATTGGTTTCAAACTACGGAGCCACCCAAGGATCCTGAAAAGTCCATTTGTGGAGATGAGCTCCTGGACTCCCGTTAAGAAGACATGTTGTCAACCTCTAGATTCCTTACATGCCTGCACTTTTCGGCTTGCTGCTGCTGCAATCCACGCGTTTTAGATCTGCATAACTCCACCTCTTTAAACACAGCACCTTCACCCCCTGCTGTTCCCACCAGCCTCAACACCGTTGGAAGGGAGGAGAACCAATTAAGGCGGGGGGTGGGGTGGAACGAGCAGCTGTCTACCCTTAGCAGGAGGGCTCCTGATTACATACCTCTCCTGCTGCTGCTGCTGGCTGTCCAGCAGCAGACTGAAGGTGGCTGCTGCTGTGCACAGGTATATAAAGGCTCAGAGCCTATTATGACACGCGCAGCCAGCGTTCCATTGCCACATTCCATCTACTGCAGGCAGGATACCTGGCTGGCTGAATGTCGCTGAGAAGCTCACAGAGACCGCCATAAGCAACAGTTTAACAGAATGCCACAGACTAATCAATCAAACTTTTTGGGTTGGGTTCTCTTTTATAGTCTGCAGGCATTAAATGAAAGAAGTCAGTGTTCCAGCAGAAGGAGACAACGTTTCAGAAAAGGCATTGTAGCAAACCAAAAAAGAAATTTTAAGCGCAGCAGAGTAACCAGCGCACATACCTGTTAGCTCAGGTGAGTTTAAAAGGCTGCTGTTGATAACAAGGGCATTTGCTAAATAGATGGTGTGTGTGCAACAATATACTGAAAGGTCAATTATATTGTGCAGCTTATCTCACCACCTGTAGTTATTTAGGTGAAAGCTCCAAAATGCTTGCCTAATATGTCTGTTTATCCAAAAGGAAGTAAAAAGGGAGAGCTAGAAAGATAGCATTGCATCACATTACATGGCAATGCAATGCACAGTTGCTGAAGTTGAACCAAAATGAGCTTGTAATCTGGCTTCTGCAACTTTGAACATGAAAAATCCAATGAGGAGAAGAAAAGCAAAGCCAAAGAGTCCATCCCAAAATCCGACAAGCAAAATGAACAAAAAACATTGAATTCAATTCTTTCTGATTTTAGAAACTGCATTAAAGAAGGGGTGCACCGGTCCTGGAGATACTGCAATACCAGGTCAATGCGTGGAGTGGACAGAGCAAGCTCTTTTTCCATCTCCCTGTTCTAAAAATCCATTTAATATATGGTCCCCAGATAGGGGACGTATCAGATATTAAACTGATAAGAACAGATACTACACTTGATCTTAGCCAAAAGGCCGAGAAGCGATAACCAGAATTGGTTTCAAACTACGGAGCCACCCAAGGATCCTGAAAAGTCCATTTGTGGAGATGAGCTCCTGGACTCCCGTTAAGAAGACATGTTGTCAACCTCTAGATCCCTTACATGCCTGCACTTTTCGGCTTGCTGCTGCTGCAATCCACGCGTTTTAGATCTGCATAACTCCACCTCTTTAAACACAGCACCTTCACCCCCTGCTGTTCCCACCCGCCTCAACACCGTTGGAAGGGAGGAGAACCAATTAAGGCGGGGGGTGGGGTGGAACGAGCAGCTGTCTACCCTTAGCAAGAGGGCTCCTGATTACATACCTCTCCTGCTGCTGCTGCTGCTGGCTGTCCAGCAGCAGACTGAAGGTGGCTGCTGCTGTGCACAGGTATATAAAGGCTCAGAGCCTATTATGACACGCGCAGCCAGCGTTCCATTGCCACATTCCATCTACTGCAGGCAGGATACCTGGCTGGCTGAATGTCGCTGAGAAGCTCACAGAGACCGCCATAAGCAACAGTTTTACAGAATGCCACAGACTAATCAACCAAACTTTTTGGGTTGGGTTCTCTTTTATAGTCTGCAGGCATTAAATGAAAGAAGTCAGTGTTCCAGCAGAAGGAGACAACGTTTCAGAAAAGGCATTGTAGCAAACCAAAAAAGAAATTTTAAGCGCAGCAGAGTAACCAGCGCACATACCTGTTAGCTCAGGTGAGTTTAAAAGGCTGCTGTTGATAACAAGGGCATTTGCTAAATAGATGGTGTGTGTGCAACAATATACTGAAAGGTCAATTATATTGTGCAGCTTATCTCACCACCTGTAGTTATTTAGGTGAAAGCTCCAAAATGCTTGCCTAATATGTCTGTTTATCCAAAAGGAAGTAAAAAGGGAGAGCTAGAAAGATAGCATTGCATCACATTACATGGCAATGCAATGCACAGTTGCTGAAGTTGAACCAAAATGAGCTTGTAATCTGGCTTCTGCAACTTTGAACATGAAAAATCCAATGAGGAGAAGAAAAGCAAAGCCAAAGAGTCCATCCCAAAATCCGACAAACAAGCAAAATGAACAAAAAACATTGAATTCAATTCTTTCTGATTTTAGAAACTGCATTAAAGAAGGGGTGCACCGGTCCTGGAGATACTGCAATACCAGGTCAATGCGTGGAGTGGACAGAGCAAGCTCTTTTTCCATCTCCCTGTTCTAAAAATCCATTTAATATATGGTCCCCAGATAGGGGACGTATCAGATATTAAACTGATAAGAACAGATACTACACTTGATCTTAGCCAAAAGGCCGAGAAGCGATAACCAGAATTGGTTTCAAACTACGGAGCCACCCAAGGATCCTGAAAAGTCCATTTGTGGAGATGAGCTCCTGGACTCCCGTTAAGAAGACATGTTGTCAACCTCTAGATCCCTTACATGCCTGCACTTTTCGGCTTGCTGCTGCTGCAATCCACGCGTTTTAGATCTGCATAACTCCACCTCTTTAAACACAGCACCTTCACCCCCTGCTGTTCCCACCCGCCTCAACACCGTTGGAAGGGAGGAGAACCAATTAAGGCGGGGGGTGGGGTGGAACGAGCAGCTGTCTACCCTTAGCAGGAGGGCTCCTGATTACATACCTCTCCTGCTGCTGCTGCTGGCTGTCCAGCAGCAGACTGAAGGTGGCTGCTGCTGTGCACAGGTATATAAAGGCTCAGAGCCTATTATGACACGCGCAGCCAGCGTTCCATTGCCACATTCCATCTACTGCAGGCAGGATACCTGGCTGGCTGAATGTCGCTGAGAAGCTCACAGAGACCGCCATAAGCAACAGTTTAACAGAATGCCACAGACTAATCAACCAAACTTTTTGGGTTGGGTTCTCTTTTATAGTCTGCAGGCATTAAATGAAAGAAGTCAGTGTTCCAGCAGAAGGAGACAACGTTTCAGAAAAGGCATTGTAGCAAACCAAAAAAGAAATTTTAAGCGCAGCAGAGTAACCAGCGCACATACCTGTTAGCTCAGGTGAGTTTAAAAGGCTGCTGTTGATAACAAGGGCATTTGCTAAATAGATGGTGTGTGTGCAACAATATACTGAAAGGTCAATTATATTGTGCAGCTTATCTCACCACCTGTAGTTATTTAGGTGAAAGCTCCAAAATGCTTGCCTAATATGTCTGTTTATCCAAAAGGAAGTAAAAAGGGAGAGCTAGAAAGATAGCATTGCATCACATTACATGGCAATGCAATGCACAGTTGCTGAAGTTGAACCAAAATGAGCTTGTAATCTGGCTTCTGCAACTTTGAACATGAAAAATCCAATGAGGAGAAGAAAAGCAAAGCCAAAGAGTCCATCCCAAAATCCGACAAACAAGCAAAATGAACAAAAAACATTGAATTCAATTCTTTCTGATTTTAGAAACTGCATTAAAGAAGGGGTGCACCGGTCCTGGAGATACTGCAATACCAGGTCAATGCGTGGAGTGGACAGAGCAAGCTCTTTTTCCATCTCCCTGTTCTAAAAATCCATTTAATATATGGTCCCCAGATAGGGGACGTATCAGATATTAAACTGATAAGAACAGATACTACACTTGATCTTAGCCAAAAGGCCGAGAAGCGATAACCAGAATTGGTTTCAAACTACGGAGCCACCCAAGGATCCTGAAAAGTCCATTTGTGGAGATGAGCTCCTGGACTCCCGTTAAGAAGACATGTTGTCAACCTCTAGATCCCTTACATGCCTGCACTTTTCGGCTTGCTGCTGCTGCAATCCACGCGTTTTAGATCTGCATAACTCCACCTCTTTAAACACAGCACCTTCACCCCCTGCTGTTCCCACCCGCCTCAACACTGTTGGAAGGGAGGAGAACCAATTAAGGCGGGGGGTGGGGTGGAACGAGCAGCTGTCTACCCTTAGCAGGAGGGCTCCTGATTACATACCTCTCCTGCTGCTGCTGCTGCTGGCTGTCCAGCAGCAGACTGAAGGTGGCTGCTGCTGTGCACAGGTATATAAAGGCTCAGAGCCTATTATGACACGCGCAGCCAGCGTTCCATTGCCACATTCCATCTACTGCAGGCAGGATACCTGGCTGGCTGAATGTCGCTGAGAAGCTCACCAAGACCGCCATAAGCAACAGTTTAACAGAATGCCACAGACTAATCAACCAAACTTTTTGGGTTGGGTTCTCTTTTATAGTCTGCAGGCATTAAATGAAAGAAGTCAGTGTTCCAGCAGAAGGAGACAACGTTTCAGAAAAGGCATTGTAGCAAACCAAAAAAGAAATTTTAAGCGCAGCAGAGTAACCAGCGCACATACCTGTTAGCTCAGGTGAGTTTAAAAGGCTGCTGTTGATAACAAGGGCATTTGCTAAATAGATGGTGTGTGTGCAACAATATACTGAAAGGTCAATTATATTGTGCAGCTTATCTCACCACCTGTAGTTATTTAGGTGAAAGCTCCAAAATGCTTGCCTAATATGTCTGTTTATCCAAAAGGAAGTAAAAAGGGAGAGCTAGAAAGATAGCATTGCATCACATTACATGGCAATGCAATGCACAGTTGCTGAAGTTGAACCAAAATGAGCTTGTAATCTGGCTTCTGCAACTTTGAACATGAAAAATCCAATGAGGAGAAGAAAAGCAAAGCCAAAGAGTCCATCCCAAAATCCGACAAACAAGCAAAATGAACAAAAAACATTGAATTCAATTCTTTCTGATTTTAGAAACTGCATTAAAGAAGGGGTGCACCGGTCCTGGAGATACTGCAATACCAGGTCAATGCGTGGAGTGGACAGAGCAAGCTCTTTTTCCATCTCCCTGTTCTAAAAATCCATTTAATATATGGTCCCCAGATAGGGGACGTATCAGATATTAAACTGATAAGAACAGATTTTTTTTTGATTGAAGCTGCATCCAAGGCACTGAAAAATGTGACCGAAGTCACACCAAAACAGCGCACGAGGCGAGGATTCATGTGGACCCTTCCCGGAGGAGAGGGTCCCCAATAAACCATCCCCATCCCTCCGAGCCAGAAGGCCACAGCGAGGGTCAGGGATCTCCGATGCTCTCCCTAGCCGAAGCCGGAGAAGAGCCGTTTTCTTGCTCCCAGCTTCCATCTAGGCTGCCACCCTAGTGGAGCTGGAGCCTGTGTTGGTTTCTCAGCCCAAAGCTGACCGGACCTCCGACCGGGTTTATAAAAATTCCCCTTCCTAGCCCGGATGCCAGGAATAGGGGGGGTTGCTCAGAAAGTATGATTGGCAAAGGTGCGGCGTGCTACGAAGCCAAGTCTTTCTGGGGTTCCCAGTCCCAGTAAGCTTGGACTCCCACCAGGGCGCCTACTCCTGGGGCACATTGCTCCAAAGCCCTCACACTTACCCAGCCTAGTGACTTCAATCCTGGAGGCCCATGTTTTCCATCAGATAACTCTATGAGCCACCTGGCGTACTAACAAGTGCACCAAACCAGTGTGTAATATGCATCAATTTACTAGGGCAGCCCAAGGACAAAACTGCCTTTTCAAAAGATACTACACTTGATCTTAGCCAAAAGGCCGAGAAGCGATAACCAGAATTGGTTTCAAACTACGGAGCCACCCAAGGATCCTGAAAAGTCCATTTGTGGAGATGAGCTCCTGGACTCCCGTTAAGAAGACATGTTGTCAACCTCTAGATCCCTTACATGCCTGCACTTTTCGGCTTGCTGCTGCTGCAATCCACGCGTTTTAGATCTGCATAACTCCACCTCTTTAAACACAGCACCTTCACCCCCTGCTGTTCCCACCCGCCTCAACACCGTTGGAAGGGAGGAGAACCAATTAAGGCGGGGGGTGGGGTGGAACGAGCAGCTGTCTACCCTTAGCAGGAGGGCTCCTGATTACATACCTCTCCTGCTGCTGCTGCTGCTGGCTGTCCAGCAGCAGACTGAAGGTGGCTGCTGCTGTGCACAGGTATATAAAGGCTCAGAGCCTATTATGACACGCGCAGCCAGCGTTCCATTGCCACATTCCATCTACTGCAGGCAGGATACCTGGCTGGCTGAATGTCGCTGAGAAGCTCACAGAGACTGCCATAAGCAACAGTTTAACAGAATGCCACAGACTAATCAACCAAACTTTTTGGGTTGGGTTCTCTTTTATAGTCTGCAGGCATTAAATGAAAGAAGTCAGTGTTCCAGCAGAAGGAGACAACGTTTCAGAAAAGGCATTGTAGCAAACCAAAAAAGAAATTTTAAGCGCAGCAGAGTAACCAGCGCACATACCTGTTAGCTCAGGTGAGTTTAAAAGGCTGCTGTTGATAACAAGGGCATTTGCTAAATAGATGGTGTGTGTGCAACAATATACTGAAAGGTCAATTATATTGTGCAGCTTATCTCACCACCTGTAGTTATTTAGGTGAAAGCTCCAAAATGCTTGCCTAATATGTCTGTTTATCCAAAAGGAAGTAAAAAGGGAGAGCTAGAAAGATAGCATTGCATCACATTACATGGCAATGCAATGCACAGTTGCTGAAGTTGAACCAAAATGAGCTTGTAATCTGGCTTCTGCAACTTTGAACATGAAAAATCCAATGAGGAGAAGAAAAGCAAAGCCAAAGAGTCCATCCCAAAATCCGACAAACAAGCAAAATGAACAAAAAACATTGAATTCAATTCTTTCTGATTTTAGAAACTGCATTAAAGAAGGGGTGCACCGGTCCTGGAGATACTGCAATACGAGGTCAATGCGTGGAGTGGACAGAGCAAGCTCTTTTTCCATCTCCCTGTTCTAAAAATCCATTTAATATATGGTCCCCAGATAGGGGACGTATCAGATATTAAACTGATAAGAACAGATACTACACTTGATCTTAGCCAAAAGGCCGAGAAGCGATAACCAGAATTGGTTTCAAACTACGGAGCCACCCAAGGATCCTGAAAAGTCCATTTGTGGAGATGAGCTCCTGGACTCCCGTTAAGAAGACATGTTGTCAACCTCTAGATCCCTTACATGCCTGCACTTTTCGGCTTGCTGCTGCTGCAATCCACGCGTTTTAGATCTGCATAACTCCACCTCTTTAAACACAGCACCTTCACCCCCTGCTGTTCCCACCCGCCTCAACACCGTTGGAAGGGAGGAGAACCAATTAAGGCGGGGGGTGGGGTGGAACGAGCAGCTGTCTACCCTTAGCAGGAGGGCTCCTGATTACATACCTCTCCTGCTGCTGCTGCTGCTGGCTGTCCAGCAGCAGACTGAAGGTGGCTGCTGCTGTGCACAGGTATATAAAGGCTCAGAGCCTATTATGACACGCGCAGCCAGCGTTCCATTGCCACATTCCATCTACTGCACGCAGGATACCTGGCTGGCTGAATGTCGCTGAGAAGCTCACAGAGACCGCCATAAGCAACAGTTTAACAGAATGCCACAGACTAATCAACCAAACTTTTTGGGTTGGGTTCTCTTTTATAGTCTGCAGGCATTAAATGAAAGAAGTCAGTGTTCCAGCAGAAGGAGACAACGTTTCAGAAAAGGCATTGTAGCAAACCAAAAAAGAAATTTTAAGCGCAGCAGAGTAACCAGCGCACATACCTGTTAGCTCAGGTGAGTTTAAAAGGCTGCTGTTGATAACAAGGGCATTTGCTAAATAGATGGTGTGTGTGCAACAATATACTGAAAGGTCAATTATATTGTGCAGCTTATCTCACCACCTGTAGTTATTTAGGTGAAAGCTCCAAAATGCTTGCCTAATATGTCTGTTTATCCAAAAGGAAGTAAAAAGGGAGAGCTAGAAAGATAGCATTGCATCACATTACATGGCAATGCAATGCACAGTTGCTGAAGTTGAACCAAAATGAGCTTGTAATCTGGCTTCTGCAACTTTGAACATGAAAAATCCAATGAGGAGAAGAAAAGCAAAGCCAAAGAGTCCATCCCAAAATCCGACAAACAAGCAAAATGAACAAAAAACATTGAATTCAATTCTTTCTGATTTTAGAAACTGCATTAAAGAAGGGGTGCACCGGTCCTGGAGATACTGCAATACCAGGTCAATGCGTGGAGTGGACAGAGCAAGCTCTTTTTCCATCTCCCTGTTCTAAAAATCCATTTAATATATGGTCCCCAGATAGGGGACGTATCAGATATTAAACTGATAAGAACAGATACTACACTTGATCTTAGCCAAAAGGCTGAGAAGCGATAACCAGAATTGGTTTCAAACTACGGAGCCACCCAAGGATCCTGAAAAGTCCATTTGTGGAGATGAGCTCCTGGACTCCCGTTAAGAAGACATGTTGTCAACCTCTAGATCCCTTACATGCCTGCACTTTTCGGCTTGCTGCTGCTGCAATCCACGCGTTTTAGATCTGCATAACTCCACCTCTTTAAACACAGCACCTTCACCCCCTGCTGTTCCCACCCGCCTCAACACCGTTGGAAGGGAGGAGAACCAATTAAGGCGGGGGGTGGGGTGGAACGAGCAGCTGTCTACCCTTAGCAGGAGGGCTCCTGATTACATACCTCTCCTGCTGCTTCTGCTGCTGGCTGTCCAGCAGCAGACTGAAGGTGGCTGCTGCTGTGCACAGGTATATAAAGGCTCAGAGCCTATTATGACACGCGCAGCCAGCGTTCCATTGCCACATTCCATCTACTGCAGGCAGGATACCTGGCTGGCTGAATGTCGCTGAGAAGCTCACAGAGACCGCCATAAGCAACAGCTTAACAGAATGCCACAGACTAATCAACCAAACTTTTTGGGTTGGGTTCTCTTTTATAGTCTGCAGGCATTAAATGAAAGAAGTCAGTGTTCCAGCAGAAGGAGACAACGTTTCAGAAAAGGCATTGTAGCAAACCAAAAAAGAAATTTTAAGCGCAGCAGAGTAACCAGCGCACATACCTGTTAGCTCAGGTGAGTTTAAAAGGCTGCTGTTGATAACAAGGGCATTTGCTAAATAGATGGTGTGTGTGCAACAATATACTGAAAGGTCAATTATATTGTGCAGCTTATCTCACCACCTGTAGTTATTTAGGTGAAAGCTCCAAAATGCTTGCCTAATATGTCTGTTTATCCAAAAGGAAGTAAAAAGGGAGAGCTAGAAAGATAGCATTGCATCACATTACATGGCAATGCAATGCACAGTTGCTGAAGTTGAACCAAAATGAGCTTGTAATCTGGCTTCTGCAACTTTGAACATGAAAAATCCAATGAGGAGAAGAAAAGCAAAGCCAAAGAGTCCATCCCAAAATCCGACAAACAAGCAAAATGAACAAAAAACATTGAATTCAATTCTTTCTGATTTTAGAAACTGCATTAAAGAAGGGGTGCACCGGTCCTGGAGATACTGCAATACCAGGTCAATGCGTGGAGTGGACAGAGCAAGCTCTTTTTCCATCTCCCTGTTCTAAAAATCCATTTAATATATGGTCCCCAGATAGGGGACGTATCAGATATTAAACTGATAAGAACAGATACTACACTTGATCTTAGCCAAAAGGCCGAGAAGCGATAACCAGAATTGGTTTCAAACTACGGAGCCACCCAAGGATCCTGAAAAGTCCATTTGTGGAGATGAGCTCCTGGACTCCCGTTAAGAAGACATGTTGTCAACCTCTAGATCCCTTACATGCCTGCACTTTTCGGCTTGCTGCTGCTGCAATCCACGCGTTTTAGATCTGCATAACTCCACCTCTTTAAACACAGCACCTTCACCCCCTGCTGTTCCCACCCGCCTCAACACCGTTGGAAGGGAGGAGAACCAATTAAGGCGGGGGGTGGGGTGGAACGAGCAGCTGTCTACCCTTAGCAGGAGGGCTCCTGATTACATACCTCTCCTGCTGCTGCTGCTGCTGGCTGTCCAGCAGCAGACTGAAGGTGGCTGCTGCTGTGCACAGGTATATAAAGGCTCAGAGCCTATTATGACACGCGCAGCCAGCGTTCCATTGCCACATTCCATCTACTGCAGGCAGGATACCTGGCTGGCTGAATGTCGCTGAGAAGCTCACAGAGACCGCCATAAGCAACAGTTTAACAGAATGCCACAGACTAATCAACCAAACTTTTTGGGTTGGGTTCTCTTTTATAGTCTGCAGGCATTAAATGAAAGAAGTCAGTGTTCCAGCAGAAGGAGACAACGTTTCAGAAAAGGCATTGTAGCAAACCAAAAAAGAAATTTTAAGCGCAGCAGAGTAACCAGCGCACATACCTGTTAGCTCAGGTGAGTTTAAAAGGCTGCTGTTGATAACAAGGGCATTTGCTAAATAGATGGTGTGTGTGCAACAATATAGTGAAAGGTCAATTATATTGTGCAGCTTATCTCACCACCTGTAGTTATTTAGGTGAAAGCTCCAAAATGCTTGCCTAATATGTCTGTTTATCCAAAAGGAAGTAAAAAGGGAGAGCTAGAAAGATAGCATTGCATCACATTACATGGCAATGCAATGCACAGTTGCTGAAGTTGAACCAAAATGAGCTTGTAATCTGGCTTCTGCAACTTTGAACATGAAAAATCCAATGAGGAGAAGAAAAGCAAAGCCAAAGAGTCCATCCCAAAATCCGACAAACAAGCAAAATGAACGAAAAACATTGAATTCAATTCTTTCTGATTTTAGAAACTGCATTAAAGAAGGGGTGCACCGGTCCTGGAGATACTGCAATACCAGGTCAATGCGTGGAGTGGACAGAGCAAGCTCTTTTTCCATCTCCCTGTTCTAAAAATCCATTTAATATATGGTCCCCAGATAGGGGACGTATCAGATATTAAACTGATAAGAACAGATACTACACTTGATCTTAGCCAAAAGGCCGAGAAGCGATAACCAGAATTGGTTTCAAACTACGGAGCCACCCAAGGATCCTGAAAAGTCCATTTGTGGAGATGAGCTCCTGGACTCCCGTTAAGAAGACATGTTGTCAACCTCTAGATCCCTTACATGCCTGCACTTTTCGGCTTGCTGCTGCTGCAATCCACGCGTTTTAGATCTGCATAACTCCACCTCTTTAAACACAGCACCTTCACCCCCTGCTGTTCCCACCCGCCTCAACACCGTTGGAAGGGAGGAGAACCAATTAAGGCGGGGGGTGGGGTGGAACGAGCAGCTGTCTACCCTTAGCAGGAGGGCTCCTGATTACATACCTCTCCTGCTGCTGCTGCTGCTGGCTGTCCAGCAGCAGACTGAAGGTGGCTGCTGCTGTGCACAGGTATATAAAGGCTCAGAGCCTATTATGACACGCGCAGCCAGCGTTCCATTGCCACATTCCATCTACTGCACGCAGGATACCTGGCTGGCTGAATGTCGCTGAGAAGCTCACAGAGACCGCCATAAGCAACAGTTTAACAGAATGCCACAGACTAATCAACCAAACTTTTTGGGTTGGGTTCTCTTTTATAGTCTGCAGGCATTAAATGAAAGAAGTCAGTGTTCCAGCAGAAGGAGACAACGTTTCAGAAAAGGCATTGTAGCAAACCAAAAAAGAAATTTTAAGCGCAGCAGAGTAACCAGCGCACATACCTGTTAGCTCAGGTGAGTTTAAAAGGCTGCTGTTGATAACAAGGGCATTTGCTAAATAGATGGTGTGTGTGCAACAATATACTGAAAGGTCAATTATATTGTGCAGCTTATCTCACCACCTGTAGTTATTTAGGTGAAAGCTCCAAAATGCTTGCCTAATATGTCTGTTTATCCAAAAGGAAGTAAAAAGGGAGAGCTAGAAAGATAGCATTGCATCACATTACATGGCAATGCAATGCACAGTTGCTGAAGTTGAACCAAAATGAGCTTGTAATCTGGCTTCTGCAACTTTGAACATGAAAAATCCAATGAGGAGAAGAAAAGCAAAGCCAAAGAGTCCATCCCAAAATCCGACAAACAAGCAAAATGAACAAAAAACATTGAATTCAATTCTTTCTGATTTTAGAAACTGCATTAAAGAAGGGGTGCACCGGTCCTGGAGATACTGCAATACCAGGTCAATGCGTGGAGTGGACAGAGCAAGCTCTTTTTCCATCTCCCTGTTCTAAAAATCCATTTAATATATGGTCCCCAGATAGGGGACGTATCAGATATTAAACTGATAAGAACAGATACTACACTTGATCTTAGCCAAAAGGCTGAGAAGCGATAACCAGAATTGGTTTCAAACTACGGAGCCACCCAAGGATCCTGAAAAGTCCATTTGTGGAGATGAGCTCCTGGACTCCCGTTAAGAAGACATGTTGTCAACCTCTAGATCCCTTACATGCCTGCACTTTTCGGCTTGCTGCTGCTGCAATCCACGCGTTTTAGATCTGCATAACTCCACCTCTTTAAACACAGCACCTTCACCCCCTGCTGTTCCCACCCGCCTCAACACCGTTGGAAGGGAGGAGAACCAATTAAGGCGGGGGGTGGGGTGGAACGAGCAGCTGTCTACCCTTAGCAGGAGGGCTCCTGATTACATACCTCTCCTGCTGCTTCTGCTGCTGGCTGTCCAGCAGCAGACTGAAGGTGGCTGCTGCTGTGCACAGGTATATAAAGGCTCAGAGCCTATTATGACACGCGCAGCCAGCGTTCCATTGCCACATTCCATCTACTGCAGGCAGGATACCTGGCTGGCTGAATGTCGCTGAGAAGCTCACAGAGACCGCCATAAGCAACAGCTTAACAGAATGCCACAGACTAATCAACCAAACTTTTTGGGTTGGGTTCTCTTTTATAGTCTGCAGGCATTAAATGAAAGAAGTCAGTGTTCCAGCAGAAGGAGACAACGTTTCAGAAAAGGCATTGTAGCAAACCAAAAAAGAAATTTTAAGCGCAGCAGAGTAACCAGCGCACATACCTGTTAGCTCAGGTGAGTTTAAAAGGCTGCTGTTGATAACAAGGGCATTTGCTAAATAGATGGTGTGTGTGCAACAATATACTGAAAGGTCAATTATATTGTGCAGCTTATCTCACCACCTGTAGTTATTTAGGTGAAAGCTCCAAAATGCTTGCCTAATATGTCTGTTTATCCAAAAGGAAGTAAAAAGGGAGAGCTAGAAAGATAGCATTGCATCACATTACATGGCAATGCAATGCACAGTTGCTGAAGTTGAACCAAAATGAGCTTGTAATCTGGCTTCTGCAACTTTGAACATGAAAAATCCAATGAGGAGAAGAAAAGCAAAGCCAAAGAGTCCATCCCAAAATCCGACAAACAAGCAAAATGAACAAAAAACATTGAATTCAATTCTTTCTGATTTTAGAAACTGCATTAAAGAAGGGGTGCACCGGTCCTGGAGATACTGCAATACCAGGTCAATGCGTGGAGTGGACAGAGCAAGCTCTTTTTCCATCTCCCTGTTCTAAAAATCCATTTAATATATGGTCCCCAGATAGGGGACGTATCAGATATTAAACTGATAAGAACAGATACTACACTTGATCTTAGCCAAAAGGCCGAGAAGCGATAACCAGAATTGGTTTCAAACTACGGAGCCACCCAAGGATCCTGAAAAGTCCATTTGTGGAGATGAGCTCCTGGACTCCCGTTAAGAAGACATGTTGTCAACCTCTAGATCCCTTACATGCCTGCACTTTTCGGCTTGCTGCTGCTGCAATCCACGCGTTTTAGATCTGCATAACTCCACCTCTTTAAACACAGCACCTTCACCCCCTGCTGTTCCCACCCGCCTCAACACCGTTGGAAGGGAGGAGAACCAATTAAGGCGGGGGGTGGGGTGGAACGAGCAGCTGTCTACCCTTAGCAGGAGGGCTCCTGATTACATACCTCTCTTGCTGCTGCTGCTGCTGGCTGTCCAGCAGCAGACTGAAGGTGGCTGCTGCTGTGCACAGGTATATAAAGGCTCAGAGCCTATTATGACACGCGCAGCCAGCGTTCCATTGCCACATTCCATCTACTGCAGGCAGGATACCTGGCTGGCTGAATGTCGCTGAGAAGCTCACAGAGACCGCCATAAGCAACAGTTTAACAGAATGCCACAGACTAATCAACCAAACTTTTTGGGTTGGGTTCTCTTTTATAGTCTGCAGGCATTAAATGAAAGAAGTCAGTGTTCCAGCAGAAGGAGACAACGTTTCAGAAAAGGCATTGTAGCAAACCAAAAAAGAAATTTTAAGCGCAGCAGAGTAACCAGTGCACATACCTGTTAGCTCAGGTGAGTTTAAAAGGCTGCTGTTGATAACAAGGGCATTTGCTAAATAGATGGTGTGTGTGCAACAATATACTGAAAGGTCAATTATATTGTGCAGCTTATCTCACCACCTGTAGTTATTTAGGTGAAAGCTCCAAAATGCTTGCCTAATATGTCTGTTTATCCAAAAGGAAGTAAAAAGGGAGAGCTAGAAAGATAGCATTGCATCACATTACATGGCAATGCAATGCACAGTTGCTGAAGTTGAACCAAAATGAGCTTGTAATCTGGCTTCTGCAACTTTGAACATGAAAAATCCAATGAGGAGAAGAAAAGCAAAGCCAAAGAGTCCATCCCAAAATCCGACAAACAAGCAAAATGAACAAAAAACATTGAATTCAATTCTTTCTGATTTTAGAAACTGCATTAAAGAAGGGGTGCACCGGTCCTGGAGATACTGCAATACCAGGTCAATGCGTGGAGTGGACAGAGCAAGCTCTTTTTCCATCTCCCTGTTCTAAAAATCCATTTAATATATGGTCCCCAGATAGGGGACGTATCAGATATTAAACTGATAAGAACAGATACTACACTTGATCTTAGCCAAAAGGCCGAGAAGCGATAACCAGAATTGGTTTCAAACTACGGAGCCACCCAAGGATCCTGAAAAGTCCATTTGTGGAGATGAGCTCCTGGACTCCCGTTAAGAAGACATGTTGTCAACCTCTAGATCCCTTACATGCCTGCACTTTTCGGCTTGCTGCTGCTGCAATCCACGCGTTTTAGATCTGCATAACTCCACCTCTTTAAACACAGCACCTTCACCCCCTGCTGTTCCCACCCGCCTCAACACCGTTGGAAGGGAGGAGAACCAATTAAGGCGGGGGGTGGGGTGGAACGAGCAGCTGTCTACCCTTAGCAGGAGGGCTCCTGATTACATACCTCTCCTGCTGCTGCTGCTGCTGGCTGTCCAGCAGCAGACTGAAGGTGGCTGCTGCTGTGCACAGGTATATAAAGGCTCAGAGCCTATTATGACACGCGCAGCCAGCGTTCCATTGCCACATTCCATCTACTGCAGGCAGGATACCTGGCTGGCTGAATGTCGCTGAGAAGCTCACAGAGACCGCCATAAGCAACAGTTTAACAGAATGCCAAAGACTAATCAACCAAACTTTTTGGGTTGGGTTCTCTTTTATAGTCTGCAGGCATTAAATGAAAGAAGTCAGTGTTCCAGCAGAAGGAGACAACGTTTCAGAAAAGGCATTGTAGCAAACCAAAAAAGAAATTTTAAGCGCAGCAGAGTAACCAGCGCACATACCTGTTAGCTCAGGTGAGTTTAAAAGGCTGCTGTTGATAACAAGGGCATTTGCTAAATAGATGGTGTGTGTGCAACAATATACTGAAAGGTCAATTATATTGTGCAGCTTATCTCACCACCTGTAGTTATTTAGGTGAAAGCTCCAAAATGCTTGCCTAATATGTCTGTTTATCCAAAAGGAAGTAAAAAGGGAGAGCTAGAAAGATAGCATTGCATCACATTACATGGCAATGCAATGCACAGTTGCTGAAGTTGAACCAAAATGAGCTTGTAATCTGGCTTCTGCAACTTTGAACATGAAAAATCCAATGAGGAGAAGAAAAGCAAAGCCAAAGAGTCCATCCCAAAATCCGACAAACAAGCAAAATGAACAAAAAACATTGAATTCAATTCTTTCTGATTTTAGAAACTGCATTAAAGAAGGGGTGCACCGGTCCTGGAGATACTGCAATACCAGGTCAATGCGTGGAGTGGACAGAGCAAGCTCTTTTTCCATCTCCCTGTTCTAAAAATCCATTTAATATATGGTCCCCAGATAGGGGACGTATCAGATATTAAACTGATAAGAACAGATACTACACTTGATCTTAGCCAAAAGGCCGAGAAGCGATAACCAGAATTGGTTTCAAACTACGGAGCCACCCAAGGATCCTGAAAAGTCCATTTGTGGAGATGAGCTCCTGGACTCCCGTTAAGAAGACATGTTGTCAACCTCTAGATCCCTTACATGCCTGCACTTTTCGGCTTGCTGCTGCTGCAATCCACGCGTTTTAGATCTGCATAACTCCACCTCTTTAAACACAGCACCTTCACCCCCTGCTGTTCCCACCCGCCTCAACACCGTTGGAAGGGAGGAGAACCAATTAAGGCGGGGGGTGGGGTGGAACGAGCAGCTGTCTACCCTTAGCAGGAGGGCTCCTGATTACATACCTCTCCTGCTGCTGCTGCTGCTGGCTGTCCAGCAGCAGACTGAAGGTGGCTGCTGCTGTGCACAGGTATATAAAGGCTCAGAGCCTATTATGACACGCACAGCCAGCGTTCCATTGCCACATTCCATCTACTGCAGGCAGGATACCTGGCTGGCTGAATGTCGCTGAGAAGCTCACAGAGACCGCCATAAGCAACAGTTTAACAGAATGCCACAGACTAATCAACCAAACTTTTTGGGTTGGGTTCTCTTTTATAGTCTGCAGGCATTAAATGAAAGAAGTCAGTGTTCCAGCAGAAGGAGACAACGTTTCAGAAAAGGCATTGTAGCAAACCAAAAAAGAAATTTTAAGCGCAGCAGAGTAACCAGCGCACATACCTGTTAGCTCAGGTGAGTTTAAAAGGCTGCTGTTGATAACAAGGGCATTTGCTAAATAGATGGTGTGTGTGCAACAATATACTGAAAGGTCAATTATATTGTGCAGCTTATCTCACCACCTGTAGTTATTTAGGTGAAAGCTCCAAAATGCTTGCCTAATATGTCTGTTTATCCAAAAGGAAGTAAAAAGGGAGAGCTAGAAAGATAGCATTGCATCACATTACATGGCAATGCAATGCACAGTTGCTGAAGTTGAACCAAAATGAGCTTGTAATCTGGCTTCTGCAACTTTGAACATGAAAAATCCAATGAGGAGAAGAAAAGCAAAGCCAAAGAGTCCATCCCAAAATCCGACAAACAAGCAAAATGAACAAAAAACATTGAATTCAATTCTTTCTGATTTTAGAAACTGCATTAAAGAAGGGGTGCACCGGTCCTGGAGATACTGCAATACCAGGTCAATGCGTGGAGTGGACAGAGCAAGCTCTTTTTCCATCTCCCTGTTCTAAAAATCCATTTAATATATGGTCCCCAGATAGGGGACGTATCAGATATTAAACTGATAAGAACAGATACTACACTTGATCTTAGCCAAAAGGCCGAGAAGCGATAACCAGAATTGGTTTCAAACTACGGAGCCACCCAAGGATCCTGAAAAGTCCATTTGTGGAGATGAGCTCCTGGACTCCCGTTAAGAAGACATGTTGTCAACCTCTAGATCCCTTACATGCCTGCACTTTTCGGCTTGCTGCTGCTGCAATCCACGCGTTTTAGATCTGCATAACTCCACCTCTTTAAACACAGCACCTTCACCCCCTGCTGTTCCCACCCGCCTCAACACCGTTGGAAGGGAGGAGAACCAATTAAGGCGGGGGGTGGGGTGGAACGAGCAGCTGTCTACCCTTAGCAGGAGGGCTCCTGATTACATACCTCTCCTGCTGCTGCTGCTGCTGGCTGTCCAGCAGCAGACTGAAGGTGGCTGCTGCTGTGCACAGGTATATAAAGGCTCAGAGCCTATTATGACACGCGCAGCCAGCGTTCCATTGCCACATTCCATCTACTGCAGGCAGGATACCTGGCTGGCTGAATGTCGCTGAGAAGCTCACAGAGACCGCCATAAGCAACAGTTTAACAGAATGCCACAGACTAATCAACCAAACTTTTTGGGTTGGGTTCTCTTTTATAGTCTGCAGGCATTAAATGAAAGAAGTCAGTGTTCCAGCAGAAGGAGACAACGTTTCAGAAAAGGCATTGTAGCAAACCAAAAAAGAAATTTTAAGCGCAGCAGAGTAACCAGCGCACATACCTGTTAGCTCAGGTGAGTTTAAAAGGCTGCTGTTGATAACAAGGGCATTTGCTAAATAGATGGTGTGTGTGCAACAATATACTGAAAGGTCAATTATATTGTGCAGCTTATCTCACCACCTGTAGTTATTTAGGTGAAAGCTCCAAAATGCTTGCCTAATATGTCTGTTTATCCAAAAGGAAGTAAAAAGGGAGAGCTAGAAAGATAGCATTGCATCACATTACATGGCAATGCAATGCACAGTTGCTGAAGTTGAACCAAAATGAGCTTGTAATCTGGCTTCTGCAACTTTGAACATGAAAAATCCAATGAGGAGAAGAAAAGCAAAGCCAAAGAGTCCATCCCAAAATCCGACAAACAAGCAAAATGAACAAAAAACATTGAATTCAATTCTTTCTGATTTTAGAAACTGCATTAAAGAAGGGGTGCACCGGTCCTGGAGATACTGCAATACCAGGTCAATGCGTGGAGTGGACAGAGCAAGCTCTTTTTCCATCTCCCTGTTCTAAAAATCCATTTAATATATGGTCCCCAGATAGGGGACGTATCAGATATTAAACTGATAAGAACAGATACTACACTTGATCTTAGCCAAAAGGCCGAGAAGCGATAACCAGAATTGGTTTCAAACTACGGAGCCACCCAAGGATCCTGAAAAGTCCATTTGTGGAGATGAGCTCCTGGACTCCCGTTAAGAAGACATGTTGTCAACCTCTAGATCCCTTACATGCCTGCACTTTTCGGCTTGCTGCTGCTGCAATCCACGCGTTTTAGATCTGCATAACTCCACCTCTTTAAACACAGCACCTTCACCTCCTGCTGTTCCCACCCGCCTCAACACCGTTGGAAGGGAGGAGAACCAATTAAGGCGGGGGGTGGGGTGGAACGAGCAGCTGTCTACCCTTAGCAGGAGGGCTCCTGATTACATACCTCTCCTGCTGCTGCTGCTGCTGGCTGTCCAGCAGCAGACTGAAGGTGGCTGCTGCTGTGCACAGGTATATAAAGGCTCAGAGCCTATTATGACACGCGCAGCCAGCGTTCCATTGCCACATTCCATCTACTGCAGGCAGGATACCTGGCTGGCTGAATGTCGCTGAGAAGCTCACAGAGACCGCCATAAGCAACAGTTTAACAGAATGCCACAGACTAATCAACCAAACTTTTTGGGTTGGGTTCTCTTTTATAGTCTGCAGGCATTAAATGAAAGAAGTCAGTGTTCCAGCAGAAGGAGACAACGTTTCAGAAAAGGCATTGTAGCAAACCAAAAAAGAAATTTTAAGCGCAGCAGAGTAACCAGCGCACATACCTGTTAGCTCAGGTGAGTTTAAAAGGCTGCTGTTGATAACAAGGGCATTTGCTAAATAGATGGTGTGTGTGCAACAATATACTGAAAGGTCAATTATATTGTGCAGCTTATCTCACCACCTGTAGTTATTTAGGTGAAAGCTCCAAAATGCTTGCCTAATATGTCTGTTTATCCAAAAGGAAGTAAAAAGGGAGAGCTAGAAAGATAGCATTGCATCACATTACATGGCAATGCAATGCACAGTTGCTGAAGTTGAACCAAAATGAGCTTGTAATCTGGCTTCTGCAACTTTGAACATGAAAAATCCAATGAGGAGAAGAAAAGCAAAGCCAAAGAGTCCATCCCAAAATCCGACAAACAAGCAAAATGAACAAAAAACATTGAATTCAATTCTTTCTGATTTTAGAAACTGCATTAAAGAAGGGGTGCACCGGTCCTGGAGATACTGCAATACCAGGTCAATGCGTGGAGTGGACAGAGCAAGCTCTTTTTCCATCTCCCTGTTCTAAAAATCCATTTAATATATGGTCCCCAGATAGGGGACGTATCAGATATTAAACTGATAAGAACAGATACTACACTTGATCTTAGCCAAAAGGCCGAGAAGCGATAACCAGAATTGGTTTCAAACTACGGAGCCACCCAAGGATCCTGAAAAGTCCATTTGTGGAGATGAGCTCCTGGACTCCCGTTAAGAAGACATGTTGTCAACCTCTAGATCCCTTACATGCCTGCACTTTTCGGCTTGCTGCTGCTGCAATCCACGCGTTTTAGATCTGCATAACTCCACCTCTTTAAACACAGCACCTTCACCCCCTGCTGTTCCCACCCGCCTCAACACCGTTGGAAGGGAGGAGAACCAATTAAGGCGGGGGGTGGGGTGGAACGAGCAGCTGTCTACCCTTAGCAGGAGGGCTCCTGATTACATACCTCTCCTGCTGCTGCTGCTGCTGGCTGTCCAGCAGCAGACTGAAGGTGGCTGCTGCTGTGCACAGGTATATAAAGGCTCAGAGCCTATTATGACACGCGCAGCCAGCGTTCCATTGCCACATTCCATCTACTGCAGGCAGGATACCTGGCTGGCTGAATGTCGCTGAGAAGCTCACAGAGACCGCCATAAGCAACAGTTTAACAGAATGCCACAGACTAATCAACCAAACTTTTTGGGTTGGGTTCTCTTTTATAGTCTGCAGGCATTAAATGAAAGAAGTCAGTGTTCCAGCAGAAGGAGACAACGTTTCAGAAAAGGCATTGTAGCAAACCAAAAAAGAAATTTTAAGCGCAGCAGAGTAACCAGCGCACATACCTGTTAGCTCAGGTGAGTTTAAAAGGCTGCTGTTGATAACAAGGGCATTTGCTAAATAGATGGTGTGTGTGCAACAATATACTGAAAGGTCAATTATATTGTGCAGCTTATCTCACCACCTGTAGTTATTTAGGTGAAAGCTCCAAAATGCTTGCCTAATATGTCTGTTTATCCAAAAGGAAGTAAACAGGGAGAGCTAGAAAGATAGTATTGCATCACATTACATGGCAATGCAATGCACAGTTGCTGAAGTTGAACCAAAATGAGCTTGTAATCTGGCTTCTGCAACTTTGAACATGAAAAATCCAATGAGGAGAAGAAAAGCAAAGCCAAAGAGTCCATCCCAAAATCCGACAAACAAGCAAAATGAACAAAAAACATTGAATTCAATTCTTTCTGATTTTAGAAACTGCATTAAAGAAGGGGTGCACCGGTCCTGGAGATACTGCAATACCAGGTCAATGCGTGGAGTGGACAGAGCAAGCTCTTTTTCCATCTCCCTGTTCTAAAAATCCATTTAATATATGGTCCCCAGATAGGGGACGTATCAGATATTAAACTGATAAGAACAGATACTACACTTGATCTTAGCCAAAAGGCCGAGAAGCGATAACCAGAATTGGTTTCAAACTACGGAGCCACCCAAGGATCCTGAAAAGTCCATTTGTGGAGATGAGCTCCTGGACTCCCGTTAAGAAGACATGTTGTCAACCTCTAGATCCCTTACATGCCTGCACTTTTCGGCTTGCTGCTGCTGCAATCCACGCGTTTTAGATCTGCATAACTCCACCTCTTTAAACACAGCACCTTCACCCCCTGCTGTTCCCACCCGCCTCAACACCGTTGGAAGGGAGGAGAACCAATTAAGGCGGGGGGTGGGGTGGAACGAGCAGCTGTCTACCCTTAGCAGGAGGGCTCCTGATTACATACCTCTCCTGCTGCTGCTGCTGCTGGCTGTCCAGCAGCAGACTGAAGGTGGCTGCTGCTGTGCACAGGTATATAAAGGCTCAGAGCCTATTATGACACGCGCAGCCAGCGTTCCATTGCCACATTCCATCTACTGCAGGCAGGATACCTGGCTGGCTGAATGTCGCTGAGAAGCTCACAGAGACCGCCATAAGCAACAGTTTAACAGAATGCCACAGACTAATCAACCAAACTTTTTGGGTTGGGTTCTCTTTTATAGTCTGCAGGCATTAAATGAAAGAAGTCAGTGTTCCAGCAGAAGGAGACAACGTTTCAGAAAAGGCATTGTAGCAAACCAAAAAAGAAATTTTAAGCGCAGCAGAGTAACCAGCGCACATACCTGTTAGCTCAGGTGAGTTTAAAAGGCTGCTGTTGATAACAAGGGCATTTGCTAAATAGATGGTGTGTGTGCAACAATATACTGAAAGGTCAATTATATTGTGCAGCTTATCTCACCACCTGTAGTTATTTAGGTGAAAGCTCCAAAATGCTTGCCTAATATGTCTGTTTATCCAAAAGGAAGTAAAAAGGGAGAGCTAGAAAGATAGCATTGCATCACATTACATGGCAATGCAATGCACAGTTGCTGAAGTTGAACCAAAATGAGCTTGTAATCTGGCTTCTGCAACTTTGAACATGAAAAATCCAATGAGGAGAAGAAAAGCAAAGCCAAAGAGTCCATCCCAAAATCCGACAAACAAGCAAAATGAACAAAAAACATTGAATTCAATTCTTTCTGATTTTAGAAACTGCATTAAAGAAGGGGTGCACCGGTCCTGGAGATACTGCAATACCAGGTCAATGCGTGGAGTGGACAGAGCAAGCTCTTTTTCCATCTCCCTGTTCTAAAAATCCATTTAATATATGGTCCCCAGATAGGGGACGTATCAGATATTAAACTGATAAGAACAGATACTACACTTGATCTTAGCCAAAAGGCCGAGAAGCGATAACCAGAATTGGTTTCAAACTACGGAGCCACCCAAGGATCCTGAAAAGTCCATTTGTGGAGATGAGCTCCTGGACTCCCGTTAAGAAGACATGTTGTCAACCTCTAGATCCCTTACATGCCTGCACTTTTCGGCTTGCTGCTGCTGCAATCCACGCGTTTTAGATCTGCATAACTCCACCTCTTTAAACACAGCACCTTCACCCCCTGCTGTTCCCACCCGCCTCAACACCGTTGGAAGGGAGGAGAACCAATTAAGGCGGGGGGTGGGGTGGAACGAGCAGCTGTCTACCCTTAGCAGGAGGGCTCCTGATTACATACCTCTCCTGCTGCTGCTGCTGCTGGCTGTCCAGCAGCAGACTGAAGGTGGCTGCTGCTGTGCACAGGTATATAAAGGCTCAGAGCCTATTATGACACGCGCAGCCAGCGTTCCATTGCCACATTCCATCTACTGCAGGCAGGATACCTGGCTGGCTGAATGTCGCTGAGAAGCTCACAGAGACCGCCATAAGCAACAGTTTAACAGAATGCCACAGACTAATCAACCAAACTTTTTGGGTTGGGTTCTCTTTTATAGTCTGCAGGCATTAAATGAAAGAAGTCAGTGTTCCAGCAGAAGGAGACAACGTTTCAGAAAAGGCATTGTAGCAAACCAAAAAAGAAATTTTAAGCGCAGCAGAGTAACCAGCGCACATACCTGTTAGCTCAGGTGAGTTTAAAAGGCTGCTGTTGATAACAAGGGTATTTGCTAAATAGATGGTGTGTGTGCAACAATATACTGAAAGGTCAATTATATTGTGCAGCTTATCTCACCACCTGTAGTTATTTAGGTGAAAGCTCCAAAATGCTTGCCTAATATGTCTGTTTATCCAAAAGGAAGTAAAAAGGGAGAGCTAGAAAGATAGCATTGCATCACATTACATGGCAATGCAATGCACAGTTGCTGAAGTTGAACCAAAATGAGCTTGTAATCTGGCTTCTGCAACTTTGAACATGAAAAATCCAATGAGGAGAAGAAAAGCAAAGCCAAAGAGTCCATCCCAAAATCCGACAAACAAGCAAAATGAACAAAAAACATTGAATTCAATTCTTTCTGATTTTAGAAACTGCATTAAAGAAGGGGTGCACCGGTCCTGGAGATACTGCAATACCAGGTCAATGCGTGGAGTGGACAGAGCAAGCTCTTTTTCCATCTCCCTGTTCTAAAAATCCATTTAATATATGGTCCCCAGATAGGGGACGTATCAGATATTAAACTGATAAGAACAGATACTACACTTGATCTTAGCCAAAAGGCCGAGAAGCGATAACCAGAATTGGTTTCAAACTACGGAGCCACCCAAGGATCCTGAAAAGTCCATTTGTGGAGATGAGCTCCTGGACTCCCGTTAAGAAGACATGTTGTCAACCTCTAGATCCCTTACATGCCTGCACTTTTCGGCTTGCTGCTGCTGCAATCCACGCGTTTTAGATCTGCATAACTCCACCTCTTTAAACACAGCACCTTCACCCCCTGCTGTTCCCACCCGCCTCAACACCGTTGGAAGGGAGGAGAACCAATTAAGGCGGGGGGTGGGGTGGAACGAGCAGCTGTCTACCCTTAGCAGGAGGGCTCCTGATTACATACCTCTCCTGCTGCTGCTGCTGCTGGCTGTCCAGCAGCAGACTGAAGGTGGCTGCTGCTGTGCACAGGTATATAAAGGCTCAGAGCCTATTATGACACGCGCAGCCAGCGTTCCATTGCCACATTCCATCTACTGCAGGCAGGATACCTGGCTGGCTGAATGTCGCTGAGAAGCTCACAGAGACCGCCATAAGCAACAGTTTAACAGAATGCCACAGACTAATCAACCAAACTTTTTGGGTTGGGTTCTCTTTTATAGTCTGCAGGCATTAAATGAAAGAAGTCAGTGTTCCAGCAGAAGGAGACAACGTTTCAGAAAAGGCATTGTAGCAAACCAAAAAAGAAATTTTAAGCGCAGCAGAGTAACCAGCGCACATACCTGTTAGCTCAGGTGAGTTTAAAAGGCTGCTGTTGATAACAAGGGCATTTGCTAAATAGATGGTGTGTGTGCAACAATATACTGAAAGGTCAATTATATTGTGCAGCTTATCTCACCACCTGTAGTTATTTAGGTGAAAGCTCCAAAATGCTTGCCTAATATGTCTGTTTATCCAAAAGGAAGTAAAAAGGGAGAGCTAGAAAGATAGCATTGCATCACATTACATGGCAATGCAATGCACAGTTGCTGAAGTTGAACCAAAATGAGCTTGTAATCTGGCTTCTGCAACTTTGAACATGAAAAATCCAATGAGGAGAAGAAAAGCAAAGCCAAAGAGTCCATCCCAAAATCCGACAAACAAGCAAAATGAACAAAAAACATTGAATTCAATTCTTTCTGATTTTAGAAACTGCATTAAAGAAGGGGTGCACCGGTCCTGGAGATACTGCAATACCAGGTCAATGCGTGGAGTGGACAGAGCAAGCTCTTTTTCCATCTCCCTGTTCTAAAAATCCATTTAATATATGGTCCCCAGATAGGGGACGTATCAGATATTAAACTGATAAGAACAGATACTACACTTGATCTTAGCCAAAAGGCCGAGAAGCGATAACCAGAATTGGTTTCAAACTACGGAGCCACCCAAGGATCCTGAAAAGTCCATTTGTGGAGATGAGCTCCTGGACTCCCGTTAAGAAGACATGTTGTCAACCTCTAGATCCCTTACATGCCTGCACTTTTCGGCTTGCTGCTGCTGCAATCCACGCGTTTTAGATCTGCATAACTCCACCTCTTTAAACACAGCACCTTCACCCCCTGCTGTTCCCACCCGCCTCAACACCGTTGGAAGGGAGGAGAACCAATTAAGGCGGGGGGTGGGGTGGAACGAGCAGCTGTCTACCCTTAGCAGGAGGGCTCCTGATTACATACCTCTCCTGCTGCTGCTGCTGCTGGCTGTCCAGCAGCAGACTGAAGGTGGCTGCTGCTGTGCACAGGTATATAAAGGCTCAGAGCCTATTATGACACGCGCAGCCAGCGTTCCATTGCCACATTCCATCTACTGCAGGCAGGATACCTGGCTGGCTGAATGTCGCTGAGAAGCTCACAGAGACCGCCATAAGCAACAGTTTAACAGAATGCCACAGACTAATCAACCAAACTTTTTGGGTTGGGTTCTCTTTTATAGTCTGCAGGCATTAAATGAAAGAAGTCAGTGTTCCAGCAGAAGGAGACAACGTTTCAGAAAAGGCATTGTAGCAAACCAAAAAAGAAATTTTAAGCGCAGCAGAGTAACCAGCGCACATACCTGTTAGCTCAGGTGAGTTTAAAAGGCTGCTGTTGATAACAAGGGCATTTGCTAAATAGATGGTGTGTGTGCAACAATATACTGAAAGGTCAATTATATTGTGCAGCTTATCTCACCACCTGTAGTTATTTAGGTGAAAGCTCCAAAATGCTTGCCTAATATGTCTGTTTATCCAAAAGGAAGTAAAAAGGGAGAGCTAGAAAGATAGCATTGCATCACATTACATGGCAATGCAATGCACAGTTGCTGAAGTTGAACCAAAATGAGCTTGTAATCTGGCTTCTGCAACTTTGAACATGAAAAATCCAATGAGGAGAAGAAAAGCAAAGCCAAAGAGTCCATCCCAAAATCCGACAAACAAGCAAAATGAACAAAAAACATTGAATTCAATTCTTTCTGATTTTAGAAACTGCATTAAAGAAGGGGTGCACCGGTCCTGGAGATACTGCAATACCAGGTCAATGCGTGGAGTGGACAGAGCAAGCTCTTTTTCCATCTCCCTGTTCTAAAAATCCATTTAATATATGGTCCCCAGATAGGGGACGTATCAGATATTAAACTGATAAGAACAGATACTACACTTGATCTTAGCCAAAAGGCCGAGAAGCGATAACCAGAATTGGTTTCAAACTACGGAGCCACCCAAGGATCCTGAAAAGTCCATTTGTGGAGATGAGCTCCTGGACTCCCGTTAAGAAGACATGTTGTCAACCTCTAGATCCCTTACATGCCTGCACTTTTCGGCTTGCTGCTGCTGCAATCCACGCGTTTTAGATCTGCATAACTCCACCTCTTTAAACACAGCACCTTCACCCCCTGCTGTTCCCACCCGCCTCAACACCGTTGGGAGGAGAACCAATTAAGGCGGGGGGTGGGGTGGAACGAGCAGCTGTCTACCCTTAGCAGGAGGGCTCCTGATTACATACCTCTCCTGCTGCTGCTGCTGGCTGTCCAGCAGCAGACTGAAGGTGGCTGCTGCTGTGCACAGGTATATAAAGGCTCAGAGCCTATTATGACACGCGCAGCCAGCGTTCCATTGCCACATTCCATCTACTGCAGGCAGGATACCTGGCTGGCTGAATGTCGCTGAGAAGCTCACAGAGACCGCCATAAGCAACAGTTTAACAGAATGCCACAGACTAATCAACCAAACTTTTTGGGTTGGGTTCTCTTTTATAGTCTGCAGGCATTAAATGAAAGAAGTCAGTGTTCCAGCAGAAGGAGACAACGTTTCAGAAAAGGCATTGTAGCAAACCAAAAAAGAAATTTTAAGCGCAGCAGAGTAACCAGCGCACATACCTGTTAGCTCAGGTGAGTTTAAAAGGCTGCTGTTGATAACAAGGGCATTTGCTAAATAGATGGTGTGTGTGCAACAATATACTGAAAGGTCAATTATATTGTGCAGCTTATCTCACCACCTGTAGTTATTTAGGTGAAAGCTCCAAAATGCTTGCCTAATATGTCTGTTTATCCAAAAGGAAGTAAAAAGGGAGAGCTAGAAAGATAGCATTGCATCACATTACATGGCAATGCAATGCACAGTTGCTGAAGTTGAACCAAAATGAGCTTGTAATCTGGCTTCTGCAACTTTGAACATGAAAAATCCAATGAGGAGAAGAAAAGCAAAGCCAAAGAGTCCATCCCAAAATCCGACAAACAAGCAAAATGAACAAAAAACATTGAATTCAATTCTTTCTGATTTTAGAAACTGCATTACAGAAGGGGTGCACCGGTCCTGGAGATACTGCAATACCAGGTCAATGCGTGGAGTGGACAGAGCAAGCTCTTTTTCCATCTCCCTGTTCTAAAAATCCATTTAATATATGGTCCCCAGATAGGGGACGTATCAGATATTAAACTGATAAGAACAGATACAACACTTGATCTTAGCCAAAAGGCCGAGAAGCGATAACCAGAATTGGTTTCAAACTACGGAGCCACCCAAGGATCCTGAAAAGTCCATTTGTGGAGATGAGCTCCTGGACTCCCGTTAAGAAGACATGTTGTCAACCTCTAGATCCCTTACATGCCTGCACTTTTCGGCTTGCTGCTGCTGCAATCCACGCGTTTTAGATCTGCATAACTCCACCTCTTTAAACACAGCACCTTCACCCCCTGCTGTTCCCACCCGCCTCAACACCGTTGGAAGGGAGGAGAACCAATTAAGGCGGGGGGTGGGGTGGAACGAGCAGCTGTCTACCCTTAGCAGGAGGGCTCCTGATTACATACCTCTCCTGCTGCTGCTGCTGCTGGCTGTCCAGCAGCAGACTGAAGGTGGCTGCTGCTGTGCATAGGTATATAAAGGCTCAGAGCCTATTATGACACGCGCAGCCAGCGTTCCATTGCCACATTCCATCTACTGCAGGCAGGATACCTGGCTGGCTGAATGTCGCTGAGAAGCTCACAGAGACCGCCATAAGCAACAGTTTAACAGAATGCCACAGACTAATCAACCAAACTTTTTGGGTTGGGTTCTCTTTTATAGTCTGCAGGCATTAAATGAAAGAAGTCAGTGTTCCAGCAGAAGGAGACAACGTTTCAGAAAAGGCATTGTAGCAAACCAAAAAAGAAATTTTAAGCGCAGCAGAGTAACCAGCGCACATACCTGTTAGCTCAGGTGAGTTTAAAAGGCTGCTGTTGATAACAAGGGCATTTGCTAAATAGATGGTGTGTGTGCAACAATATACTGAAAGGTCAATTATATTGTGCAGCTTATCTCACCACCTGTAGTTATTTAGGTGAAAGCTCCAAAATGCTTGCCTAATATGTCTGTTTATCCAAAAGGAAGTAAAAAGGGAGAGCTAGAAAGATAGCATTGCATCACATTACATGGCAATGCAATGCACAGTTGCTGAAGTTGAACCAAAATGAGCTTGTAATCTGGCTTCTGCAACTTTGAACATGAAAAATCCAATGAGGAGAAGAAAAGCAAAGCCAAAGAGTCCATCCCAAAATCCGACAAACAAGCAAAATGAACAAAAAACATTGAATTCAATTCTTTCTGATTTTAGAAACTGCATTAAAGAAGGGGTGCACCGGTCCTGGAGATACTGCAATACCAGGTCAATGCGTGGAGTGGACAGAGCAAGCTCTTTTTCCATCTCCCTGTTCTAAAAATCCATTTAATATATGGTCCCCAGATAGGGGACGTATCAGATATTAAACTGATAAGAACAGATACTACACTTGATCTTAGCCAAAAGGCCGAGAAGCGATAACCAGAATTGGTTTCAAACTACGGAGCCACCCAAGGATCCTGAAAAGTCCATTTGTGGAGATGAGCTCCTGGACTCCCGTTAAGAAGACATGTTGTCAACCTCTAGATCCCTTACATGCCTGCACTTTTCGGCTTGCTGCTGCTGCAATCCACGCGTTTTAGATCTGCATAACTCCACCTCTTTAAACACAGCACCTTCACCCCCTGCTGTTCCCACCCGCCTCAACACCGTTGGAAGGGAGGAGAACCAATTAAGGCGGGGGGTGGGGTGGAACGAGCAGCTGTCTACCCTTAGCAGGAGGGCTCCTGATTACATACCTCTCCTGCTGCTGCTGCTGCTGGCTGTCCAGCAGCAGACTGAAGGTGGCTGCTGCTGTGCACAGGTATATAAAGGCTCAGAGCCTATTATGACACGCGCAGCCAGCGTTCCATTGCCACATTCCATCTACTGCAGGCAGGATACCTGGCTGGCTGAATGTCGCTGAGAAGCTCACAGAGACCGCCATAAGCAACAGTTTAACAGAATGCCACAGACTAATCAACCAAACTTTTTGGGTTGGGTTCTCTTTTATAGTCTGCAGGCATTAAATGAAAGAAGTCAGTGTTCCAGCAGAAGGAGACAACGTTTCAGAAAAGGCATTGTAGCAAACCAAAAAAGAAATTTTAAGCGCAGCAGAGTAACCAGCGCACATACCTGTTAGCTCAGGTGAGTTTAAAAGGCTGCTGTTGATAACAAGGGCATTTGCTAAATAGATGGTGTGTGTGCAACAATATACTGAAAGGTCAATTATATTGTGCAGCTTATCTCACCACCTGTAGTTATTTAGGTGAAAGCTCCAAAATGCTTGCCTAATATGTCTGTTTATCCAAAAGGAAGTAAAAAGGGAGAGCTAGAAAGATAGCATTGCATCACATTACATGGCAATGCAATGCACAGTTGCTGAAGTTGAACCAAAATGAGCTTGTAATCTGGCTTCTGCAACTTTGAACATGAAAAATCCAATGAGGAGAAGAAAAGCAAAGCCAAAGAGTCCATCCCAAAATCCGACAAACAAGCAAAATGAACAAAAAACATTGAATTCAATTCTTTCTGATTTTAGAAACTGCATTAAAGAAGGGGTGCACCGGTCCTGGAGATACTGCAATACCAGGTCAATGCGTGGAGTGGACAGAGCAAGCTCTTTTTCCATCTCCCTGTTCTAAAAATCCATTTAATATATGGTCCCCAGATAGGGGACGTATCAGATATTAAACTGATAAGAACAGATACTACACTTGATCTTAGCCAAAAGGCCGAGAAGCGATAACCAGAATTGGTTTCAAACTACGGAGCCACCCAAGGATCCTGAAAAGTCCATTTGTGGAGATGAGCTCCTGGACTCCCGTTAAGAAGACATGTTGTCAACCTCTAGATCCCTTACATGCCTGCACTTTTCGGCTTGCTGCTGCTGCAATCCACGCGTTTTAGATCTGCATAACTCCACCTCTTTAAACACAGCACCTTCACCCCCTGCTGTTCCCACCCGCCTCAACACCGTTGGGAGGAGAACCAATTAAGGCGGGGGGTGGGGTGGAACGAGCAGCTGTCTACCCTTAGCAGGAGGGCTCCTGATTACATACCTCTCCTGCTGCTGCTGCTGCTGGCTGTCCAGCAGCAGACTGAAGGTGGCTGCTGCTGTGCACAGGTATATAAAGGCTCAGAGCCTATTATGACACGCGCAGCCAGCGTTCCATTGCCACATTCCATCTACTGCAGGCAGGATACCTGGCTGGCTGAATGTCGCTGAGAAGCTCACAGAGACCGCCATAAGCAACAGTTTAACAGAATGCCACAGACTAATCAACCAAACTTTTTGGGTTGGGTTCTCTTTTATAGTCTGCAGGCATTAAATGAAAGAAGTCAGTGTTCCAGCAGAAGGAGACAACGTTTCAGGAAAGGCATTGTAGCAAACCAAAAAATAAATTTTAAGCGCAGCAGAGTAACCAGCGCACATACCTGTTAGCTCAGGTGAGTTTAAAAGGCTGCTGTTGATAACAAGGGCATTTGCTAAATAGATGGTGTGTGTGCAACAATATACTGAAAGGTCAATTATATTGTGCAGCTTATCTCACCACCTGTAGTTATTTAGGTGAAAGCTCCAAAATGCTTGCCTAATATGTCTGTTTATCCAAAAGGAAGTAAAAAGGGAGAGCTAGAAAGATAGCATTGCATCACATTACATGGCAATGCAATGCACAGTTGCTGAAGTTGAACCAAAATGAGCTTGTAATCTGGCTTCTGCAACTTTGAACATGAAAAATCCAATGAGGAGAAGAAAAGCAAAGCCAAAGAGTCCATCCCAAAATCCGACAAACAAGCAAAATGAACAAAAAACATTGAATTCAATTCTTTCTGATTTTAGAAACTGCATTACAGAAGGGGTGCACCGGTCCTGGAGATACTGCAATACCAGGTCAATGCGTGGAGTGGACAGAGCAAGCTCTTTTTCCATCTCCCTGTTCTAAAAATCCATTTAATATATGGTCCCCAGATAGGGGACGTATCAGATATTAAACTGATAACAACAGATACAACACTTGATCTTAGCCAAAAGGCCGAGAAGCGATAACCAGAATTGGTTTCAAACTACGGAGCCACCCAAGGATCCTGAAAAGTCCATTTGTGGAGATGAGCTCCTGGACTCCCGTTAAGAAGACATGTTGTCAACCTCTAGATCCCTTACATGCCTGCACTTTTCGGCTTGCTGCTGCTGCAATCCACGCGTTTTAGATCTGCATAACTCCACCTCTTTAAACACAGCACCTTCACCCCCTGCTGTTCCCACCCGCCTCAACACCGTTGGAAGGGAGGAGAACCAATTAAGGTGGGGGGTGGGGTGGAACGAGCAGCTGTCTACCCTTAGCAGGAGGGCTCCTGATTACATACCTCTCCTGCTGCTGCTGCTGCTGGCTGTCCAGCAGCAGACTGAAGGTGGCTGCTGCTGTGCACAGGTATATAAAGGCTCAGAGCCTATTATGACACGCGCAGCCAGCGTTCCATTGCCACATTCCATCTACTGCAGGCAGGATACCTGGCTGGCTGAATGTCGCTGAGAAGCTCACAGAGACCGCCATAAGGAACAGTTTAACAGAATGCCACAGACTAATCAACCAAACTTTTTGGGTTGGGTTCTCTTTTATAGTCTGCAGGCATTAAATGAAAGAAGTCAGTGTTCCAGCAGAAGGAGACAACGTTTCAGAAAAGGCATTGTAGCAAACCAAAAAAGAAATTTTAAGCGCAGCAGAGTAACCAGCGCACATACCTGTTAGCTCAGGTGAGTTTAAAAGGCTGCTGTTGATAACAAGGGCATTTGCTAAATAGATGGTGTTTGTGCAACAATATACTGAAAGGTCAATTATATTGTGCAGCTTATCTCACCACCTGTAGTTATTTAGGTGAAAGCTCCAAAATGCTTGCCTAATATGTCTGTTTATCCAAAAGGAAGTAAAAAGGGAGAGCTAGAAAGATAGCATTGCATCACATTACATGGCAATGCAATGCACAGTTGCTGAAGTTGAACCAAAATGAGCTTGTAATCTGGCTTCTGCAACTTTGAACATGAAAAATCCAATGAGGAGAAGAAAAGCAAAGCCAAAGAGTCCATCCCAAAATCCGACAAACAAGCAAAATGAACAAAAAACATTGAATTCAATTCTTTCTGATTTTAGAAACTGCATTAAAGAAGGGGTGCACCGGTCCTGGAGATACTGCAATACCAGGTCAATGCGTGGAGTGGACAGAGCAAGCTCTTTTTCCATCTCCCTGTTCTAAAAATCCATTTAATATATGGTCCCCAGATAGGGGACGTATCAGATATTAAACTGATAAGAACAGATACTACACTTGATCTTAGCCAAAAGGCCGAGAAGCGATAACCAGAATTGGTTTCAAACTACGGAGCCACCCAAGGATCCTGAAAAGTCCATTTGTGGAGATGAGCTCCTGGACTCCCGTTAAGAAGACATGTTGTCAACCTCTAGATCCCTTACATGCCTGCACTTTTCGGCTTGCTGCTGCTGCAATCCACGCGTTTTAGATCTGCATAACTCCACCTCTTTAAACACAGCACCTTCACCCCCTGCTGTTCCCACCCGCCTCAACACCGTTGGAAGGGAGGAGAACCAATTAAGGCGGGGGGTGGGGTGGAACGAGCAGCTGTCTACCCTTAGCAGGAGGGCTCCTGATTACATACCTCTCCTGCTGCTGCTGCTGCTGGCTGTCCAGCAGCAGACTGAAGGTGGCTGCTGCTGTGCACAGGTATATAAAGGCTCAGAGCCTATTATGACACGCGCAGCCAGCGTTCCATTGCCACATTCCATCTACTGCAGGCAGGATACCTGGCTGGCTGAATGTCGCTGAGAAGCTCACAGAGACCGCCATAAGCAACAGTTTAACAGAATGCCACAGACTAATCAACCAAACTTTTTGGGTTGGGTTCTCTTTTATAGTCTGCAGGCATTAAATGAAAGAAGTCAGTGTTCCAGCAGAAGGAGACAACGTTTCAGAAAAGGCATTGTAGCAAACCAAAAAATAAATTTTAAGCGCAGCAGAGTAACCAGCGCACATACCTGTTAGCTCAGGTGAGTTTAAAAGGCTGCTGTTGATAACAAGGGCATTTGCTAAATAGATGGTGTGTGTGCAACAATATACTGAAAGGTCAATTATATTGTGCAGCTTATCTCACCACCTGTAGTTATTTAGGTGAAAGCTCCAAAATGCTTGCCTAATATGTCTGTTTATCCAAAAGGAAGTAAAAAGGGAGAGCTAGAAAGATAGCATTGCATCACATTACATGGCAATGCAATGCACAGTTGCTGAAGTTGAACCAAAATGAGCTTGTAATCTGGCTTCTGCAACTTTGAACATGAAAAATCCAATGAGGAGAAGAAAAGCAAAGCCAAAGAGTCCATCCCAAAATCCGACAAACAAGCAAAATGAACAAAAAACATTGAATTCAATTCTTTCTGATTTTAGAAACTGCATTACAGAAGGGGTGCACCGGTCCTGGAGATACTGCAATACCAGGTCAATGCGTGGAGTGGACAGAGCAAGCTCTTTTTCCATCTCCCTGTTCTAAAAATCCATTTAATATATGGTCCCCAGATAGGGGACGTATCAGATATTAAACTGATAAGAACAGATACAACACTTGATCTTAGCCAAAAGGCCGAGAAGCGATAACCAGAATTGGTTTCAAACTACGGAGCCACCCAAGGATCCTGAAAAGTCCATTTGTGGAGATGAGCTCCTGGACTCCCGTTAAGAAGACATGTTGTCAACCTCTAGATCCCTTACATGCCTGCACTTTTCGGCTTGCTGCTGCTGCAATCCACGCGTTTTAGATCTGCATAACTCCACCTCTTTAAACACAGCACCTTCACCCCCTGCTGTTCCCACCCGCCTCAACACCGTTGGAAGGGAGGAGAACCAATTAAGGTGGGGGGTGGGGTGGAACGAGCAGCTGTCTACCCTTAGCAGGAGGGCTCCTGATTACATACCTCTCCTGCTGCTGCTGCTGCTGGCTGTCCAGCAGCAGACTGAAGGTGGCTGCTGCTGTGCACAGGTATATAAAGGCTCAGAGCCTATTATGACACGCGCAGCCAGCGTTCCATTGCCACATTCCATCTACTGCAGGCAGGATACCTGGCTGGCTGAATGTCGCTGAGAAGCTCACAGAGACCGCCATAAGGAACAGTTTAACAGAATGCCACAGACTAATCAACCAAACTTTTTGGGTTGGGTTCTCTTTTATAGTCTGCAGGCATTAAATGAAAGAAGTCAGTGTTCCAGCAGAAGGAGACAACGTTTCAGAAAAGGCATTGTAGCAAACCAAAAAAGAAATTTTAAGCGCAGCAGAGTAACCAGCGCACATACCTGTTAGCTCAGGTGAGTTTAAAAGGCTGCTGTTGATAACAAGGGCATTTGCTAAATAGATGGTGTTTGTGCAACAATATACTGAAAGGTCAATTATATTGTGCAGCTTATCTCACCACCTGTAGTTATTTAGGTGAAAGCTCCAAAATGCTTGCCTAATATGTCTGTTTATCCAAAAGGAAGTAAAAAGGGAGAGCTAGAAAGATAGCATTGCATCACATTACATGGCAATGCAATGCACAGTTGCTGAAGTTGAACCAAAATGAGCTTGTAATCTGGCTTCTGCAACTTTGAACATGAAAAATCCAATGAGGAGAAGAAAAGCAAAGCCAAAGAGTCCATCCCAAAATCCGACAAACAAGCAAAATGAACAAAAAACATTGAATTCAATTCTTTCTGATTTTAGAAACTGCATTAAAGAAGGGGTGCACCGGTCCTGGAGATACTGCAATACCAGGTCAATGCGTGGAGTGGACAGAGCAAGCTCTTTTTCCATCTCCCTGTTCTAAAAATCCATTTAATATATGGTCCCCAGATAGGGGACGTATCAGATATTAAACTGATAAGAACAGATTTTGCGTTTATATTTAAAATATCGTAGTCTTTATCTTTTCTTCAGAGCTTTAAAATAACATCTTCCATAGGTGATAGTTCCATATACTCAGGGCTCTTTTCTTTCCAAGCTTCTTCATATCCATTAGGTAGTACATATAAATTTCACTTAATGCCAGTCTTATACAATCCTTGACTTCTATATAGTCTCTTTTAAACAACAATATGTTTCTGGTCTTCCATAGAGCACTTTTAACACAACTCAAAGTGCACCATAAAACTCTCTCTTTTTCTTTCGTCATGTTTGGTAAAATCCCATATAAAACCACTTCATGGCTTAAAAAATTAAGACCAGATAAAAATTTTAAAAGCTCACCACAGTCTTTCCACACTTGCTGTGCAAAATCACAATTCCAAATAAGGTGCATAGTAGTCTCATCATTATTGCACTGATGCCTCGGGCAGGTTTGTATAGTGCTAAGTCTTCTTTTATACTGGAAATCACGAGTCGGTAAACATTCCTGCACAATCATCCAAGCTAAGTCTTTATGTTGATTCATCAGGTAAGGTGCATTTGTTAAATTCCATATTTTAGTGACTCTGCTATATGAATAATGGCTTATGGGCGTCAAAGTTTCTTTCTTTTTTAATTGCTGCAGCAGCTTCCTTGCATTCTTCAATGTCTCCATCTCAAAAGAATCTAGGCCATATAATCTGATAACTTTCTCCAGGATGGCATATTGTTGTGGAGGGGATAACAACACTGGGCTTGTTAAAGAAATGGATATCCACTTTCGCCTCCTAAAAATGTGGCCAGCTGCATATCTTAAAAAATGTGCCCAAGGGCTTGAAGCAAACATATATTTAAAACAGAGGCTAAAAAACTTGGAGTATAAAAACAGTTTGACGTTGGGAACATCCTTACCACCAAGGTGGTGCATCTTGTACATTGTTTCTCTCTTCACCTTTTCGAACTTAGAGTTCCACACAAATTCAAACAGCATTCTCTGTAATCTTCTCGCTGTAAGGTCACTTGGGGGATAAACATAACTGAGATATAACATGACAGGAAGCAGAAGGGCCTTAATAATTAAAACTTTACCTTCGATTGTTAATTTTCTTAATTTCCAAAAGTCAATCTTCTTTTGTATTTTGTCCCTTACTCCATCCCAGCTCTTCATTCCATCATTCTGTCGATCAAAAATCACGCCCAGAATTTTAATCTTCTCTGACTGCATCGGGAGATCAGGGATGGACACATCCGCCCAATTGCCACGGACAAAACAATCACATTTCTCAATGTTTAACTTAAAACCTGAGGCTTCACAAAAAAAATTGGTCGTTCTTATAGCTCTCCTGAGAGCGGCAGGTGATGAACAAAAAATAGTAATATCATCCATGTAGCCCATTACCTTCACATCTCTTCCATGTCCTCCAGGGATAGGGACACCTTTAATCACTTTATCCTCTCGTAGCATAGATAAAAGAGGCTCTATTGCACATATAAATAGCACTGGGGACAAAGGGCAGCCTTGCTTCACACCTGAATGCAAAAACACTTCATTAGACAAAAATCCATTGATTAAAATTTTACTAAAAGAGTTCTTATATAAAAGTGCCACTTGCTTGATAAAAATTTCAGGGAAGCCCATTTTTTTTAAAACCAACCATAAAAAACAATGAGAGACACGATCAAAAGCCTTTTGAAAATCCAACGATAAAATTGCTAAGTCTTGCTTCCTGGATTGCTGGTACCATATGACATCGCGGATGGTATTGAGATGCTCCGCAACTCCTCTTCCTGGCACCCCACATACCTGGTCTTCATAAATAACTTTGGATAAAACTTTTTTAAAACGGTTCACTAAAATTTTGGACATCAACTTGTAATCAACATTCAACAGTGTGATTGGTCTCCAGTTTGCCAGATGGGATTTGGCTCCTTTTTTAAAAATCAGGGAGACCAGACCACTTCTCCAAGATATAGGCAGGATATCACACTTAAAAGCTTCTTTGATTACTAAAAACAAGTCGGGTTTTAAAAAATTCCAAAATTCACGATAAAATTCAACAGGCAAACCGTCAGAACCAGGGGTTTTCCCATAGGAAAAACTTTTGATAGCAGCATCTACTTCCGACAAGGTGACTTCAGTGCATAACAATTCTTGGTCTTCGCGGCTCAGACTATTTTTTAATGAATTAAGGGCATCTTCAGTAAAAGACTGGTCTATAGTTTTCTCATTAAAAAGCTGCTGATAAAACTGGTGAGCTTGGTTGAGCATACCTTCAGTTGTAGTTTCACCCTCTAATTCTGTTATCATTTCCTTAGCAGCAACTACTTTTTTAAAAAAAAATCTTGAGCACTTTTCATTTTTCTCCATCACTTCAATTTTTGAGTTATAAATTATTTCCTTACCCTTCGACTCTATACTCTTTTTAATTTCTTTTTTTGTTGCTTCAATTAAATCGTCCATTTCAAGTCCCACATCTCTTAGTTGATAACAGGTCTGCAATTTAGTAATAAGCCTTTTATGCCAAGCGGACTTTTCTCTTGCATTGGCTATGCTGACCTTGATAAAAAAACTTTTTATCTTCATCTTGCTGTATTCCCACCATTCTAGCAGAGTTAAAAATTTTTGTTGTTTTGTTCTTAAATAATTAAAAAACGCTTTAAAATCTGTTCTTACCTTAGGATCTTGTAACAATGTTGTATTTAGCCTCCAAACTCCTCTTGCCTTGACAAGCCCAGGTAATTCTAACTCTGATAGCAACATCTTATGATCTGAAAAAATGTTTGGGATTAAGACAACAGATTTGACATTCACATATTGGGACATGAAAATAAAATCAATACGAGATTTAGAAGAAGAGTTCTCCCAAGTATAACCGGGATCATTACTACGGATCTCTTTCCAGGAGTCTCTAAGAAAAAAATCAGTTAACAAATCCTTTAGTTGTTTCTCTGTTTTGTCTTTTTTAGGAACGGTGGAACTCCCGCTTCTCCCTTCACCAGGCAAGACACAATTGAAATCCCCACAGAACATCAGAGGCGATGAACCAGGTAGGTAATATTGCACATCTTCAAACAACTGATGTCTCTCTTCCTTCACCGGAGAAGCATAAATGTTCAAAAGTCTAAAGTCCACACCTTTAAAACTAATATTTAAGAAAAGAGCACGTCCAGAAGAAATGTCCACAAAAGAGTTGATTTTAAAGTCATGCGACCTAAACAGCACTCCAATGCCAGAGGAACGATTTTCATTATCTCCGGACCAGATAGAGGGCCCATGAGGCCAATCTTTTCTTAAATCTGCATAATTCATATCAAAGTCAATGTTACATTCTTGCAAACAAAAGACATCACAGTCCACTGTTGACAGGTAGGAAAACAAAGCAGCCCTTCTTGTAGAGCCCCTTATACTCCTCACATTGAGCGAGGCTACTTTAATTGATGAGGTCATGATAGGATAGTTCAGGTCACACTACTGTCAGAATCAGACATAAAGCCCACCGATGTTAACGGGCTCTGCACTTCTGAGTCCGAAAAAGAAATGTTTATAGGGTCTGAAGGCCTTGGCTCCTCAGGAGGGGCAGCGGGAGCCATTGGCTTGTATTGCAGAAGACTTGGTTTTAATGGACACTTCTTGGAAGTCTCCCTGGCCACATTCTCATCAGACCTATCATCTGTTTTCCTTTTCCTACGAGTTTCCAGCTCCATTGCTTCTTCCTCCGAGCTAAATGTCCCGATTTCAGCAGAGGGACTCCCCTCCACCACCATATCACCCGGATCAGAATCAGCAGCCCAGTCCTTAGATGAAGCTTCCCTCCTCTCAGGACGGACAGGTTTCTCAGCTGGAGGTTTCTGCATAGACGTGGGCTTATGCGCAGCAGGAATAGGAGAACTGGCAGGTTTTCCCTGCGCAGCAGGCACTGAAGTGCTTGTGGACCCGCCTACAGGGGGTTGTGTTCGCACAGTAGATACAGGAGCACCGGTGGGACCCCCCTTAGCAGCAGGAGCAGGAGGGTTGGTTGGCTTCCTCTGTGCAGCAGGTGCAGACGTACCACCTGATGTACTAGCAGGCTTGGTCTGTGGAGCAGGTACTGGAGAGCTAGAAGACTGCCCCCGCGCTGTAGACGCACCCGCAGGAGCAGGAACAGCAGAGGGTTGCCTCTGCCCCCCGGGAGCAGATGGAGGCACACGGGCAGGTTGCTTTGCCAGCGTTTCAGCATAGGTTTCCGCCTTTTTCTTCAAAGGACACTCCCGGAAGGAGTGACCTGGGACCCGGCAGATGTTGCACACCATCTCATTGGTACAGTCCATTGTGGCATGTCCATGCTTGTAGCACTTCTTACAGATTGCCACCTCCTCCTTGCAGTTCTCATAAGTGTGACCGAAACACATGCATTTCCGGCAGAAGAGGGGCATGTCCGGGTAGAAGAGGCGCCCCCGCTCCCTACCGATCAGGAAACTTGACGGAGGATGACGCTGACCACCAATGCCATTTGGATCTTCACAAAATTTAACAAAAAATTTATGCTTTCCCGTCCAGAGGTTTTCCTCATTCATGACCTTGTGGGAATACCGCAGTTCTGGGAAATAGTTTTGAAGAAAGCAAATAATATTAACTAAGGGAACATGAGGGTTGCTCATCTGAACCACGAGCGGCTTCTCTCCACCGGAGTAAAGGATGACAAAGGTGAGTCCTTTAAGATCCTCATCTGAAAGGTGCAGGTGAATCTGGCGGAAGAGGTTCTGGCACGCATACTCCGACTCCAGAGTCAAAGTGAAGGAACCGGGGCGATCTTGAAGGGCCAGGATGTCTTCCCTCTTTACTCCTAGGATCTCCAGCAGCACTCTCCTCACGAAAAACTTCAAGGTCAACTTCTCCTTGGATGCATCGTCCACTTCGATCTTGAAAGAGTTCTTGATGCGAAGGTCACCAGCTCTGGCATAGCGCACTGCGGCCGCTACTGCTGATGCCATCTTCAAAAGGTAGATAGGGTCGATCGCCTTCTTGGTTTCTTTGCGTATCTGCCCCCTAAAGCAGCATGAGGCTTAAGACGGCTTTTACACCGCCGATGCCTCAAGGCCAAGGGCACGATTGGCTTAGAATCCTTCTGGCAAGATGTGGTATCTTAGCCAAAAGGCCGAGAAGCGATAACCAGAATTGGTTTCAAACTACGGAGCCACCCAAGGATCCTGAAAAGTCCATTTGTGGAGATGAGCTCCTGGACTCCCGTTAAGAAGACATGTTGTCAACCTCTAGATCCCTTACATGCCTGCACTTTTCGGCTTGCTGCTGCTGCAATCCACGCGTTTTAGATCTGCATAACTCCACCTCTTTAAACACAGCACCTTCACCCCCTGCTGTTCCCACCCGCCTCAACACCGTTGGAAGGGAGGAGAACCAATTAAGGCGGGGGGTGGGGTGGAACGAGCAGCTGTCTACCCTTAGCAGGAGGGCTCCTGATTACATACCTCTCCTGCTGCTGCTGCTGCTGGCTGTCCAGCAGCAGACTGAAGGTGGCTGCTGCTGTGCACAGGTATATAAAGGCTCAGAGCCTATTATGACACGCGCAGCCAGCGTTCCATTGCCACATTCCATCTACTGCAGGCAGGATACCTGGCTGGCTGAATGTCGCTGAGAAGCTCACAGAGACCGCCATAAGCAACAGTTTAACAGAATGCCACAGACTAATCAACCAAACTTTTTGGGTTGGGTTCTCTTTTATAGTCTGCAGGCATTAAATGAAAGAAGTCAGTGTTCCAGCAGAAGGAGACAACGTTTCAGAAAAGGCATTGTAGCAAACCAAAAAAGAAATTTTAAGCGCAGCAGAGTAACCAGCGCACATACCTGTTAGCTCAGGTGAGTTTAAAAGGCTGCTGTTGATAACAAGGGCATTTGCTAAATAGATGGTGTGTGTGCAACAATATACTGAAAGGTCAATTATATTGTGCAGCTTATCTCACCACCTGTAGTTATTTAGGTGAAAGCTCCAAAATGCTTGCCTAATATGTCTGTTTATCCAAAAGGAAGTAAAAAGGGAGAGCTAGAAAGATAGCATTGCATCACATTACATGGCAATGCAATGCACAGTTGCTGAAGTTGAACCAAAATGAGCTTGTAATCTGGCTTCTGCAACTTTGAACATGAAAAATCCAATGAGGAGAAGAAAAGCAAAGCCAAAGAGTCCATCCCAAAATCCGACAAACAAGCAAAATGAACAAAAAACATTGAATTCAATTCTTTCTGATTTTAGAAACTGCATTAAAGAAGGGGTGCACCGGTCCTGGAGATACTGCAATACCAGGTCAATGCGTGGAGTGGACAGAGCAAGCTCTTTTTCCATCTCCCTGTTCTAAAAATCCATTTAATATATGGTCCCCAGATAGGGGACGTATCAGATATTAAACTGATAAGAACAGATACTACACTTGATCTTAGCCAAAAGGCCGAGGAGCGATAACCAGAATTGGTTTCAAACTACGGAGCCACCCAAGGATCCTGAAAAGTCCATTTGTGGAGATGAGCTCCTGGACTCCCGTTAAGAAGACATGTTGTCAACCTCTAGATCCCTTACATGCCTGCACTTTTCGGCTTGCTGCTGCTGCAATCCACGCGTTTTAGATCTGCATAACTCCACCTCTTTAAACACAGCACCTTCACCCCCTGCTGTTCCCACCCGCCTCAACACCGTTGGAAGGGAGGAGAACCAATTAAGGCGGGGGGTGGGGTGGAACGAGCAGCTGTCTACCCTTAGCAGGAGGGCTCCTGATTACATACCTCTCCTGCTGCTGCTGCTGCTGGCTGTCCAGCAGCAGACTGAAGGTGGCTGCTGCTGTGCACAGGTATATAAAGGCTCAGAGCCTATTATGACACGCGCAGCCAGCGTTCCATTGCCACATTCCATCTACTGCAGGCAGGATACCTGGCTGGCTGAATGTCGCTGAGAAGCTCACAGAGACCGCCATAAGCAACAGTTTAACAGAATGCCACAGACTAATCAACCAAACTTTTTGGGTTGGGTTCTCTTTTATAGTCTGCAGGCATTAAATGAAAGAAGTCAGTGTTCCAGCAGAAGGAGACAACGTTTCAGAAAAGGCATTGTAGCAAACCAAAAAAGATATTTTAAGCGCAGCAGAGTAACCAGCGCACATACCTGTTAGCTCAGGTGAGTTTAAAAGGCTGCTGTTGATAACAAGGGCATTTGCTAAATAGATGGTGTGTGTGCAACAATATACTGAAAGGTCAATTATATTGTGCAGCTTATCTCACCACCTGTAGTTATTTAGGTGAAAGCTCCAAAATGCTTGCCTAATATGTCTGTTTATCCAAAAGGAAGTAAAAAGGGAGAGCTAGAAAGATAGCATTGCATCACATTACATGGCAATACAATGCACAGTTGCTGAAGTTGAACCAAAATGAGCTTGTAATCTGGCTTCTGCAACTTTGAACATGAAAAATCCAATGAGGAGAAGAAAAGCAAAGCCAAAGAGTCCATCCCAAAATCCGACAAACAAGCAAAATGAACAAAAAACATTGAATTCAATTCTTTCTGATTTTAGAAACTGCATTAAAGAAGGGGTGCACCGGTCCTGGAGATACTGCAATACCAGGTCAATGCGTGGAGTGGACAGAGCAAGCTCTTTTTCCATCTCCCTGTTCTAAAAATCCATTTAATATATGGTCCCCAGATAGGGGACGTATCAGATATTAAACTGATAAGAACAGATTTTTTTTGATTGAATATATCTTTTATTAGCACAAAAAATAAGTTAACAGACAGTGTACAGTGCCGCAGCCCAGTACACACAGAATTCTACATCATATTTACATAGCATGAGGATACGACGCACTAACTAGACACATCACACCCCTATGCTACACAAAACACTTAATCTGAAAGAAAAAGCATGTCAATCAATACAGTACGACGAACCGTGATAAGGGATGGGGATTGGGAAAAAGGGGATGGGGAGGGGAAAATCACAGGCCCGAAGCTTTATTGAAAGACAAGACACATAAGGGGAGAGGGGGAGGAGGGGTTTAGTCCTCATCCTCGTCCTCCGGACCGTCCATGATGGAATAGTCTCTGAGCAGGCTGTGGATCAGCCTGCGGCAGTCCTGGATGGACATCCTCTCCCTCCTCAAGATGAGCCGGTTCCTGGCGACCCAAACGGCATCCTTGAAGCAGTTCATAAGGCGCCAAGCCTCCTGGATGGCTCCGACGGTATGAACCCCAGGGAAGAGTCCGTAAAGCACAGAATGGTGCGATAGGCTCGCCCTGGGGACAGAGTTCCTCAGGTCGTCCTCAAGTGCAGTCAATAGGCGCTGTGCAAATCCGCAGTCCCAAAAAGTGTGCAAAGATGTTTCCTCCACGAAGGGGCACCTTGGGCAGTACCGGGTCTTGCACAGGTTCCGGGCATGCATGAATGACCGGACGGGCAGTCCGCCCTGAATCGCCATCCACGACAAGTCCTTGTGCCCGTTGGTCAGCCTGTCAGACGACACATTTGTCCACACAGTCTCCAGCGTGTCCTGGTGAAGTCCTATGATGTTCTCCACGTCATCCTTGGCTCTGATTAGCTTGTGGATAGTTTTGGGCTTCCACAAGTCGGGCTTGAGTCCCTCCAGTTGATGCTCCCCCACAAATCGAACGACGTCTCCGTAGAACCATGGCGTCGTCCAGTTGTAGGGGAAGGAGCTGTCCCACTTGTCCCAGCCGAGTCGCCTCCAAAGAGGAAGCAGGAAGAAGCGAGACATGGACCTGCCCGCGGAGCCATTCTTGACTTGCAAAGTCCGGCGGACACAATCACACACAAAAGAGGATCGCAGGAGGGTGGGGATATCTGGAACGCCCTTCCCACCCTTGCGAGGCTCCTTGTACATGACGGCCCGCCTGACTCTGTCCATCTTGGATCCCCAGACAAAGTGAAACACTGTCCTGGTAATGGCCCTGCACACAGTGACGTGTGGGGGCCAGGCCTGCGCCGTGTACTGCAAGACGGGCAGGACCTCATTACGCAGGACGAGTGCCTTACCCTCACAAGTGAGGTGTCTGAGGCTCCAGAGTCCGATCCGTTGCTTCACCTTGGCCAAGCGTTCTTGCCAGGACTTGAGGGCCGCTCCTTCCTTCCCGAACCAGACTCCCAGCACCTTGAGGAAATCCGGTTGAATGTTGAAAGGGAAGGGGGCGGAGGAGGCCGGCTGCCAAACCCCGAAGAGCATGGCTTCCGACTTCCTGCAGTTGACTTTGGCCCCTGAAGCCCGGCCGAACCTCTCACACGTCTGGACGAGGGCGTCGACTGAACCACGATCAGCGCAGAAGACGGTGACGTCGTCCATGTAGAGCGAGCACTTGACCTCGTGTCGTCCCGGACCCGGTGCGGTGATCCCTCTGATCTCTCCATTCTGCCGGATAGCCTCTGCGAAGAGTTCTATAACACAAACAAAAAGAAGAGGTGATAGAGGGCAGCCTTGTCTGACCCCAGAGAGGACAGGGAAGGGGTCAGTCTTCCAGCCGTTCACCAACACCGAGCTGTGGATATCAAAATACATCAGACGGACATACGAACAAAACATGTTACCCAAACCTAACCGGTGCAGAGCTCGGCCCATGAACTCGTGGGAAACCCGGTCGAAGGCCTTCTCCTGATCCAAGGAGACCAGGGCCGCGTGTGCGCGGCGGACCTTGATGTACTCGACCGTGTCCCGCACGAGAGCGAGGCTGTCTGCGATGCGACGTCCAGGGATGCCGCAGGTCTGGTCCGGGTGGATGATCCGTCCGATGACCGTCTTAAGTCGTGTCGCCATCGTCTTGGCCAGGATCTTGTAGTCCACGTTGAGCAGAGTGATGGGACGCCAATTCCTCAGGTCGCACCTCTCTCCCTTCCGCTTGTACAGGATCGTGACCATTCCTTCCCTCAAAGATGGAGGCATTCTACCCTCCACCACCATCTCCTCGTACAGGTCCAACAGGTCCGGACAGATGAGGTCTCCCAGCGCTACATAGAGCTCCGCTGGAAGACCATCACTGCCCGGGGTCCTGCCGGTCCTAAAGGATTTAGCGGCAGAGAGCAATTTGCCCACCATCAGAGGTTTGTCCAAGGCTGCCGTGCCTGCAGGATCAAGATGGTTAGTGATACCTGACAGGAACTTATCAGCAGCGTCGGGGTCGGTAGTCTTGTGGGAGTAGAGTTCGCTGTAGAAGTCGCTGACGACCCTCATCACGTCCTCCTTCCCACGTCGCATGTTTCCGCTCTCGTCTCGCAGCTCGTTCAGGGGCGTGTGACCGGCATGAAGTTTCCTGAAAAAGAATGAGTTACATTTCTCACCCTTCTCCAGATTCTCCACTTTGGAACGGAAGATGATTCGCTTGGACTCCTCCTCAAAGTGCCTTTTCAGGCTCTTCTTGGTCTCCTCCAGCTCCTCCCTCACGTCCCAGCCGCAGTGAAGAAGGTCCTGCAGCGACCGCAGCTCGCGCTGCAGCCCTCTGAAGTCCCTCCTCTTCTCACACGCCTGTTGTCGACCCTTGGCCTGAAAGAAACAGCGAAACTCAAGTTTAACATATTCCCACCAATCAGAGACTGTTTGGAAGCTACCATTGTAAGACTGCCACATTGCGTAGGCTGCTCTCAGCTCCTCCACGACTTCATCCTGAGCCAGCAGAGCACAATTCAGCTTCCAGGAGCCGGGGCCGGACGGAAAACCGTCGCCGAGGACACCTTGTAAGTGAATGGCTCTGTGGTCGGAGAAGAAGCAGGAGACCATCGAGTGCCTACTCTGCCTGACTGCCCGAGAGGTGAACACAAAGTCAATCCTGGAGTGGAGTGAGCCATCGGGTCGGCTCCACGAATAGTTCGTGGAGCAACTCCCCATGGAGCCCACCACGTCCTGAAGAGAGGCCTCGGTTACCATCTCGATGAGCAGCTTGGACGTGATGTCCAACTTGGCAGATGTGCCAGAACTACGACCGTCCTCCTCGATGGGGCAGTTGAAATCCCCGGCCATCACTAAGGTCCTGGTGGTGGCAAGCTGAAGCCGCAGGGTCTGGAAAAGCTCCAAACGCTCATTCTTCAGTGGGGACGCATACACGTTGATGAACCTGACAGGTTCTCCTGCCCAGTTGCCATCTACAACAAGAGCCCTGCCGCAGATGAGCTCCTGGACGGACTCAAGCGTGAATGCGCCCCCCCTGATCAGAATTGCGACCCCCGCAGACTTGCAGTCACCCCCACCGGACCAGTAGGATGGACCGTGGGACCACTCCCTGGCCAGATGTTTGAAGGACCTAGAGGAGGGAAGGGAACATTCCTGCAACATATAAACATCACACAACTGGGAAGTAAGGAAGGCATAAATACTACACTTGATCTTAGCCAAAAGGCCGAGAAGCGATAACCAGAATTGGTTTCAAACTATGGAGCCACCCAAGGATCCTGAAAAGTCCATTTGTGGAGATGAGCTCCTGGACTCCCGTTAAGAAGACATGTTGTCAACCTCTAGATCCCTTACATGCCTGCACTTTTCGGCTTGCTGCTGCTGCAATCCACGCGTTTTAGATCTGCATAACTCCACCTCTTTAAACACAGCACCTTCACCCCCTGCTGTTCCCACCCGCCTCAACACCGTTGGAAGGGAGGAGAACCAATTAAGGCGGGGGGTGGGGTGGAACGAGCAGCTGTCTACCCTTAGCAGGAGGGCTCCTGATTACATACCTCTCCTGCTGCTGCTGCTGCTGGCTGTCCAGCAGCAGACTGAAGGTGGCTGCTGCTGTGCACAGGTATATAAAGGCTCAGAGCCTATTATGACACGCGCAGCCAGCGTTCCATTGCCACATTCCATCTACTGCAGGCAGGATACCTGGCTGGCTGAATGTCGCTGAGAAGCTCACAGAGACCGCCATAAGCAACAGTTTAACAGAATGCCACAGACTAATCAACCAAACTTTTTGGGTTGGGTTCTCTTTTATAGTCTGCAGGCATTAAATGAAAGAAGTCAGTGTTCCAGCAGAAGGAGACAACGTTTCAGAAAAGGCATTGTAGCAAACCAAAAAAGAAATTTTAAGCGCAGCAGAGTAACCAGCGCACATACCTGTTAGCTCAGGTGAGTTTAAAAGGCTGCTGTTGATAACAAGGGCATTTGCTAAATAGATGGTGTGTGTGCAACAATATACTGAAAGGTCAATTATATTGTGCAGCTTATCTCACCACCTGTAGTTATTTAGGTGAAAGCTCCAAAATGCTTGCCTAATATGTCTGTTTATCCAAAAGGAAGTAAAAAGGGAGAGCTAGAAAGATAGCATTGCATCACATTACATGGCAATGCAATGCACAGTTGCTGAAGTTGAACCAAAATGAGCTTGTAATCTGGCTTCTGCAACTTTGAACATGAAAAATCCAATGAGGAGAAGAAAAGCAAAGCCAAAGAGTCCATCCCAAAATCCGACAAACAAGCAAAATGAACAAAAAACATTGAATTCAATTCTTTCTGATTTTAGAAACTGCATTAAAGAAGGGGTGCACCGGTCCTGGAGATACTGCAATACCAGGTCAATGCGTGGAGTGGACAGAGCAAGCTCTTTTTCCATCTCCCTGTTCTAAAAATCCATTTAACATATGGTCCCCAGATAGGGGACGTATCAGATATTAAACTGATAAGAACAGATACTACACTTGATCTTAGCCAAAAGGCTGAGAAGCGATAACCAGAATTGGTTTCAAACTACGGAGCCACCCAAGGATCCTGAAAAGTCCATTTGTGGAGATGAGCTCCTGGACTCCCGTTAAGAAGACATGTTGTCAACCTCTAGATCCCTTACATGCCTGCACTTTTCGGCTTGCTGCTGCTGCAATCCACGCGTTTTAGATCTGCATAACTCCACCTCTTTAAACACAGCACCTTCACCCCCTGCTGTTCCCACCCGCCTCAACACCGTTGGAATGGAGGAGAACCAATTAAGGCGGGGGGTGGGGTGGAACGAGCAGCTGTCTACCCTTAGCAGGAGGGCTCCTGATTACATACCTCTCCTGCTGCTGCTGCTGCTGGCTGTCCAGCAGCAGACTGAAGGTGGCTGCTGCTGTGCACAGGTATATAAAGGCTCAGAGCCTATTATGACACGCGCAGCCAGCGTTCCATTGCCACATTCCATCTACTGCAGGCAGGATACCTGGCTGGCTGAATGTCGCTGAGAAGCTCACAGAGACCACCATAAGCAACAGTTTAACAGAATGCCACAGACTAATCAACCAAACTTTTTGGGTTGGGTTCTCTTTTATAGTCTGCAGGCATTAAATGAAAGAAGTCAGTGTTCCAGCAGAAGGAGACAACGTTTCAGAAAAGGCATTGTAGCAAACCAAAAAAGAAATTTTAAGCGCAGCAGAGTAACCAGCGCACATACCTGTTAGCTCAGGTGAGTTTAAAAGGCTGCTGTTGATAACAAGGGCATTTGCTAAATAGATGGTGTGTGTGCAACAATATACTGAAAGGTCAATTATATTGTGCAGCTTATCTCACCACCTGTAGTTATTTAGGTGAAAGCTCCAAAATGCTTGCCTAATATGTCTGTTTATCCAAAAGGAAGTAAAAAGGGAGAGCTAGAAAGATAGCATTGCATCACATTACATGGCAATGCAATGCACAGTTGCTGAAGTTGAACCAAAATGAGCTTGTAATCTGGCTTCTGCAACTTTGAACATGAAAAATCCAATGAGGAGAAGAAAAGCAAAGCCAAAGAGTCCATCCCAAAATCCGACAAACAAGCAAAATGAACAAAAAACATTGAATTCAATTCTTTCTGATTTTAGAAACTGCATTAAAGAAGGGGTGCACCGGTCCTGGAGATACTGCAATACCAGGTCAATGCGTGGAGTGGACAGAGCAAGCTCTTTTTCCATCTCCCTGTTCTAAAAATCCATTTAATATATGGTCCCCAGATAGGGGACGTATCAGATATTAAACTGATAAGAACAGATACTACACTTGATCTTAGCCAAAAGGCCGAGAAGCGATAACCAGAATTGGTTTCAAACTACGGAGCCACCCAAGGATCCTGAAAAGTCCATTTGTGGAGATGAGCTCCTGGACTCCCGTTAAGAAGACATGTTGTCAACCTCTAGATCCCTTACATGCCTGCACTTTTCGGCTTGCTGCTGCTGCAATCCACGCGTTTTAGATCTGCATAACTCCACCTCTTTAAACACAGCACCTTCACCCCCTGCTGTTCCCACCCGCCTCAACACCGTTGGAAGGGAGGAGAACCAATTAAGGCGGGGGGTGGGGTGGAACGAGCAGCTGTCTACCCTTAGCAGGAGGGCTCCTGATTACATACCTCTCCTGCTGCTGCTGCTGCTGGCTGTCCAGCAGCAGACTGAAGGTGGCTGCTGCTGTGCACAGGTATATAAAGGCTCAGAGCCTATTATGACACGCGCAGCCAGCGTTCCATTGCCACATTCCATCTACTGCAGGCAGGATACCTGGCTGGCTGAATGTCGCTGAGAAGCTCACAGAGACCGCCATAAGCAACAGTTTAACAGAATGCCACAGACTAATCAACCAAACTTTTTGGGTTGGGTTCTCTTTTATAGTCTGCAGGCATTAAATGAAAGAAGTCAGTGTTCCAGCAGAAGGAGACAACGTTTCAGAAAAGGCATTGTAGCAAACCAAAAAAGAAATTTTAAGCGCAGCAGAGTAACCAGCGCACATACCTGTTAGCTCAGGTGAGTTTAAAAGGCTGCTGTTGATAACAAGGGCATTTGCTAAATAGATGGTGTGTGTGCAACAATATACTGAAAGGTCAATTATATTGTGCAGCTTATCTCACCACCTGTAGTTATTTAGGTGAAAGCTCCAAAATGCTTGCCTAATATGTCTGTTTATCCAAAAGGAAGTAAAAAGGGAGAGCTAGAAAGATAGCATTGCATCACATTACATGGCAATGCAATGCACAGTTGCTGAAGTTGAACCAAAATGAGCTTGTAATCTGGCTTCTGCAACTTTGAACATGAAAAATCCAATGAGGAGAAGAAAAGCAAAGCCAAAGAGTCCATCCCAAAATCCGACAAACAAGCAAAATGAACAAAAAACATTGAATTCAATTCTTTCTGATTTTAGAAACTGCATTAAAGAAGGGGTGCACCGGTCCTGGAGATACTGCAATACCAGGTCAATGCGTGGAGTGGACAGAGCAAGCTCTTTTTCCATCTCCCTGTTCTAAAAATCCATTTAATATATGGTCCCCAGATAGGGGACGTATCAGATATTAAACTGATAAGAACAGATACTACACTTGATCTTAGCCAAAAGGCCGAGAAGCGATAACCAGAATTGGTTTCAAACTACGGAGCCACCCAAGGATCCTGAAAAGTCCATTTGTGGAGATGAGCTCCTGGACTCCCGTTAAGAAGACATGTTGTCAACCTCTAGATCCCTTACATGCCTGCACTTTTCGGCTTGCTGCTGCTGCAATCCACGCGTTTTAGATCTGCATAACTCCACCTCTTTAAACACAGCACCTTCACCCCCTGCTGTTCCCACCCGCCTCAACACCGTTGGAAGGGAGGAGAACCAATTAAGGCGGGGGGTGGGGTGGAACGAGCAGCTGTCTACCCTTAGCAGGAGGGCTCCTGATTACATACCTCTCCTGCTGCTGCTGCTGCTGGCTGTCCAGCAGCAGACTGAAGGTGGCTGCTGCTGTGCACAGGTATATAAAGGCTCAGAGCCTATTATGACACGTGCAGCCAGCGTTCCATTGCCACATTCCATCTACTGCAGGCAGGATACCTGGCTGGCTGAATGTCGCTGAGAAGCTCACAGAGACCGCCATAAGCAACAGTTTAACAGAATGCCACAGACTAATCAACCAAACTTTTTGGGTTGGGTTCTCTTTTATAGTCTGCAGGCATTAAATGAAAGAAGTCAGTGTTCCAGCAGAAGGAGACAACGTTTCAGAAAAGGCATTGTAGCAAACCAAAAAATAAATTTTAAGCGCAGCAGAGTAACCAGCGCACATACCTGTTAGCTCAGGTGAGTTTAAAAGGCTGCTGTTGATAACAAGGGCATTTGCTAAATAGATGGTGTGTGTGCAACAATATACTGAAAGGTCAATTATATTGTGCAGCTTATCTCACCACCTGTAGTTATTTAGGTGAAAGCTCCAAAATGCTTGCCTAATATGTCTGTTTATCCAAAAGGAAGTAAAAAGGGAGAGCTAGAAAGATAGCATTGCATCACATTACATGGCAATGCAATGCACAGTTGCTGAAGTTGAACCAAAATGAGCTTGTAATCTGGCTTCTGCAACTTTGAACATGAAAAATCCAATGAGGAGAAGAAAAGCAAAGCCAAAGAGTCCATCCCAAAATCCGACAAACAAGCAAAATGAACAAAAAACATTGAATTCAATTCTTTCTGATTTTAGAAACTGCATTAAAGAAGGGGTGCACCGGTCCTGGAGATACTGCAATACCAGGTCAATGCGTGGAGTGGACAGAGCAAGCTCTTTTTCCATCTCCCTGTTCTAAAAATCCATTTAATATATGGTCCCCAGATAGGGGACGTATCAGATATTAAACTGATAAGAACAGATTCTACACTTGATCTTAGCCAAAAGGCCGAGAAGCGATAACCAGAATTGGTTTCAAACTACGGAGCCACCCAAGGATCCTGAAAAGTCCATTTGTGGAGATGAGCTCCTGGACTCCCGTTAAGAAGACATGTTGTCAACCTCTAGATCCCTTACATGCCTGCACTTTTCGGCTTGCTGCTGCTGCAATCCACGCGTTTTAGATCTGCATAACTCCACCTCTTTAAACACAGCACCTTCACCCCCTGCTGTTCCCACCCGCCTCAACACCGTTGGAAGGGACGAGAACCAATTAAGGCGGGGGGTGGGGTGGAACGAGCAGCTGTCTACCCTTAGCAGGAGGGCTCCTGATTACATACCTCTCCTGCTGCTGCTGCTGCTGGCTGTCCAGCAGCAGACTGAAGGTGGCTGCTGCTGTGCACAGGTATATAAAGGCTCAGAGCCTATTATGACACGCGCAGCCAGCGTTCCATTGCCACATTCCATCTACTGCAGGCAGGATACCTGGCTGGCTGAATGTCGCTGAGAAGCTCACAGAGACCGCCATAAGCAACAGTTTAACAGAATGCCACAGACTAATCAACCAAACTTTTTGGGTTGGGTTCTCTTTTATAGTCTGCAGGCATTAAATGAAAGAAGTCAGTGTTCCAGCAGAAGGAGACAACGTTTCAGAAAAGGCATTGTAGCAAACCAAAAAAGAAATTTTAAGCGCAGCAGAGTAACCAGCGCACATACCTGTTAGCTCAGGTGAGTTTAAAAGGCTGCTGTTGATAACAAGGGCATTTGCTAAATAGATGGTGTGTGTGCAACAATATACTGAAAGGTCAATTATATTGTGCAGCTTATCTCACCACCTGTAGTTATTTAGGTGAAAGCTCCAAAATGCTTGCCTAATATGTCTGTTTATCCAAAAGGAAGTAAAAAGGGAGAGCTAGAAAGATAGCATTGCATCACATTACATGGCAATGCAATGCACAGTTGCTGAAGTTGAACCAAAATGAGCTTGTAATCTGGCTTCTGCAACTTTGAACATGAAAAATCCAATGAGGAGAAGAAAAGCAAAGCCAAAGAGTCCATCCCAAAATCCGACAAACAAGCAAATTGAACAAAAAACATTGAATTCAATTCTTTCTGATTTTAGAAACTGCATTAAAGAAGGGGTGCACCAGTCCTGGAGATACTGCAATACCAGGTCAATGCGTGGAGTGGACAGAGCAAGCTCTTTTTCCATCTTCCTGTTCTAAAAATCCATTTAATATATGGTCCCCAGATAGGGGACGTATCAGATATTAAACTGATAAGAACAGATACTACACTTGATCTTAGCCAAAAGGCCGAGAAGCGATAACCAGAATTGGTTTCAAACTACGGAGCCACCCAAGGATCCTGAAAAGTCCATTTGTGGAGATGAGCTCCTGGACTCCCGTTAAGAAGACATGTTGTCAACCTCTAGATCCCTTACATGCCTGCACTTTTCGGCTTGCTGCTGCTGCAATCCACGCGTTTTAGATCTGCATAACTCCACCTCTTTAAACACAGCACCTTCACCCCCTGCTGTTTCCACCCACCTCAACACCGTTGAAAGGGAGGAGAACCAATTAAGGCGGGGGGTGGGGTGGAACGAGCAGCTGTCTACCCTTAGCAGGAGGGCTCCTGATTACATACCTCTCCTGCTGCTGCTGCTGCTGGCTGTCCAGCAGCAGACTGAAGGTGGCTGCTGCTGTGCACAGGTATATAAAGGCTCAGAGCCTATTATGACACGCGCAGCCAGCGTTCCATTGCCACATTCCATCTACTGCAGGCAGGATACCTGGCTGGCTGAATGTCGCTGAGAAGCTCACAGAGACCGCCATAAGCAACAGTTTAACAGAATGCCACAGACTAATCAACCAAACTTTTTGGGTTGGGTTCTCTTTTATAGTCTGCAGGCATTAAATGAAAGAAGTCAGTGTTCCAGCAGAAGGAGACAACGTTTCAGAAAAGGCATTGTAGCAAACCAAAAAAGAAATTTTAAGCGCAGCAGAGTAACCAGCGCACATACCTGTTAGCTCAGGTGAGTTTAAAAGGCTGCTGTTGATAACAAGGGCATTTGCTAAATAGATGGTGTGTGTGCAACAATATACTGAAAGGTCAATTATATTGTGCAGCTTATCTCACCACCTGTAGTTATTTAGGTGAAAGCTCCAAAATGCTTGCCTAATATGTCTGTTTATCCAAAAGGAAGTAAAAAGGGAGAGCTAGAAAGATAGCATTGCATCACATTACATGGCAATGCAATGCACAGTTGCTGAAGTTGAACCAAAATGAGCTTGTAATCTGGCTTCTGCAACTTTGAACATGAAAAATCCAATGAGGAGAAGAAAAGCAAAGCCAAAGAGTCCATCCCAAAATCCGACAAACAAGCAAAATGAACAAAAAACATTGAATTCAATTCTTTCTGATTTTAGAAACTGCATTAAAGAAGGGGTGCACCGGTCCTGGAGATACTGCAATACCAGGTCAATGCGTGGAGTGGACAGAGCAAGCTCTTTTTCCATCTCCCTGTTCTAAAAATCCATTTAATATATGGTCCCCAGATAGGGGACGTATCAGATATTAAACTGATAAGAACAGATACTACACTTGATCTTAGCCAAAAGGCCGAGAAGCGATAACCAGAATTGGTTTCAAACTACGGAGCCACCCAAGGATCCTGAAAAGTCCATTTGTGGAGATGAGCTCCTGGACTCCCGTTAAGAAGACATGTTGTCAACCTCTAGATCCCTTACATGCCTGCACTTTTCGGCTTGCTGCTGCTGCAATCCACGCGTTTTAGATCTGCATAACTCCACCTCTTTAAACACAGCACCTTCACCCCCTGCTGTTCCCACCCGCCTCAACACCGTTGGAAGGGAGGAGAACCAATTAAGGCGGGGGGTGGGGTGGAACGAGCAGCTGTCTACCCTTAGCAGGAGGGCTCCTGATTACATACCTCTCCTGCTGCTGCTGCTGCTGCTGGCTGTCCAGCAGCAGACTGAAGGTGGCTGCTGCTGTGCACAGGTATATAAAGGCTCAGAGCCTATTATGACACGCGCAGCCAGCGTTCCATTGCCACATTCCATCTACTGCAGGCAGGATACCTGGCTGGCTGAATGTCGCTGAGAAGCTCACAGAGACCGCCATAAGCAACAGTTTAACAGAATGCCACAGACTAATCAACCAAACTTTTTGGGTTGGGTTCTCTTTTATAGTCTGCAGGCATTAAATGAAAGAAGTCAGTGTTCCAGCAGAAGGAGACAACGTTTCAGAAAAGGCATTGTAGCAAACCAAAAAAGAAATTTTAAGTACAGCAGAGTAACCAGCGCACATACCTGTTAGCTCAGGTGAGTTTAAAAGGCTGCTGTTGATAACAAGGGCATTTGCTAAATAGATGGTGTGTGTGCAACAATATACTGAAAGGACAATTATATTGTGCAGCTTATCTCACCACCTGTAGTTATTTAGGTGAAAGCTCCAAAATGCTTGCCTAATATGTCTGTTTATCCAAAAGGAAGTAAAAAGGGAGAGCTAGAAAGATAGCATTGCATCACATTACATGGCAATGCAATGCACAGTTGCTGAAGTTGAACCAAAATGAGCTTGTAATCTGGCTTCTGCAACTTTGAACATGAAAAATCCAATGAGGAGAAGAAAAGCAAAGCCAAAGAGTCCATCCCAAAATCCGACAAACAAGCAAAATGAACAAAAAACATTGAATTCAATTCTTTCTGATTTTAGAAACTGCATTAAAGAAGGGGTGCACCGGTCCTGGAGATACTGCAATACCAGGTCAATGCGTGGAGTGGACAGAGCAAGCTCTTTTTCCATCTCCCTGTTCTAAAAATCCATTTAATATATGGTCCCCAGATAGGGGACGTATCAGATATTAAACTGATAAGAACAGATACTACACTTGATCTTAGCCAAAAGGCCGAGAAGCGATAACCAGAATTGGTTTCAAACTACGGAGCCACCCAAGGATCCTGAAAAGTCCATTTGTGGAGATGAGCTCCTGGACTCCCGTTAAGAAGACATGTTGTCAACCTCTAGATCCCTTACATGCCTGCACTTTTCGGCTTGCTGCTGCTGCAATCCACGCGTTTTAGATCTGCATAACTCCACCTCTTTAAACACAGCACCTTCACCCCCTGCTGTTCCCACCCGCCTCAGCACCGTTGGAAGGGAGGAGAACCAATTAAGGCGGGGGGTGGGGTGGAACGAGCAGCTGTCTACCCTTAGCAGGAGGGCTCCTGATTACATACCTCTCCTGCTGCTGCTGCTGCTGGCTGTCCAGCAGCAGACTGAAGGTGGCTGCTGCTGTGCACAGGTATATAAAGGCTCAGAGCCTATTATGACACGCGCAGCCAGCGTTCCATTGCCACATTCCATCTACTGCAGGCAGGATACCTGGCTGGCTGAATGTCGCTGAGAAGCTCACAGAGACCGCCATAAGCAACAGTTTAACAGAATGCCACAGACTAATCAACCAAACTTTTTGGGTTGGGTTCTCTTTTATAGTCTGCAGGCATTAAATGAAAGAAGTCAGTGTTCCAGCAGAAGGAGACAACGTTTCAGAAAAGGCATTGTAGCAAACCAAAAAAGAAATTTTAAGCGCAGCAGAGTAACCAGCGCACATACCTGTTAGCTCAGGTGAGTTTAAAAGGCTGCTGTTGATAACAAGGGCATTTGCTAAATAGATGGTGTGTGTGCAACAATATACTGAAAGGTCAATTATATTGTGCAGCTTATCTCACCACCTGTAGTTATTTAGGTGAAAGCTCCAAAATGCTTGCCTAATATGTCTGTTTATCCAAAAGGAAGTAAAAAGGGAGAGCTAGAAAGATAGCATTGCATCACATTACATGGCAATGCAATGCACAGTTGCTGAAGTTGAACCAAAATGAGCTTGTAATCTGGCTTCTGCAACTTTGAACATGAAAAATCCAATGAGGAGAAGAAAAGCAAAGCCAAAGAGTCCATCCCAAAATCCGACAAACAAGCAAAATGAACAAAAAACATTGAATTCAATTCTTTCTGATTTTAGAAACTGCATTAAAGAAGGGGTGCACCGGTCCTGGAGATACTGCAATACCAGGTCAATGCGTGGAGTGGACAGAGCAAGCTCTTTTTCCATCTCCCTGTTCTAAAAATCCATTTAATATATGGTCCCCAGATAGGGGACGTATCAGATATTAAACTGATAAGAACAGATACTACACTTGATCTTAGCCAAAAGGCCGAGAAGCGATAACCAGAATTGGTTTCAAACTACGGAGCCACCCAAGGATCCTGAAAAGTCCATTTGTGGAGATGAGCTCCTGGACTCCCGTTAAGAAGACATGTTGTCAACCTCTAGATCCCTTACATGCCTGCACTTTTCGGCTTGCTGCTGCTGCAATCCACGCGTTTTAGATCTGCATAACTCCACCTCTTTAAACACAGCACCTTCACCCCCTGCTGTTCCCACCCGCCTCAACACCGTTGGAAGGGAGGAGAACCAATTAAGGCGGGGGGTGGGGTGGAACGAGCAGCTGTCTACCCTTAGCAGGAGGGCTCCTGATTACATACCTCTCCTGCTGCTGCTGCTGCTGGCTGTCCAGCAGCAGACTGAAGGTGGCTGCTGCTGTGCACAGGTATATAAAGGCTCAGAGCCTATTATGACACGCGCAGCCAGCGTTCCATTGCCACATTCCATCTACTGCAGGCAGGATACCTGGCTGGCTGAATGTCGCTGAGAAGCTCACAGAGACCGCCATAAGCAACAGTTTAACAGAATGCCACAGACTAATCAACCAAACTTTTTGGGTTGGGTTCTCTTTTATAGTCTGCAGGCATTAAATGAAAGAAGTCAGTGTTCCAGCAGAAGGAGACAACGTTTCAGAAAAGGCATTGTAGCAAACCAAAAAAGAAATTTTAAGCGCAGCAGAGTAACCAGCGCACATACCTGTTAGCTCAGGTGAGTTTAAAAGGCTGCTGTTGATAACAAGGGCATTTGCTAAATAGATGGTGTGTGTGCAACAATATACTGAAAGGTCAATTATATTGTGCAGCTTATCTCACCACCTGTAGTTATTTAGGTGAAAGCTCCAAAATGCTTGCCTAATATGTCTGTTTATCCAAAAGGAAGTAAAAAGGGAGAGCTAGAAAGATAGCATTGCATCACATTACATGGCAATGCAATGCACAGTTGCTGAAGTTGAACCAAAATGAGCTTGTAATCTGGCTTCTGCAACTTTGAACATGAAAAATCCAATGAGGAGAAGAAAAGCAAAGCCAAAGAGTCCATCCCAAAATCCGACAAACAAGCAAAATGAACAAAAAACATTGAATTCAATTCTTTCTGATTTTAGAAACTGCATTAAAGAAGGGGTGCACCGGTCCTGGAGATACTGCAATACCAGGTCAATGCGTGGAGTGGACAGAGCAAGCTCTTTTTCCATCTCCCTGTTCTAAAAATCCATTTAATATATGGTCCCCAGATAGGGGACGTATCAGATATTAAACTGATAAGAACAGATACTACACTTGATCTTAGCCAAAAGGCCGAGAAGCGATAACCAGAATTGGTTTCAAACTACGGAGCCACCCAAGGATCCTGAAAAGTCCATTTGTGGAGATGAGCTCCTGGACTCCCGTTAAGAAGACATGTTGTCAACCTCTAGATCCCTTACATGCCTGCACTTTTCGGCTTGCTGCTGCTGCAATCCACGCGTTTTAGATCTGCATAACTCCACCTCTTTAAACACAGCACCTTCACCCCCTGCTGTTCCCACCCGCCTCAACACCGTTGGAAGGGAGGAGAACCAATTAAGGCGGGGGGTGGGGTGGAACGAGCAGCTGTCTACCCTTAGCAGGAGGGCTCCTGATTACATACCTCTCCTGCTGCTGCTGCTGCTGGCTGTCCAGCAGCAGACTGAAGGTGGCTGCTGCTGTGCACAGGTATATAAAGGCTCAGAGCCTATTATGACACGCGCAGCCAGCGTTCCATTGCCACATTCCATCTACTGCAGGCAGGATACCTGGCTGGCTGAATGTCGCTGAGAAGCTCACAGAGACCGCCATAAGCAACAGTTTAACAGAATGCCACAGACTAATCAACCAAACTTTTTGGGTTGGGTTCTCTTTTATAGTCTGCAGGCATTAAATGAAAGAAGTCAGTGTTCCAGCAGAAGGAGACAACGTTTCAGAAAAGGCATTGTAGCAAACCAAAAAAGAAATTTTAAGCGCAGCAGAGTAACCAGCGCACATACCTGTTAGCTCAGGTGAGTTTAAAAGGCTGCTGTTGATAACAAGGGCATTTGCTAAATAGATGGTGTGTGTGCAACAATATACTGAAAGGTCAATTATATTGTGCAGCTTATCTCACCACCTGTAGTTATTTAGGTGAAAGCTCCAAAATGCTTGCCTAATATGTCTGTTTATCCAAAAGGAAGTAAAAAGGGAGAGCTAGAAAGATAGCATTGCATCACATTACATGGCAATGCAATGCACAGTTGCTGAAGTTGAACCAAAATGAGCTTGTAATCTGGCTTCTGCAACTTTGAACATGAAAAATCCAATGAGGAGAAGAAAAGCAAAGCCAAAGAGTCCATCCCAAAATCCGACAAACAAGCAAAATGAACAAAAAACATTGAATTCAATTCTTTCTGATTTTAGAAACTGCATTAAAGAAGGGGTGCACCGGTCCTGGAGATACTGCAATACCAGGTCAATGCGTGGAGTGGACAGAGCAAGCTCTTTTTCCATCTCCCTGTTCTAAAAATCCATTTAATATATGGTCCCCAGATAGGGGACGTATCAGATATTAAACTGATAAGAACAGATACTACACTTGATCTTAGCCAAAAGGCCGAGAAGCGATAACCAGAATTGGTTTCAAACTACGGAGCCACCCAAGGATCCTGAAAAGTCCATTTGTGGAGATGAGCTCCTGGACTCCCGTTAAGAAGACATGTTGTCAACCTCTAGATCCCTTACATGCCTGCACTTTTCGGCTTGCTGCTGCTGCAATCCACGCGTTTTAGATCTGCATAACTCCACCTCTTTAAACACAGCACCTTCACCCCCTGCTGTTCCCACCCGCCTCAACACCGTTGGAAGGGAGGAGAACCAATTAAGGCGGGGGGTGGGGTGGAACGAGCAGCTGTCTACCCTTAGCAGGAGGGCTCCTGATTACATACCTCTCCTGCTGCTGCTGCTGCTGCTGGCTGTCCAGCAGCAGACTGAAGGTGGCTGCTGCTGTGCACAGGTATATAAAGGCTCAGAGCCTATTATGACACGCGCAGCCAGCGTTCCATTGCCACATTCCATCTACTGCAGGCAGGATACCTGGCTGGCTGAATGTCGCTGAGAAGCTCACAGAGACCGCCATAAGCAACAGTTTAACAGAATGCCACAGACTAATCAACCAAACTTTTTGGGTTGGGTTCTCTTTTATAGTCTGCAGGCATTAAATGAAAGAAGTCAGTGTTCCAGCAGAAGGAGACAACGTTTCAGAAAAGGCATTGTAGCAAACCAAAAAAGAAATTTTAAGTACAGCAGAGTAACCAGCGCACATACCTGTTAGCTCAGGTGAGTTTAAAAGGCTGCTGTTGATAACAAGGGCATTTGCTAAATAGATGGTGTGTGTGCAACAATATACTGAAAGGACAATTATATTGTGCAGCTTATCTCACCACCTGTAGTTATTTAGGTGAAAGCTCCAAAATGCTTGCCTAATATGTCTGTTTATCCAAAAGGAAGTAAAAAGGGAGAGCTAGAAAGATAGCATTGCATCACATTACATGGCAATGCAATGCACAGTTGCTGAAGTTGAACCAAAATGAGCTTGTAATCTGGCTTCTGCAACTTTGAACATGAAAAATCCAATGAGGAGAAGAAAAGCAAAGCCAAAGAGTCCATCCCAAAATCCGACAAACAAGCAAAATGAACAAAAAACATTGAATTCAATTCTTTCTGATTTTAGAAACTGCATTAAAGAAGGGGTGCACCGGTCCTGGAGATACTGCAATACCAGGTCAATGCGTGGAGTGGACAGAGCAAGCTCTTTTTCCATCTCCCTGTTCTAAAAATCCATTTAATATATGGTCCCCAGATAGGGGACGTATCAGATATTAAACTGATAAGAACAGATACTACACTTGATCTTAGCCAAAAGGCCGAGAAGCGATAACCAGAATTGGTTTCAAACTACGGAGCCACCCAAGGATCCTGAAAAGTCCATTTGTGGAGATGAGCTCCTGGACTCCCGTTAAGAAGACATGTTGTCAACCTCTAGATCCCTTACATGCCTGCACTTTTCGGCTTGCTGCTGCTGCAATCCACGCGTTTTAGATCTGCATAACTCCACCTCTTTAAACACAGCACCTTCACCCCCTGCTGTTCCCACCCGCCTCAGCACCGTTGGAAGGGAGGAGAACCAATTAAGGCGGGGGGTGGGGTGGAACGAGCAGCTGTCTACCCTTAGCAGGAGGGCTCCTGATTACATACCTCTCCTGCTGCTGCTGCTGCTGGCTGTCCAGCAGCAGACTGAAGGTGGCTGCTGCTGTGCACAGGTATATAAAGGCTCAGAGCCTATTATGACACGCGCAGCCAGCGTTCCATTGCCACATTCCATCTACTGCAGGCAGGATACCTGGCTGGCTGAATGTCGCTGAGAAGCTCACAGAGACCGCCATAAGCAACAGTTTAACAGAATGCCACAGACTAATCAACCAAACTTTTTGGGTTGGGTTCTCTTTTATAGTCTGCAGGCATTAAATGAAAGAAGTCAGTGTTCCAGCAGAAGGAGACAACGTTTCAGAAAAGGCATTGTAGCAAACCAAAAAAGAAATTTTAAGCGCAGCAGAGTAACCAGCGCACATACCTGTTAGCTCAGGTGAGTTTAAAAGGCTGCTGTTGATAACAAGGGCATTTGCTAAATAGATGGTGTGTGTGCAACAATATACTGAAAGGTCAATTATATTGTGCAGCTTATCTCACCACCTGTAGTTATTTAGGTGAAAGCTCCAAAATGCTTGCCTAATATGTCTGTTTATCCAAAAGGAAGTAAAAAGGGAGAGCTAGAAAGATAGCATTGCATCACATTACATGGCAATGCAATGCACAGTTGCTGAAGTTGAACCAAAATGAGCTTGTAATCTGGCTTCTGCAACTTTGAACATGAAAAATCCAATGAGGAGAAGAAAAGCAAAGCCAAAGAGTCCATCCCAAAATCCGACAAACAAGCAAAATGAACAAAAAACATTGAATTCAATTCTTTCTGATTTTAGAAACTGCATTAAAGAAGGGGTGCACCGGTCCTGGAGATACTGCAATACCAGGTCAATGCGTGGAGTGGACAGAGCAAGCTCTTTTTCCATCTCCCTGTTCTAAAAATCCATTTAATATATGGTCCCCAGATAGGGGACGTATCAGATATTAAACTGATAAGAACAGATACTACACTTGATCTTAGCCAAAAGGCCGAGAAGCGATAACCAGAATTGGTTTCAAACTACGGAGCCACCCAAGGATCCTGAAAAGTCCATTTGTGGAGATGAGCTCCTGGACTCCGGTTAAGAAGACATGTTGTCAACCTCTAGATCCCTTACATGCCTGCACTTTTCGGCTTGCTGCTGCTGCAATCCACGCGTTTTAGATCTGCATAACTCCACCTCTTTAAACACAGCACCTTCACCCCCTGCTGTTCCCACCCGCCTCAACACCGTTGGAAGGGAGGAGAACCAATTAAGGCGGGGGGTGGGGTGGAACGAGCAGCTGTCTACCCTTAGCAGGAGGGCTCCTGATTACATACCTCTCCTGCTGCTGCTGCTGCTGGCTGTCCAGCAGCAGACTGAAGGTGGCTGCTGCTGTGCACAGGTATATAAAGGCTCAGAGCCTATTATGACACGCGCAGCCAGTGTTCCATTGCCACATTCCATCTACTGCAGGCAGGATACCTGGCTGGCTGAATGTCGCTGAGAAGCTCACAGAGACCGCCATAAGCAACAGTTTAACAGAATGCCACAGACTAATCAACCAAACTTTTTGGGTTGGGTTCTCTTTTATAGTCTGCAGGCATTAAATGAAAGAAGTCAGTGTTCCAGCAGAAGGAGACAACGTTTCAGAAAAGGCATTGTAGCAAACCAAAAAAGAAATTTTAAGCGCAGCAGAGTAACCAGCGCACATACCTGTTAGCTCAGGTGAGTTTAAAAGGCTGCTGTTGATAACAAGGGCATTTGCTAAATAGATGGTGTGTGTGCAACAATATACTGAAAGGTCAATTATATTGTGCAGCTTATCTCACCACCTGTAGTTATTTAGGTGAAAGCTCCAAAATGCTTGCCTAATATGTCTGTTTATCCAAAAGGAAGTAAAAAGGGAGAGCTAGAAAGATAGCATTGCATCACATTACATGGCAATGCAATGCACAGTTGCTGAAGTTGAACCAAAATGAGCTTGTAATCTGGCTTCTGCAACTTTGAACATGAAAAATCCAATGAGGAGAAGAAAAGCAAAGCCAAAGAGTCCATCCCAAAATCCGACAAACAAGCAAAATGAACAAAAAACATTGAATTCAATTCTTTCTGATTTTAGAAACTGCATTAAAGAAGGGGTGCACCGGTCCTGGAGATACTGCAATACCAGGTCAATGCGTGGAGTGGACAGAGCAAGCTCTTTTTCCATCTCCCTGTTCTAAAAATCCATTTAATATATGGTCCCCAGATAGGGGACGTATCAGATATTAAACTGATAAGAACAGATACTACACTTGATCTTAGCCAAAAGGCCGAGAAGCGATAACCAGAATTGGTTTCAAACTACGGAGCCACCCAAGGATCCTGAAAAGTCCATTTGTGGAGATGAGCTCCTGGACTCCCGTTAAGAAGACATGTTGTCAACCTCTAGATCCCTTACATGCCTGCACTTTTCGGCTTGCTGCTGCTGCAATCCACGCGTTTTAGATCTGCATAACTCCACCTCTTTAAACACAGCACCTTCACCCCCTGCTGTTCCCACCCGCCTCAACACCGTTGGAAGGGAGGAGAACCAATTAAGGCGGGGGGTGGGGTGGAACGAGCAGCTGTCTACCCTTAGCAGGAGGGCTCCTGATTACATACCTCTCCTGCTGCTGCTGCTGCTGGCTGTCCAGCAGCAGACTGAAGGTGGCTGCTGCTGTGCACAGGTATATAAAGGCTCAGAGCCTATTATGACACGCGCAGCCAGCGTTCCATTGCCACATTCCATCTACTGCAGGCAGGATACCTGGCTGGCTGAATGTCGCTGAGAAGCTCACAGAGACCGCCATAAGCAACAGTTTAACAGAATGCCACAGACTAATCAACCAAACTTTTTGGGTTGGGTTCTCTTTTATAGTCTGCAGGCATTAAATGAAAGAAGTCAGTGTTCCAGCAGAAGGAGACAACGTTTCAGAAAAGGCATTGTAGCAAACCAAAAAAGAAATTTTAAGCGCAGCAGAGTAACCAGCGCACATACCTGTTAGCTCAGGTGAGTTTAAAAGGCTGCTGTTGATAACAAGGGCATTTGCTAAATAGATGGTGTGTGTGCAACAATATACTGAAAGGTCAATTATATTGTGCAGCTTATCTCACCACCTGTAGTTATTTAGGTGAAAGCTCCAAAATGCTTGCCTAATATGTCTGTTTATCCAAAAGGAAGTAAAAAGGGAGAGCTAGAAAGATAGCATTGCATCACATTACATGGCAATGCAATGCACAGTTGCTGAAGTTGAACCAAAATGAGCTTGTAATCTGGCTTCTGCAACTTTGAACATGAAAAATCCAATGAGGAGAAGAAAAGCAAAGCCAAAGAGTCCATCCCAAAATCCGACAAACAAGCAAAATGAACAAAAAACATTGAATTCAATTCTTTCTGATTTTAGAAACTGCATTAAAGAAGGGGTGCACCGGTCCTGGAGATACTGCAATACCAGGTCAATGCGTGGAGTGGACAGAGCAAGCTCTTTTTCCATCTCCCTGTTCTAAAAATCCATTTAATATATGGTCCCCAGATAGGGGACGTATCAGATATTAAACTGATAAGAACAGATACTACACTTGATCTTAGCCAAAAGGCCGAGAAGCGATAACCAGAATTGGTTTCAAACTACGGAGCCACCCAAGGATCCTGAAAAGTCCATTTGTGGAGATGAGCTCCTGGACTCCCGTTAAGAAGACATGTTGTCAACCTCTAGATCCCTTACATGCCTGCACTTTTCGGCTTGCTGCTGCTGCAATCCACGCGTTTTAGATCTGCATAACTCCACCTCTTTAAACACAGCACCTTCACCCCCTGCTGTTCCCACCCGCCTCAACACCGTTGGAAGGGAGGAGAACCAATTAAGGCGGGGGGTGGGGTGGAACGAGCAGCTGTCTACCCTTAGCAGGAGGGCTCCTGATTACATACCTCTCCTGCTGCTGCTGCTGCTGGCTGTCCAGCAGCAGACTGAAGGTGGCTGCTGCTGTGCACAGGTATATAAAGGCTCAGAGCCTATTATGACACGCGCAGCCAGTGTTCCATTGCCACATTCCATCTACTGCAGGCAGGATACCTGGCTGGCTGAATGTCGCTGAGAAGCTCACAGAGACCGCCATAAGCAACAGTTTAACAGAATGCCACAGACTAATCAACCAAACTTTTTGGGTTGGGTTCTCTTTTATAGTCTGCAGGCATTAAATGAAAGAAGTCAGTGTTCCAGCAGAAGGAGACAACGTTTCAGAAAAGGCATTGTAGCAAACCAAAAAAGAAATTTTAAGCGCAGCAGAGTAACCAGCGCACATACCTGTTAGCTCAGGTGAGTTTAAAAGGCTGCTGTTGATAACAAGGGCATTTGCTAAATAGATGGTGTGTGTGCAACAATATACTGAAAGGTCAATTATATTGTGCAGCTTATCTCACCACCTGTAGTTATTTAGGTGAAAGCTCCAAAATGCTTGCCTAATATGTCTGTTTATCCAAAAGGAAGTAAAAAGGGAGAGCTAGAAAGATAGCATTGCATCACATTACATGGCAATGCAATGCACAGTTGCTGAAGTTGAACCAAAATGAGCTTGTAATCTGGCTTCTGCAACTTTGAACATGAAAAATCCAATGAGGAGAAGAAAAGCAAAGCCAAAGAGTCCATCCCAAAATCCGACAAACAAGCAAAATGAACAAAAAACATTGAATTCAATTCTTTCTGATTTTAGAAACTGCATTAAAGAAGGGGTGCACCGGTCCTGGAGATACTGCAATACCAGGTCAATGCGTGGAGTGGACAGAGCAAGCTCTTTTTCCATCTCCCTGTTCTAAAAATCCATTTAATATATGGTCCCCAGATAGGGGACGTATCAGATATTAAACTGATAAGAACAGATACTACACTTGATCTTAGCCAAAAGGCCGAGAAGCGATAACCAGAATTGGTTTCAAACTACGGAGCCACCCAAGGATCCTGAAAAGTCCATTTGTGGAGATGAGCTCCTGGACTCCCGTTAAGAAGACATGTTGTCAACCTCTAGATCCCTTACATGCCTGCACTTTTCGGCTTGCTGCTGCTGCAATCCACGCGTTTTAGATCTGCATAACTCCACCTCTTTAAACACAGCACCTTCACCCCCTGCTGTTCCCACCCGCCTCAACACCGTTGGAAGGGAGGAGAACCAATTAAGGCGGGGGGTGGGGTGGAACGAGCAGCTGTCTACCCTTAGCAGGAGGGCTCCTGATTACATACCTCTCCTGCTGCTGCTGCTGCTGGCTGTCCAGCAGCAGACTGAAGGTGGCTGCTGCTGTGCACAGGTATATAAAGGCTCAGAGCCTATTATGACACGCGCAGCCAGCGTTCCATTGCCACATTCCATCTACTGCAGGCAGGATACCTGGCTGGCTGAATGTCGCTGAGAAGCTCACAGAGACCGCCATAAGCAACAGTTTAACAGAATGCCACAGACTAATCAACCAAACTTTTTGGGTTGGGTTCTCTTTTATAGTCTGCAGGCATTAAATGAAAGAAGTCAGTGTTCCAGCAGAAGGAGACAACGTTTCAGAAAAGGCATTGTAGCAAACCAAAAAAGAAATTTTAAGCGCAGCAGAGTAACCAGCGCACATACCTGTTAGCTCAGGTGAGTTTAAAAGGCTGCTGTTGATAACAAGGGCATTTGCTAAATAGATGGTGTGTGTGCAACAATATACTGAAAGGTCAATTATATTGTGCAGCTTATCTCACCACCTGTAGTTATTTAGGTGAAAGCTCCAAAATGCTTGCCTAATATGTCTGTTTATCCAAAAGGAAGTAAAAAGGGAGAGCTAGAAAGATAGCATTGCATCACATTACATGGCAATGCAATGCACAGTTGCTGAAGTTGAACCAAAATGAGCTTGTAATCTGGCTTCTGCAACTTTGAACATGAAAAATCCAATGAGGAGAAGAAAAGCAAAGCCAAAGAGTCCATCCCAAAATCCGACAAACAAGCAAAATGAACAAAAAACATTGAATTCAATTCTTTCTGATTTTAGAAACTGCATTAAAGAAGGGGTGCACCGGTCCTGGAGATACTACAATACCAGGTCAATGCGTGGAGTGGACAGAGCAAGCTCTTTTTCCATCTCCCTGTTCTAAAAATCCATTTAATATATGGTCCCCAGATAGGGGACGTATCAGATATTAAACTGATAAGAACAGATACTACACTTGATCTTAGCCAAAAGGCCGAGAAGCGATAACCAGAATTGGTTTCAAACTACGGAGCCACCCAAGGATCCTGAAAAGTCCATTTGTGGAGATGAGCTCCTGGACTCCCGTTAAGAAGACATGTTGTCAACCTCTAGATCCCTTACATGCCTGCACTTTTCGGCTTGCTGCTGCTGCAATCCACGCGTTTTAGATCTGCATAACTCCACCTCTTTAAACACAGCACCTTCACCCCCTGCTGTTCCCACCCGCCTCAACACCGTTGGAAGGGAGGAGAACCAATTAAGGCGGGGGGTGGGGTGGAACGAGCAGCTGTCTACCCTTAGCAGGAGGGCTCCTGATTACATACCTCTCCTGCTGCTGCTGCTGCTGGCTGTCCAGCAGCAGACTGAAGGTGGCTGCTGCTGTGCACAGGTATATAAAGGCTCAGAGCCTATTATGACACGCGCAGCCAGCGTTCCATTGCCACATTCCATCTACTGCAGGCAGGATACCTGGCTGGCTGAATGTCGCTGAGAAGCTCACAGAGACCGCCATAAGCAACAGTTTAACAGAATGCCACAGACTAATCAACCAAACTTTTTGGGTTGGGTTCTCTTTTATAGTCTGCAGGCATTAAATGAAAGAAGTCAGTGTTCCAGCAGAGGGAGACAACGTTTCAGAAAAGGCATTGTAGCAAACCAAAAAAGAAATTTTAAGCGCAGCAGAGTAACCAGCGCACATACCTGTTAGCTCAGGTGAGTTTAAAAGGCTGCTGTTGATAACAAGGGCATTTGCTAAATAGATGGTGTGTGTGCAACAATATACTGAAAGGTCAATTATATTGTGCAGCTTATCTCACCACCTGTAGTTATTTAGGTGAAAGCTCCAAAATGCTTGCCTAATATGTCTGTTTATCCAAAAGGAAGTAAAAAGGGAGAGCTAGAAAGATAGCATTGCATCACATTACATGGCAATGCAATGCACAGTTGCTGAAGTTGAACCAAAATGAGCTTGTAATCTGGCTTCTGCAACTTTGAACATGAAAAATCCAATGAGGAGAAGAAAAGCAAAGCCAAAGAGTCCATCCCAAAATCCGACAAACAAGCAAAATGAACAAAAAACATTGAATTCAATTCTTTCTGATTTTAGAAACTGCATTAAAGAAGGGGTGCACCGGTCCTGGAGATACTGCAATACCAGGTCAATGCGTGGAGTGGACAGAGCAAGCTCTTTTTCCATCTCCCTGTTCTAAAAATCCATTTAATATATGGTCCCCAGATAGGGGACGTATCAGATATTAAACTGATAAGAACAGATTTTTTTTTTTTTTTTAATTTGGCTATCCCCCACATGGGGATAAAAACCGTTTATTTAAAATTTAACAAATTACAGAAATAAAACCATTACATCCACATTACACTTTCGGGACTTCAAAGAAAAATAAAAATTCCATCACAGCAAATTTTACAAGACTTCAAATATTCCATAGGTTAAAAAGCCATTTGCCTGCCAACGTTACATTCTTTTTCCTGTCCAATAAATAGTATATGTACATTTCACTTTTACAAAAGGCTAAAACATCATCTACTGGTAACATTTCATGTTTAAAAACAGCAATATTTCTAGCATTCCAGAGCGCTATCTTGGCACAATTCACTATCTTCCACGCCATTATTTTTTGGTCCATTGTTGGGCATTCCAGAAGACCATATAACACTGATGCAAAATTAAAGTCCTTGAGGTCCACCATTTTCTCCAGCAGGGGGATTAGTCTTCTCCAGAACTCTTTAGCAAAAGCACAAGTCCATAAAAGATGCTTCACTGTCTCTTCTTCTTGACAACCTTCTCTTGGGCAGATGGCAGACCTCACAAAACCTCTTCTGTACTGGAATGCCCGGCAAGGAAGACAGTGGTGTGCGCAGCTCCAAGACATGTCTTTCTGTACATTAAAAAGATAAGGGGCGTTAATCGTTTTCCATATGTGTACAGTTTTGTCATCATCATAACGTTCAATATCACACAACGTCACATCAGTACTAATTTGTTTGAGTAGTGTCTTGCTGTTACATAGATCCCCTGTCTGTTTCTTATTCAAATTAAAATCAAGAATAATTTTCTTTAAAATCTCATAATGTGCAGGTAGGTTAAAAGCATAAGGAGAGGATAAAACTGTTTCAAACCAACCAAACCTTCTCATGAGAAAACCAGTGTTAAAACGCATAAAATAGGAAAGGTAATTATCTTTAAAAAGGGTTTTAAAACAGAAACAGAAAAAATGTATTAAAAGAAACTTATCTAAAACAGGGAAATCTTTCCCACCTTTAACCTTTGGCTTTGTCACAATTTCTCTTTTGAGTTTCTCCATTTTTGAGCCCCAAAAAAAGGTAAAACATACTTTTGTAATTCGTTTCAACAAATTTGTAGGAGGGGGGAACACCAAACTAAGATATAACAGGATAGGTAATATCACCATTTTTACAATCAGAACTTTACCTTCCATTGACAGCTTTCTCATATTCCACATGCAGATTTTCTGATTAATTTTCTGTGCTGCCGCATCCCAGCTATTAAAACCATTATTAGATTCATTAAAAGAAACACCTAAAATAGTAATGGAATCTGTAACTGCAATTGGTACATCATGTAAACTCATCCCCCCGACATTTAAAATATTACATTTAGTAAGATTAATTTTAAAACCGGAAACTGTACAAAAAGACTGAATTTGGCTTATCGTTTTTTGTATTGAAGGTACATCACATCCAAACACTGCTACATCATCCATATAGCTTACAACTTTAACTTGTAGACCGTTCCCTCCGGGTAAGGGTACTCCACATATTTGCTTATCCCGGCGTATTGTACATAAAAGGGGTTCTATAGCACATATAAAAAGCAGGGGGGACAAAGGGCAACCCTGCTTCACCCCTGATTTTAAAACTACCTCTTTTGTTTTAAAACCATTAACTAAAATCTTACTCGTACAATCATTATAAAAAGCTTTAAGAGACAATAAAAACCCACCCGGAATGCCCATTTTTTCTAAAACTTTAAAAAGATAAAAATGAGACACGCGGTCAAAAGCTTTCTCAAAATCCACCGCTAGGATTGACATCTTTGTCTTTCTGGTTTTTACATCTTCAATACAATCTTTCACCAGGTTTAAATTGTCCCAGATACTACGCCCAGGTACCCCGCATACCTGATTTGCATGAATTACTTTATGTATCACCTTTTTCAACCGATTTGCACAGATCTTAGCCATAATTTTGTAATCACTATTTAAAAGAGTTATCGGCCTCCAGTTTTTAAGATCCGTTTTGTCACCTTTTTTGTATAGTAGTGATACCTCACCTTTCTTCCATGAGTTGAGTAAAACCTTATTATTAAAAACTTCGGAAAACAAATTAAACAAATCATCTTTTAAAATATCATAAAAACTTATATAAAACTCTATGGGGATACCATCAGGGCCGGGCACTTTACCATTTTTAAAACTCTTCATGGTTTCTAAAATCTCTTCCTCAACTAGAGGTTGGGATAAAAAACTTTGGGCATCAGCATCTAGGGTGGACTTGATCTCCCCCAGGAAAGTGTGTATTAAATCATGGTCTACAGTTTTTACATTAAAAAGATCATTAAAATAGACATTTACCTTATCCAATATAATGTTGATATTATTATCTCCATCTATGTTATCAATTATTGTTTTTGTCTGTTTGTTTTTCTTAAAAAAATACCTGGAACAAGTCTCATCCTCTTCTACGTGTTTTACCTTTGAACGAAAAATCAGTTCTTTTCCTTTTTGTTCCAACCACTTTGAAATTTCTCCTTTAAGACTCAATATATCATTACCTACATCCAGACCATTGTCTTTGAATTTGTACAATGTCTGTAACCTGATATTAAGAAAATTATAGATCTCAAACTTTTCTTTAGCTTTTTGTATGCTTTTCTTAATAAAGAAATCTTTAATGCTTATTTTCATTCTATCCCACCAGGAGCTAAAAGAAATATTGGGGTTTTTCCTTTTTCTACACTTTACATAAAACTCAATAAAATCCGATAAAATTTGTGGATCTTTTAAAAGGGACACATTCAATTTCCAAGATTTCTTACCACATTTCTTCTTTTCATTAATCCTCACTCTAAAAGATAAAACCTTGTGATCTGAGAGAATATTAGTTAAAACTTCACATTTCACTGGCAGTATTTTTTCTGAACCTAAAACAAAATCTATCCTGGAGCTACATGTAGAATTGCTCCAGGTGAAACCAGCGTCTATAGGGCTATCCTTGTTACATTCTTTATACACATCAGTTAATTTACAATCATTTATAATATTGCTTAACATTCCAGACGTTTTGTCATAATTTCTACTCACGGAACCGGAGCGTCGGCTTTCGCCTTTTAAAATACAATTAAAATCACCTGCCAGGATAAAAGGTTCAGAAATGTTAATAAATAAAGGTAAAATTTCCAGCATATCAGCCCTTTCATTTTTATCAGGTGACCCATAAAAATTTAAAAACTGCCATCTTGTCCCATCAATAAAAGCCTTAACTAAAAGAATACGACCCGGTAAAATATCTTGGATAAAATCAATAGACACATTTCCCATAAAAAGTATAGCTACCCCGGCTGATCCAGTTGCATTTGATCCAGACCAGACCGATGGACCATGTTTCCACTCTTCCTTATATTTTTTGTAAGAAATCTTATGAGGGATATGACATTCTTGTAAAAAGAAAACAGAAGCTGTAAAACAGGTTAAAAAATGTAAAACAGTAGCTCTTCTGGTCTTGGATCCTATGCCTCTCACATTGAGGGAAACACCACCAATGTCAGCCATCATAACAAATGGTTAGGAAGAAACAAAAACTGGACTTTACCTATCCGATGGACGGATCAGACCACTTGGACTTTCACCAACGCCCTCTTCTGAATCCACCGTTATCAAAGAGTCTTCATCATCGGAGAAGGAACATTCACTTAAATTAAGACCCGACGCTACTGGGGTGTAGCTCGGAAGGATATTGAGAGAAAGGTTACACTGGGTCTCCATAGGCTGACCATTTAGGTCCTCGTCAGGTGGGTCTCCGAGAGGCTCCGCACTCCCCTGCTGACCCGCAGAGGGTCGTAACACAGGGGCAGGCTGCGCACATGGCGGAGCCTCAGAGTCCCCGGAGGCAGCCAGGTTCGGGGCCCCACCTGGGGCAGCAGAGCCCCGGGACCTCGGGATTCCAGAGTCTACACCCCCGTGAGGGGATGTATCCATCTCCTCCCTATTAGCCACCTCCACGGAACCATTCTTTTTCTTATTATGAGACCTCACCAAATGCCACGTACCGCCCTCGCTCTCGTGAGACCCAGTGGGAATTTTGGGCTCGGTGTCAGCCTTTTGGCGCTCTTTTTTGGCCTTACCGACCGCCCCTTTATGATCTTTCTCAGCCTTCCTTTTAGCCTCCTTATGGTCTTTCAGCCAGCTCCTGGGCTCCTGTGAGTTACCTGTCATTGACTCGGAGGGATTGTTACTAGTCGAAGCGCCCTTATCACCTCCCGAGGCTCCAGGTTGCTGTTCCTCCTCCTGAGGGGTGGTCTGATTGGCCCGTCCATTCCCGGATGTCTTGGACTTCTCCTTTTGTTTTTGTTCATCCTCTCTGAACCTGTGAGGGCAAGAAAAATAGAAATGACCAGGTGTCCGACAAAAAGAGCATTTTTTTTCATTTGGGCACTCCTTTGTGTCATGTTCAGTACTGGCACAATTTCTACAAGTGGCACCACAACTATCCTTAGAGTGCCCATAGAGACCACAATACCTACAGAAAAGTGGCATTCCTGAGAAAAAAAAATCCCCATTAGTTTGCCCTATTTTAAATCGAGCTGGAGGAAGTCTCACACCTCCAGGGAATTTTGGGTCTCTTTCACATTTTACTAAAAACTTCCATTTTGAGGTCCAGATGTTAAACTCATTCAACACTTTCCCAATCAATTTCACACTTTTAAAATAAACTGACAAAAAGGAAATAACCTCTGGTGCCGTTATGAAGGGTGAGAAGATTTTCACAACCACCATCTTTACCTCATCCAGGACGTGCTCGATAATCTGAATCCCTTTTAGACCAGGGCTATTTTCTACCGACTTAACTCTGGACAAAACATCTTTGAAAATACCTTCGCCAGTAAAGGTTACATCATAGTCTCCACGTCGAGGATAATCCTGGATAGAAAGGATTTCGTTGGTTCTGACGTGGAGCAGTTTCTCAAGCACGTCCTGGACTACATATCCCAGATTCCGCATATCGGAACCACCAGCCGTAAAGCGGACCCTTATGGTGTTCTTGAGCCTCGCATATAGAGGCACGAGGTTGGGGTCAACCTCCATGGTATGGCGCAACAAAATGCAAATTGCAACCGCCTGCAATCTGCGCCTTCAGAGCTTTGTGATAAAGCACCTGAAGGCTGGGGGATCGCTGCCCGTTACCCTAGGACTAATCCCTCTCCCTAATAGCAGCAGGCAGGTGAAGCCCACCGAAGTGGACGATCCTGCCAGGCCAAGGAGAGGGGTACCTGAGTGCCCTTCAACTGAAACCTCCTGCTGTGAAGCACTTGGTCTCAGCCAAAAGGCCGAGAAGCGATAACCAGAATTGGTTTCAAACTACGGAGCCACCCAAGGATCCTGAAAAGTCCATTTGTGGAGATGAGCTCCTGGACTCCCGTTAAGAAGACATGTTGTCAACCTCTAGATCCCTTACATGCCTGCACTTTTCGGCTTGCTGCTGCTGCAATCCACGCGTTTTAGATCTGCATAACTCCACCTCTTTAAACACAGCACCTTCACCCCCTGCTGTTCCCACCCGCCTCAACACCGTTGGAAGGGAGGAGAACCAATTAAGGCGGGGGGTGGGGTGGAACGAGCAGCTGTCTACCCTTAGCAGGAGGGCTCCTGATTACATACCTCTCCTGCTGCTGCTGCTGCTGGCTGTCCAGCAGCAGACTGAAGGTGGCTGCTGCTGTGCACAGGTATATAAAGGCTCAGAGCCTATTATGACACGCGCAGCCAGCGTTCCATTGCCACATTCCATCTACTGCAGGCAGGATACCTGGCTGGCTGAATGTCGCTGAGAAGCTCACAGAGACCGCCATAAGCAACAGTTTAACAGAATGCCACAGACTAATCAACCAAACTTTTTGGGTTGGGTTCTCTTTTATAGTCTGCAGGCATTAAATGAAAGAAGTCAGTGTTCCAGCAGAAGGAGACAACGTTTCAGAAAAGGCATTGTAGCAAACCAAAAAAGAAATTTTAAGCGCAGCAGAGTAACCAGCGCACATACCTGTTAGCTCAGGTGAGTTTAAAAGGCTGCTGTTGATAACAAGGGCATTTGCTAAATAGATGGTGTGTGTGCAACAATATACTGAAAGGTCAATTATATTGTGCAGCTTATCTCACCACCTGTAGTTATTTAGGTGAAAGCTCCAAAATGCTTGCCTAATATGTCTGTTTATCCAAAAGGAAGTAAAAAGGGAGAGCTAGAAAGATAGCATTGCATCACATTACATGGCAATGCAATGCACAGTTGCTGAAGTTGAACCAAAATGAGCTTGTAATCTGGCTTCTGCAACTTTGAACATGAAAAATCCAATGAGGAGAAGAAAAGCAAAGCCAAAGAGTCCATCCCAAAATCCGACAAACAAGCAAAATGAACAAAAAACATTGAATTCAATTCTTTCTGATTTTAGAAACTGCATTAAAGAAGGGGTGCACCGGTCCTGGAGATACTACAATACCAGGTCAATGCGTGGAGTGGACAGAGCAAGCTCTTTTTCCATCTCCCTGTTCTAAAAATCCATTTAATATATGGTCCCCAGATAGGGGACGTATCAGATATTAAACTGATAAGAACAGATACTACACTTGATCTTAGCCAAAAGGCCGAGAAGCGATAACCAGAATTGGTTTCAAACTACGGAGCCACCCAAGGATCCTGAAAAGTCCATTTGTGGAGATGAGCTCCTGGACTCCCGTTAAGAAGACATGTTGTCAACCTCTAGATCCCTTACATGCCTGCACTTTTCGGCTTGCTGCTGCTGCAATGCACGCGTTTTAGATCTGCATAACTCCACCTCTTTAAACACAGCACCTTCACCCCCTGCTGTTCCCACCCGCCTCAACACCGTTGGAAGGGAGGAGAACCAATTAAGGCGGGGGGTGGGGTGGAACGAGCAGCTGTCTACCCTTAGCAGGAGGGCTCCTGATTACATACCTCTCCTGCTGCTGCTGCTGCTGGCTGTCCAGCAGCAGACTGAAGGTGGCTGCTGCTGTGCACAGGTATATAAAGGCTCAGAGCCTATTATGACACGCGCAGCCAGCGTTCCATTGCCACATTCCATCTACTGCAGGCAGGATACCTGGCTGGCTGAATGTCGCTGAGAAGCTCACAGAGACCGCCATAAGCAACAGTTTAACAGAATGCCACAGACTAATCAACCAAACTTTTTGGGTTGGGTTCTCTTTTATAGTCTGCAGGCATTAAATGAAAGAAGTCAGTGTTCCAGCAGAAGGAGACAACGTTTCAGAAAAGGCATTGTAGCAAACCAAAAAAGAAATTTTAAGCGCAGCAGAGTAACCAGCGCACATACCTGTTAGCTCAGGTGAGTTTAAAAGGCTGCTGTTGATAACAAGGGCATTTGCTAAATAGATGGTGTGTGTGCAACAATATACTGAAAGGTCAATTATATTGTGCAGCTTATCTCACCACCTGTAGTTATTTAGGTGAAAGCTCCAAAATGCTTGCCTAATATGTCTGTTTATCCAAAAGGAAGTAAAAAGGGAGAGCTAGAAAGATAGCATTGCATCACATTACATGGCAATGCAATGCACAGTTGCTGAAGTTGAACCAAAATGAGCTTGTAATCTGGCTTCTGCAACTTTGAACATGAAAAATCCAATGAGAAGAAGAAAAGCAAAGCCAAAGAGTCCATCCCAAAATCCGACAAACAAGCAAAATGAACAAAAAACATTGAATTCAATTCTTTCTGATTTTAGAAACTGCATTAAAGAAGGGGTGCACCGGTCCTGGAGATACTGCAATACCAGGTCAATGCGTGGAGTGGACAGAGCAAGCTCTTTTTCCATCTCCCTGTTCTAAAAATCCATTTAATATATGGTCCCCAGATAGGGGACGTATCAGATATTAAACTGATAAGAACAGATACTACACTTGATCTTAGCCAAAAGGCCGAGAAGCGATAACCAGAATTGGTTTCAAACTACGGAGCCACCCAAGGATCCTGAAAAGTCTATTTGTGGAGATGAGCTCCTGGACTCCCGTTAAGAAGACATGTTGTCAACCTCTAGATCCCTTACATGCCTGCACTTTTCGGCTTGCTGCTGCTGCAATCCACGCGTTTTAGATCTGCATAACTCCACCTCTTTAAACACAGCACCTTCACCCCCTGCTGTTCCCACCCGCCTCAACACCGTTGGAAGGGAGGAGAACCAATTAAGGCGGGGGGTGGGGTGGAACGAGCAGCTGTCTACCCTTAGCAGGAGGGCTCCTGATTACATACCTCTCCTGCTGCTGCTGCTGCTGGCTGTCCAGCAGCAGACTGAAGGTGGCTGCTGCTGTGCACAGGTATATAAAGGCTCAGAGCCTATTATGACACGCGCAGCCAGCGTTCCATTGCCACATTCCATCTACTGCAGGCAGGATACCTGGCTGGCTGAATGTCGCTGAGAAGCTCACAGAGACCGCCATAAGCAACAGTTTAACAGAATGCCACAGACTAATCAACCAAACTTTTTGGGTTGGGTTCTCTTTTATAGTCTGCAGGCATTAAATGAAAGAAGTCAGTGTTCCAGCAGAAGGAGACAACGTTTCAGAAAAGGCATTGTAGCAAACCAAAAAATAAATTTTAAGCGCAGCAGAGTAACCAGCGCACATACCTGTTAGCTCAGGTGAGTTTAAAAGGCTGCTGTTGATAACAAGGGCATTTGCTAAATAGATGGTGTGTGTGCAACAATATACTGAAAGGTCAATTATATTGTGCAGCTTATCTCACCACCTGTAGTTATTTAGGTGAAAGCTCCAAAATGCTTGCCTAATATGTCTGTTTATCCAAAAGGAAGTAAAAAGGGAGAGCTAGAAAGATAGCATTGCATCACATTACATGGCAATGCAATGCACAGTTGCTGAAGTTGAACCAAAATGAGCTTGTAATCTGGCTTCTGCAACTTTGAACATGAAAAATCCAATGAGGAGAAGAAAAGCAAAGCCAAAGAGTCCATCCCAAAATCCGACAAACAAGCAAAATGAACAAAAAACATTGAATTCAATTCTTTCTGATTTTAGAAACTGCATTAAAGAAGGGGTGCACCGGTCCTGGAGATACTGCAATACCAGGTCAATGCGTGGAGTGGACAGAGCAAGCTCTTTTTCCATCTCCCTGTTCTAAAAATCCATTTAATATATGGTCCCCAGATAGGGGACGTATCAGATATTAAACTGATAAGAACAGATCAGGTTTCAACATAATTTATTAAGTGCGTAAAAGATGGTTTACAATCAAAAACAACAACACAAACAGTACATTATTAAAACACAGAATTCCACCCATAAAAACCCCATATACGATTAGCATCCCTCCTCCCAATACATTTGACATCCCTCAAGTAATAAATATACATCTGGCTAAAAGCAATTTTAAGACAATCCTTCACAGAAATAGCATCACGTTTAAAAAGTAAAATATTGCGTGCCTTCCAAAGGGCGTCTTTAAAACAGTTAATCATACACCAACATATACAATACTGTTGAGGGGTCGGACATTTAAAAAGGCCATATAAAACATATTCATGGTTAAAATCTCTTAAACCGCAAGTCCATTTTAAAAGAATCCCAACTTTGTGCCAAAGTTCCTGTGCAAATGGGCAATTCCACATAAGGTGCAAGGTGGTTTCGTCATAAACACATGAGTCTCTGGGGCATTTGGCTCTGGCCACCAGGCCTCTCCTGTGTTGAAACTCTCTGGTGGGGAGGCACTGGTGGACCACCATCCATGCGATGTCCTTATGTCCATTTGCTAAGAATTTCCCGAAGACATTCTTCCAAACTTGCTTCGATCTCTCTTCTGAGAAATTTACTATGGGGGTCACATCTTCATTCCTCCTCAGAAAAGATAAAAGCTTCTTGCGGTCTTTAAAAATGTCCATATTAAAATCACCAAGGCTATAAAATCGAACAGTCTTTTCTAAGATTGCTTGGTGTTTGGGGGGGCATAGTAAAACAGGGGAATTCAACGACAACTTAAACCATCTTTTAAAAATCATCCCACAAGTATATTTTAAAAAATAACTTAGCGCACTATTACCATTAAAATGTTTGAAACAAAAGCAGAAATAATTTAAATACAAATAAATATGTAAATCGGGGACATCCCTTCCGCCGTTCATTTTATTCTTCCTCATTATTTCTCGCCTTAATTTTTCCATTTTGGAGTTCCATAAAAACATAAAGATCATCCTAGTCATTTTTTTAATTAAAACATCAGAGGGGGGGTACACCATAGCTATATACAGTATGAGGGGTAACAACACTGATTTTATAATTAAAATTTTCCCCTCCATTGTTAGGGACCTCAAACCCCAAAATGATATTTTCTTTGACATTTTTTCTATGACATTCTCCCAGCTTTGAGTTCCCACATTCTCCTCGTTAAAAACAACTCCAAGAATTTTTACATTGTCTCGTTTTATAGTGAGCTGCGGGAGTTGGGCGGTGTCCCAGGATCCCAAAGTCAGACATTCAGATTTATTTAAATTAAGTTTAAACCCGGATGCCTGGGAAAAAAATTCAATGCGCAACACCGCCCTCCGGAGGGAAGCAGGGTCCACGCACACAACTGTCACGTCATCCATGTAGCCAAAGACTCTCACATCACTGCCACCTCCGCCTGGAACAGGAACCCCTCTAATCACTTTGTCTTTCCTTATTGCGCTCAGCAGGGGCTCCATGGCGCAGATGAACAGGATGGGCGACAAGGGGCATCCCTGCTTCACTCCGGACTCAAGGGGAACTCCATCTGTTAAAAAGCCATTAAGAGAAATTTGACTAAAACAATTTTTATATAAAATCTTAATACAATTTAAAAGCATATTAGGGATACCCATTCTTTTTAAAACTCTAAAAAGAAATCTATGAGAGACTCTATCGAAAGCTTTTTCAAAATCTAGGGCTAAAAGAGCTACATTTTGACCCCGGTCTCTGGAATACCAAATTACATCCCTTAATACGTTTAAAACCTCTGAAATACTTCTGCCTGGTACACTACAAACCTGCTCAGGCTGGATTAGTTTGGCAATGACACTCCTGAGCCGGTCTGCAACCACCTTAGCAAGTACCTTGTAATCAACATTTAGGAGAGTTATGGGTCTCCAATTCGCTAGAGTACTGCGGTCACCTTTTTTATATATCAAAGACACCACTCCTCTCCTCCACGAAAATGGCAACTGTTCACAAATAAAAACTTCTTTAAAAAGCATAAAAAGGTCCTCTTTTAAAATGTCCCAAAAAGTAAGGTAAAATTCTACAGGTAGTCCGTCACACCCAGGTGCTTTACCCTTAGAGAAACTTTTAAAAACATAAAATAATTCCTCTAAAACAATATCGCGTTCTAAAAACTCCTGGTCTGTAAAATTTAACTTAAAATCGAGATCATTAAGAGCATCAGATAAAAAGGACTCATCTATACACTTTTTACTAAAAAGATGCTTATAAAAGTTAAAAGTAGCATTCAACATTCCCTGCATAGATGTTTCACCCTCTAGATTTGTGATCACTTCTCTTTTATCCATGACTTTTTTGAAGAAGAAGCGAGAGCACTTCTCCCCCTCCTCCAAGTGCTGCACTCTAGAGTTAAAAATAATCTCTTTCCCCTTTGTGTCTATGCAGTTCTGAATTTCAGTTTTTAGGCTAGCAATATCATCTCCCACCTCCACCCCTAGCTCTTTGAATTTAAAAAGTGTTTGCAGTTTGGTGTTAAGATCACTAAAACATCTTTTTTTCTCTCTAGCTTTACGTCTCCCTGCTTTTATAAAAAACATTCTGACTTTTTTTTTCAAATTTTCCCACCAGGTTACCATAGGGGCATCAGAAGGTTTTTGTCGCCGCCAGGCTTGATAGGCTTCACCAAAGTCTTGTCGAATCAGAGGGTCCTCCAGCAGGTAAGTACTTAGACGCCAGAGGCCCCTGTTGACCCTCTGTTCATCCCGGTATTCTAGGTGCACCTCCAAGCCCTTATGGTCAGAAAATATATTTGATGTTAAAACACATTTTACAGGGTTAAAATCATCTGATAGGAAAATAAAATCGATCCTGGAGGACACCCCTCTTCCGGACCACGTATAACCAGGGTCCGTCGGCAGGAGTGACCTCCACGCATCGCATAATTTAAAATCAGTTATAAAATCTTTCAATAGATGACATGACTTATCCAATTTGCGTAAAGGGTCACCCCCTGCTCGTTGTTCACTAGCACAAAGACAATTAAAATCACCCCCTACGACCAGGGGAGATGACCCAGTACAGTACAATGGCAATATCCCAAATAAATTAATTCTCTCTTGCTTATCAGGGGGAGCATAAATATTCATTACACGTAGGGTAAAACCATTAAATTTAAAATGCACTAAAACCACTCTGCCTGGTACTATTTCTGTGACAGCATTTATAGTAATATTTCTCCCACGACAGAGGAAGCCCACCCCCGCTGACTTGTTGTCATTGGAGCCAGACCAGATGGAGGGCCCCAGTCTCCAATCTGTCTTGATATCATTATAATTTAGTGCATGTTGTATCCCGCATTCCTGTAATAAACATATGTCAAAGTCAGTGGTTTCTAAATACTTGAATAGAGCAGCCCTACGAACTGGGCTCTTTAATGACCTCACATTCAGTGAGACAAGTCTTATTGTGGGCATTCATAGGTCAGGGTGGTGGATCTTCCATGAGGACACCTGACTCAAAGCCCTGTATATCAAATTGCTCCAGGACATCCGGGCTAGAAGACCCAAACGACTCGATATTCTGTGAGCCGGCGGTTGCCCCCTCGTAGGTCACGGTTCCCACCCACATTCCAGGAGACGCTGGGGATTCGACATTCCGTCTCTTTTTCGGGGCAGACTCCACTAGGTCACTGGTGCAGTCCTCCTCTTCCTCCACCTCCTCCAGGGGGGGAGACTGGTCCATCAGGACAAGATCAGCAACACAGATTTCCTGATGTTCGCCACCTAGAAGCAAAGCCCCCTCATCTGGCTGGCTAATCGCCCTGGAAGATCCTGAGGCCATCGCTGCGTGGTCCCCTGTAGCCAACCGCACAGGGGCACCACCCTCCAGCCCAACAGGATCGGTATCGGGAACCATCGATACGGAGGATACCCTCCCAGAAGGAGGACCCCCCCGCTCCGGTCCATGCGAGGTCCGCCCATCGTTAAGGGACTTCGATGCAGGTGCCGCCCCAGAGGGGCCTCCGGCTCCCTGCTCCATCCCAGCCTTCTCGCCCTTCGAACCGCCCTCCGACGCCGGCCTGCCAGTGAAGACCGGTGGGCGCATCGGCTCAGCTTCAGAAGATGCAGCTTCTGCGTAGGTCCTGGTCCTGGTCCTGTTGGGGCATCCTCGGAACATGTGCCCCGCCTCACCGCAGAGATTACATTTCCTCCCAGCGGGACAGTCCTTCATTAAATGTCCGTAACAGCTGCAATTATTGCAGCGGTCTACTTTCCTGCCCGTGCAGGACGTTTGGGTATGACCCATTTGTCCACAGTTCCTGCAACATACTGGCATTCCAGGATAAAATAAGTAGCCTCTGCTCTTACCGATTACGAAGGTTGAGGGAGGGTGTAGCATTCCTCCCACTCCACTAAGGTCCCTCTTTAGACGGGCCATATACCTTCTCTTGCCGCACCAGAAGCCTACCGCGTTCTTCACAGTACCCAGGTATCTCAGATCATCACAATAGCGGGTAAGGTAGGTCGAGATGTCTGCAGCTTCCACAAAGGGGTTCGGGAAATGCACCACGATGGGGATCTCGTCATAAGCATACAAGAGACAAAAGGTTAGTCCATCCAACTCATCTAAGTAGTTTTTCTCGTTTACCTTTTGTACGAGTTGCTGACAGCATCCCTGGCTCTTGAAGGTGATGGTGTATGTCCCCTTGTACTCGTTGTCCTGGAAGCAGAATATGTCTTCCCGCCGAAACTCCAGAACTCCAAGAAGAATCCTATGGCAGATGTAGTCCAAATTCTTCTCCATCCTCGATGTTGCTCCAACTTCAATCCTCACGGTGTTCCGCATCCGGGCATCACCCGATGAATATGTGAGCGTTGCCGGCATCCTTCACTCAGGAACGTACCGACTCTTCTCTCTGAAAGGCGCAAGCCTTCATGGGATCCCTTCCCGTTGCTCCCGGACTAATCCTTCCTCCCAATAGCAGCAGGGGGGTTAAGTCCCTCCGAAGAGGAACGATCCCCCCAGGCCGAGAGAAAGGGTACCAAGAGCACCTCACAGGCAAGACCACACAGGTAAACCTGATAGATCGTGCCAAAAGGCCGAGAAGCGATAACCAGAATTGGTTTCAAACTACGGAGCCACCCAAGGATCCTGAAAAGTCCATTTGTGGAGATGAGCTCCTGGACTCCCGTTAAGAAGACATGTTGTCAACCTCTAGATCCCTTACATGCCTGCACTTTTCGGCTTGCTGCTGCTGCAATCCACGCGTTTTAGATCTGCATAACTCCACCTCTTTAAACACAGCACCTTCACCCCCTGCTGTTCCCACCCGCCTCAACACCGTTGGAAGGGAGGAGAACCAATTAAGGCGGGGGGTGGGGTGGAACGAGCAGCTGTCTACCCTTAGCAGGAGGGCTCCTGATCACATACCTCTCCTGCTGCTGCTGCTGCTGGCTGTCCAGCAGCAGACTGAAGGTGGCTGCTGCTGTGCACAGGTATATAAAGGCTCAGAGCCTATTATGACACGCGCAGCCAGCGTTCCATTGCCACATTCCATCTACTGCAGGCAGGATACCTGGCTGGCTGAATGTCGCTGAGAAGCTCACAGAGACCGCCATAAGCAACAGTTTAACAGAATGCCACAGACTAATCAACCAAACTTTTTGGGTTGGGTTCTCTTTTATAGTCTGCAGGCATTAAATGAAAGAAGTCAGTGTTCCAGCAGAAGGAGACAACGTTTCAGAAAAGGCATTGTAGCAAACCAAAAAATAAATTTTAAGCGCAGCAGAGTAACCAGCGCACATACCTGTTAGCTCAGGTGAGTTTAAAAGGCTGCTGTTGATAACAAGGGCATTTGCTAAATAGATGGTGTGTGTGCAACAATATACTGAAAGGTCAATTATATTGTGCAGCTTATCTCACCACCTGTAGTTATTTAGGTGAAAGCTCCAAAATGCTTGCCTAATATGTCTGTTTATCCAAAAGGAAGTAAAAAGGGAGAGCTAGAAAGATAGCATTGCATCACATTACATGGCAATGCAATGCACAGTTGCTGAAGTTGAACCAAAATGAGCTTGTAATCTGGCTTCTACAACTTTGAACATGAAAAATCCAATGAGGAGAAGAAAAGCAAAGCCAAAGAGTCCATCCCAAAATCCGACAAACAAGCAAAATGAACAAAAAACATTGAATTCAATTCTTTCTGATTTTAGAAACTGCATTAAAGAAGGGGTGCACCGGTCCTGGAGATACTGCAATACCAGGTCAATGCGTGGAGTGGACAGAGCAAGCTCTTTTTCCATCTCCCTGTTCTAAAAATCCATTTAATATATGGTCCCCAGATAGGGGACGTATCAGATATTAAACTGATAAGAACAGATACTACACTTGATCTTAGCCAAAAGGCCGAGAAGCGATAACCAGAATTGGTTTCAAACTACGGAGACACCCAAGGATCCTGAAAAGTCCATTTGTGGAGATGAGCTCCTGGACTCCCGTTAAGAAGACATGTTGTCAACCTCTAGATCCCTTACATGCCTGCACTTTTCGGCTTGCTGCTGCTGCAATCCACGCGTTTTAGATCTGCATAACTCCACCTCTTTAAACACAGCACCTTCACCCCCTGCTGTTCCCACCCGCCTCAACACCGTTGGAAGGGAGGAGAACCAATTAAGGCGGGGGGTGGGGTGGAACGAGCAGCTGTCTACCCTTAGCAGGAGGGCTCCTGATTACATACCTCTCCTGCTGCTGCTGCTGGCTGTCCAGCAGCAGACTGAAGGTGGCTGCTGCTGTGCACAGGTATATAAAGGCTCAGAGCCTATTATGACACGCGCAGCCAGCGTTCCATTGCCACATTCCATCTACTGCAGGCAGGATACCTGGCTGGCTGAATGTCGCTGAGAAGCTCACAGAGACCGCCATAAGCAACAGTTTAACAGAATGCCACAGACTAATCAACCAAACTTTTTGGGTTGGGTTCTCTTTTATAGTCTGCAGGCATTAAATGAAAGAAGTCAGTGTTCCAGCAGAAGGAGACAACGTTTCAGAAAAGGCATTGTAGCAAACCAAAAAAGAAATTTTAAGCGCAGCAGAGTAACCAGCGCACATACCTGTTAGCTCAGGTGAGTTTAAAAGGCTGCTGTTGATAACAAGGGCATTTGCTAAATAGATGGTGTGTGTGCAACAATATACTGAAAGGTCAATTATATTGTGCAGCTTATCTCACCACCTGTAGTTATTTAGGTGAAAGCTCCAAAATGCTTGCCTAATATGTCTGTTTATCCAAAAGGAAGTAAAAAGGGAGAGCTAGAAAGATAGCATTGCATCACATTACATGGCAATGCAATGCACAGTTGCTGAAGTTGAACCAAAATGAGCTTGTAATCTGGCTTCTGCAACTTTGAACATGAAAAATCCAATGAGGAGAAGAAAAGCAAAGCCAAAGAGTCCATCCCAAAATCCGACAAACAAGCAAAATGAACAAAAAACATTGAATTCAATTCTTTCTGATTTTAGAAACTGCATTAAAGAAGGGGTGCACCGGTCCTGGAGATACTGCAATACCAGGTCAAAGCGTGGAGTGGACAGAGCAAGCTCTTTTTCCATCTCCCTGTTCTAAAAATCCATTTAATATATGGTCCCCAGATAGGGGACGTATCAGATATTAAACTGATAAGAACAGATACTACACTTGATCTTAGCCAAAAGGCCGAGAAGCGATAACCAGAATTGGTTTCAAACTACGGAGCCACCCAAGGATCCTGAAAAGTTCATTTGTGGAGATGAGCTCCTGGACTCCCGTTAAGAAGACATGTTGTCAACCTCTAGATCCCTTACATGCCTGCACTTTTCGGCTTGCTGCTGCTGCAATCCACGCGTTTTAGATCTGCATAACTCCACCTCTTTAAACACAGCACCTTCACCCCCTGCTGTTCCCACCCGCCTCAACACCGTTGGAAGGGAGGAGAACCAATTAAGGCGGGGGGTGGGGTGGAACGAGCAGCTGTCTACCCTTAGCAGGAGGGCTCCTGATTACATACCTCTCCTGCTGCTGCTGCTGCTGGCTGTCCAGCAGCAGACTGAAGGTGGCTGCTGCTGTGCACAGGTATATAAAGGCTCAGAGCCTATTATGACACGCGCAGCCAGCGTTCCATTGCCACATTCCATCTACTGCAGGCAGGATACCTGGCTGGCTGAATGTCGCTGAGAAGCTCACAGAGACCGCCATAAGCAACAGTTTAACAGAATGCCACAGACTAATCAACCAAACTTTTTGGGTTGGGTTCTCTTTTATAGTCTGCAGGCATTAAATGAAAGAAGTCAGTGTTCCAGCAGAAGGAGACAACGTTTCAGAAAAGGCATTGTAGCAAACCAAAAAAGAAATTTTAAGCGCAGCAGAGTAACCAGCGCACATACCTGTTAGCTCAGGTGAGTTTAAAAGGCTGCTGTTGATAACAAGGGCATTTGCTAAATAGATGGTGTGTGTGCAACAATATACTGAAAGGTCAATTATATTGTGCAGCTTATCTCACCACCTGTAGTTATTTAGGTGAAAGCTCCAAAATGCTTGCCTAATATGTCTGTTTATCCAAAAGGAAGTAAAAAGGGAGAGCTAGAAAGATAGCATTGCATCACATTACATGGCAATGCAATGCACAGTTGCTGAAGTTGAACCAAAATGAGCTTGTAATCTGGCTTCTGCAACTTTGAACATGAAAAATCCAATGAGGAGAAGAAAAGCAGAGCCAAAGAGTCCATCCCAAAATCCGACAAACAAGCAAAATGAACAAAAAACATTGAATTCAATTCTTTCTGATTTTAGAAACTGCATTAAAGAAGGGGTGCACCGGTCCTGGAGATACTGCAATACCAGGTCAATGCGTGGAGTGGACAGAGCAAGCTCTTTTTCCATCTCCCTGTTCTAAAAATCCATTTAATATATGGTCCCCAGATAGGGGACGTATCAGATATTAAACTGATAAGAACAGATACTACACTTGATCTTAGCCAAAAGGCCGAGAAGCGATAACCAGAATTGGTTTCAAACTACGGAGCCACCCAAGGATCCTGAAAAGTCCATTTGTGGAGATGAGCTCCTGGACTCCCGTTAAGAAGACATGTTGTCAACCTCTAGATCCCTTACATGCCTGCACTTTTCGGCTTGCTGCTGCTGCAATCCACGCGTTTTAGATCTGCATAACTCCACCTCTTTAAACACAGCACCTTCACCCCCTGCTGTTCCCACCCGCCTCAACACCGTTGGAAGGGAGGAGAACCAATTAAGGCGGGGGGTGGGGTGGAACGAGCAGCTGTCTACCCTTAGCAGGAGGGCTCCTGATTACATACCTCTCCTGCTGCTGCTGCTGCTGGCTATCCAGCAGCAGACTGAAGGTGGCTGCTGCTGTGCACAGGTATATAAAGGCTCAGAGCCTATTATGACACGCGCAGCCAGCGTTCCATTGACACATTCCATCTACTGCAGGCAGGATACCTGGCTGGCTGAATGTCGCTGAGAAGCTCACAGAGACCGCCATAAGCAACAGTTTAACAGAATGCCACAGACTAATCAACCAAACTTTTTGGGTTGGGTTCTCTTTTATAGTCTGCAGGCATTAAATGAAAGAAGTCAGTGTTCCAGCAGAAGGAGACAACGTTTCAGAAAAGGCATTGTAGCAAACCAAAAAAGAAATTTTAAGCGCAGCAGAGTAACCAGCGCACATACCTGTTAGCTCAGGTGAGTTTAAAAGGCTGCTGTTGATAACAAGGGCATTTGCTAAATAGATGGTGTGTGTGCAACAATATACTGAAAGGTCAATTATATTGTGCAGCTTATCTCACCACCTGTAGTTATTTAGGTGAAAGCTCCAAAATGCTTGCCTAATATGTCTGTTTATCCAAAAGGAAGTAAAAAGGGAGAGCTAGAAAGATAGCATTGCATCACATTACATGGCAATGCAATGCACAGTTGCTGAAGTTGAACCAAAATGAGCTTGTAATCTGGCTTCTGCAACTTTGAACATGAAAAATCCAATGAGGAGAAGAAAAGCAAAGCCAAAGAGTCCATCCCAAAATCCGACAAACAAGCAAAATGAACAAAAAACATTGAATTCAATTCTTTCTGATTTTAGAAACTGCATTAAAGAAGGGGTGCACCGGTCCTGGAGATACTGCAATACCAGGTCAATGCGTGGAGTGGACAGAGCAAGCTCTTTTTCCATCTCCCTGTTCTAAAAATCCATTTAATATATGGTCCCCAGATAGGGGACGTATCAGATATTAAACTGATAAGAACAGATACTACACTTGATCTTAGCCAAAAGGCCGAGAAGCGATAACCAGAATTGGTTTCAAACTACGGAGTCACCCAAGGATCCTGAAAAGTCCATTTGTGGAGATGAGCTCCTGGACTACCGTTAAGAAGACATGTTGTCAACCTCTAGATCCCTTACATGCCTGCACTTTTCGGCTTGCTGCTGCTGCAATCCACGCGTTTTAGATCTGCATAACTCCACCTCTTTAAACACAGCACCTTCACCCCCTGCTGTTCCCACCCGCCTCAACACCGTTGGAAGGGAGGAGAACCAATTAAGGCGGGGGGTGGGGTGGAACGAGCAGCTGTCTACCCTTAGCAGGAGGGCTCCTGATTACATACCTCTCCTGCTGCTGCTGCTGCTGGCTGTCCAGCAGCAGACTGAAGGTGGCTGCTGCTGTGCACAGGTATATAAAGGCTCAGAGCCTATTATGACACGCGCAGCCAGCGTTCCATTGCCACATTCCATCTACTGCAGGCAGGATACCTGGCTGGCTGAATGTCGCTGAGAAGCTCACAGAGACCGCCATAAGCAACAGTTTAACAGAATGCCACAGACTAATCAACCAAACATTTTGGGTTGGGTTCTCTTTTATAGTCTGCAGGCATTAAATGAAAGAAGTCAGTGTTCCAGCAGAAGGAGACAACGTTTCAGAAAAGGCATTGTAGCAAACCAAAAAAGAAATTTTAAGCGCAGCAGAGTAACCAGCACACATACCTGTTAGCTCAGGTGAGTTTAAAAGGCTGCTGTTGATAACAAGGGCATTTGCTAAATAGATGGTGTGTGTGCAACAATATACTGAAAGGTCAATTATATTGTGCAGCTTATCTCACTACCTGTAGTTATTTAGGTGAAAGCTCCAAAATGCTTGCCTAATATGTCTGTTTATCCAAAAGGAAGTAAAAAGGGAGAGCTAGAAAGATAGCATTGCATCACATTACATGGCAATGCAATGCACAGTTGCTGAAGTTGAACCAAAATGAGCTTGTAATCTGGCTTCTGCAACTTTGAACATGAAAAATCCAATGAGGAGAAGAAAAGCAAAGCCAAAGAGTCCATCCCAAAATCCGACAAACAAGCAAAATGAACAAAAAACATTGAATTCAATTCTTTCTGATTTTAGAAACTGCATTAAAGAAGGGGTGCACCGGTCCTGGAGATACTGCAATACCAGGTCAATGCGTGGAGTGGACAGAGCAAGCTCTTTTTCCATCTCCCTGTTCTAAAAATCCATTTAATATATGGTCCCCAGATAGGGGACGTATCAGATATTAAACTGATAAGAACAGATACTACACTTGATCTTAGCCAAAAGGCCGAGAAGCGATAACCAGAATTGGTTTCAAACTACGGAGCCACCCAAGGATCCTGAAAAGTCCATTTGTGGAGATGAGCTCCTGGACTCCCGTTAAGAAGACATGTTGTCAACCTCTAGATCCCTTACATGCCTGCACTTTTCGGCTTGCTGCTGCTGCAATCCACGCGTTTTAGATCTGCATAACTCCACCTCTTTAAACACAGCACCTTCACCCCCTGCTGTTCCCACCCGCCTCAACACCGTTGGAAGGGAGGAGAACCAATTAAGGCGGGGGGTGGGGTGGAACGAGCAGCTGTCTACCCTTAGCAGGAGGGCTCCTGATTACATACCTCTCCTGCTGCTGCTGCTGCTGGCTATCCATCAGCAGACTGAAGGTGGCTGCTGCGGTGCACAGGTATATAAAGGCTCAGAGCCTATTATGACACGCGCAGCCAGCGTTCCATTGACACATTCCATCTACTGCAGGCAGGATACCTGGCTGGCTGAATGTCGCTGAGAAGCTCACAGAGACCGCCATAAGCAACAGTTTAACAGAATGCCACAGACTAATCAACCAAACTTTTTGGGTTGGGTTCTCTTTTATAGTCTGCAGGCATTAAATGAAAGAAGTCAGTGTTCCAGCAGAAGGAGACAACGTTTCAGAAAAGGCATTGTAGCAAACCAAAAAAGAAATTTTAAGCGCAGCAGAGTAACCAGCGCACATACCTGTTAGCTCAGGTGAGTTTAAAAGGCTGCTGTTGATAACAAGGGCATTTGCTAAATAGATGGTGTGTGTGCAACAATATACTGAAAGGTCAATTATATTGTGCAGCTTATCTCACCACCTGTAGTTATTTAGGTGAAAGCTCCAAAATGCTTGCCTAATATGTCTGTTTATCCAAAAGGAAGTAAAAAGGGAGAGCTAGAAAGATAGCATTGCATCACATTACATGGCAATGCAATGCACAGTTGCTGAAGTTGAACCAAAATGAGCTTGTAATCTGGCTTCTGCAACTTTGAACATGAAAAATCCAATGAGGAGAAGAAAAGCAAAGCCAAAGAGTCCATCCCAAAATCCGACAAACAAGCAAAATGAACAAAAAACATTGAATTCAATTCTTTCTGATTTTAGAAACTGCATTAAAGAAGGGGTGCACCGGTCCTGGAGATACTGCAATACCAGGTCAATGCGTGGAGTGGACAGAGCAAGCTCTTTTTCCATCTCCCTGTTCTAAAAATCCATTTAATATATGGTCCCCAGATAGGGGACGTATCAGATATTAAACTGATAAGAACAGATACTACACTTGATCTTAGCCAAAAGGCCGAGAAGCGATAACCAGAATTGGTTTCAAACTACGGAGTCACCCAAGGATCCTGAAAAGTCCATTTGTGGAGATGAGCTCCTGGACTACCGTTAAGAAGACATGTTGTCAACCTCTAGATCCCTTACATGCCTGCACTTTTCGGCTTGCTGCTGCTGCAATCCACGCGTTTTAGATCTGCATAACTCCACCTCTTTAAACACAGCACCTTCACCCCCTGCTGTTCCCACCCGCCTCAACACCGTTGGAAGGGAGGAGAACCAATTAAGGCGGGGGGTGGGGTGGAACGAGCAGCTGTCTACCCTTAGCAGGAGGGCTCCTGATTACATACCTCTCCTGCTGCTGCTGCTGCTGGCTGTCCAGCAGCAGACTGAAGGTGGCTGCTGCTGTGCACAGGTATATAAAGGCTCAGAGCCTATTATGACACGCGCAGCCAGCGTTCCATTGCCACATTCCATCTACTGCAGGCAGGATACCTGGCTGGCTGAATGTCGCTGAGAAGCTCACAGAAACCGCCATAAGCAACAGTTTAACAGAATGCCACAGACTAATCAACCAAACATTTTGGGTTGGGTTCTCTTTTATAGTCTGCAGGCATTAAATGAAAGAAGTCAGTGTTCCAGCAGAAGGAGACAACGTTTCAGAAAAGGCATTGTAGCAAACCAAAAAATAAATTTTAAGCGCAGCAGAGTAACCAGCGCACATACCTGTTAGCTCAGGTGAGTTTAAAAGGCTGCTGTTGATAACAAGGGCATTTGCTAAATAGATGGTGTGTGTGCAACAATATACTGAAAGGTCAATTATATTGTGCAGCTTATCTCACTACCTGTAGTTATTTAGGTGAAAGCTCCAAAATGCTTGCCTAATATGTCTGTTTATCCAAAAGGAAGTAAAAAGGGAGAGCTAGAAAGATAGCATTGCATCACATTACATGGCAATGCAATGCACAGTTGCTGAAGTTGAACCAAAATGAGCTTGTAATCTGGCTTCTGCAACTTTGAACATGAAAAATCCAATGAGGAGAAGAAAAGCAAAGCCAAAGAGTCCATCCCAAAATCCGACAAACAAGCAAAATGAACAAAAAACATTGAATTCAATTCTTTCTGATTTTAGAAACTGCATTAAAGAAGGGGTGCACCGGTCCTGGAGATACTGCAATACCAGGTCAATGCGTGGAGTGGACAGAGCAAGCTCTTTTTCCATCTCCCTGTTCTAAAAATCCATTTAATATATGGTCCCCAGATAGGGGACGTATCAGATATTAAACTGATAAGAACAGATTTTTTTTTTGATTGAAGCTGCATCCAAGGCACTGAAAAATGTGACCGAAGTCACACCAAAACAGCGCACGAGGCGAGGATTCATGTGGACCCTTCCCGGAGGAGAGGGTCCCCAATAAACCATCCCCATCCCTCCGAGCCAGAAGGCCACAGCGAGGGTCAGGGATCTCCGATGCTCTCCCTAGCCGAAGCCGGAGAAGAGCCGTTTTCGTGCTCCCAGCTTCCATCTAGGCTGCCACCCTAGTGGAGCTGGAGCCTGTGTTGGTTTCTCAGCCCAAAGCTGACCGGACCTCCGACCGGGTTTATAAAAATTCCCCTTCCTAGCCCGGAGGCCAGGAATAGGGGGGGTTGCTCAGAAAGTATGATTGGCAAAGGTGCGGCGTGCTACGAAGCCAAGTCTTTCTGGGGTTCCCAGTCCCAGTAAGCTTGGACTCCCACCAGGGCGCCTACTCCTGGGGCACATTGCTCCAAAGCCCTCACACTTACCCAGCCTAGTGACTTCGATCCTGGAGGGCCATGTTTTCCATCAGATAACTCTATGAGCCACCTGGCGTACTAACAAGTGCACCAAACCAGTGTGTAATATGCATCAATTTACTAGGGCAGCCCAAGGACAAAACTGCCTTTTCAAAAGATACTACACTTGATCTTAGCCAAAAGGCCGAGAAGCGATAAGAACAGATACTACACTTGATCTTAGCCAAAAGGCCGAGAAGCGATAACCAGAATTGGTTTCAAACTACGGAGCCACCCAAGGATCCTGAAAAGTCCATTTGTGGAGATGAGCTCCTGGACTCCCGTTAAGAAGACATGTTGTCAACCTCTAGATCCCTTACATGCCTGCACTTTTCGGCTTGCTGCTGCTGCAATCCACACGTTTTAGATCTGCATAACTCCACCTCTTTAAACACAGCACCTTCACCCCCTGCTGTTCCCACCCGCCTCAACACCGTTGGAAGGGAGGAGAACCAATTAAGGCGGGGGGTGGGGTGGAACGAGCAGCTGTCTACCCTTAGCAGGAGGGCTCCTGATTACATACCTCTCCTGCTGCTGCTGCTGCTGGCTGTCCAGCAGCAGACTGAAGGTGGCTGCTGCTGTGCACAGGTATATAAAGGCTCAGAGCCTATTATGACACGCGCAGCCAGCGTTCCATTGCCACATTCCATCTACTGCAGGCAGGATACCTGGCTGGCTGAATGTCGCTGAGAAGCTCACAGAGACCGCCATAAGCAACAGTTTAACAGAATGCCACAGACTAATCAACCAAACTTTTTGGGTTGGGTTCTCTTTTATAGTCTGCAGGCATTAAATGAAAGAAGTCAGTGTTCCAGCAGAAGGAGACAACGTTTCAGAAAAGGCATTGTAGCAAACCAAAAAAGAAATTTTAAGCGCAGCAGAGTAACCAGCGCACATACCTGTTAGCTCAGGTGAGTTTAAAAGGCTGCTGTTGATAACAAGGGCATTTGCTAAATAGATGGTGTGTGTGCAACAATATACTGAAAGGTCAATTATATTGTGCAGCTTATCTCACCACCTGTAGTTATTTAGGTGAAAGCTCCAAAATGCTTGCCTAATATGTCTGTTTATCCAAAAGGAAGTAAAAAGGGAGAGCTAGAAAGATAGCATTGCATCACATTACATGGCAATGCAATGCACAGTTGCTGAAGTTGAACCAAAATGAGCTTGTAATCTGGCTTCTGCAACTTTGAACATGAAAAATCCAATGAGGAGAAGAAAAGCAAAGCCAAAGAGTCCATCCCAAAATCCGACAAACAAGCAAAATGAACAAAAAACATTGAATTCAATTCTTTCTGATTTTAGAAACTGCATTAAAGAAGGGGTGCACCGGTCCTGGAGATACTGCAATACCAGGTCAATGCGTGGAGTGGACAGAGCAAGCTCTTTTTCCATCTCCCTGTTCTAAAAATCCATTTAATATATGGTCCCCAGATAGGGGACGTATCAGATATTAAACTGATAAGAACAGATACTACACTTGATCTTAGCCAAAAGGCCGAGAAGCGATAACCAGAATTGGTTTCAAACTACGGAGTCACCCAAGGATCCTGAAAAGTCCATTTGTGGAGATGAGCTCCTGGACTACCGTTAAGAAGACATGTTGTCAACCTCTAGATCCCTTACATGCCTGCACTTTTCGGCTTGCTGCTGCTGCAATCCACGCGTTTTAGATCTGCATAACTCCACCTCTTTAAACACAGCACCTTCACCCCCTGCTGTTCCCACCCGCCTCAACACCGTTGGAAGGGAGGAGAACCAATTAAGGCGGGGGGTGGGGTGGAACGAGCAGCTGTCTACCCTTAGCAGGAGGGCTCCTGATTACATACCTCTCCTGCTGCTGCTGCTGCTGGCTGTCCAGCAGCAGACTGAAGGTGGCTGCTGCTGTGCACAGGTATATAAAGGCTCAGAGCCTATTATGACACGCGCAGCCAGCGTTCCATTGCCACATTCCATCTACTGCAGGCAGGATACCTGGCTGGCTGAATGTCGCTGAGAAGCTCACAGAGACCGCCATAAGCAACAGTTTAACAGAATGCCACAGACTAATCAACCAAACATTTTGGGTTGGGTTCTCTTTTATAGTCTGCAGGCATTAAATGAAAGAAGTCAGTGTTCCAGCAGAAGGAGACAACGTTTCAGAAAAGGCATTGTAGCAAACCAAAAAATAAATTTTAAGCGCAGCAGAGTAACCAGCGCACATACCTGTTAGCTCAGGTGAGTTTAAAAGGCTGCTGTTGATAACAAGGGCATTTGCTAAATAGATGGTGTGTGTGCAACAATATACTGAAAGGTCAATTATATTGTGCAGCTTATCTCACTACCTGTAGTTATTTAGGTGAAAGCTCCAAAATGCTTGCCTAATATGTCTGTTTATCCAAAAGGAAGTAAAAAGGGAGAGCTAGAAAGATAGCATTGCATCACATTACATGGCAATGCAATGCACAGTTGCTGAAGTTGAACCAAAATGAGCTTGTAATCTGGCTTCTGCAACTTTGAACATGAAAAATCCAATGAGGAGAAGAAAAGCAAAGCCAAAGAGTCCATCCCAAAATCCGACAAACAAGCAAAATGAACAAAAAACATTGAATTCAATTCTTTCTGATTTTAGAAACTGCATTAAAGAAGGGGTGCACCGGTCCTGGAGATACTGCAATACCAGGTCAATGCGTGGAGTGGACAGAGCAAGCTCTTTTTCCATCTCCCTGTTCTAAAAATCCATTTAATATATGGTCCCCAGATAGGGGACGTATCAGATATTAAACTGATAAGAACAGATTTTTTTTTTGATTGAAGCTGCATCCAAGGCACTGAAAAATGTGACCGAAGTCACACCAAAACAGCGCACGAGGCGAGGATTCATGTGGACCCTTCCCGGAGGAGAGGGTCCCCAATAAACCATCCCCATCCCTCCGAGCCAGAAGGCCACAGCGAGGGTCAGGGATCTCCGATGCTCTCCCTAGCCGAAGCCGGAGAAGAGCCGTTTTCGTGCTCCCAGCTTCCATCTAGGCTGCCACCCTAGTGGAGCTGGAGCCTGTGTTGGTTTCTCAGCCCAAAGCTGACCGGACCTCCGACCGGGTTTATAAAAATTCCCCTTCCTAGCCCGGAGGCCAGGAATAGGGGGGGTTGCTCAGAAAGTATGATTGGCAAAGGTGCGGCGTGCTACGAAGCCAAGTCTTTCTGGGGTTCCCAGTCCCAGTAAGCTTGGACTCCCACCAGGGCGCCTACTCCTGGGGCACATTGCTCCAAAGCCCTCACACTTACCCAGCCTAGTGACTTCGATCCTGGAGGGCCATGTTTTCCATCAGATAACTCTATGAGCCACCTGGCGTACTAACAAGTGCACCAAACCAGTGTGTAATATGCATCAATTTACTAGGGCAGCCCAAGGACAAAACTGCCTTTTCAAAAGATACTACACTTGATCTTAGCCAAAAGGCCGAGAAGCGATAAGAACAGATACTACACTTGATCTTAGCCAAAAGGCCGAGAAGCGATAACCAGAATTGGTTTCAAACTACGGAGCCACCCAAGGATCCTGAAAAGTCCATTTGTGGAGATGAGCTCCTGGACTCCCGTTAAGAAGACATGTTGTCAACCTCTAGATCCCTTACATGCCTGCACTTTTCGGCTTGCTGCTGCTGCAATCCACACGTTTTAGATCTGCATAACTCCACCTCTTTAAACACAGCACCTTCACCCCCTGCTGTTCCCACCCGCCTCAACACCGTTGGAAGGGAGGAGAACCAATTAAGGCGGGGGGTGGGGTGGAACGAGCAGCTGTCTACCCTTAGCAGGAGGGCTCCTGATTACATACCTCTCCTGCTGCTGCTGCTGCTGGCTGTCCAGCAGCAGACTGAAGGTGGCTGCTGCTGTGCACAGGTATATAAAGGCTCAGAGCCTATTATGACACGCGCAGCCAGCGTTCCATTGCCACATTCCATCTACTGCAGGCAGGATACCTGGCTGGCTGAATGTCGCTGAGAAGCTCACAGAGACCGCCATAAGCAACAGTTTAACAGAATGCCACAGACTAATCAACCAAACTTTTTGGGTTGGGTTCTCTTTTATAGTCTGCAGGCATTAAATGAAAGAAGTCAGTGTTCCAGCAGAAGGAGACAACGTTTCAGAAAAGGCATTGTAGCAAACCAAAAAAGAAATTTTAAGCGCAGCAGAGTAACCAGCGCACATACCTGTTAGCTCAGGTGAGTTTAAAAGGCTGCTGTTGATAACAAGGGCATTTGCTAAATAGATGGTGTGTGTGCAACAATATACTGAAAGGTCAATTATATTGTGCAGCTTATCTCACCACCTGTAGTTATTTAGGTGAAAGCTCCAAAATGCTTGCCTAATATGTCTGTTTATCCAAAAGGAAGTAAAAAGGGAGAGCTAGAAAGATAGCATTGCATCACATTACATGGCAATGCAATGCACAGTTGCTGAAGTTGAACCAAAATGAGCTTGTAATCTGGCTTCTGCAACTTTGAACATGAAAAATCCAATGAGGAGAAGAAAAGCAAAGCCAAAGAGTCCATCCCAAAATCCGACAAACAAGCAAAATGAACAAAAAACATTGAATTCAATTCTTTCTGATTTTAGAAACTGCATTAAAGAAGGGGTGCACCGGTCCTGGAGATACTGCAATACCAGGTCAATGCGTGGAGTGGACAGAGCAAGCTCTTTTTCCATCTCCCTGTTCTAAAAATCCATTTAATATATGGTCCCCAGATAGGGGACGTATCAGATATTAAACTTATAAGAACAGATACTACACTTGATCTTAGCCAAAAGGCCGAGAAGCGATAACCAGAATTGGTTTCAAACTACGGAGCCACCCAAGGATCCTGAAAAGTCCATTTGTGGAGATGAGCTCCTGGACTCCCGTTAAGAAGACATGTTGTCAACCTCTAGATCCCTTACATGCCTGCACTTTTCGGCTTGCTGCTGCTGCAATCCACGCGTTTTAGATCTGCATAACTCCACCTCTTTAAACACAGCACCTTCACCCCCTGCTGTTCCCACCCGCCTCAACACCGTTGGAAGGGAGGAGAACCAATTAAGGCGGGGGGTGGGGTGGAACGAGCAGCTGTCTACCCTTAGCAGGAGGGCTCCTGATTACATACCTCTCCTGCTGCTGCTGCTGCTGGCTGTCCAGCAGCAGACTGAAGGTGGCTGCTGCTGTGCACAGGTATATAAAGGCTCAGAGCCTATTATGACACGCGCAGCCAGCGTTCCATTGCCACATTCCATCTACTGCAGGCAGGATACCTGGCTGGCTGAATGTCGCTGAGAAGCTCACAGAGACCGCCATAAGCAACAGTTTAACAGAATGCCACAGACTAATCAACCAAACTTTTTGGGTTGGGTTCTCTTTTATAGTCTGCAGGCATTAAATGAAAGAAGTCAGTGTTCCAGCAGAAGGAGACAACGTTTCAGAAAAGGCATTGTAGCAAACCAAAAAAGAAATTTTAAGCGCAGCAGAGTAACCAACGCACATACCTGTTAGCTCAGGTGAGTTTAAAAGGCTGCTGTTGATAACAAGGGCATTTGCTAAATAGATGGTGTGTGTGCAACAATATACTGAAAGGTCAATTATATTGTGCAGCTTATCTCACCACCTGTAGTTATTTAGGTGAAAGCTCCAAAATGCTTGCCTAATATGTCTGTGTATCCAAAAGGAAGTAAAAAGGGAGAGCTAGAAAGATAGCATTGCATCACATTACATGGCAATGCAATGCACAGTTGCTGAAGTTGAACCAAAATGAGCTTGTAATCTGGCTTCTGCAACTTTGAACATGAAAAATCCAATGAGGAGAAGAAAAGCAAAGCCAAAGAGTCCATCCCAAAATCCGACAAACAAGCAAAATGAACAAAAAACATTGAATTCAATTCTTTCTGATTTTAGAAACTGCATTAAAGAAGGGGTGCACCGGTCCTGGAGATACTGCAATACCAGGTCAATGCGTGGAGTGGACAGAGCAAGCTCTTTTTCCATCTCCCTGTTCTAAAAATCCATTTAATATATGGTCCCCAGATAGGGGACGTATCAGATATTAAACTGATAAGAACAGATACTACACTTGATCTTAGCCAAAAGGCCGAGAAGCGATAACCAGAATTGGTTTCAAACTACGGAGCCACCCAAGGATCCTGAAAAGTCCATTTGTGGAGATGAGCTCCTGGACTCCCGTTAAGAAGACATGTTGTCAACCTCTAGATCCCTTACATGCCTGCACTTTTCGGCTTGCTGCTGCTGCAATCCACGCGTTTTAGATCTGCATAACTCCACCTCTTTAAACACAGCACCTTCACCCCCTGCTGTTCCCACCCGCCTCAACACCGTTGGAAGGGAGGAGAACCAATTAAGGCGGGGGGTGGGGTGGAACGAGCAGCTGTCTACCCTTAGCAGGAGGGCTCCTGATTACATACCTCTCCTGCTGCTGCTGCTGCTGGCTGTCCAGCAGCAGACTGAAGGTGGCTGCTGCTGTGCACAGGTATATAAAGGCTCAGAGCCTATTATGACACGCGCAGCCAGCGTTCCATTGCCACATTCCATCTACTGCAGGCAGGATACCTGGCTGGCTGAATGTCGCTGAGAAGCTCACAGAGACCGCCATAAGCAACAGTTTAACAGAATGCCACAGACTAATCAACCAAACTTTTTGGGTTGGGTTCTCTTTTATAGTCTGCAGGCATTAAATGAAAGAAGTCAGTGTTCCAGCAGAAGGAGACAACGTTTCAGAAAAGGCATTGTAGCAAACCAAAAAAGAAATTTTAAGCGCAGCAGAGTAACCAGCGCACATACCTGTTAGCTCAGGTGAGTTTAAAAGGCTGCTGTTGATAACAAGGGCATTTGCTAAATAGATGGTGTGTGTGCAACAATATACTGAAAGGTCAATTATATTGTGCAGCTTATCTCACCACCTGTAGTTATTTAGGTGAAAGCTCCAAAATGCTTGCCTAATATGTCTGTTTATCCAAAAGGAAGTAAAAAGGGAGAGCTAGAAAGATAGCATTGCATCACATTACATGGCAATGCAATGCACAGTTGCTGAAGTTGAACCAAAATGAGCTTGTAATCTGGCTTCTGCAACTTTGAACATGAAAAATCCAATGAGGAGAAGAAAAGCAAAGCCAAAGAGTCCATCCCAAAATCCGACAAACAAGCAAAATGAACAAAAAACATTGAATTCAATTCTTTCTGATTTTAGAAACTGCATTAAAGAAGGGGTGCACCGGTCCTGGAGATACTGCAATACCAGGTCAATGCGTGGAGTGGACAGAGCAAGCTCTTTTTCCATCTCCCTGTTCTAAAAATCCATTTAATATATGGTCCCCAGATAGGGGACGTATCAGATATTAAACTGATAAGAACAGATTTTTTTTTTTTATTTTTATTTTTTTTTTCCACTCAGATTACAAGTCCCATATTTACCATTTCATGCTTTGCAATGATTTCCAAATGGTATTAGGTTGTTATCCATCATTGTGGGTCATATATCCATTTTTCCAATCTTATTTTATATATATACGTTTATATTATCACAATACAGTTATTCCATATTCTTTACATCACAACATTACAATCTTTACCATTACGATTTAAGGCAACATTCCTCTCTTCAGGCCATATGCTGCCAAGGCATTCAAAAGCCTTCCATCCAGAAACCGACCATCCCAAGCTTCTTCTACCTCTTTAGCCAACGACTGAGGTATTCTGTAAGTTGAAAAAAAACGATGCATATCGCTATAAATGTTATTCCACACTTTGCGCCTTAGACTAGCCTGACTCCCCCCTTCACAACTCTTTAGCATTTTCAACACTCCTTGTCTCTCCTCCATCTCCCTCATATTTTTTTCTGAAACATCCTTTGCTTTACTAGAGTCCTTCCCAGATGACAAAACTCCTTCAATTTCTTCTCTGGCTTCACATGCGACATCCTCTCTTTCTTCTTCACTAGTTTCTTCACCCTCCTCCTCCTCTTCCATATTACTTACAGCACCTTCCTTTTCATCCTGACTGGAGGACTCACTTTCCTCCTGATCTTCTGACTCCCTATCCACCTCCACTTCTTCTTCCAAGCTAGTATTTTCAATCTCAACGTCTGTGATATCACTCTCAGTATCTTCTTCCATATGATCACCTTCTTTTCTTATATCTCTTATTTGTTCCTCCTTCTTTTGAGATATGTTCTCTTCCGTTTCATCATGGGGGGCAGCTTCAGACTCTTCTTCTTTTCCATCTTCCTTGTCAACTGACTTCTCCTCCCTTTTATTGACAGGACAGCAATCATATAAATGACCACTGCCACCACATAGATTACATTTCTTACTTTTTTCACAATTCTCTGCCTTATGTCCCACTTCTTCACACTTGGCACACCACTGTAATGTACAGGAATCCTTTTCATGGCCATACTGTTTACAACGCCTACAAAACTTCGGCATACCTGTAAAGAACATATCTCCATTAACTGTCCCGATTTTGAATCTACTTGGTGGGAGTACCACAACACCATCCGAACTTTCCTTGAACTTGACCAGGAACCTCCACCTCGTGGTCCAAAAACCATATCGGTTAAACATTTTGCCAGCAGAACTCACTTTCTCACAGTACCGGGATAAAAAGGTCATGATCTCTTCTTCCAATATGAAAGGACTATACATCCTTATTACTATTAGCCTTTCCTTCCTAGGAAAATGCGACACAAAAAAAACACCTTCAAGTATCGAATCTTCCTTCACTAGATCCATTCTCTTCCAAAAGTCAGAAAAGATATCTTCTGAACAAAAAATAACATCATATATCCCTCTCTTCGGGAACTCCAACATAGACAAAACTTGTTCCATTTGAACTTCCAATAGTCCAAACAAAATCTTCTCTACCAAAAAAAACAAGCCAGACTTCTTCTTCTCTGGATCCAAAAAAATAAACCGCACTGCATTCTTCAATCTTGCAAAAACTGGGACCTCTTCACAGGTCAGCATATTTGGGCTTCTCCCGTCCATATCTTCACACCAAAGGTGGCAAAAATCCTCCTCGCCTACTTATAAAAAGCAGGCAGGCTGATCGCCCCTCGTTGCCCCGGGACTAATCCGGCTCCCAAAAAGCAGCAAGGGGGTGAAGCCGCACTGCTACATGCAGCGATCCCCCGAGACCAAGGAGCCGGGTACCCAAGGCACCTCTCAGCCAAGACCAAGGCAGCAACCGGTAGATCACTGCACTTGATCTTAGCCAAAAGGCCGAGAAGCGATAACCAGAATTGGTTTCAAACTACGGAGCCACCCAAGGATCCTGAAAAGTCCATTTGTGGAGATGAGCTCCTGGACTCCCGTTAAGAAGACATGTTGTCAACCTCTAGATCCCTTACATGCCTGCACTTTTCGGCTTGCTGCTGCTGCAATCCACGCGTTTTAGATCTGCATAACTCCACCTCTTTAAACACAGCACCTTCACCCCCTGCTGTTCCCACCCGCCTCAACACCGTTGGAAGGGAGGAGAACCAATTAAGGCGGGGGGTGGGGTGGAACGAGCAGCTGTCTACCCTTAGCAGGAGGGCTCCTGATTACATACCTCTCCTGCTGCTGCTGCTGCTGGCTGTCCAGCAGCAGACTGAAGGTGGCTGCTGCTGTGCACAGGTATATAAAGGCTCAGAGCCTATTATGACACGCGCAGCCAGCGTTCCATTGCCACATTCCATCTACTGCAGGCAGGATACCTGGCTGGCTGAATGTCGCTGAGAAGCTCACAGAGACCGCCATAAGCAACAGTTTAACAGAATGCCACAGACTAATCAACCAAACTTTTTGGGTTGGGTTCTCTTTTATAGTCTGCAGGCATTAAATGAAAGAAGTCAGTGTTCCAGCAGAAGGAGACAACGTTTCAGAAAAGGCATTGTAGCAAACCAAAAAAGAAATTTTAAGCGCAGCAGAGTAACCAGCGCACATACCTGTTAGCTCAGGTGAGTTTAAAAGGCTGCTGTTGATAACAAGGGCATTTGCTAAATAGATGGTGTGTGTGCAACAATATACTGAAAGGTCAATTATATTGTGCAGCTTATCTCACCACCTGTAGTTATTTAGGTGAAAGCTCCAAAATGCTTGCCTAATATGTCTGTTTATCCAAAAGGAAGTAAAAAGGGAGAGCTAGAAAGATAGCATTGCATCACATTACATGGCAATGCAATGCACAGTTGCTGAAGTTGAACCAAAATGAGCTTGTAATCTGGCTTCTGCAACTTTGAACATGAAAAATCCAATGAGGAGAAGAAAAGCAAAGCCAAAGAGTCCATCCCAAAATCCGACAAACAAGCAAAATGAACAAAAAACATTGAATTCAATTCTTTCTGATTTTAGAAACTGCATTAAAGAAGGGGTGCACCGGTCCTGGAGATACTGCAATACCAGGTCAATGCATGGAGTGGACAGAGCAAGCTCTTTTTCCATCTCCCTGTTCTAAAAATCCATTTAATATATGGTCCCCAGATAGGGGACGTATCAGATATTAAACTGATAAGAACAGATACTACACTTGATCTTAGCCAAAAGGCCGAGAAGCGATAACCAGAATTGGTTTCAAACTACGGAGCCACCCAAGGAACCTGAAAAGTCCATTTGTGGAGATGAGCTCCTGGACTCCCGTTAAGAAGACATGTTGTCAACCTCTAGATCCCTTACATGCCTGCACTTTTCGGCTTGCTGCTGCTGCAATCCACGCGTTTTAGATCTGCATAACTCCACCTCTTTAAACACAGCACCTTCACCCCCTGCTGTTCCCACCCGCCTCAACACCGTTGGAAGGGAGGAGAACCAATTAAGGCGGGGGGTGGGGTGGAACGAGCAGCTGTCTACCCTTAGCAGGAGGGCTCCTGATTACATACCTCTCCTGCTGCTGCTGCTGGCTGTCCAGCAGCAGACTGAAGGTGGCTGCTGCTGTGCACAGGTATATAAAGGCTCAGAGCCTATTATGACACGCGCAGCCAGCGTTCCATTGCCACATTCCATCTACTGCAGGCAGGATACCTGGCTGGCTGAATGTCGCTGAGAAGCTCACAGAGACCGCCATAAGCAACAGTTTAACAGAATGCCACAGACTAATCAACCAAACTTTTTGGGTTGGGTTCTCTTTTATAGTCTGCAGGCATTAAATGAAAGAAGTCAGTGTTCCAGCAGAAGGAGACAACGTTTCAGAAAAGGCATTGTAGCAAACCAAAAAAGAAATTTTAAGCGCAGCAGAGTAACCAGCGCACATACCTGTTAGCTCAGGTGAGTTTAAAAGGCTGCTGTTGATAACAAGGGCATTTGCTAAATAGATGGTGTGTGTGCAACAATATACTGAAAGGTCAATTATATTGTGCAGCTTATCTCACCACCTGTAGTTATTTAGGTGAAAGCTCCAAAATGCTTGCCTAATATGTCTGTTTATCCAAAAGGAAGTAAAAAGGGAGAGCTAGAAAGATAGCATTGCATCACATTACATGGCAATGCAATGCACAGTTGCTGAAGTTGAACCAAAATGAGCTTGTAATCTGGCTTCTGCAACTTTGAACATGAAAAATCCAATGAGGAGAAGAAAAGCAAAGCCAAAGAGTCCATCCCAAAATCCGACAAACAAGCAAAATGAACAAAAAACATTGAATTCAATTCTTTCTGATTTTAGAAACTGCATTAAAGAAGGGGTGCACCGGTCCTGGAGATACTGCAATACCAGGTCAATGCGTGGAGTGGACAGAGCAAGCTCTTTTCCATCTCCCTGTTCTAAAAATCCATTTAATATATGGTCCCCAGATAGGGGACGTATCAGATATTAAACTGATAAGAACAGATACTACACTTGATCTTAGCCAAAAGGCCGAGAAGCGATAACCAGAATTGGTTTCAAACTACGGAGCCACCCAAGGATCCTGAAAAGTCCATTTGTGGAGATGAGCTCCTGGACTCCCGTTAAGAAGACATGTTGTCAACCTCTAGATCCCTTACATGCCTGCACTTTTCGGCTTGCTGCTGCTGCAATCCACGCGTTTTAGATCTGCATAACTCCACCTCTTTAAACACAGCACCTTCACCCCCTGCTGTTCCCACCCGCCTCAACACCGTTGGAAGGGAGGAGAACCAATTAAGGCGGGGGGTGGGGTGGAACGAGCAGCTGTCTACCCTTAGCAGGAGGGCTCCTGATTACATACCTCTCCTGCTGCTGCTGCTGCTGGCTGTCCAGCAGCAGACTGAAGGTGGCTGCTGCTGTGCACAGGTATATAAAGGCTCAGAGCCTATTATGACACGCGCAGCCAGCGTTCCATTGCCACATTCCATCTACTGCAGGCAGGATACCTGGCTGGCTGAATGTCACTGAGAAGCTCACAGAGACCACCATAAGCAACAGTTTAACAGAATGCCACAGACTAATCAACCAAACTTTTTGGGTTGGGTTCTCTTTTATAGTCTGCAGGCATTAAATGAAAGAAGTCAGTGTTCCAGCAGAAGGAGACAACGTTTCAGAAAAGGCATTGTAGCAAACCAAAAAAGAAATTTTAAGCGCAGCAGAGTAACCAGCGCATATACCTGTTAGCTCAGGTGAGTTTAAAAGGCTGCTGTTGATAACAAGGGCATTTGCTAAATAGATGGTGTGTGTGCAACAATATACTGAAAGATCAATTATATTGTGCAGCTTATCTCACCACCTGTAGTTATTTAGGTGAAAGCTCCAAAATGCTTGCCTAATATGTCTGTTTATCCAAAAGGAAGTAAAAAGGGAGAGCTAGAAAGATAGCATTGCATCACATTACATGGCAATGCAATGCACAGTTGCTGAAGTTGAACCAAAATGAGCTTGTAATCTGGCTTCTGCAACTTTGAACATGAAAAATCCAATGAGGAGAAGAAAAGCAAAGCCAAAGAGTCCATCCCAAAATCCGACAAACAAGCAAAATGAACAAAAAACATTGAATTCAATTCTTTCTGATTTTAGAAACTGCATTAAAGAAGGGGTGCACCGGTCCTGGAGATACTGCAATACCAGGTCAATGCGTGGAGTGGACAGAGCAAGCTCTTTTTCCATCTCCCTGTTCTAAAAATCCATTTAATATATGGTCCCCAGATAGGGGACGTATCAGATATTAAACTGATAAGAACAGATTTTTTTTTGATTGAAGCTGCATCCAAGGCACTGAAAAATGTGACCGAAGTCACACCAAAACAGCGCACGAGGCGAGGATTCATGTGGACCCTTCCCGGAGGAGAGGGTCCCCAATAAACCAACCCCATCCCTCCGAGCCAGAAGGCCACAGCGAGGGTCAGGGATCTCCGATGCTCTCCCTAGCCGAAGCCGGAGAAGAGCCGTTTTCGTGCTCCCAGCTTCCATCTAGGCTGCCACCCTAGTGTAGCTGGAGCCTGTGTTGGTTTCTCAGCCCAAAGCTGACCGGACCTCCGACCGGGTTTATAAAAATTCCCCTTCCTAGCCCGGAGGCCAGGAATAGGGGGGGTTGCTCAGAAAGTATGATTGGCAAAGGTGCGGCGTGCTACGAAGCCAAGTCTTTCTGGGGTTCCCAGTCCCAGTAAGCTTGGACTCCCACCAGGGCGCCTACTCCTGGGGCACATTGCTCCAAAGCCCTCACACTTACCCAGCCTAGTGACTTCGATCCTGGAGGGCCATGTTTTCCATCAGATAACTCTATGAGCCACCTGGCGTACTAACAAGTGCACCAAACCAGTGTGTAATATGCATCAATTTACTAGGGCAGCCCAAGGACAAAACTGCCTTTTCAAAAGATACTACACTTGATCTTAGCCAAAAGGCCGAGAAGCGATAACCAGAATTGGTTTCAAACTATGGAGCCACCCAAGGATCCTGAAAAGTCCATTTGTGGAGATGAGCTCCTGGACTCCCGTTAAGAAGACATGTTGTCAACCTCTAGATCCCTTACATGCCTGCACTTTTCGGCTTGCTGCTGCTGCAATCCACGCGTTTTAGATCTGCATAACTCCACCTCTTTAAACACAGCACCTTCACCCCCTGCTGTTCCCACCCGCCTCAACACCGTTGGAAGGGAGGAGAACCAATTAAGGCGGGGGGTGGGGTGGAACGAGCAGCTGTCTACCCTTAGCAGGAGGGCTCCTGATTACATACCTCTCCTGCTGCTGCTGCTGCTGGCTGTCCAGCAGCAGACTGAAGGTGGCTGCTGCTGTGCACAGGTATATAAAGGCTCAGAGCCTATTATGACACGCGCAGCCAGCGTTCCATTGCCACATTCCATCTACTGCAGGCAGGATACCTGGCTGGCTGAATGTCGCTGAGAAGCTCACAGAGACCGCCATAAGCAACAGTTTAACAGAATGCCACAGACTAATCAACCAAACTTTTTGGGTTGGGTTCTCTTTTATAGTCTGCAGGCATTAAATGAAAGAAGTCAGTGTTCCAGCAAAAGGCGACAACGTTTCAGAAAAGGCATTGTAGCAAACCAAAAAAGAAATTTTAAGCGCAGCAGAGTAACCAGCGCACATACCTGTTAGCTCAGGTGAGTTTAAAAGGCTGCTGTTGATAACAAGGGCATTTGCTAAATAGATGGTGTGTGTGCAACAATATACTGAAAGGTCAATTATATTGTGCAGCTTATCTCACCACCTGTAGTTATTTAGGTGAAAGCTCCAAAATGCTTGCCTAATATGTCTGTTTATCCAAAAGGAAGTAAAAAGGGAGAGCTAGAAAGATAGCATTGCATCACATTACATGGCAATGCAATGCACAGTTGCTGAAGTTGAACCAAAATGAGCTTGTAATCTGGCTTCTGCAACTTTGAACATGAAAAATCCAATGAGGAGAAGAAAAGCAAAGCCAAAGAGTCCATCCCAAAATCCGACAAACAAGCAAAATGAACAAAAAACATTGAATTCAATTCTTTCTGATTTTAGAAACTGCATTAAAGAAGGGGTGCACCGGTCCTGGAGATACTGCAATACCAGGTCAATGCGTGGAGTGGACAGAGCAAGCTCTTTTTCCATCTCCCAGTTCTAAAAATCCATTTAATATATGGTCCCCAGATAGGGGACGTATCAGATATTAAACTGATAAGAACAGATACTACACTTGATCTTAGCCAAAAGGCCGAGAAGCGATAACCAGAATTGGTTTCAAACTACGGAGCCACCCAAGGATCCTGAAAAGTCCATTTGTGGAGATGAGCTCCTGGACTCCCGTTAAGAAGACATGTTGTCAACCTCTAGATCCCTTACATGCCTGCACTTTTCGGCTTGCTGCTGCTGCAATCCACGCGTTTTAGATCTGCATAACTCCACCTCTTTAAACACAGCACCTTCACCCCCTGCTGTTCCCACCCGCCTCAACACCGTTGGAAGGGAGGAGAACCAATTAAGGCGGGGGGTGGGGTGGAACGAGCAGCTGTCTACCCTTAGCAGGAGGGCTCCTGATTACATACCTCTCCTGCTGCTGCTGCTGCTGGCTGTCCAGCAGCAGACTGAAGGTGGCTGCTGCTGTGCACAGGTATATAAAGGCTCAGAGCCTATTATGACACGCGCAGCCAGCGTTCCATTGCCACATTCCATCTACTGCAGGCAGGATACCTGGCTGGCTGAATGTCGCTGAGAAGCTCACAGAGACCGCCATAAGCAACAGTTTAACAGAATGCCACAGACTAATCAACCAAACTTTTTGGGTTGGGTTCTCTTTTATAGTCTGCAGGCATTAAATGAAAGAAGTCAGTGTTCCAGCAGAAGGAGACAACGTTTCAGAAAAGGCATTGTAGCAAACCAAAAAAGAAATTTTAAGCGCAGCAGAGTAACCAGCGCACATACCTGTTAGCTCAGGTGAGTTTAAAAGGCTGCTGTTGATAACAAGGGCATTTGCTAAATAGATGGTGTGTGTGCAACAATATACTGAAAGGTCAATTATATTGTGCAGCTTATCTCACCACCTGTAGTTATTTAGGTGAAAGCTCCAAAATGCTTGCCTAATATGTCTGTTTATCCAAAAGGAAGTAAAAAGGGAGAGCTAGAAAGATAGCATTGCATCACATTACATGGCAATGCAATGCACAGTTGCTGAAGTTGAACCAAAATGAGCTTGTAATCTGGCTTCTGCAACTTTGAACATGAAAAATCCAATGAGGAGAAGAAAAGCAAAGCCAAAGAGTCCATCCCAAAATCCGACAAACAAGCAAAATGAACAAAAAACATTGAATTCAATTCTTTCTGATTTTAGAAACTGCATTAAAGAAGGGGTGCACCGGTCCTGGAGATACTGCAATACCAGGTCAATGCGTGGAGTGGACAGAGCAAGCTCTTTTTCCATCTCCCTGTTCTAAAAATCCATTTAATATATGGTCCCCAGATAGGGGACGTATCAGATATTAAACTGATAAGAACAGATACTACACTTGATCTTAGCCAAAAGGCCGAGAAGCGATAACCAGAATTGGTTTCAAACTACGGAGCCACCCAAGGATCCTGAAAAGTCCATTTGTGGAGATGAGCTCCTGGACTCCCGTTAAGAAGACATGTTGTCAACCTCTAGATCCCTTACATGCCTGCACTTTTCGGCTTGCTGCTGCTGCAATCCACGCGTTTTAGATCTGCATAACTCCACCTCTTTAAACACAGCACCTTCACCCCCTGCTGTTCCCACCCGCCTCAACACCGTTGGAAGGGAGGAGAACCAATTAAGGCGGGGGGTGGGGTGGAACGAGCAGCTGTCTACCCTTAGCAGGAGGGCTCCTGATTACATACCTCTCCTGCTGCTGCTGCTGCTGGCTGTCCAGCAGCAGACTGAAGGTGGCTGCTGCTGTGCACAGGTATATAAAGGCTCAGAGCCTATTATGACACGCGCAGCCAGCGTTCCATTGCCACATTCCATCTACTGCAGGCAGGATACCTGGCTGGCTGAATGTCGCTGAGAAGCTCACAGAGACCGCCATAAGCAACAGTTTAACAGAATGCCACAGACTAATCAACCAAACTTTTTGGGTTGGGTTCTCTTTTATAGTCTGCAGGCATTAAATGAAAGAAGTCAGTGTTCCAGCAGAAGGAGACAACGTTTCAGAAAAGGCATTGTAGCAAACCAAAAAAGAAATTTTAAGCGCAGCAGAGTAACCAGCGCACATACCTGTTAGCTCAGGTGAGTTTAAAAGGCTGCTGTTGATAACAAGGGCATTTGCTAAATAGATGGTGTGTGTGCAACAATATACTGAAAGGTCAATTATATTGTGCAGCTTATCTCACCACCTGTAGTTATTTAGGTGAAAGCTCCAAAATGCTTGCCTAATATGTCTGTTTATCCAAAAGGAAGTAAAAAGGGAGAGCTAGAAAGATAGCATTGCATCACATTACATGGCAATGCAATGCACAGTTGCTGAAGTTGAACCAAAATGAGCTTGTAATCTGGCTTCTGCAACTTTGAACATGAAAAATCCAATGAGGAGAAGAAAAGCAAAGCCAAAGAGTCCATCCCAAAATCCGACAAACAAGCAAAATGAACAAAAAACATTGAATTCAATTCTTTCTGATTTTAGAAACTGCATTAAAGAAGGGGTGCACCGGTCCTGGAGATACTGCAATACCAGGTCAATGCGTGGAGTGGACAGAGCAAGCTCTTTTTCCATCTCCCTGTTCTAAAAATCCATTTAATATATGGTCCCCAGATAGGGGACGTATCAGATATTAAACTGATAAGAACAGATACTACACTTGATCTTAGCCAAAAGGCCGAGAAGCGATAACCAGAATTGGTTTCAAACTACGGAGCCACCCAAGGATCCTGAAAAGTCCATTTGTGGAGATGAGCTCCTGGACTCCCGTTAAGAAGACATGTTGTCAACCTCTAGATCCCTTACATGCCTGCACTTTTCGGCTTGCTGCTGCTGCAATCCACGCGTTTTAGATCTGCATAACTCCACCTCTTTAAACACAGCACCTTCACCCCCTGCTGTTCCCACCCGCCTCAACACCGTTGGAAGGGAGGAGAACCAATTAAGGCGGGGGGTGGGGTGGAACGAGCAGCTGTCTACCCTTAGCAGGAGGGCTCCTGATTACATACCTCTCCTGCTGCTGCTGCTGCTGGCTGTCCAGCAGCAGACTGAAGGTGGCTGCTGCTGTGCACAGGTATATAAAGGCTCAGAGCCTATTATGACACGCGCAGCCAGCGTTCCATTGCCACATTCCATCTACTGCAGGCAGGATACCTGGCTGGCTGAATGTCGCTGAGAAGCTCACAGAGACCGCCATAAGCAACAGTTTAACAGAATGCCACAGACTAATCAACCAAACTTTTTGGGTTGGGTTCTCTTTTATAGTCTGCAGGCATTAAATGAAAGAAGTCAGTGTTCCAGCAGAAGGAGACAACGTTTCAGAAAAGGCATTGTAGCAAACCAAAAAAGAAATTTTAAGCGCAGCAGAGTAACCAGCGCACATACCTGTTAGCTCAGGTGAGTTTAAAAGGCTGCTGTTGATAACAAGGGCATTTGCTAAATAGATGGTGTGTGTGCAACAATATACTGAAAGGTCAATTATATTGTGCAGCTTATCTCACCACCTGTAGTTATTTAGGTGAAAGCTCCAAAATGCTTGCCTAATATGTCTGTTTATCCAAAAGGAAGTAAAAAGGGAGAGCTAGAAAGATAGCATTGCATCACATTACATGGCAATGCAATGCACAGTTGCTGAAGTTGAACCAAAATGAGCTTGTAATCTGGCTTCTGCAACTTTGAACATGAAAAATCCAATGAGGAGAAGAAAAGCAAAGCCAAAGAGTCCATCCCAAAATCCGACAAACAAGCAAAATGAACAAAAAACATTGAATTCAATTCTTTCTGATTTTAGAAACTGCATTAAAGAAGGGGTGCACCGGTCCTGGAGATACTGCAATACCAGGTCAATGCGTGGAGTGGACAGAGCAAGCTCTTTTTCCATCTCCCTGTTCTAAAAATCCATTTAATATATGGTCCCCAGATAGGGGACGTATCAGATATTAAACTGATAAGAACAGATACTACACTTGATCTTAGCCAAAAGGCCGAGAAGCGATAACCAGAATTGGTTTCAAACTACGGAGCCACCCAAGGATCCTGAAAAGTCCATTTGTGGAGATGAGCTCCTGGACTCCCGTTAAGAAGACATGTTGTCAACCTCTAGATCCCTTACATGCCTGCACTTTTCGGCTTGCTGCTGCTGCAATCCACGCGTTTTAGATCTGCATAACTCCACCTCTTTAAACACAGCACCTTCACCCCCTGCTGTTCCCACCCGCCTCAACACCGTTGGAAGGGAAGAGAACCAATTAAGGCGGGGGGTGGGGTGGAACGAGCAGCTGTCTACCCTTAGCAGGAGGGCTCCTGATTACATACCTCTCCTGCTGCTGCTGCTGCTGCTGCTGGCTGTCCAGCAGCCGACTGAAGGTGGCTGCTGCTGTGCACAGGTATATAAAGGCTCAGAGCCTATTATGACACGCGCAGCCAGCGTTCCATTGCCACATTCCATCTACTGCAGGCAGGATACCTGGCTGGCTGAATGTCGCTGAGAAGCTCACAGAGACCGCCATAAGCAACAGTTTAACAGAATGCCACAGACTAATCAACCAAACTTTTTGGGTTGGGTTCTCTTTTATAGTCTGCAGGCATTAAATGAAAGAAGTCAGTGTTCCAGCAGAAGGAGACAACGTTTCAGAAAAGGCATTGTAGCAAACCAAAAAAGAAATTTTAAGCGCAGCAGAGTAACCAGCGCACATACCTGTTAGCTCAGGTGAGTTTAAAAGGCTGCTGTTGATAACAAGGGCATTTGCTAAATAGATGGTGTGTGTGCAACAATATACTGAAAGGTCAATTATATTGTGCAGCTTATCTCACCACCTGTAGTTATTTAGGTGAAAGCTCCAAAATGCTTGCCTAATATGTCTGTTTATCCAAAAGGAAGTAAAAAGGGAGAGCTAGAAAGATAGCATTGCATCACATTACATGGCAATGCAATGCACAGTTGCTGAAGTTGAACCAAAATGAGCTTGTAATCTGGCTTCTGCAACTTTGAACATGAAAAATCCAATGAGGAGAAGAAAAGCAAAGCCAAAGAGTCCATCCCAAAATCCGACAAACAAGCAAAATGAACAAAAAACATTGAATTCAATTCTTTCTGATTTTAGAAACTGCATTAAAGAAGGGGTGCACCGGTCCTGGAGATACTGCAATACCAGGTCAATGCGTGGAGTGGACAGAGCAAGCTCTTTTTCCATCTCCCTGTTCTAAAAATCCATTTAATATATGGTCCCCAGATAGGGGACGTATCAGATATTAAACTGATAAGAACAGATACTACACTTGATCTTAGCCAAAAGGCCGAGAAGCGATAACCAGAATTGGTTTCAAACTACGGAGCCACCCAAGGATCCTGAAAAGTCCATTTGTGGAGATGAGCTCCTGGACTCCCGTTAAGAAGACATGTTGTCAACCTCTAGATCCCTTACATGCCTGCACTTTTCGGCTTGCTGCTGCTGCAATCCACGCGTTTTAGATCTGCATAACTCCACCTCTTTAAACACAGCACCTTCACCCCCTGCTGTTCCCACCCGCCTCAACACCCTTGGAAGGGAGGAGAACCAATTAAGGCGGGGGGTGGGGTGGAACGAGCAGCTGTCTACCCTTAGCAGGAGGGCTCCTGATTACATACCTCTCCTGCTGCTGCTGCTGCTGGCTGTCCAGCAGCAGACTGAAGGTGGCTGCTGCTGTGCACAGGTATATAAAGGCTCAGAGCCTATTATGACACGCGCAGCCAGCGTTCCATTGCCACATTCCATCTACTGCAGGCAGGATACCTGGCTGGCTGAATGTCGCTGAGAAGCTCACAGAGACCGCCATAAGCAACAGTTTAACAGAATGCCACAGACTAATCAACCAAACTTTTTGGGTTGGGTTCTCTTTTATAGTCTGCAGGCATTAAATGAAAGAAGTCAGTGTTCCAGCAGAAGGAGACAACGTTTCAGAAAAGGCATTGTAGCAAACCAAAAAAGAAATTTTAAGCGCAGCAGAGTAACCAGCGCACATACCTGTTAGCTCAGGTGAGTTTAAAAGGCTGCTGTTGATAACAAGGGCATTTGCTAAATAGATGGTGTGTGTGCAACAATATACTGAAAGGTCAATTATATTGTGCAGCTTATCTCACCACCTGTAGTTATTTAGGTGAAAGCTCCAAAATGCTTGCCTAATATGTCTGTTTATCCAAAAGGAAGTAAAAAGGGAGAGCTAGAAAGATAGCATTGCATCACATTACATGGCAATGCAATGCACAGTTGCTGAAGTTGAACCAAAATGAGCTTGTAATCTGGCTTCTGCAACTTTGAACATGAAAAATCCAATGAGGAGAAGAAAAGCAAAGCCAAAGAGTCCATCCCAAAATCCGACAAACAAGCAAAATGAACAAAAAACATTGAATTCAATTCTTTCTGATTTTAGAAACTGCATTAAAGAAGGGGTGCACCGGTCCTGGAGATACTGCAATACCAGGTCAATGCGTGGAGTGGACAGAGCAAGCTCTTTTTCCATCTCCCTGTTCTAAAAATCCATTTAATATATGGTCCCCAGATAGGGGACGTATCAGATATTAAACTGATAAGAACAGATACTACACTTGATCTTAGCCAAAAGGCCGAGAAGCGATAACCAGAATTGGTTTCAAACTACGGAGCCACCCAAGGATCCTGAAAAGTCCATTTGTGGAGATGAGCTCCTGGACTCCCGTTAAGAAGACATGTTGTCAACCTCTAGATCCCTTACATGCCTGCACTTTTCGGCTTGCTGCTGCTGCAATCCACGCGTTTTAGATCTGCATAACTCCACCTCTTTAAACACAGCACCTTCACCCCCTGCTGTTCCCACCCGCCTCAACACCGTTGGAAGGGAGGAGAACCAATTAAGGCGGGGGGTGGGGTGGAACGAGCAGCTGTCTACCCTTAGCAGGAGGGCTCCTGATTACATACCTCTCCTGCTGCTGCTGCTGCTGGCTGTCCAGCAGCAGACTGAAGGTGGCTGCTGCTGTGCACAGGTATATAAAGGCTCAGAGCCTATTATGACACGCGCAGCCAGCGTTCCATTGCCACATTCCATCTACTGCAGGCAGGATACCTGGCTGGCTGAATGTCGCTGAGAAGCTCACAGAGACCGCCATAAGCAACAGTTTAACAGAATGCCACAGACTAATCAACCAAACTTTTTGGGTTGGGTTCTCTTTTATAGTCTGCAGGCATTAAATGAAAGAAGTCAGTGTTCCAGCAGAAGGAGACAACATTTCAGAAAAGGCATTGTAGCAAACCAAAAAAGAAATTTTAAGCGCAGCAGAGTAACCAGCGCACATACCTGTTAGCTCAGGTGAGTTTAAAAGGCTGCTGTTGATAACAAGGGCATTTGCTAAATAGATGGTGTGGGTGCAACAATATACTGAAAGGTCAATTATATTGTGCAGCTTATCTCACCACCTGTAGTTATTTAGGTGAAAGCTCCAAAATGCTTGCCTAATATGTCTGTTTATCCAAAAGGAAGTAAAAAGGGAGAGCTAGAAAGATAGCATTGCATCACATTACATGGCAATGCAATGCACAGTTGCTGAAGTTGAACCAAAATGAGCTTGTAATCTGGCTTCTGCAACTTTGAACATGAAAAATCCAATGAGGAGAAGAAAAGCAAAGCCAAAGAGTCCATCCCAAAATCCGACAAACAAGCAAAATGAACAAAAAACATTGAATTCAATTCTTTCTGATTTTAGAAACTGCATTAAAGAAGGGGTGCACCGGTCCTGGAGTTACTGCAATACCAGGTCAATGCGTGGAGTGGACAGAGCAAGCTCTTTTTCCATCTCCCTGTTCTAAAAATCCATTTAATATATGGTCCCCAGATAGGGTACGTATCAGATATTAAACTGATAAGAACAGATTTTTTTTTTTTTTTTTTTTTTTTTTTTTCCCATAACACTCAGATTACAAGTACCATCTCGATTCCATACTTCTGAAAACGGTGATGGACCAAATCCATCATCGTGTCATTTTAAAACAAAAAAAACATTATGTAATGCATATACAAAAAAAACAAAACAACAACCAGTATTTCCTCTCAGACACATAATATATAGAGGAAGGAAACAAAACACATTACTGCATTCCTCCCTTCAACGCATAATATGTTAGATACTCCAACAGTCCTTTCTCTTGCGAGAAAGATTCAAAGTTTGTATTCACATAATCTATCCATGTCCTTCCCACCTTATAGGTTTCAAAAAACCTCTCTTTATTTGCCTTCACACTTGCGATTACCTTTGGAAAAAAAGCTTCAAAACACACACCACTTCCCTTCATTTCCGCAATTCCTTTTTTAACTTTGTCCATTTCTTTATCAGCTTCCTCCTCTTCTGTTTGCCTCTGAACCTCTACCGTCTTCTTTTTTTCTTTCTTTTCCGCCTTTGCACTTTCCATCTTCTCCTTATTACTCTTTCTCTTTGGGCATTCCTTAAACCTATGCCCAATTTCCATACACAGGTTACACTTATTCCTTTCTACTGGACATGATTTAGAAACATGTCCTTCCGCTTTACACTTCCAACACTTTTCTGCAGTACAGTCTTCACGTTTATGACCATATACCTCACAAATTGAACAAAAGGAATCCATCCCATTAAAGAATAAATTCCCACTTACTTTACCAAGCTTAAACCTTTGAGGCGGGTAGGAAAAACTCCTATCCTTGTTCATGTTAAATTCCACAAAAAATTTCCACTTTCCCGTCCATACTCCGAATTCATTCATTACTTTACCTTTTGATACTACAGACTTGGCAAAACCACTCAAAAACGTGACAATGTCCTCTTCTGGAACCAGTGGTGAAAACATCTTCACTGTCACCATCTTTTCACTACTAAATACGTGACGTTGAAACCGAATTCCAACAAACTTCTCATGTCTCAATTCATCAAAAGAATCCATATAGTTCTCCAAAATCTTCCTAGACTCAAAAAACACGTCATAGACACCCTTTTGGGGATAATCCATAACTGCCACGATGTCTTCTTTTTTCACCTTTGCGACACCCAAGATGATCTCCTTCATAATAAACCGAAAGTCCTTAACCTTCTGACAGTCTCTCCGGACAAAAATCCGGAAAGCGGTCTCCACACGTGCATGTTCTGGAACCTCCAACTTCGGCCACAACTCCGCCTCTGTTGCCATGATTCTCCAACAGAATGAGCGTAATCTCCACTCCAACACACAGAAGGAGCGAGTATGATCACTTCCCGTTGTCTGGGGACTAAGCCGACACGCCTATAGCAGCAAGGGGGTGAAGTCCCCACAATTAAGTAAGGACGATCCCCCAAGGCCGACGAGCCAGGTACCCCAGACACCTCCAACCAAAACCAAGGCAGCAATCGCTAAATCACTGCACTTGATCTTAGCGAAAAGGCCGAGAAGCGATAACCAGAATTGGTTTCAAACTACGGAGCCACCCAAGGATCCTGAAAAGTCCATTTGTGGAGATGAGCTCCTGGACTCCCGTTAAGAAGACATGTTGTCAACCTCTAGATCCCTTACATGCCTGCACTTTTCGGCTTGCTGCTGCTGCAATCCACGCGTTTTAGATCTGCATAACTCCACCTCTTTAAACACAGCACCTTCACCCCCTGCTGTTCCCACCCGCCTCAACACCGTTGGAAGGGAGGAGAACCAATTAAGGCGGGGGGTGGGGTGGAACGAGCAGCTGTCTACCCTTAGCAGGAGGGCTCCTGATTACATACCTCTCCTGCTGCTGCTGCTGCTGCTGGCTGTCCAGCAGCAGACTGAAGGTGGCTGCTGCTGTGCACAGGTATATAAAGGCTCAGAGCCTATTATGACACGCGCAGCCAGCGTTCCATTGCCACATTCCATCTACTGCAGGCAGGATACCTGGCTGGCTGAATGTCGCTGAGAAGCTCACAGAGACCGCCATAAGCAACAGTTTAACAGAATGCCACAGACTAATCAACCAAACTTTTTGGGTTGGGTTCTCTTTTATAGTCTGCAGGCATTAAATGAAAGAAGTCAGTGTTCCAGCAGAAGGAGACAACGTTTCAGAAAAGGCATTGTAGCAAACCAAAAAAGAAATTTTAAGCGCAGCAGAGTAACCAGCGCACATACCTGTTAGCTCAGGTGAGTTTAAAAGGCTGCTGTTGATAACAAGGGCATTTGCTAAATAGATGGTGTGTGTGCAACAATATACTGAAAGGTCAATTATATTGTGCAGCTTATCTCACCACCTGTAGTTATTTAGGTGAAAGCTCCAAAATGCTTGCCTAATATGTCTGTTTATCCAAAAGGAAGTAAAAAGGGAGAGCTAGAAAGATAGCATTGCATCACATTACATGGCAATGCAATGCACAGTTGCTGAAGTTGAACCAAAATGAGCTTGTAATCTGGCTTCTGCAACTTTGAACATGAAAAATCCAATGAGGAGAAGAAAAGCAAAGCCAAAGAGTCCATCCCAAAATCCGACAAACAAGCAAAATGAACAAAAAACATTGAATTCAATTCTTTCTGATTTTAGAAACTGCATTAAAGAAGGGATGCACCGGTCCTGGAGATACTGCAATACCAGGTCAATGCGTGGAGTGGACAGAGCAAGCTCTTTTTCCATCTCCCTGTTCTAAAAATCCATTTAATATATGGTCCCCAGATAGGGGACGTATCAGATATTAAACTGATAAGAACAGATACTACACTTGATCTTAGCCAAAAGGCCGAGAAGCGATAACCAGAATTGGTTTCAAACTACGGAGCCACCCAAGGATCCTGAAAAGTCCATTTGTGGAGATGAGCTCCTGGACTCCCGTTAAGAAGACATGTTGTCAACCTCTAGATCCCTTACATGCCTGCACTTTTCGGCTTGCTGCTGCTGCAATCCACGCGTTTTAGATCTGCATAACTCCACCTCTTTAAACACAGCACCTTCACCCCCTGCTGTTCCCACCCGCCTCAACACCGTTGGAAGGGAGGAGAACCAATTAAGGCGGGGGGTGGGGTGGAACGAGCAGCTGTCTACCCTTAGCAGGAGGGCTCCTGATTACATACCTCTCCTGCTGCTGCTGCTGGCTGTCCAGCAGCAGACTGAAGGTGGCTGCTGCTGTGCACAGGTATATAAAGGCTCAGAGCCTATTATGACACGCGCAGCCAGCGTTCCATTGCCACATTCCATCTACTGCAGGCAGGATACCTGGCTGGCTGAATGTCGCTGAGAAGCTCACAGAGACCGCCATAAGCAACAGTTTAACAGAATGCCACAGACTAATCAACCAAACTTTTTGGGTTGGGTTCTCTTTTATAGTCTGCAGGCATTAAATGAAAGAAGTCAGTGTTCCAGCAGAAGGAGACAACGTTTCAGAAAAGGCATTGTAGCAAACCAAAAAAGAAATTTTAAGCGCAGCAGAGTAACCAGCGCACATACCTGTTAGCTCAGGTGAGTTTAAAAGGCTGCTGTTGATAACAAGGGCATTTGCTAAATAGATGGTGTGTGTGCAACAATATACTGAAAGGTCAATTATATTGTGCAGCTTATCTCACCACCTGTAGTTATTTAGGTGAAAGCTCCAAAATGCTTGCCTAATATGTCTGTTTATCCAAAAGGAAGTAAAAAGGGAGAGCTAGAAAGATAGCATTGCATCACATTACATGGCAATGCAATGCACAGTTGCTGAAGTTGAACCAAAATGAGCTTGTAATCTGGCTTCTGCAACTTTGAACATGAAAAATCCAATGAGGAGAAGAAAAGCAAAGCCAAAGAGTCCATCCCAAAATCCGACAAACAAGCAAAATGAACAAAAAACATTGAATTCAATTCTTTCTGATTTTAGAAACTGCATTAAAGAAGGGGTGCACCGGTCCTGGAGATACTGCAATACCAGGTCAATGCGTGGAGTGGACAGAGCAAGCTCTTTTTCCATCTCCCTGTTCTAAAAATCCATTTAATATATGGTCCCCAGATAGGGGACGTATCAGATATTAAACTGATAAGAACAGATACTACACTTGATCTTAGCCAAAAGGCCGAGAAGCGATAACCAGAATTGGTTTCAAACTACGGAGCCACCCAAGGATCCTGAAAAGTCCATTTGTGGAGATGAGCTCCTGGACTCCCGTTAAGAAGACATGTTGTCAACCTCTAGATCCCTTACATGCCTGCACTTTTCGGCTTGCTGCTGCTGCAATCCACGCGTTTTAGATCTGCATAACTCCACCTCTTTAAACACAGCACCTTCACCCCCTGCTGTTCCCACCCGCCTCAACACCGTTGGAAGGGAGGAGAACCAATTAAGGCGGGGGGTGGGGTGGAACGAGCAGCTGTCTACCCTTAGCAGGAGGGCTCCTGATTACATACCTCTCCTGCTGCTGCTGCTGCTGGCTGTCCAGCAGCAGACTGAAGGTGGCTGCTGCTGTGCACAGGTATATAAAGGCTCAGAGCCTATTATGACACGCGCAGCCAGCGTTCCATTGCCACATTCCATCTACTGCAGGCAGGATACCTGGCTGGCTGAATGTCGCTGAGAAGCTCACAGAGACCGCCATAAGCAACAGTTTAACAGAATGCCACAGACTAATCAACCAAACTTTTTGGGTTGGGTTCTCTTTTATAGTCTGCAGGCATTAAATGAAAGAAGTCAGTGTTCCAGCAGAAGGAGACAACGTTTCAGAAAAGGCATTGTAGCAAACCAAAAAAGAAATTTTAAGCGCAGCAGAGTAACCAGCGCACATACCTGTTAGCTCAGGTGAGTTTTAAAGGCTGCTGTTGATAACAAGGGCATTTGCTAAATAGATGGTGTGTGTGCAACAATATACTGAAAGGTCAATTATATTGTGCAGCTTATCTCACCACCTGTAGTTATTTAGGTGAAAGCTCCAAAATGCTTGCCTAATATGTCTGTTTATCCAAAAGGAAGTAAAAAGGGAGAGCTAGAAAGATAGCATTGCATCACATTACATGGCAATGCAATGCACAGTTGCTGAAGTTGAACCAAAATGAGCTTGTAATCTGGCTTCTGCAACTTTGAACATGAAAAATCCAATGAGGAGAAGAAAAGCAAAGCCAAAGAGTCCATCCCAAAATCCGACAAACAAGCAAAATGAACAAAAAACATTGAATTCAATTCTTTCTGATTTTAGAAACTGCATTAAAGAAGGGGTGCACCGGTCCTGGAGATACTGCAATACCAGGTCAATGCGTGGAGTGGACAGAGCAAGCTCTTTTTCCATCTCCCTGTTCTAAAAATCCATTTAATATATGGTCCCCAGATAGGGGACGTATCAGATATTAAACTGATAAGAACAGATACTACACTTGATCTTAGCCAAAAGGCCGAGAAGCGATAACCAGAATTGGTTTCAAACTACGGAGCCACCCAAGGATCCTGAAAAGTCCATTTGTGGAGATGAGCTCCTGGACTCCCGTTAAGAAGACATGTTGTCAACCTCTAGATCCCTTACATGCCTGCACTTTTCGGCTTGCTGCTGCTGCAATCCACGCGTTTTAGATCTGCATAACTCCACCTCTTTAAACACAGCACCTTCACCCCCTGCTGTTCCCACCCGCCTCAACACCGTTGGAAGGGAGGAGAACCAAGTAAGGCGGGGGGTGGGGTGGAACGAGCAGCTGTCTACCCTTAGCAGGAGGGCTCCTGATTACATACCTCTCCTGCTGCTGCTGCTGCTGGCTGTCCAGCAGCAGACTGAAGGTGGCTGCTGCTGTGCACAGGTATATAAAGGCTCAGAGCCTATTATGACACGCGCAGCCAGCGTTCCATTGCCACATTCCATCTACTGCAGGCAGGATACCTGGCTGGCTGAATGTCGCTGAGAAGCTCACAGAGACCGCCATAAGCAACAGTTTAACAGAATGCCACAGACTAATCATCCAAACTTTTTGGGTTGGGTTCTCTTTTATAGTCTGCAGGCATTAAATGAAAGAAGTCAGTGTTCCAGCAGAAGGAGACAACGTTTCAGAAAAGGCATTGTAGCAAACCAAAAAAGAAATTTTAAGCGCAGCAGAGTAACCAGCGCACATACCTGTTAGCTCAGGTGAGTTTAAAAGGCTGCTGTTGATAACAAGGGCATTTGCTAAATAGATGGTGTGTGTGCAACAATATACTGAAAGGTCAATTATATTGTGCAGCTTATCTCACCACCTGTAGTTATTTAGGTGAAAGCTCCAAAATGCTTGCCTAATATGTCTGTTTATCCAAAAGGAAGTAAAAAGGGAGAGCTAGAAAGATAGCATTGCATCACATTACATGGCAATGCAATGCACAGTTGCTGAAGTTGAACCAAAATGAGCTTGTAATCTGGCTTCTGCAACTTTGAACATGAAAAATCCAATGAGGAGAAGAAAAGCAAAGCCAAAGAGTCCATCCCAAAATCCGACAAACAAGCAAAATGAACAAAAAACATTGAATTCAATTCTTTCTGATTTTAGAAACTGCATTAAAGAAGGGGTGCACCGGTCCTGTAGATACTGCAATACCAGGTCAATGCGTGGAGTGGACAGAGCAAGCTCTTTTTCCATCTCCCTGTTCTAAAAATCCATTTAATATATGGTCCCCAGATAGGGGACGTATCAGATATTAAACTGATAAGAACAGATACTACATTTGATCTTAGCCAAAAGGCCGAGAAGCGATAACCAGAATTGGTTTCAAACTACGGAGCCACCCAAGGATCCTGAAAAGTCCATTTGTGGAGATGAGCTCCTGGACTCCCGTTAAGAAGACATGTTGTCAACCTCTAGATCCCTTACATGCCTGCACTTTTCGGCTTGCTGCTGCTGCAATCCACGCGTTTTAGATCTGCATAACTCCACCTCTTTAAACACAGCACCTTCACCCCCTGCTGTTCCCACCCGCCTCAACACCGTTGGAAGGGAGGAGAACCAATTAAGGCGGGGGGTGGGGTGGAACGAGCAGCTGTCTACCCTTAGCAGGAGGGCTCCTGATTACATACCTCTCCTGCTGCTGCTGCTGGCTGTCCAGCAGCAGACTGAAGGTGGCTGCTGCTGTGCACAGGTATATAAAGGCTCAGAGCCTATTATGACACGCGCAGCCAGCGTTCCATTGCCACATTCCATCTACTGCAGGCAGGATACCTGGCTGGCTGAATGTCGCTGAGAAGCTCACAGAGACCGCCATAAGCAACAGTTTAACAGAATGCCACAGACTAATCAACCAAACTTTTTGGGTTGGGTTCTCTTTTATAGTCTGCAGGCATTAAATGAAAGAAGTCAGTGTTCCAGCAGAAGGAGACAACGTTTCAGAAAAGGCATTGTAGCAAACCAAAAAAGAAATTTTAAGCGCAGCAGAGTAACTAGCGCACATACCTGTTAGCTCAGGTGAGTTTAAAAGGCTGCTGTTGATAACAAGGGCATTTGCTAAATAAATGGTGTGTGTGCAACAATATACTGAAAGGTCAATTATATTGTGCAGCTTATCTCACCACCTGTAGTTATTTAGGTGAAAGCTCCAAAATGCTTGCCTAATATGTCTGTTTATCCAAAAGGAAGTAAAAAGGGAGAGCTAGAAAGATAGCATTGCATCACATTACATGGCAATGCAATGCACAGTTGCTGAAGTTGAACCAAAATGAGCTTGTAATCTGGCTTCTGCAACTTTGAACATGAAAAATCCAATGAGGAGAAGAAAAGCAAAGCCAAAGAGTCCATCCCAAAATCCGACAAACAAGCAAAATGAACAAAAAACATTGAATTCAATTCTTTCTGATTTTAGAAACTGCATTACAGAAGGGGTGCACCGGTCCTGGAGATACTGCAATACCAGGTCAATGCGTGGAGTGGACAGAGCAAGCTCTTTTTCCATCTCCCTGTTCTAAAAATCCATTTAATATATGGTCCCCAGATAGGGGACGTATCAGATATTAAACTGATAAGAACAGATACTACACTTGAACTTAGCCAAAAGGCCGAGAAGCGATAACCAGAATTGGTTTCAAACTACGGAGCCACCCAAGGATCCTGAAAAGTCCATTTGTGGAGATGAGCTCCTGGACTCCCGTTAAGAAGACATGTTGTCAACCTCTAGATCCCTTACATGCCTGCACTTTTCGGCTTGCTGCTGCTGCAATCCACGCGTTTTAGATCTGCATAACTCCACCTCTTTAAACACAGCACCTTCACCCCCTGCTGTTCCCACCCGCCTCAACACCGTTGGAAGGGAGGAGAACCAATTAAGGCGGGGGGTGGGGTGGAACGAGCAGCTGTCTACCCTTAGCAGGAGGGCTCCTGATTACATACCTCTCCTGCTGCTGCTGCTGCTGGCTGTCCAGCAGCAGACTGAAGGTGGCTGCTGCTGTGCACAGGTATATAAAGGCTCAGAGCCTATTATGACACGCGCAGCCAGCGTTCCATTGCCACATTCCATCTACTGCAGGCAGGATACCTGGCTGGCTGAATGTCGCTGAGAAGCTCACAGAGACCGCCATAAGCAACAGTTTAACAGAATGCCACAGACTAATCAACCAAACTTTTTGGGTTGGGTTCTCTTTTATAGTCTGCAGGCATTAAATGAAAGAAGTCAGTGTTCCAGCAGAAGGAGACAACGTTTCAGAAAAGGCATTGTAGCAAACCAAAAAAGAAATTTTAAGCGCAGCAGAGTAACCAGCGCACATACCTGTTAGCTCAGGTGAGTTTAAAAGGCTGCTGTTGATAACAAGGGCATTTGCTAAATAGATGGTGTGTGTGCAACAATATACTGAAAGGTCAATTATATTGTGCAGCTTATCTCACCACCTGTAGTTATTTAGGTGAAAGCTCCAAAATGCTTGCCTAATATGTCTGTTTATCCAAAAGGAAGTAAAAAGGGAGAGCTAGAAAGATAGCATTGCATCACATTACATGGCAATGCAATGCACAGTTGCTGAAGTTGAACCAAAATGAGCTTGTAATCTGGCTTCTGCAACTTTGAACATGAAAAATCCAATGAGGAGAAGAAAAGCAAAGCCAAAGAGTCCATCCCAAAATCCGACAAACAAGCAAAATGAACAAAAAACATTGAATTCAATTCTTTCTGATTTTAGAAACTGCATTAAAGAAGGGGTGCACCGGTCCTGTAGATACTGCAATACCAGGTCAATGCGTGGAGTGGACAGAGCAAGCTCTTTTTCCATCTCCCTGTTCTAAAAATCCATTTAATATATGGTCCCCAGATAGGGGACGTATCAGATATTAAACTGATAAGAACAGATACTACACTTGATCTTAGCCAAAAGGCCGAGAAGCGATAACCAGAATTGGTTTCAAACTACGGAGCCACCCAAGGATCCTGAAAAGTCCATTTGTGGAGATGAGCTCCTGGACTCCCGTTAAGAAGACATGTTGTCAACCTCTAGATCCCTTACATGCCTGCACTTTTCGGCTTGCTGCTGCTGCAATCCACGCGTTTTAGATCTGCATAACTCCACCTCTTTAAACACAGCACCTTCACCCCCTGCTGTTCCCACCCGCCTCAACACCGTTGGAAGGGAGGAGAACCAATTAAGGCGGGGGGTGGGGTGGAACGAGCAGCTGTCTACCCTTAGCAGGAGGGCTCCTGATTACATACCTCTCCTGCTGCTGCTGCTGCTGGCTGTCCAGCAGCAGACTGAAGGTGGCTGCTGCTGTGCACAGGTATATAAAGGCTCAGAGCCTATTATGACACGCGCAGCCAGCGTTCCATTGCCACATTCCATCTACTGCAGGCAGGATACCTGGCTGGCTGAATGTCGCTGAGAAGCTCACAGAGACCGCCATAAGCAACAGTTTAACAGAATGCCACAGACTAATCAACCAAACTTTTTGGGTTGGGTTCTCTTTTATAGTCTGCAGGCATTAAATGAAAGAAGTCAGTGTTCCAGCAGAAGGAGACAACGTTTCAGAAAAGGCATTGTAGCAAACCAAAAAAGAAATTTTAAGCGCAGCAGAGTAACTAGCGCACATACCTGTTAGCTCAGGTGAGTTTAAAAGGCTGCTGTTGATAACAAGGGCATTTGCTAAATAAATGGTGTGTGTGCAACAATATACTGAAAGGTCAATTATATTGTGCAGCTTATCTCACCACCTGTAGTTATTTAGGTGAAAGCTCCAAAATGCTTGCCTAATATGTCTGTTTATCCAAAAGGAAGTAAAAAGGGAGAGCTAGAAAGATAGCATTGCATCACATTACATGGCAATGCAATGCACAGTTGCTGAAGTTGAACCAAAATGAGCTTGTAATCTGGCTTCTGCAACTTTGAACATGAAAAATCCAATGAGGAGAAGAAAAGCAAAGCCAAAGAGTCCATCCCAAAATCCGACAAACAAGCAAAATGAACAAAAAACATTGAATTCAATTCTTTCTGATTTTAGAAACTGCATTACAGAAGGGGTGCACCGGTCCTGGAGATACTGCAATACCAGGTCAATGCGTGGAGTGGACAGAGCAAGCTCTTTTTCCATCTCCCTGTTCTAAAAATCCATTTAATATATGGTCCCCAGATAGGGGACGTATCAGATATTAAACTGATAAGAACAGATACTACACTTGAACTTAGCCAAAAGGCCGAGAAGCGATAACCAGAATTGGTTTCAAACTACGGAGCCACCCAAGGATCCTGAAAAGTCCATTTGTGGAGATGAGCTCCTGGACTCCCGTTAAGAAGACATGTTGTCAACCTCTAGATCCCTTACATGCCTGCACTTTTCGGCTTGCTGCTGCTGCAATCCACGCGTTTTAGATCTGCATAACTCCACCTCTTTAAACACAGCACCTTCACCCCCTGCTGTTCCCACCCGCCTCAACACCGTTGGAAGGGAGGAGAACCAATTAAGGCGGGGGGTGGGGTGGAACGAGCAGCTGTCTACCCTTAGCAGGAGGGCTCCTGATTACATACCTCTCCTGCTGCTGCTGCTGCTGGCTGTCCAGCAGCAGACTGAAGGTGGCTGCTGCTGTGCACAGGTATATAAAGGCTCAGAGCCTATTATGACACGCGCAGCCAGCGTTCCATTGCCACATTCCATCTACTGCAGGCAGGATACCTGGCTGGCTGAATGTCGCTGAGAAGCTCACAGAGACCGCCATAAGCAACAGTTTAACAGAATGCCACAGACTAATCAACCAAACTTTTTGGGTTGGGTTCTCTTTTATAGTCTGCAGGCATTAAATGAAAGAAGTCAGTGTTCCAGCAGAAGGAGACAACGTTTCAGAAAAGGCATTGTAGCAAACCAAAAAAGAAATTTTAAGCGCAGCAGAGTAACCAGCGCACATACCTGTTAGCTCAGGTGAGTTTAAAAGGCTGCTGTTGATAACAAGGGCATTTGCTAAATAGATGGTGTGTGTGCAACAATATACTGAAAGGTCAATTATATTGTGCAGCTTATCTCACCACCTGTAGTTATTTAGGTGAAAGCTCCAAAATGCTTGCCTAATATGTCTGTTTATCCAAAAGGAAGTAAAAAGGGAGAGCTAGAAAGATAGCATTGCATCACATTACATGGCAATGCAATGCACAGTTGCTGAAGTTGAACCAAAATGAGCTTGTAATCTGGCTTCTGCAACTTTGAACATGAAAAATCCAATGAGGAGAAGAAAAGCAAAGCCAAAGAGTCCATCCCAAAATCCGACAAACAAGCAAAATGAACAAAAAACATTGAATTCAATTCTTTCTGATTTTAGAAACTGCATTACAGAAGGGGTGCACCGGTCCTGGAGATACTGCAATACCAGGTCAATGCGTGGAGTGGACAGAGCAAGCTCTTTTTCCATCTCCCTGTTCTAAAAATCCATTTAATATATGGTCCCCAGATAGGGGACGTATCAGATATTAAACTGATAAGAACAGATACTACACTTGATCTTAGCCAAAAGGCCGAGAAGCGATAACCAGAATTGGTTTCAAACTACGGAGCCACCCAAGGATCCTGAAAAGTCCATTTGTGGAGATGAGCTCCTGGACTCCCGTTAAGAAGACATGTTGTCAACCTCTAGATCCCTTACATGCCTGCACTTTTCGGCTTGCTGCTGCTGCAATCCACGCGTTTTAGATCTGCATAACTCCACCTCTTTAAACACAGCACCTTCACCCCCTGCTGTTCCCACCCGCCTCAACACCGTTGGAAGGGAGGAGAACCAATTAAGGCGGGGGGTGGGGTGGAACGAGCAGCTGTCTACCCTTAGCAGGAGGGCTCCTGATTACATACCTCTCCTGCTGCTGCTGCTGCTGGCTGTCCAGCAGCAGACTGAAGGTGGCTGCTGCTGTGCACAGGTATATAAAGGCTCAGAGCCTATTATGACACGCGCAGCCAGCGTTCCATTGCCACATTCCATCTACTGCAGGCAGGATACCTGGCTGGCTGAATGTCGCTGAGAAGCTCACAGAGACCGCCATAAGCAACAGTTTAACAGAATGCCACAGACTAATCAACCAAACTTTTTGGGTTGGGTTCTCTTTTATAGTCTGCAGGCATTAAATGAAAGAAGTCAGTGTTCCAGCAGAAGGAGACAACGTTTCAGAAAAGGCATTGTAGCAAACCAAAAAAGAAATTTTAAGCGCAGCAGAGTAACCAGCGCACATACCTGTTAGCTCAGGTGAGTTTAAAAGGCTGCTGTTGATAACAAGGGCATTTGCTAAATAGATGGTGTGTGTGCAACAATATACTGAAAGGTCAATTATATTGTGCAGCTTATCTCACCACCTGTAGTTATTTAGGTGAAAGCTCCAAAATGCTTGCCTAATATGTCTGTTTATCCAAAAGGAAGTAAAAAGGGAGAGCTAGAAAGATAGCATTGCATCACATTACATGGCAATGCAATGCACAGTTGCTGAAGTTGAACCAAAATGAGCTTGTAATCTGGCTTCTGCAACTTTGAACATGAAAAATCCAATGAGGAGAAGAAAAGCAAAGCCAAAGAGTCCATCCCAAAATCCGACAAACAAGCAAAATGAACAAAAAACATTGAATTCAATTCTTTCTGATTTTAGAAACTGCATTACAGAAGGGGTGCACCGGTCCTGGAGATACTGCAATACCAGGTCAATGCGTGGAGTGGACAGAGCAAGCTCTTTTTCCATCTCCCTGTTCTAAAAATCCATTTAATATATGGTCCCCAGATAGGGGACGTATCAGATATTAAACTGATAAGAACAGATCCGTTTTCAAACAAGCTTTATTTAAATCAGACATACATCATAAATTACAAACAAATCACAAAGACTTGAATAAAATATGACATAAAACAAATACAAGGTCAGATTTAAAAAGCGCATAAAAGCATAAAAATCATAAAACACAGTTTTGCATATAATTTGCATAAATAAATACATATGTCAAATGCAAACACCATAGCTTTTTAACTTTATCTTTTTACAATCAGGTAGTATGAAAACTTTTCACAAAGAACATATCCGATACAATATTTGAAACAAATCACAAATACTGGAATAAAATATGACATAAAACTAATACAGAGTCAGAATTAAAATGCACTTAAAAGCATAAAAAGCATAAAACACAGTTTTGCATATAATTTACATAAATAAATACATATTCCAAATTTGCAAACACCATAGCTTTTTTGCTTCATTGATTCCCATCTTTTTACAATCTCTCAGTTAGTATGTAAACATTTCACAAAGAGCAAGCCCAATACAATCTTTGACAGGAATAAATTCACGTTTAAACAATAATATATTGCGCACTTTCCATAAAGCTTCTTTTAAACAGTTTATTATAAGCCATGCGACTCGTGCTTGTTTCATGGTTGGGCAATTAATTATCCCATATATTATAATGTCACAATTAAGGGTTTGTATACCACATATCCATTTTAGGAGGGTGCCCACCGTCTGCCATAGCTCTTGTGCGTAGGGGCAATCCCACAGTAAATGAAACACTGACTCGTTTGGGGCGCATCTTTCTCTGGGACATCTAGCACTAGCCACCAGCCCCCTATGATGCTGAAAAGCTCTCGTAGGGAGACATTGGTGAACAACCTGCCAAGCTAAATCCTTTTGTGAGTTGCTAAGTGCAGGACAGGCCACGTTGTTCCACACTAGGCGGCACCTGGAGATGGAAAAATTAGACACATCCTCCATCTCCTCATGTCCCTTACAAATAACTGTTAACTTACGTTGATCAAATAAAAGCTGACGATCAACTTGGGTCAGATCATATTCTGAAATGACCTTCTCCAAGATCTTGTAATGCTTAGGGGGAGATAAGAGAAAAGGACAATTAACAGTCATACTGAAGTTCAACTTTCGGAAAAGAAACCCAGTTGTATATCTAAGAAAACAAGAGAAAGCCCCAACATTATTCAAGCTTTTGCAACAAAATACAAAAAACTTGATAAATAAAAACAATTTTAAATCAGGGAACCCTTTACCCCCATTTTTCTTGCTTTTACATACCACCTCCCTCCTCAATTTCTCCATTTTGGATCCCCACAGAAAATAAAACATGGGCTTCATAAGTCTTTTAAGATACAGAGAATTAGGGGGAAAAACCATAGCGGCATACAAAATGATAGGAAGCAAAACCATTTTAATTACAAGAATCTTGCCCTCCATTGTTAGTTTTCGAGTTTGCCATAAAGAGATCTTCTGATTTAATTTATTCAAAACCAAATCCCAGTTTTCAATACCATCATTAGCAGGATTAAACAAGACACCCAGGATCTTGATTCCTACTGTTTGTGTGGGAACCCTAGGCGGATCTGACTCCCATTGACCCATAATCATACAGTCACATTTATTTATATTCAACTTAAACCCAGACCCAGCACTAAAAATTTCAGTAATTAGAATTGCTCTGTTAATAGATGCTGAGCTAGTGCCATATACAGATATGTCATCCATATATCCAATGGCTTTAACTTGTTGTCCACCCCCACCCGGAATAAAAATGCCCCTAACCACCTTGTCCCGACGCAGCAGGCACAACAGTGGCTCAATGGAGCAGACAAATAAAAGTGGGGACATGGGGCAACCTTGTTTAACACCGGAAAGAAGCTCCACCTCTCTAGTTAAAAAACCATTGACTAAAATCCGGGCAGATGACTGTTTGTATAAAAGCGCAATTTTCTGAATAAAAGAATCAGGGAACCCCATCTTTCCCATAACTTTAAAAAGATAAAAGTGGGAGACCCTATCAAACGCTTTCATAAAATCCAAAGATAAAATAGCTAGTGGCTGTTTTCTATCTTTTTGAAACCAGATAAGATCACGAATTAGGTTTAGATGCTCCCAGATTGATCTCCCGGGGACACCACAAACCTGATCTGGATGAATTACATTTTTAATAACTGCTTTAAGACGACCAGCAACAACTTTAGCTAAAATCTTGTAGTCTGTATTTAATAGTGAAATAGGCCTCCAATTCTCCAACTTTGATTTATCACCTTTCTTAAAAATTAATGTAATCATACTTTTACGCCATGAATATGGTAATAAATCAGCCTTAGAGGCTTCACAAACTACTTGTATAAAATCCTCCTTAATTAGATCCCAAAAGCAAAGATAAAATTCAATAGGAAGGCCATCTGATCCAGGAGCCTTACCTTTATTAAAACTCTTAAGGGTCTCTTCAATTTCACTGGGTAAAAGTTCTTTAGCTAAAAAAATCTGGTCATCTTTATTTAAAAACTGGGATAAAACATTAAGATTCTCTGTAAAAGCAGGTTCATCAACATTTTTAATACTAAAAAGATCTCTATAAAAATTAGCAGTATGCTCTAAAATGCTCTCAGTGGAAGATTGTCCTTCTAGCTCAGTAATCACTTGTTTTTTGTCACTCATTTTTTTAAAGAAGAACCTTGAGCAGGTCTCACCCTCTTCCAAATATTTCACACGGGCATTAAATATAATTTCTTTACCCTTTTGTTCCAGGAATTTTTGGATTTCTGTCTGGATCTTGGCAATCTCACCATCCACACCAGGCACTCCCCACCCCTTAAGCTTATGGAGAGTTTGCATCCTGACATTAAAATCTTTAAAACATTTCCTTTTTTCACGTGCCTTCCTTTTACCAATTTTAATAAAAAATTCTTTAATACGGGTTTTAACACACTCCCACCACCCCAACATACTCTGATTTGGGTGTTTCCGTCTTCTCCAACTCTCATACTTTGCATAAAACTCCGCCCTTACCAGTTCGTCTTCTAATAAGAGCACATTCAATTTCCACATACCTTTTCCAACTTTTGCTTCCTGTGGAGTTTGCAATACATTGTATAGTAATACATGATCAGAAAAAATATTTTCTATTAGACCAGCATTCCTAGGTTTAAAAACATCAGAAGAGGAAAAAATAAAATCAATACGAGATGACATCCCTCTACCCCTCCATGTATGCCCAGGGTCAGTAGGGTAGGACTTTCTCCAAGCATCTAATAATTTGAGGTCCGTTGTCAAATGTTTTAACAGACTGGATGTTTTGTCTGTTCTTCCATTAGTATCACCTCCACTCCTCCCCTCCCCCAACATGACACAGTTAAAATCCCCTCCCACTATCACAGGGGACGGACCTGATAAAAACAAAGGGATGACATTAAAAAGGGAAGCACGCTCATTTTTCTCTGGGGATGCATAAACATTAATAAGACGACAGGTAAAACCATTTAAAATAACATGAGTTGATAAGGCACGACCTGGAACTATTTCAGTGATGGATAAAACATTAACATTTTGACATTTGAATAAAATCCCAACCCCGGCAGCTTTATTTTCATTGGACCCTGACCAAATAGAGGGTCCTGCTGACCAGTCCATTTTTAAGTTGGGGTATGACAAATCGTGATCAATACCGCATTCTTGCAGGAAAAAAATGTCAAAGTTCAGAGTCAGTAACCAAGCAAACAAAGCAGCCCGTCTAACAGGGCTCTTTAGGCTTCTCACATTTAGTGAGGCAGCACGGATTTCTGCCATGTTAGGTGTTTTTTATTGATTCATTATACTCTGAATCTGAATCAATAATTTGTGACAGAGAAGGTGAAGGAAGGGATGACACAGTTCGTAAACTGTCCGTTTCATCTGAGTCCGTGAAATCCTCAATTAAGTTAGTCCCCTCTGGGCTGAGAATTTTTGCAGCACTAGATAGAAAGACTTTACGGGACATCTGAGGCAGGTTATGCTCCTCCTGTGCCTCTTCACGACTTCTCTTACCACTGGCGCTGAGATCCATCCGATCCTCCGAATCCACCCGATCCTCACCAGGCACTGCAGCAGGTGGAATACCCGCAGACCCTCCAGGAGCACCAAGGGACATCATCTCCGGAGCAGGATGACCATCAGGACCAGCAACAGGTTCACCAACCACTGCACGACCTCTATCATCCAGGCAGGCAACAGGACATCCATCAGGAATGGTTCCAGGACATCCATCTGGACTGGCATCAGGACATCCATCTGGACTGGCATCAGGACATCCATCTGGACTGGCATCAAGGCATCCATCTGGGTTGGCATCAGGACATCCATCTGGATTGGCATCAGGGCATCCGTCTGGATTGGCATCAGGGCATCCATCTGGATTGGCATCAGGGCATCCGTCTGGACTGGCATCAGGGCAGACATCTGGTCCAACATCTGTGCTGGCATCAGCAGGGGTATCTGGATGGACATCTGGATTGGTACCAACAGCTCCAGATTTTCGCCTCTTTTTTGGTTCCCTCTCATTTCCGCTCTGAGAAGGTGCCATCTCCCCACCAGGTGAAACCTGGACCCCTGCAGGAGTAGGCAAAGGCGTGACCTCGGCTACAGAGGCCGGGTTTTTCCGCAAAGGTACCGACTGAGCATCGACTGAGTCAGACTGTTTTTGACCTTTAGTAATGTCCACAAAGCTTTTTCTGGGGTCACCCGGGCTGACCCTGCTGGCATCAGCAGGAACTCCTGCGGAACTAGCCGCAGGCGCCCGAGAGCCACCACGAGACCTTGTCCGCATCGGACAATTACTGAACAGGTGAGTAGACATTCCGCACCCACTGCAGGTCTTACTGTTCTTACAGTCCTTTGAGGCATGACCCCATTGTCCACAATTGTGGCACTGACTCATCCGCTCGTTCTTACAATCGCTCTGTATGTGACCAAGGTCACCACACCTACGACACCTGAATGGTTGTCCATCATAGAAGAGGTAGCCATGGTCTCTTCCCAGCACCACTGTGGAGGGGGGGTGCATAAGGCCTTCTACACCCCCAGGGTCAAGTCTGAAGCGTACCATAAAGCGTCGTTTCCCATTCCAGAAACCGCTCCGACCTTTGACGTTCCCCGTAAATCTGACAGATGTACAATATCTGCTCAGAAAAAGCTCAATATCATCTGTGGACACATGGGGGTTAAACATGTATACCACAAGGGGAACGTCAACTCCGCCATATAGACCCGTAAAAATCACTCCGTCCAACAGCTTGCTGTTGCGGTGGCCCTTAACGCATTCGTAAAAGTGCTGGCAGGCAACCTTGGTCAAGAACGTGAGAATATATGTACTCTGCCCCTTCTCCTGCAGGCAGTAAACATCATGATCTTTCACGTTCAACAGATCTCTCAAAATCTGTACATAGAACTCACGGGGGTTGTCATATCCGACATGGTTTGCTGGAACCTCGATACGCACCGAGTTCCTGATCTGGCCGGAGCCAGTGGAAAATTGAAATGAACAAGGCATCTCACCAAAGTGGCAAAGGCTTACCGTCACTACGGGCTCGGCCTTTCGCCTGGGTATCGCAACTTGTTGCCCGGGGACTAAGCCAGCTCCCTAATAGCAGCAGGGGGGTGAAGTCCCACCAAAAGGTGAGACGATCCCCCCAGGCCAAGGAGCCGGGTACCCCGGGCACCTCTCAGCCAAGACCAAGGCAGCAACCGTTAGATCACTGCACCTGATCTCAGCCAAAAGGCCGAGAAGCGATAACCAGAATTGGTTTCAAACTACGGAGCCACCCAAGGATCCTGAAAAGTCCATTTGTGGAGATGAGCTCCTGGACTCCCGTTAAGAAGACATGTTGTCAACCTCTAGATCCCTTACATGCCTGCACTTTTCGGCTTGCTGCTGCTGCAATCCACGCGTTTTAGATCTGCATAACTCCACCTCTTTAAACACAGCACCTTCACCCCCTGCTGTTCCCACCCGCCTCAACACCGTTGGAAGGGAGGAGAACCAATTAAGGCGGGGGGTGGGGTGGAACGAGCAGCTGTCTACCCTTAGCAGGAGGGCTCCTGATTACATACCTCTCCTGCTGCTGCTGCTGCTGGCTGTCCAGCAGCAGACTGAAGGTGGCTGCTGCTGTGCACAGGTATATAAAGGCTCAGAGCCTATTATGACACGCGCAGCCAGCGTTCCATTGCCACATTCCATCTACTGCAGGCAGGATACCTGGCTGGCTGAATGTCGCTGAGAAGCTCACAGAGACCGCCATAAGCAACAGTTTAACAGAATGCCACAGACTAATCAACCAAACTTTTTGGGTTGGGTTCTCTTTTATAGTCTGCAGGCATTAAATGAAAGAAGTCAGTGTTCCAGCAGAAGGAGACAACGTTTCAGAAAAGGCATTGTAGCAAACCAAAAAAGAAATTTTAAGCGCAGCAGAGTAACCAGCGCACATACCTGTTAGCTCAGGTGAGTTTAAAAGGCTGCTGTTGATAACAAGGGCATTTGCTAAATAGATGGTGTGTGTGCAACAATATACTGAAAGGTCAATTATATTGTGCAGCTTATCTCACCACCTGTAGTTATTTAGGTGAAAGCTCCAAAATGCTTGCCTAATATGTCTGTTTATCCAAAAGGAAGTAAAAAGGGAGAGCTAGAAAGATAGCATTGCATCACATTACATGGCAATGCAATGCACAGTTGCTGAAGTTGAACCAAAATGAGCTTGTAATCTGGCTTCTGCAACTTTGAACATGAAAAATCCAATGAGGAGAAGAAAAGCAAAGCCAAAGAGTCCATCCCAAAATCCGACAAACAAGCAAAATGAACAAAAAACATTGAATTCAATTCTTTCTGATTTTAGAAACTGCATTAAAGAAGGGGTGCACCGGTCCTGGAGATACTGCAATACCAGGTCAATGCGTGGAGTGGACAGAGCAAGCTCTTTTTCCATCTCCCTGTTCTAAAAATCCATTTAATATATGGTCCCCAGATAGGGGACGTATCAGATATTAAACTGATAAGAACAGATACTACACTTGATCTTAGCCAAAAGGCCGAGAAGCGATAACCAGAATTGGTTTCAAACTACGGAGCCACCCAAGGATCCTGAAAAGTCCATTTGTGGAGATGAGCTCCTGGACTCCCGTTAAGAAGACATGTTGTCAACCTCTAGATCCCTTACATGCCTGCACTTTTCGGCTTGCTGCTGCTGCAATCCACGCGTTTTAGATCTGCATAACTCCACCTCTTTAAACACAGCACCTTCACCCCCTGCTGTTCCCACCCGCCTCAACACCGTTGGAAGGGAGGAGAACCAATTAAGGCGGGGGGTGGGGTGGAACGAGCAGCTGTCTACCCTTAGCAGGAGGGCTCCTGATTACATACCTCTCCTGCTGCTGCTGGCTGTCCAGCAGCAGACTGAAGGTGGCTGCTGCTGTGCACAGGTATATAAAGGCTCAGAGCCTATTATGACACGCGCAGCCAGCGTTCCATTGCCACATTCCATCTACTGCAGGCAGGATACCTGGCTGGCTGAATGTCGCTGAGAAGCTCACAGAGACCGCCATAAGCAACAGTTTAACAGAATGCCACAGACTAATCAACCAAACTTTTTGGGTTGGGTTCTCTTTTATAGTCTGCAGGCATTAAATGAAAGAAGTCAGTGTTCCAGCAGAAGGAGACAACGTTTCAGAAAAGGCATTGTAGCAAACCAAAAAAGAAATTTTAAGCGCAGCAGAGTAACCAGCGCACATACCTGTTAGCTCAGGTGAGTTTAAAAGGCTGCTGTTGATAACAAGGGCATTTGCTAAATAGATGGTGTGTGTGCAACAATATACTGAAAGGTCAATTATATTGTGCAGCTTATCTCACCACCTGTAGTTATTTAGGTGAAAGCTCCAAAATGCTTGCCTAATATGTCTGTTTATCCAAAAGGAAGTAAAAAGGGAGAGCTAGAAAGATAGCATTGCATCACATTACATGGCAATGCAATGCACAGTTGCTGAAGTTGAACCAAAATGAGCTTGTAATCTGGCTTCTGCAACTTTGAACATGAAAAATCCAATGAGGAGAAGAAAAGCAAAGCCAAAGAGTCCATCCCAAAATCCGACAAACAAGCAAAATGAACAAAAAACATTGAATTCAATTCTTTCTGATTTTAGAAACTGCATTAAAGAAGGGGTGCACCGGTCCTGGAGATACTGCAATACCAGGTCAATGCGTGGAGTGGACAGAGCAAGCTCTTTTTCCATCTCCCTGTTCTAAAAATCCATTTAATATATGGTCCCCAGATAGGGGACGTATCAGATATTAAACTGATAAGAACAGATACTACACTTGATCTTAGCCAAAAGGCCGAGAAGCGATAACCAGAATTGGTTTCAAACTACGGAGCCACCCAAGGATCCTGAAAAGTCCATTTGTGGAGATGAGCTCCTGGACTCCCGTTAAGAAGACATGTTGTCAACCTCTAGATCCCTTACATGCCTGCACTTTTCGGCTTGCTGCTGCTGCAATCCACGCGTTTTAGATCTGCATAACTCCACCTCTTTAAACACAGCACCTTCACCCCCTGCTGTTCCCACCCGCCTCAACACCGTTGGAAGGGAGGAGAACCAATTAAGGCGGGGGGTGGGGTGGAACGAGCAGCTGTCTACCCTTAGCAGGAGGGCTCCTGATTACATACCTCTCCTGCTGCTGCTGCTGCTGGCTGTCCAGCAGCAGACTGAAGGTGGCTGCTGCTGTGCACAGGTATATAAAGGCTCAGAGCCTATTATGACACGCGCAGCCAGCGTTCCATTGCCACATTCCATCTACTGCAGGCAGGATACCTGGCTGGCTGAATGTCGCTGAGAAGCTCACAGAGACCGCCATAAGCAACAGTTTAACAGAATGCCACAGACTAATCAACCAAACTTTTTGGGTTGGGTTCTCTTTTATAGTCTGCAGGCATTAAATGAAAGAAGTCAGTGTTCCAGCAGAAGGAGACAATGTTTCAGAAAAGGCATTGTAGCAAACCAAAAAAGAAATTTTAAGCGCAGCAGAGTAACCAGCGCACATACCTGTTAGCTCAGGTGAGTTTAAAAGGCTGCTGTTGATAACAAGGGCATTTGCTAAATAGATGGTGTGTGTGCAACGATATACTGAAAGGTCAATTATATTGTGCAGCTTATCTCACCACCTGTAGTTATTTAGGTGAAAGCTCCAAAATGCTTGCCTAATATGTCTGTTTATCCAAAAGGAAGTAAAAAGGGAGAGCTAGAAAGATAGCATTGCATCACATTACATGGCAATGCAATGCACAGTTGCTGAAGTTGAACCAAAATGAGCTTGTAATCTGGCTTCTGCAACTTTGAACATGAAAAATCCAATGAGGAGAAGAAAAGCAAAGCCAAAGAGTCCATCCCAAAATCCGACAAACAAGCAAAATGAACAAAAAACATTGAATTCAATTCTTTCTGATTTTAGAAACTGCATTAAAGAAGGGGTGCACCGGTCCTGGAGATACTGCAATACCAGGTCAATGCGTGGAGTGGACAGAGCAAGCTCTTTTTCCATCTCCCTGTTCTAAAAATCCATTTAATATATGGTCCCCAGATAGGGGACGTATCAGATATTAAACTGATAAGAACAGATACTACACTTGATCTTAGCCAAAAGGCCGAGAAGCGATAACCAGAATTGGTTTCAAACTACGGAGCCACCCAAAGATCCTGAAAAGTCCATTTGTGGAGATGAGCTCCTGGACTCCCGTTAAGAAGACATGTTGTCAACCTCTAGATCCCTTACATGCCTGCACTTTTCGGCTTGCTGCTGCTGCGATCCACGCGTTTTAGATCTGCATAACTCCACCTCTTTAAACACAGCACCTTCACCCCCTGCTGTTCCCACCCGCCTCAACACCGTTGGAAGGGAGGAGAACCAATTAAGGCGGGGGGTGGGGTGGAACGAGCAGCTGTCTACCCTTAGCAGGAGGGCTCCTGATTACATACCTCTCCTGCTGCTGCTGCTGCTGGCTGTCCAGCAGCAGACTGAAGGTGGCTGCTGCTGTGCGCAGGTATATAAAGGCTCAGAGCCTATTATGACACGCGCAGCCAGCGTTCCATTGCCACATTCCATCTACTGCAGGCAGGATACCTGGCTGGCTGAATGTCGCTGAGAAGCTCACAGAGACCGCCATAAGCAACAGTTTAACAGAATGCCACAGACTAATCAACCAAACTTTTTGGGTTGGGTTCTCTTTTATAGTCTGCAGGCATTAAATGAAAGAAGTCAGTGTTCCAGCAGAAGGAGACAACGTTTCAGAAAAGGCATTGTAGCAAACCAAAAAAGAAATTTTAAGCGCAGCAGAGTAACCAGCGCACATACCTGTTAGCTCAGGTGAGTTTAACCGGTTCAGGACCGCCCACTGTACATAAACGTCGGCGCTGCCCGGGCTCTGTGCAGCGCCGACGTTTAAAAACGGTGGGTGGTCCCGCAGCGCTCAGGACCCCCAGGGTCCTGCTAGCGCTGCGGTACCGGTTCAGAGCGATAGCTCTGACATGTGGCATCATGGGGACCTGAATGGATCAGGTCCCCATGATGTTAACCTGTTCCTATCTTCTAGATGCCGCGATCCATAGCGATCGCGGCATTTAAAAGATAGCAACAGCTGGTGGTCGGCGATCGGGACCCCCCACATACCTCAGGAGCGGCGGGGATCCCGGTGCTGTGACCTCTGACATCATTGAGACCTGATTGGCTCAGGTCTCGATGATGTCAGCGTCACACCAGCCAATCAGAGAGATCACCAGGGAAGTTTGTTTTAGCAACAAACTTTCCCGGGCGATCTGCCTGATAAATACACTGTTTCTCCTCCGATCTCAGTGAGAGAGCAGAGGAGAAACAGTGTGACAAGAGCTGTGTCAGCCTTGCCACTGTGAAAGTAAAAAAAAATAAATAAAAAAGAAAGTAAGAGTTAGGGTTAGTGCGTCTGTCAGATCAGTCAGTCCTGTCAGATCAGTCCTGTCAGATCTGTCAGTCAGTCAGTCCTGTCAGATCAGTCAGTCAGTCCTGTCAGATCAGTCAGTCAGTCCTGTCAGATCTATCAGTCAGTCCTGTCAGATCAGTCAGTCAGTCCTGTCAGATCAGTCAGTCAGTCCTGTCAGATCTATCAGTCAGTCCTGTCAGATCAGTCAGTCCTGTCAGATCTGTCAGTCAGTCAGTCCTGTCAGATCTGTCAGTCAGTCAGTCCTGTCAGATCTGTCAGTCAGTCAGTCCTGTCAGATCTGTCAGTCAGTCAGTCCTGTCAGATCTGTCAGTCAGTCAGTCCTGTCAGTCAGTCCTGTCAGATCAGTCCAGTCAGTCAGTCCTGTCAGATCTGTCAGTCAGTCAGTCCTGTCAGATCTGTCAGTCAGTCAGTCCTGTCAGATCAGTCAGTCAGTCCTGTCAGATCAGTCAGTCCTGTCAGGTCAGTCAGTCCTGTCAGATCAGTCCCGTCCGTTCAGTCCGGTCCGTTCAGTCCAGTCAAAAAATCTAAAAATAAAATGGCCCGTCAGACTTATACCACAGAGGAGGTGTATGCCCTGCTGTGTTCTGACACTGATGACAGCGCAATCTCAGATGGCGATGTGGATTTTGAGGGCTTTAGTAGCGGCGACACTGAGAGCTCAGAAATGAGCAGTGATTCTGGTCCATCCTCAAGCCCAAGGACCAGTACAACAATAGGGGCAAATAGCGCTACTGGAGAAACGTCTCCAAATCAGGGAACACTGCCCAGTACAAGCGCTGTCCCTGCTACTAGTGAATTGGCGCACGCCAGTGTACAAGGGGCTTTGCCACATGATCTAGCATTTCCCAGATGGGAGGCTTCGGATTCGGCTGCTCCATTCAGCCCTGATTTCAACGCCATTCCTGGTATAAATGTGGAGGTGGAAGATTTTGGACCAATTCATTTTTTTAATTTGTTTTTTACAGACAGCTTGCTAGAGCATATTGTCGTGCAAACAAATTTATATGCATCCCAATTCATAAGCCAGAATCCCCGATCTTACTATGCTAGGGCAAATTTATGGACACCAACTAATGTCCCGGAAATAAAAAAATTTTTAGGACTTACATTTGCCATGGGGCTTGTTAAAAAACCGAGCATTCGATCCTACTGGTCCAACCACCCTGTTCAAGCCACCCCTATGTTTTCAGTCATTCTGCCTAGGACCCGTTATGAAATGCTCATGCGGTTTTGGCATTTTAACGACAATAGTCAATGCCTGCCCAGAAATGCCCCAGAACATGACAGGTTATATAAAATTAGACCCATCATTGAAAATTTGTCAGAAAAATTCTTAAGCCTCTACACCCCAACACAAAATATTTCTATAGATGAGTCCCTTGTAAAATTCAAAGGAAGACTGCACCTCAAGCAATTTATCCCATCTAAAAGGGCAAGGTTTGGAATAAAGATCTATAAAATGTGCGAAAGTTCAACCGGATACACATCCGCTTTCCGCATATATGAGGGGAAAGACAGCCAACTAAACCCACCAGGATGCCCTACTTATCTGGGGACATCTGAAAAAATTGTTTGGGAGCTGATAAGTCCATTTTTTCAAAAAGGCTACAATCTATATGTGGACAATTATTACACCAGCATACCCCTATTTAAAAGTCTGGTTGAACACAACATCGGGGCTTGTGGGACCATCCGTAAAAACCGTCAGGGGTTTCCACAACCATTGGTCAACCAAAAGTTCCAAAAGGGGCAGTCAGGGGCTGTACGCAACGGAGAGCTGCTTGCCCTGAAATATAGGGATAAGAGGGATATTTTTGTCCTCAGCTCGATCCACACAGATGCCACAAGGGCCACTGTAGAACTAGGATCCACCACTCCGAAGCAAAAACCTGTGTCAGTCATTGACTACAACAAACACATGGGGGGTGTGGACCTTGCAGACCAGGTTCTACAGCCATACCAGGTATCAAGAAAGTCCTATACCTGGTATAAAAAGTTGGTTATCTATTTGTTTCAGGTGGCCACATACAATTCTTTTGTGTTGTACAAAAAAGCAGGAAATTCAGATCCTTTTCTTGATTATCAAGAAAAGGTCATTGAAAATCTTGTCTTTCAAAGTGTTAGCCCCGCTCATCCATTAGAATCTGAGGATGTGAAAAGACTCACTGAGCGACATTTTATTGCACTTATTCCAGCAACGGAAACAAGAAGGAACCCCCAGAAAAGATGTCGTGTATGTACTAAGAGAGGAATGAGGCGTGATACCCGCTACTATTGCCCACAATGCCCATCATTGCCAGCCTTATGCGTCACTGACTGCTTTAAAATCTACCACACAGAACCACGTTTTTAAACTGTAAAAATGTATCCCAATTTGTCATTCAAACATTTGGTTCATTTAGTGAATGACATATTCGAGTAGAGCTCACTTAATTTCCAGGGGGGGTTCTCCAGAATCTAAACCTTCCATTGCGTGCTTGTTTCTGGAAATCATCCATCGAGTTAAAATGGTCACTAAACCCATAGATGAATTCCCAGAGGGGTGTCATTTCCAAAATGGGGTCACTTCAGGGGGGATTCTTTAGCTCTGGTACTCTGAAAAGTGCCAGAACAGCATAATCCCCCCTGAAGTGACCCCATTATGGAAATGACACCTCTGTGGGAATTCATCTATGGGTTTAGTGACCATTTACCTACTTATTTTCCCACCACTAGATTAATTTATACAGAGGAGTAGATTGTAAAATTCGGTCACTTGTTGTGGGTTTCCTCTGTTTAGGCACCTCAGGGGCTCTCCAAATGCAACATGGCGTCCGCTATCCATTCCAGTCAAATTTCCATTCCAAAAGTCAAATGGCGCTCCTTACCTTCCGAGCCATGCCGTGCGCCCAAACAGTGGCTTTGCACCACATATGGGGTATCAGCGTGCTCAGGAGAAATTGCACAACACATTTTGGGGTCCATTTTTTCTGACTGCCCTTGTGAAAATTAAAAATTTGAGGCTAAAGTAGCAGTTTTGTGTTAAAAATGTGTTTTTTTATTTTCACCCTTCAACATTATAAAATTGTGAGAAGCCCCTGGGGGTTCAAGGTGCTCACCACACATCTAGATAAGTTCCTTGAGGGGTCTAGTTTCCAAAATGGGGTGACTTGTTGGGGGTTTCCTCTGTTTAGGCACCTCAGGGGCTCTCCAAATGCAACATGGCGTCCGCTATCGATTCCAGTCAAATTTCCATTCCAAAAGTCAAATGGCGCTCCTTACCTTCCGAGCCATGCCGTGCACCCAAACAGTGGCTTTGCACCACATATGGGGTATCAGCGTGCTCAGGAGAAATTGCACAACACATTTTGGGGTCCATTTTTTCTGGCTGCCCTTGTGAAAATTAAAAATTTGAGGCTAAAGTAGCAGTTTTGTGATAAAAATGTGTTTTTTTATTTTCACCCTTCAACATTATAAAATTGTGTGAAGCCCCTGGGGGTTCAAGGTGCTCACCACACATCTAGATAAGTTCCTTGAGGGGTCTAGTTTCCAAAATGGGGTGACTTGTTGGGGGTTTCCTCTGTTTAGGCACCTCAGGGCCTCTCCAAATGCAACATGGCGTCCGCTATCGATTCCAGTCAAATTTCCATTCCAAAAGTCAAATGGCGCTCCTTACCTTCCGAGCCATGCTGTGCGCCCAAACAGTGGCTTTGCACCACATATGGGGTATCAGCGTGCTCAGGAGAAATTGCACAACACATTTTGGGGTCCATTTTTTCTGGCTGCCCTTGTGAAAATTAAAAATTTGAGGCTAAAGTAGCAGTTTTGTGATAAAAATGTGTTTTTTTATTTTCACCCTTCAACATTATAAAATTGTGTGAAGCCCCTGGGGGTTCAAGGTGCTCACCACACATCTAGATAAGTTCCTTGAGGGGTCTAGTTTCCAAAATGGGGTGACTTGTTGGGGGTTTCCTCTGTTTAGGCACCTCAGGGGCTCTCCAAATGCAACATGGCGTCCGCTATCGATTCCAGTCAAATTTCCATTCCAAAAGTCAAATGGCGCTCCTTACCTTCCGAGCCATGCCGTGCACCCAAACAGTGGCTTTGCACCACATATGGGGTATCAGCGTGCTCAGGAGAAATTGCACAACACATTTTGGGGTCCATTTTTTCTGGCTGCCCTTGTGAAAATTAAAAATTTGAGGCTAAAGTAGCAGTTTTGTGATAAAAATGTGTTTTTTTATTTTCACCCTTCAACATTATAAAATTGTGTGAAGCCCCTGGGGGTTCAAGGTGCTCACCACACATCTAGATAAGTTCCTTGAGGGGTCTAGTTTCCAAAATGGGGTGACTTGTTGGGGGTTTCCTCTGTTTAGGCACCTCAGGGGCTCTCCAAATGCAACATGGCGTCCGCTATCGATTCCAGTCAAATTTCCATTCCAAAAGTCAAATGGCGCTCCTTACCTTCCGAGCCATGCCGTGCGCCCAAACAGTGGCTTTGCACCACATATGGGGTATCAGCGTGCTCAGGAGAAATTGCACAACACATTTTGGGGTCCATTTTTTCTGGCTGCCCTTGTGAAAATTAAAAATTTGAGGCTAAAGTAGCAGTTTTGTGATAAAAATGTGTTTTTTTATTTTCACCCTTCAACATTATAAAATTGTGTGAAGCCCCTGGGGGTTCAAGGTGCTCACCACACATCTAGATAAGTTCCTTGAGGGGTCTAGTTTCCAAAATGGGGTGACTTGTTGGGGGTTTCCTCTGTTTAGGCACCTCAGGGGCTCTCCAAATGCAACATGGCGTCCGCTATCGATTCCAGTCAAATTTCCATTCCAAAAGTCAAATGGCGCTCCTTACCTTCCGAGCCATGCCGTGCACCCAAACAGTGGCTTTGCACCACATATGGGGTATCAGCGTGCTCAGGAGAAATTGCACAACACATTTTGGGGTCCATTTTTTCTGGCTGCCCTTGTGAAAATTAAAAATTTGAGGCTAAAGTAGCAGTTTTGTGATAAAAATGTGTTTTTTTATTTTCACCCTTCAACATTATAAAATTGTGTGAAGCCCCTGGGGGTTCAAGGTGCTCACCACACATCTAGATAAGTTCCTTGAGGGGTCTAGTTTCCAAAATGGGGTGACTTGTTGGGGGTTTCCTCTGTTTAGGCACCTCAGGGGCTCTCCAAATGCAACATGGCGTCCGCTATCGATTCCAGTCAAATTTCCATTCCAAAAGTCAAATGGCGCTCCTTACCTTCCGAGCCATGCCGTGCGCCCAAACAGTGGCTTTGCACCACATATGGGGTATCAGCGTGCTCAGGAGAAATTGCACAACACATTTTGGGGTCCATTTTTTCTGGCTGCCCTTGTGAAAATTAAAAATTTGAGGCTAAAGTAGCAGTTTTGTGATAAAAATGTGTTTTTTTATTTTCACCCTTCAACATTATAAAATTGTGTGAAGCCCCTGGGGGTTCAAGGTGCTCACCACACATCTAGATAAGTTCCTTGAGGGGTCTAGTTTCCAAAATGGGGTGACTTGTTGGGGGTTTCCTCTGTTTAGGCACCTCAGGGGCTCTCCAAATGCAACATGGCGTCCGCTATCGATTTCAGTCAAATTTCCATTCCAAAAGTCAAATGGCGCTCCTTACCTTCCGAGCCATGCTGTGCACCCAAACAGTGGCTTTCCACCACATATGGGGTATCAGCGTGCTCAGGAGAAATTGCACAACACATTTTGGGGTCCATTTTTTCTGGCTGCCCTTGTGAAAATTAAAAATTTGAGGCTAAAGTAGCAGTTTTGTGATAAAAATGTGTTTTTTTATTTTCACCCTTCAACATTATAAAATTGTGTGAAGCCCCTGGGGGTTCAAGGTGCTCACCACACATCTAGATAAGTTCCTTGAGGGGTCTAGTTTCCAAAATGGGGTGACTTGTTGGGGGTTTCCTCTGTTTAGGCACCTCAGGGGCTCTCCAAATGCAACATGGCGTCCGCTATCGATTCCAGTCAAATTTCCATTCCAAAAGTCAAATGGCGCTCCTTACCTTCCGAGCCATGCCGTGCGCCCAAACAGTGGCTTTGCACCACATATGGGGTATCAGCGTGCTCAGGAGAAATTGCACAACACATTTTGGGGTCCATTTTTTCTGGCTGCCCTTGTGAAAATTAAAAATTTGAGGCTAAAGTAGCAGTTTTGTGATAAAAATGTGTTTTTTTATTTTCACCCTTCAACATTATAAAATTGTGTGAAGCCCCTGGGGGTTCAAGGTGCTCACCACACATCTAGATAAGTTCCTTGAGGGGTCTAGTTTCCAAAATGGGGTGACTTGTTGGGGGTTTCCTCTGTTTAGGCACCTCAGGGGCTCTCCAAATGCAACATGGCGTCCGCTATCGATTCCAGTCAAATTTCCATTCCAAAAGTCAAATGGCGCTCCTTACCTTCCGAGCCATGCCGTGCGCCCAAACAGTGGCTTTGCACCACATATGGGGTATCAGCGTGCTCAGGAGAAATTGCACAACACATTTTGGGGTCCATTTTTTCTGGCTGCCCTTGTGAAAATTAAAAATTTGAGGCTAAAGTAGCAGTTTTGTGATAAAAATGTGTTTTTTTATTTTCACCCTTCAACATTATAAAATTGTGTGAAGCCCCTGGGGGTTCAAGGTGCTCACCACACATCTAGATAAGTTCCTTGAGGGGTCTAGTTTCCAAAATTGGGTGACTTGTTGGGGGTTTCCTCTGTTTAGGCACCTCAGGGGCTCTCCAAATGCAACATGGCGTCCGCTATCGATTCCAGTCAAATTTCCATTCCAAAAGTCAAATGGCGCTCCTTACCTTCCGAGCCATGCCGTGCGCCCAAACAGTGGCTTTGCACCACATATGGGGTATCAGCGTGCTCAGGAGAAATTGCACAACACATTTTGGGGTCCATTTTTTCTGGCTGCCCTTGTGAAAATTAAAAATTTGAGGCTAAAGTAGCAGTTTTGTGAAAAAAAGTTAAATGTTCATTGTTTTCTTCCACATTCCAAAAATTCCTGTGAAGCACCTGAAGGGTTAATAAACTTCTTGAATGTGGTTTTGAGCACCTTGAGGGGTGCAGTTTTTAGAATGGTATCACTTTTGGGTATTTTCTGTCATAAAGGCTCCTCAAAGTCACTTCAAATAAGATGTGGTCCCTAAAAAAATGTTTTTGTAAATTTTGTTGTAAAAATGAGAAATCGCTGGTCAACTTTTAACCCTTATAGCTTCCTAACAGAAAAAAATTTTGGTTCCAAAATTGTGCTGATGTGAAGTAGACATGTGGGAAATGTTATTCATTAACTATTTTGTGTGACATATCTCTCTGATTAAAGGGCATGAAAATTCAAAGTTTGAAAATTGCAAAATTTTCAAAATTTTCGCCAAATTTCCGATTTTTTCACAAATAAACGCAAGTGATATCGAAGAAATTTTACCACTATCATGAAGTACAATATGTCACAAAAAAACAATCTCAGAATCAGGGGGATCCGTTGAAGCGTTCCAGAGTAATTACCTCATAAAGTGACAGTGGTCAGAATTGAAAAAATTGGCCCGGTCACGAAGGCAAAAACAGGCTCTGGCGCGAAGTGGTTAAAAGGCTGCTGTTGATAACAAGGGCATTTGCTAAATAGATGGTGTGTGTGCAACAATATACTGAAAGGTCAATTATATTGTGCAGCTTATCTCACCACCTGTAGTTGTTTAGTTGAAAGCTCCAAAATGCTTGCCTAATATGTCTGTTTATCCAAAAGGAAGTAAAAAGGGAGAGCTAGAAAGATAGCATTGCATCACATTACATGGCAATGCAATGCACAGTTGCTGAAGTTGAACCAAAATGAGCTTGTAATCTGGCTTCTGCAACTTTGAACATGAAAAATCCAATGAGGAGAAGAAAAGCAAAGCCAAAGAGTCCATCCCAAAATCCGACAAACAAGCAAAATGAACAAAAAACATTGAATTCAATTCTTTCTGATTTTAGAAACTGCATTAAAGAAGGGGTGCACCGGTCCTGGAGATACTGCAATACCAAGTCAATGCGTGGAGTGGACAGAGCAAGCTCTTTTTCCATCTCCCTGTTCTAAAAATCCATTTAATATATGGTCCCCAGATAGGGGACGTATCAGATATTAAACTGATAAGAACAGATTTTTTTTTTTTTTTTTTCGAAAGCCCGAATTCGTGTACAAAACCCGAGTGCGCTTAAAAAAGTGACAAGTGCCACAAAAAAAGTGCACTAGGATGCTGGTCTTCTTGAAACCCTCTCCAAAAGGAGAAGAGTCCCCCAAACCATTCCCCGTCCCTCCGAGCCAGAAGGCCACAGCGAGGAACAGGGACAAATAGCCACCTCCAGCCGGAGCCAGAGGCGACCCAATCTTACCCCCAGCACCTGCCCGAGTTCTCACCCGAGCAAGGCACTGGGAGCCAAAGACTGTGCTCCCCTCCCGGAAGAGGGGAGCCAACAACGCTCTCCTCCAGAAAGAGGAGAGCCAGGGGGGTTCAGGGGGGAGCGGAACCTGATGGCCACACACTCCCCCCCTAGACCTGCCAAGAGAGGAACCCGTAAGGGAACCGCATCCCGACAAAATCCTAGTAAGGACGTGGACACACGTGAAAAAGTGGACACACAGTGACAAAAAAATTAAATAAATAGTGAAGGTTTCACAGTATAATACTGCCCGGACCTTCGACCGGGAATTGAAAAATTCCCCATCCTAAGGCCAGAAGGCCCGGAATAAGGGTGTGTGTGAAGAAAGAAATATTGAAGTGCTAGTGCAAATGTGCCATAAACTCAAGTGGGGTTCCCAATCCCAGTGATTTGAGGCACCCCAGGGTCACCACTCCTGGGGCACTTCACACTTCGGGCTTTCGATCTTCCCCGGCCCAATGGCGTCGATCCTGGGGGGCCATGCTTTCCACCAGATGACTATATTAGCCACCTGGCGTACTAACAAGCGCCTAAACCCCAGTGTGCATAATGTATCAATCTACTAGGGCGGCCAACATCCAAAACCGCCTTTTCGAAAGATACTACACTTGATCTTAGCCAAAAGGCCGAGAAGCGATAACCAGAATTGGTTTCAAACTACGGAGCCACCCAAGGATCCTGAAAAGTCCATTTGTGGAGATGAGCTCCTGGACTCCCATTAAGAAGACATGTTGTCAACCTCTAGATCCCTTACATGCCTGCACTTTTCGGCTTGCTGCTGCTGCAATCCACGCGTTTTAGATCTGCATAACTCCACCTCTTTAAACACAGCACCTTCACCCCCTGCTGTTCCCACCCGCCTCAACACCGTTGGAAGGGAGGAGAACCAATTAAGGCGGGGGGTGGGGTGGAACGAGCAGCTGTCTACCCTTAGCAGGAGGGCTCCTGATTACATACCTCTCCTGCTGCTGCTGCTGCTGGCTGTCCAGCAGCAGACTGAAGGTGGCTGCTGCTGTGCACAGGTATATAAAGGCTCAGAGCCTATTATGACACGCGCAGCCAGCGTTCCATTGCCACATTCCATCTACTGCAGGCAGGATACCTGGCTGGCTGAATGTCGCTGAGAAGCTCACAGAGACCGCCATAAGCAACAGTTTAACAGAATGCCACAGACTAATCAACCAAACTTTTTGGGTTGGGTTCTCTTTTATAGTCTGCAGGCATTAAATGAAAGAAGTCAGTGTTCCAGCAGAAGGAGACAACGTTTCAGAAAAGGCATTGTAGCAAACCAAAAAAGAAATTTTAAGCGCAGCAGAGTAACCAGCGCACATACCTGTTAGCTCAGGTGAGTTTAAAAGGCTGCTGTTGATAACAAGGGCATTTGCTAAATAGATGGTGTGTGTGCAACAATATACTGAAAGGTCAATTATATTGTGCAGCTTATCTCACCACCTGTAGTTATTTAGGTGAAAGCTCCAAAATGCTTGCCTAATATGTCTGTTTATCCAAAAGGAAGTAAAAAGGGAGAGCTAGAAAGATAGCATTGCATCACATTACATGGCAATGCAATGCACAGTTGCTGAAGTTGAACCAAAATGAGCTTGTAATCTGGCTTCTGCAACTTTGAACATGAAAAATCCAATGAGGAGAAGAAAAGCAAAGCCAAAGAGTCCATCCCAAAATCCGACAAACAAGCAAAATGAACAAAAAACATTGAATTCAATTCTTTCTGATTTTAGAAACTGCATTAAAGAAGGGGTGCACCGGTCCTGGAGATACTGCAATACCAGGTCAATGCGCGGAGTGGACAGAGCAAGCTCTTTTTCCATCTCCCTGTTCTAAAAATCCATTTAATATATGGTCCCCAGATAGGGGACATATCAGATATTAAACTGATAAGAACAGATTTTTTTGATTGAAGCTGCATCCAAGGCACTGAAAAATGTGACCGAAGTCACACCAAAACAGCGCACGAGGCGAGGATTCATGTGGACCCTTCCCGGAGGAGAGGGTCCCCAATAAACCATCCCCATCCCTCCGAGCCAGAAGGCCACAGCGAGGGTCAGGGATCTCCGATGCTCTCCCTAGCCGAAGCCGGAGAAGAGCCGTTTTCGTGCTCCCAGCTTCCATCTAGGCTGCCACCCTAGTGGAGCTGGAGCCTGTGTTGGTTTCTCAGCCCAAAGCTGACCGGACCTCCGACCGGGTTTATAAAAATTCCCCTTCCTAGCCCGGAGGCCAGGAATAGGGGGGGTTGCTCAGAAAGTATGATTGGCAAAGGTGCGGCGTGCTACGAAGCCAAGTCTTTCTGGGGTTCCCAGTCCCAGTAAGCTTGGACTCCCACCAGGGCGCCTACTCCTGGGGCACATTGCTCCAAAGCCCTCACACTTACCCAGCCTAGTGACTTCGATCCTGGAGGGCCATGTTTTCCATCAGATAACTCTATGAGCCACCTGGCGTACTAACAAGTGCACCAAACCAGTGTGTAATATGCATCAATTTACTAGGGCAGCCCAAGGACAAAACTGCCTTTTCAAAAGATACTACACTTGATCTTAGCCAAAAGGCCGAGAAGCGATAACCAGAATTGGTTTCAAACTACGGAGCCACCCAAGGATCCTGAAAAGTCCATTTGTGGAGATGAGCTCCTGGACTCCCGTTAAGAAGACATGTTGTCAACCTCTAGATCCCTTACATGCCTGCACTTTTCGGCTTGCTGCTGCTGCAATCCACGCGTTTTAGATCTGCATAACTCCACCTCTTTAAACACAGCACCTTCACCCCCTGCTGTTCCCACCCGCCTCAACACCGTTGGAAGGGAGGAGAACCAATTAAGGCGGGGGGTGGGGTGGAACGAGCAGCTGTCTACCCTTAGCAGGAGGGCTCCTGATTACATACCTCTCCTGCTGCTGCTGCTGCTGGCTGTCCAGCAGCAGACTGAAGGTGGCTGCTGCTGTGCACAGGTATATAAAGGCTCAGAGCCTATTATGACACGCGCAGCCAGCGTTCCATTGCCACATTCCATCTACTGCAGGCAGGATACCTGGCTGGCTGAATGTCGCTGAGAAGCTCACAGAGACCGCCATAAGCAACAGTTTAACAGAATGCCACAGACTAATCAACCAAACTTTTTGGGTTGGGTTCTCTTTTATAGTCTGCAGGCATTAAATGAAAGAAGTCAGTGTTCCAGCAGAAGGAGACAACGTTTCAGAAAAGGCATTGTAGCAAACCAAAAAAGAAATTTTAAGTGCAGCAGAGTAACCAGCGCACATACCTGTTAGCTCAGGTGAGTTTAAAAGGCTGCTGTTGATAACAAGGGCATTTGCTAAATAGATGGTGTGTGTGCAACAATATACTGAAAGGTCAATTATATTGTGCAGCTTATCTCACCACCTGTAGTTATTTAGGTGAAAGCTCCAAAATGCTTGCCTAATATGTCTGTTTATCCAAAAGGAAGTAAAAAGGGAGAGCTAGAAAGATAGCATTGCATCACATTACATGGCAATGCAATGCACAGTTGCTGAAGTTGAACCAAAATGAGCTTGTAATCTGGCTTCTGCAACTTTGAACATGAAAAATCCAATGAGGAGAAGAAAAGCAAAGCCAAAGAGTCCATCCCAAAATCCGACAAACAAGCAAAATGAACAAAAAACATTGAATTCAATTCTTTCTGATTTTAGAAACTGCATTAAAGAAGGGGTGCACCGGTCCTGGAGATACTGCAATACCAGGTCAATGCGTGGAGTGGACAGAGCAAGCTCTTTTTCCATCTCCCTGTTCTAAAAATCCATTTAATATATGGTCCCCAGATAGGGGACGTATCAGATATTAAACTGATAAGAACAGATACTACACTTGATCTTAGCCAAAAGGCCGAGAAGCGATAACCAGAATTGGTTTCAAACTACGGAGCCACCCAAGGATCCTGAAAAGTCCATTTGTGGAGATGAGCTCCTGGACTCCCGTTAAGAAGACATGTTGTCAACCTCTAGATCCCTTACATGCCTGCACTTTTCGGCTTGCTGCTGCTGCAATCCACGCGTTTTAGATCTGCATAACTCCACCTCTTTAAACACAGCACCTTCACCCCCTGCTGTTCCCACCCGCCTCAACACCGTTGGAAGGGAGGAGAACCAATTAAGGCGGGGGGTGGGGTGGAACGAGCAGCTGTCTACCCTTAGCAGGAGGGCTCCTGATTACATACCTCTCCTGCTGCTGCTGCTGCTGGCTGTCCAGCAGCAGACTGAAGGTGGCTGCTGCTGTGCACAGGTATATAAAGGCTCAGAGCCTATTATGACACGCGCAGCCAGCGTTCCATTGCCACATTCCATCTACTGCAGGCAGGATACCTGGCTGGCTGAATGTCGCTGAGAAGCTCACAGAGACCGCCATAAGCAACAGTTTAACAGAATGCCACAGACTAATCAACCAAACTTTTTGGGTTGGGTTCTCTTTTATAGTCTGCAGGCATTAAATGAAAGAAGTCAGTGTTCCAGCAGAAGGAGACAACGTTTCAGAAAAGGCATTGTAGCAAACCAAAAAAGAAATTTTAAGCGCAGCAGAGTAACCAGCGCACATACCTGTTAGCTCAGGTGAGTTTAAAAGGCTGCTGTTGATAACAAGGGCATTTGCTAAATAGATGGTGTGTGTGCAACAATATACTGAAAGGTCAATTATATTGTGCAGCTTATCTCACCACCTGTAGTTATTTAGGTGAAAGCTCCAAAATGCTTGCCTAATATGTCTGTTTATCCAAAAGGAAGTAAAAAGGGAGAGCTAGAAAGATAGCATTGCATCACATTACATGGCAATGCAATGCACAGTTGCTGAAGTTGAACCAAAATGAGCTTGTAATCTGGCTTCTGCAACTTTGAACATGAAAAATCCAATGAGGAGAAGAAAAGCAAAGCCAAAGAGTCCATCCCAAAATCCGACAAACAAGCAAAATGAACAAAAAACATTGAATTCAATTCTTTCTGATTTTAGAAACTGCATTAAAGAAGGGGTGCACCGGTCCTGGAGATACTGCAATACCAGGTCAATGCGTGGAGTGGACAGAGCAAGCTCTTTTTCCATCTCCCTGTTCTAAAAATCCATTTAATATATGGTCCCCAGATAGGGGACGTATCAGATATTAAACTGATAAGAACAGATACTACACTTGATCTTAGCCAAAAGGCCGAGAAGCGATAACCAGAATTGGTTTCAAACTACGGAGCCACCCAAGGATCCTGAAAAGTCCATTTGTGGAGATGAGCTCCTGGACTCCCGTTAAGAAGACATGTTGTCAACCTCTAGATCCCTTACATGCCTGCACTTTTCGGCTTGCTGCTGCTGCAATCCACGCGTTTTAGATCTGCATAACTCCACCTCTTTAAACACAGCACCTTCACCCCCTGCTGTTCCCACCCGCCTCAACACCGTTGGAAGGGAGGAGAACCAATTAAGGCGGGGGGTGGGGTGGAACGAGCAGCTGTCTACCCTTAGCAGGAGGGCTCCTGATTACATACCTCTCCTGCTGCTGCTGCTGCTGGCTGTCCAGCAGCAGACTGAAGGTGGCTGCTGCTGTGCACAGGTATATAAAGGCTCAGAGCCTATTATGACACGCGCAGCCAGCGTTCCATTGCCACATTCCATCTACTGCAGGCAGGATACCTGGCTGGCTGAATGTCGCTGAGAAGCTCACAGAGACCGCCATAAGCAACAGTTTAACAGAATGCCACAGACTAATCAACCAAACTTTTTGGGTTGGGTTCTCTTTTATAGTCTGCAGGCATTAAATGAAAGAAGTCAGTGTTCCAGCAGAAGGAGACAACGTTTCAGAAAAGGCATTGTAGCAAACCAAAAAAGAAATTTTAAGCGCAGCAGAGTAACCAGCGCACATACCTGTTAGCTCAGGTGAGTTTAAAAGGCTGCTGTTGATAACAAGGGCATTTGCTAAATAGATGGTGTGTGTGCAACAATATACTGAAAGGTCAATTATATTGTGCAGCTTATCTCACCACCTGTAGTTATTTAGGTGAAAGCTCCAAAATGCTTGCCTAATATGTCTGTTTATCCAAAAGGAAGTAAAAAGGGAGAGCTAGAAAGATAGCATTGCATCACATTACATGGCAATGCAATGCACAGTTGCTGAAGTTGAACCAAAATGAGCTTGTAATCTGGCTTCTGCAACTTTGAACATGAAAAATCCAATGAGGAGAAGAAAAGCAAAGCCAAAGAGTCCATCCCAAAATCCGACAAACAAGCAAAATTAACAAAAAACATTGAATTCAATTCTTTCTGATTTTAGAAACTGCATTAAAGAAGGGGTGCACCGGTCCTGGAGATACTGCAATACCAGGTCAATGCGTGGAGTGGACAGAGCAAGCTCTTTTTCCATCTCCCTGTTCTAAAAATCCATTTAATATATGGTCCCCAGATAGGGGACGTATCAGATATTAAACTGATAAGAACAGATACTACACTTGATCTTAGCCAAAAGGCCGAGAAGCGATAACCAGAATTGGTTTCAAACTACGGAGCCACCCAAGGATCCTGAAAAGTCCATTTGTGGAGATGAGCTCCTGGACTCCCGTTAAGAAGACATGTTGTCAACCTCTAGATCCCTTACATGCCTGCACTTTTCGGCTTGCTGCTGCTGCAATCCACGCGTTTTAGATCTGCATAACTCCACCTCTTTAAACACAGCACCTTCACCCCCTGCTGTTCCCACCCGCCTCAACACCGTTGGAAGGGAGGAGAACCAATTAAGGCGGGGGGTGGGGTGGAACGAGCAGCTGTCTACCCTTAGCAGGAGGGCTCCTGATTACATACCTCTCCTGCTGCTGCTGCTGCTGGCTGTCCAGCAGCAGACTGAAGGTGGCTGCTGCTGTGCACAGGTATATAAAGGCTCAGAGCCTATTATGACACGCGCAGCCAGCGTTCCATTGCCACATTCCATCTACTGCAGGCAGGATACCTGGCTGGCTGAATGTCGCTGAGAAGCTCACAGAGACCGCCATAAGCAACAGTTTAACAGAATGCCACAGACTAATCAACCAAACTTTTTGGGTTGGGTTCTCTTTTATAGTCTGCAGGCATTAAATGAAAGAAGTCAGTGTTCCAGCAGAGGGAGACAACGTTTCAGAAAAGGCATTGTAGCAAACCAAAAAAGAAATTTTAAGCGCAGCAGAGTAACCAGCGCACATACCTGTTAGCTCAGGTGAGTTTAAAAGGCTGCTGTTGATAACAAGGGCATTTGCTAAATAGATGGTGTGTGTGCAACAATATACTGAAAGGTCAATTATATTGTGCAGCTTATCTCACCACCTGTAGTTATTTAGGTGAAAGCTCCAAAATGCTTGCCTAATATGTCTGTTTATCCAAAAGGAAGTAAAAAGGGAGAGCTAGAAAGATAGCATTGCATCACATTACATGGCAATGCAATGCACAGTTGCTGAAGTTGAACCAAAATGAGCTTGTAATCTGGCTTCTGCAACTTTGAACATGAAAAATCCAATGAGGAGAAGAAAAGCAAAGCCAAAGAGTCCATCCCAAAATCCGACAAACAAGCAAAATGAACAAAAAACATTGAATTCAATTCTTTCTGATTTTAGAAACTGCATTAAAGAAGGGGTGCACCGGTCCTGGAGATACTGCAATACCAGGTCAATGCGTTGAGTGGACAGAGCAAGCTCTTTTTCCATCTCCCTGTTCTAAAAATCCATTTAATATATGGTCCCCAGATAGGGGACGTATCAGATATTAAACTGATAAGAACAGATACTACACTTGATCTTAGCCAAAAGGCCGAGAAGCGATAACCAGAATTGGTTTCAAACTACGGAGCCACCCAAGGATCCTGAAAAGTCCATTTGTGGAGATGAGCTCCTGGACTCCCGTTAAGAAGACATGTTGTCAACCTCTAGATCCCTTACATGCCTGCACTTTTCGGCTTGCTGCTGCTGCAATCCACGCGTTTTAGATCTGCATAACTCCACCTCTTTAAACACAGCACCTTCACCCCCTGCTGTTCCAACCCGCCTCAACACCGTTGGAAGGGAGGAGAACCAATTAAGGCGGGGGGTGGGGTGGAACGAGCAGCTGTCTACCCTTAGCAGGAGGGCTCCTGATTACATACCTCTCCTGCTGCTGCTGCTGCTGGCTGTCCAGCAGCAGACTGAAGGTGGCTGCTGCTGTGCACAGGTATATAAAGGCTCAGAGCCTATTATGACACGCGCAGCCAGCGTTCCATTGCCACATTCCATCTACTGCAGGCAGGATACCTGGCTGGCTGAATGTCGCTGAGAAGCTCACAGAGACCGCCATAAGCAACAGTTTAACAGAATGCCACAGACTAATCAACCAAACTTTTTGGGTTGGGTTCTCTTTTATAGTCTGCAGGCATTAAATGAAAGAAGTCAGTGTTCCAGCAGAAGGAGACAACGTTTCAGAAAAGGCATTGTAGCAAACCAAAAAAGAAATTTTAAGCGCAGCAGAGTAACCAGCGCACATACCTGTTAGCTCAGGTGAGTTTAAAAGGCTGCTGTTGATAACAAGGGCATTTGCTAAATAGATGGTGTGTGTGCAACAATATACTGAAAGGTCAATTATATTGTGCAGCTTATCTCACCACCTGTAGTTATTTAGGTGAAAGCTCCAAAATGCTTGCCTAATATGTCTGTTTATCCAAAAGGAAGTAAAAAGGGAGAGCTAGAAAGATAGCATTGCATCACATTACATGGCAATGCAATGCACAGTTGCTGAAGTTGAACCAAAATGAGCTTGTAATCTGGCTTCTGCAACTTTGAACATGAAAAATCCAATGAGGAGAAGAAAAGCAAAGCCAAAGAGTCCATCCCAAAATCCGACAAACAAGCAAAATGAACAAAAAACATTGAATTCAATTCTTTCTGATTTTAGAAACTGCATTAAAGAAGGGGTGCACCGGTCCTGGAGATACTGCAATACCAGGTCAATGCGTGGAGTGGACAGAGCAAGCTCTTTTTCCATCTCCCTGTTCTAAAAATCCATTTAATATATGGTCCCCAGATAGGGGACGTATCAGATATTAAACTGATAAGAACAGATACTACACTTGATCTTAGCCAAAAGGCCGAGAAGCGATAACCAGAATTGGTTTCAAACTACGGAGCCACCCAAGGATCCTGAAAAGTCCATTTGTGGAGATGAGCTCCTGGACTCCCGTTAAGAAGACATGTTGTCAACCTCTAGATCCCTTACATGCCTGCACTTTTCGGCTTGCTGCTGCTGCAATCCACGCGTTTTAGATCTGCATAACTCCACCTCTTTAAACACAGCACCTTCACCCCCTGCTGTTCCCACCCGCCTCAACACCGTTGGAAGGGAGGAGAACCAATTAAGGCGGGGGGTGGGGTGGAACGAGCAGCTGTCTACCCTTAGCAGGAGGGCTCCTGATTACATACCTCTCCTGCTGCTGCTGCTGCTGGCTGTCCAGCAGCAGACTGAAGGTGGCTGCTGCTGTGCACAGGTATATAAAGGCTCAGAGCCTATTATGACACGCGCAGCCAGCGTTCCATTGCCACATTCCATCTACTGCAGGCAGGATACCTGGCTGGCTGAATGTCGCTGAGAAGCTCACAGAGACCGCCATAAGCAACAGTTTAACAGAATGCCACAGACTAATCAACCAAACTTTTTGGGTTGGGTTCTCTTTTATAGTCTGCAGGCATTAAATGAAAGAAGTCAGTGTTCCAGCAGAGGGAGACAACGTTTCAGAAAAGGCATTGTAGCAAACCAAAAAAGAAATTTTAAGCGCAGCAGAGTAACCAGCGCACATACCTGTTAGCTCAGGTGAGTTTAAAAGGCTGCTGTTGATAACAAGGGCATTTGCTAAATAGATGGTGTGTGTGCAACAATATACTGAAAGGTCAATTATATTGTGCAGCTTATCTCACCACCTGTAGTTATTTAGGTGAAAGCTCCAAAATGCTTGCCTAATATGTCTGTTTATCCAAAAGGAAGTAAAAAGGGAGAGCTAGAAAGATAGCATTGCATCACATTACATGGCAATGCAATGCACAGTTGCTGAAGTTGAACCAAAATGAGCTTGTAATCTGGCTTCTGCAACTTTGAACATGAAAAATCCAATGAGGAGAAGAAAAGCAAAGCCAAAGAGTCCATCCCAAAATCCGACAAACAAGCAAAATGAACAAAAAACATTGAATTCAATTCTTTCTGATTTTAGAAACTGCATTAAAGAAGGGGTGCACCGGTCCTGGAGATACTGCAATACCAGGTCAATGCGTTGAGTGGACAGAGCAAGCTCTTTTTCCATCTCCCTGTTCTAAAAATCCATTTAATATATGGTCCCCAGATAGGGGACGTATCAGATATTAAACTGATAAGAACAGATACTACACTTGATCTTAGCCAAAAGGCCGAGAAGCGATAACCAGAATTGGTTTCAAACTACGGAGCCACCCAAGGATCCTGAAAAGTCCATTTGTGGAGATGAGCTCCTGGACTCCCGTTAAGAAGACATGTTGTCAACCTCTAGATCCCTTACATGCCTGCACTTTTCGGCTTGCTGCTGCTGCAATCCACGCGTTTTAGATCTGCATAACTCCACCTCTTTAAACACAGCACCTTCACCCCCTGCTGTTCCAACCCGCCTCAACACCGTTGGAAGGGAGGAGAACCAATTAAGGCGGGGGGTGGGGTGGAACGAGCAGCTGTCTACCCTTAGCAGGAGGGCTCCTGATTACATACCTCTCCTGCTGCTGCTGCTGCTGGCTGTCCAGCAGCAGACTGAAGGTGGCTGCTGCTGTGCACAGGTATATAAAGGCTCAGAGCCTATTATGACACGCGCAGCCAGCGTTCCATTGCCACATTCCATCTACTGCAGGCAGGATACCTGGCTGGCTGAATGTCGCTGAGAAGCTCACAGAGACCGCCATAAGCAACAGTTTAACAGAATGCCACAGACTAATCAACCAAACTTTTTGGGTTGGGTTCTCTTTTATAGTCTGCAGGCATTAAATGAAAGAAGTCAGTGTTCCAGCAGAAGGAGACAACGTTTCAGAAAAGGCATTGTAGCAAACCAAAAAAGAAATTTTAAGCGCAGCAGAGTAACCAGCGCACATACCTGTTAGCTCAGGTGAGTTTAAAAGGCTGCTGTTGATAACAAGGGCATTTGCTAAATAGATGGTGTGTGTGCAACAATATACTGAAAGGTCAATTATATTGTGCAGCTTATCTCACCACCTGTAGTTATTTAGGTGAAAGCTCCAAAATGCTTGCCTAATATGTCTGTTTATCCAAAAGGAAGTAAAAAGGGAGAGCTAGAAAGATAGCATTGCATCACATTACATGGCAATGCAATGCACAGTTGCTGAAGTTGAACCAAAATGAGCTTGTAATCTGGCTTCTGCAACTTTGAACATGAAAAATCCAATGAGGAGAAGAAAAGCAAAGCCAAAGAGTCCATCCCAAAATCCGACAAACAAGCAAAATGAACAAAAAACATTGAATTCAATTCTTTCTGATTTTAGAAACTGCATTAAAGAAGGGGTGCACCGGTCCTGGAGATACTGCAATACCAGGTCAATGCGTGGAGTGGACAGAGCAAGCTCTATTTCCATCTCCCTGTTCTAAAAATCCATTTAATATATGGTCCCCAGATAGGGGACGTATCAGATATTAAACTGATAAGAACAGATACTACACTTGATCTTAGCCAAAAGGCCGAGAAGCGATAACCAGAATTGGTTTCAAACTACGGAGCCACCCAAGGATCCTGAAAAGTCCATTTGTGGAGATGAGCTCCTGGACTCCCGTTAAGAAGACATGTTGTCAACCTCTAGATCCCTTACATGCCTGCACTTTTCGGCTTGCTGCTGCTGCAATCCACGCGTTTTAGATCTGCATAACTCCACCTCTTTAAACACAGCACCTTCACCCCCTGCTGTTCCCACCCGCCTCAACACCGTTGGAAGGGAGGAGAACCAATTAAGGCGGGGGGTGGGGTGGAACGAGCAGCTGTCTACCCTTAGCAGGAGGGCTCCTGATTACATACCTCTCCTGCTGCTGCTGCTGCTGGCTGTCCAGCAGCAGACTGAAGGTGGCTGCTGCTGTGCACAGGTATATAAAGGCTCAGAGCCTATTATGACACGCGCAGCCAGCGTTCCATTGCCACATTCCATCTACTGCAGGCAGGATACCTGGCTGGCTGAATGTCGCTGAGAAGCTCACAGAGACCGCCATAAGCAACAGTTTAACAGAATGCCACAGACTAATCAACCAAACTTTTTGGGTTGGGTTCTCTTTTATAGTCTGCAGGCATTAAATGAAAGAAGTCAGTGTTCCAGCAGAAGGAGACAACGTTTCAGAAAAGGCATTGTAGCAAACCAAAAAAGAAATTTTAAGCGCAGCAGAGTAACCAGCGCACATACCTGTTAGCTCAGGTGAGTTTAAAAGGCTGCTGTTGATAACAAGGGCATTTGCTAAATAGATGGTGTTTGTGCAACAATATACTGAAAGGTCAATTATATTGTGCAGCTTATCTCACCACCTGTAGTTATTTAGGTGAAAGCTCCAAAATGCTTGCCTAATATGTCTGTTTATCCAAAAGGAAGTAAAAAGGGAGAGCTAGAAAGATAGCATTGCATCACATTACATGGCAATGCAATGCACAGTTGCTGAAGTTGAACCAAAATGAGCTTGTAATCTGGCTTCTGCAACTTTGAACATGAAAAATCCAATGAGGAGAAGAAAAGCAAAGCCAAAGAGTCCATCCCAAAATCCGACAAACAAGCAAAATGAACAAAAAACATTGAATTCAATTCTTTCTGATTTTAGAAACTGCATTAAAGAAGGGGTGCACCGGTCCTGGAGATACTGCAATACCAGGTCAATGCGTGGAGTGGACAGAGCAAGCTCTTTTTCCATCTCCCTGTTCTAAAAATCCATTTAATATATGTGACGCGCCCCCTGGGACATATTCCTTTTTGAGGGGAATACCCGGCACCGGATCAGATGGGGGGTTGTAGTCTCCGAGCGGCTGTGACCCGGCCCGTGCCCAGGGCGTCAAACTCAGTGTTATGTGGCAGTCCTACAGATGTTATTAAGAGTTCTTTTGTGTCGACTACGCCACCCGTTGTGATGCGGTCACTGTGGCCGCCGCTGCAGCAGGGTCCGCTGAGGCTGATGGTGGGTGCGCAGCTTGGTGGGATAACCCCCAACGGGAGGGGTATAGCCTCAGGGGGGACAGGTGCAGAGGATGGGGGTTGTGGTGGTGCAGTGCAGACGGCAATGAAGACAGAGTCGGGTTGTGCAGTTAAGGGTGTTTACTTACTGCAGATGTTGTACTGGTCACTCCAGCTTCGAGTGACCACCCGAGCCGTGCTGCGTCCACCAGGTCCTGGATCCAGCCAACCCCCAAACAAGTCCGGAGCGTGGCCCTGAGCTCTCCTTCTGTCCCGTTCTCTGGCCGTCCCCACCAGTGATCCACCTAGGTCCAGCTCCCTCGGGCCTTCTGTTGGGACACCCTTGGCCTTGGGTTCCCTGACCCTTCATGTGGTGTGCCTTCGGGGTGGATGTGGTGGGTGGCCGTGGCAGATGCTGCCCACGGCCTCCGGTCTCTGGCTAGGGTGTGTTTTATGCCCCCACCAGCTTGGGTTCCGGTACCCTGTGCCGACTCTTCACCCGGGGATTTAAGTTGGGTTCTTGGAGTCCTTTTCTGCTGTTTCCCCCTCTGGGTCTCTCTCTCTTCTCCTCTCTCACTCTGGGTCTTTCTTCTCCTTTGCTCGCTGACTTGTTCTCTGCATCTGACCCTGATCTTAGTTGGTGCCCACCTTATATACACCCTCTATGTGTGAGCTCAGGTGACCAGCACCCAATGAGCTCCTATCTTTACCCAGGCTGCTCCCCCTATCTGCCCCTACACTACTTGGGATGTACCACCCCCCCTCCCACTCCAGCCAAGGACAGACTCGGTCGTACCTGCACATTTCTAAGTGGGAGTACCGTTGGTCTGCCCTCCGGAAATGGGATGTGTGTAGTGCATGCAGCCTACCGAGCTCAGTCCCACACTCCATCCTTACCCGGGAGTGGAATATCACACCTCTGGGTTGAGGTGCAATACCCCTGTAGCAGCCGAATCCTCAGGGTGCTACATTCCCCCCTGGTAAATCACAGCACGTCCTCGGGCTGTAAGATATAAAACAACACCAAAACATACAAATTTTTCATAAACATATAAAATATATAAAACATTATATATATAAAACTTTCTCGTCGCCTCTGGCTCCTCCTCCGGTCACTGTGCAACGTGTGACCGGGTAAAGTGCGACAGTCTCTCTGGAAAACTGGTTTTCCTGTAAAACCAGTAGGGGGCGCTTTAGGAAGCGCAACTATATACAGGGGAAGTTGGCCGCTCTCAGTCCTCGGCCAGGTAAAGGGAAGGGAATGGCTGCTCACAGTCCTCAGCCTGTGGGATTAAGGGTAAACGGGTGAACAGTTCACATAGCAACAGTTTCTTTGGTACCCGGTCGGGTAACTATTTACATCTACTGCTCTGCCGCACTCAACGGCGTCTTCCTCCTGCTCTTTGCTTGTAGCTGGTTGTAACTTCAGACCCGTCCGGGTCCTCTTGCTCCTCCTCCTCGCACCTCAACTCCTCCTCCGTCAGGCGGTGTACGTGGAGGGCGTAAGGTCCTTTGGCACACTTGTGCCGGGTAAAGGTGACCTCGTCCCCCTTGTAAAGGTCACGACCTCTGTGCCCCTCCGGCAGATGGGACTCCACGTCTCTGCGCGTGACAAAGACGTCGCCGGGGGTGTTGTTGTCTCTGATGAAGCCCCACCCATGCTGCAGGTTAAACTTTATTACAGTCCCGGTGGTACGGGGACTGTGCGCTGCACGGGGGTCTCTCCTGGCCCGGCTCTTCTGCTCGGCGCTCTTTATTTGGGCCTGTTGTTCCCGGACCCGCCTCTCTCTCCGCTCCCTCGCAAACTCTTCGAGCTGCTGTCGGCAACACTCAGCACGCTCCGCTGCAGCTGCCCTGGTTTCTCCGGTGAACCCCATTAGATCTTCTCCCGTGTGGTCCCACGCAAATTGGGCTTCTTCCAGAGGAGGCGAGACCCGTGCCACGGGCTTCGGAGCCGGAATCAGGGGCTCACACAAGGGCCCTAGTCTCTGCTGCCGTTCCAGCTCATGGAATTCTTCGGGCCAGATGAAGGGCCGCCCGTCCGGCCATGTGAGCTGGCTGAACAAGTCCTCCCCCAGGTGTGGCACCCTTGGTTTTACGGGCGCGGGCGCGGTGGTGGTGGCGCCCGGGTTGCCCAGGCCTTGCGGCCAGGCCTGGGGCACCTGGAAGGTGAAGGGCACCGTTAATACGGCGGCGCCCTGGGCTACCTGGCCTTGCGACCAGGCCGGAGGCTCCGCGGAGGTAGGGGGCGCTGTTGGTGATGCGGCGCCCGGGGGTACTAGGCCTTGCGACCAGGCTGGTGGTATTTCCTGCTTTGTCACGCTCCGGGTCGGGGCGCGTGACGTCACAGGGGTCGCTGCGGCGGCTTCCGGTCGGGGCCTAGTCCATAGCGGTGACATGGCGGCTACGGGCACAGCAGGGGGACTTTCGGGCTCTGCGACGGGGAGCTGGGGCAGGTGGGCGGTTTCCCGGCTTGGGGTATAGGCGTCCCCTTTACCTGCCTCCTTGCGTCCGGCTCCCTTCTCGGCGCCGTCTCCGGCCTTGGGTCCTCCCGCGCCGTCCTCAGAGGCGGTCTGTCTCCTCATCTTGGTTGGCGTGCTCCGGGTCTTGGTTTGCTGGGCCATCTCTCGGCTCCACTTCGCCAATGTCTCTCGCTGTACCCGGGCCATCCTCCGTGCGAGGCCCTCCAGGGCAGTCTGTGCACACTCCCGGTCTCGGGGGAGCTGTGCAAGGACCTCCACTAGGCCTAGTGGGGTCGTGGTGTCTAGCAGGCTCCTGACCAACGGGTCGGTGCTGCTCTGCTCTTCTTCCAGCAGGCTCCTGGCCAGCGGGCCGGTGCTGCTCTGCTCTCCTTCCTCGGTCTCTAGCAGACTCCTGGCCAGCGGGCCGGTGCTGTTCTGCTTTCTCTCCATCTCCGGGTAAGCTCCTCCGCTACTCCTCTCCAGGCTTCTTGTCTCCGGGTGCGCTCTCTCCAGACTGCTCGTTAGACTTCTTGTCTCCGGGTGCGCTCGCTCCAGACTGCTACAGGCGGGACCCATCTTCGTTCTTTTCTTTCGTCTCCTCCCACTTCGAGGGCGGTCCCGGGGCAACTCGGTGACTGTCAGCTCCAGGGGTAGTTCTTTCACGCTGACAGACACCTCCAGCATCACAGTCTCTGTTGGTAGGGGCGGTTTCCACTTTTGGCGCCATTTTCTGTCCTGGCCCACGATGGGAGGCGGCCTCTTGCCCTCCTTTGGCACGCCCATAATGGCGTCCACTGCTCTTCCAAGGCGGGAAATCTTCGGATTTGGCGGGAAGCGTCGCCCAGTGGCGGGAAACTCTGCAGATGGCGGGAACAAGCTGGAAATGGCGGACAATCGGCGGGAAACGACCTGTGATGGGGTCCGATGGCGTGGACCCTCCGGAACCGGCGGGAGACTTCTTTCTGAGGTAAACTTGCACTTTTCTTCAGGCACGCAGTACCCGGGTGTTGCGGGCACGTAATCCTGCCGACTACGCCAAAGTTGACGCGCCCCCTGGGACATATTCCTTTTTGAGGGGAATACCCGGCACCGGATCAGATGGGGGGTTGTAGTCTCCGAGCGGCTGTGACCCGGCCCGTGCCCAGGGCGTCAAACTCAGTGTTATGTGGCAGTCCTACAGATGTTATTAAGAGTTCTTTTGTGTCGACTACGCCACCCGTTGTGATGCGGTCACTGTGGCCGCCGCTGCAGCAGGGTCCGCTGAGGCTGATGGTGGGTGCGCAGCTTGGTGGGATAACCCCCAACGGGAGGGGTATAGCCTCAGGGGGGACAGGTGCAGAGGATGGGGGTTGTGGTGGTGCAGTGCAGACGGCAATGAAGACAGAGTCGGGTTGTGCAGTTAAGGGTGTTTACTTACTGCAGATGTTGTACTGGTCACTCCAGCTTCGAGTGACCACCCGAGCCGTGCTGCGTCCACCAGGTCCTGGATCCAGCCAACCCCCAAACAAGTCCAGAGCGTGGCCCTGAGCTCTCCTTCTGTCCCGTTCTCTGGCCGTCCCCACCAGTGATCCACCTAGGTCCAGCTCCCTCGGGCCTTCTGTTGGGACACCCTTGGCCTTGGGTTCCCTGACCCTTCATGTGGTGTGCCTTCGGGGTGGATGTGGTGGGTGGCCGTGGCAGATGCTGCCCACGGCCTCCGGTCTCTGGCTAGGGTGTGTTTTATGCCCCCACCAGCTTGGGTTCCGGTACCCTGTGCCGACTCTTCACCCGGGGATTTAAGTTGGGTTCTTGGAGTACTTTTCTGCTGTTTCCCCCTCTGGGTCTCTCTCTCTTCTCCTCTCTCACTCTGGGTCTTTCTTCTCCTTTGCTCGCTGACTTGTTCTCTGCATCTGACCCTGATCTTAGTTGGTGCCCACCTTATATACACCCTCTATGTGTGAGCTCAGGTGACCAGCACCCAATGAGCTCCTATCTTTACCCAGGCTGCTCCCCCTATCTGCCCCTACACTACTTGGGATGTACCACCCCCCCTCCCACTCCAGCCAAGGACAGACTCGGTCGTACCTGCACATTTCTAAGTGGGAGTACCGTTGGTCTGCCCTCCGGAAATGGGATGTGTGTAGTGCATGCAGCCTACCGAGCTCAGTCCCACACTCCATCCTTACCCGGGAGTGGAATATCACACCTCTGGGTTGAGGTGCAATACCCCTGTAGCAGCCGAATCCTCAGGGTGCTACATTTGGTCCCCAGATAGGGGACGTATCAGATATTAAACTGATAAGAACAGATACTACACTTGATCTTAGCCAAAAGGCCGAGAAGCGATAACCAGAATTGGTTTCAAACTACGGAGCCACCCAAGGATCCTGAAAAGTCCATTTGTGGAGATGAGCTCCTGGACTCCCGTTAAGAAGACATGTTGTCAACCTCTAGATCCCTTACATGCCTGCACTTTTCGGCTTGCTGCTGCTGCAATCCACGCGTTTTAGATCTGCATAACTCCACCTCTTTAAACACAGCACCTTCACCCCCTGCTGTTCCCACCCGCCTCAACACCGTTGGAAGGGAGGAGAACCAATTAAGGCGGGGGGTGGGGTGGAACGAGCAGCTGTCTACCCTTAGCAGGAGGGCTCCTGATTACATACCTCTCCTGCTGCTGCTGCTGCTGGCTGTCCAGCAGCAGACTGAAGGTGGCTGCTGCTGTGCACAGGTATATAAAGGCTCAGAGCCTATTATGACACGCGCAGCCAGCGTTCCATTGCCACATTCCATCTACTGCAGGCAGGATACCTGGCTGGCTGAATGTCGCTGAGAAGCTCACAGAGACCGCCATAAGCAACAGTTTAACAGAATGCCACAGACTAATCAACCAAACTTTTTGGGTTGGGTTCTCTTTTATAGTCTGCAGGCATTAAATGAAAGAAGTCAGTGTTCCAGCAGAAGGAGACAACGTTTCAGAAAAGGCATTGTAGCAAACCAAAAAAGAAATTTTAAGCGCAGCAGAGTAACCAGCGCACATACCTGTTAGCTCAGGTGAGTTTAAAAGGCTGCTGTTGATAACAAGGGCATTTGCTAAATAGATGGTGTGTGTGCAACAATATACTGAAAGGTCAATTATATTGTGCAGCTTATCTCACCACCTGTAGTTATTTAGGTGAAAGCTCCAAAATGCTTGCCTAATATGTCTGTTTATCCAAAAGGAAGTAAAAAGGGAGAGCTAGAAAGATAGCATTGCATCACATTACATGGCAATGCAATGCACAGTTGCTGAAGTTGAACCAAAATGAGCTTGTAATCTGGCTTCTGCAACTTTGAACATGAAAAATCCAATGAGGAGAAGAAAAGCAAAGCCAAAGAGTCCATCCCAAAATCCGACAAACAAGCAAAATGAACAAAAAACATTGAATTCAATTCTTTCTGATTTTAGAAACTGCATTAAAGAAGGGGTGCACCGGTCCTGGAGATACTGCAATACCAGGTCAATGCGTGGAGTGGACAGAGCAAGCTCTTTTTCCATCTCCCTGTTCTAAAAATCCATTTAATATATGGTCCCCAGATAGGGGACGTATCAGATATTAAACTGATAAGAACAGATACTACACTTGATCTTAGCCAAAAGGCCGAGAAGCGATAACCAGAATTGGTTTCAAACTACGGAGCCACCCAAGGATCCTGAAAAGTCCATTTGTGGAGATGAGCTCCTGGACTCCCGTTAAGAAGACATGTTGTCAACCTCTAGATCCCTTACATGCCTGCACTTTTCGGCTTGCTGCTGCTGCAATCCACGCGTTTTAGATCTGCATAACTCCACCTCTTTAAACACAGCACCTTCACCCCCTGCTGTTCCCACCCGCCTCAACACCGTTGGAAGGGAGGAGAACCAATTAAGGCGGGGGGTGGGGTGGAACGAGCAGCTGTCTACCCTTAGCAGGAGGGCTCCTGATTACATACCTCTCCTGCTGCTGCTGCTGCTGGCTGTCCAGCAGCAGACTGAAGGTGGCTGCTGCTGTGCACAGGTATATAAAGGCTCAGAGCCTATTATGACACGCGCAGCCAGCGTTCCATTGCCACATTCCATCTACTGCAGGCAGGATACCTGGCTGGCTGAATGTCGCTGAGAAGCTCACAGAGACCGCCATAAGCAACAGTTTAACAGAATGCCACAGACTAATCAACCAAACTTTTTGGGTTGGGTTCTCTTTTATAGTCTGCAGGCATTAAATGAAAGAAGTCAGTGTTCCAGCAGAAGGAGACAACGTTTCAGAAAAGGCATTGTAGCAAACCAAAAAAGAAATTTTAAGCGCAGCAGAGTAACCAGCGCACATACCTGTTAGCTCAGGTGAGTTTAAAAGGCTGCTGTTGATAACAAGGGCATTTGCTAAATAGATGGTGTGTGTGCAACAATATACTGAAAGGTCAATTATATTGTGCAGCTTATCTCACCACCTGTAGTTATTTAGGTGAAAGCTCCAAAATGCTTGCCTAATATGTCTGTTTATCCAAAAGGAAGTAAAAAGGGAGAGCTAGAAAGATAGCATTGCATCACATTACATGGCAATGCAATGCACAGTTGCTGAAGTTGAACCAAAATGAGCTTGTAATCTGGCTTCTGCAACTTTGAACATGAAAAATCCAATGAGGAGAAGAAAAGCAAAGCCAAAGAGTCCATCCCAAAATCCGACAAACAAGCAAAATGAACAAAAAACATTGAATTCAATTCTTTCTGATTTTAGAAACTGCATTAAAGAAGGGGTGCACCGGTCCTGGAGATACTGCAATACCAGGTCAATGCGTGGAGTGGACAGAGCAAGCTCTTTTTCCATCTCCCTGTTCTAAAAATCCATTTAATATATGGTCCCCAGATAGGGGACGTATCAGATATTAAACTGATAAGAACAGATACTACACTTGATCTTAGCCAAAAGGCCGAGAAGCGATAACCAGAATTGGTTTCAAACTACGGAGCCACCCAAGGATCCTGAAAAGTCCATTTGTGGAGATGAGCTCCTGGACTCCCGTTAAGAAGACATGTTGTCAACCTCTAGATCCCTTACATGCCTGCACTTTTCGGCTTGCTGCTGCTGCAATTCACGCGTTTTAGATCTGCATAACTCCACCTCTTTAAACACAGCACCTTCACCCCCTGCTGTTCCCACCCGCCTCAACACCGTTGGAAGGGAGGAGAACCAATTAAGGCGGGGGGTGGGGTGGAACGAGCAGCTATCTACCCTTAGCAGGAGGGCTCCTGATTACATACCTCTCCTGCTGCTGCTGCTGCTGGCTGTCCAGCAGCAGACTGAAGGTGGCTGCTGCTGTGCACAGGTATATAAAGGCTCAGAGCCTATTATGACACGCGCAGCCAGCGTTCCATTGCCACATTCCATCTACTGCAGGCAGGATACCTGGCTGGCTGAATGTCGCTGAGAAGCTCACAGAGACCGCCATAAGCAACAGTTTAACAGAATGCCACAGACTAATCAACCAAACTTTTTGGGTTGGGTTCTCTTTTATAGTCTGCAGGCATTAAATGAAAGAAGTCAGTGTTCCAGCAGAAGGAGACAACGTTTCAGAAAAGGCATTGTAGCAAACCAAAAAAGAAATTTTAAGCGCAGCAGAGTAACCAGCGCACATACCTGTTAGCTCAGGTGAGTTTAAAAGGCTGCTGTTGATAACAAGGGCATTTGCTAAATAGATGGTGTGTGTGCAACAATATACTGAAAGGTCAATTATATTGTGCAGCTTATCTCACCACCTGTAGTTATTTAGGTGAAAGCTCCAAAATGCTTGCCTAATATGTCTGTTTATCCAAAAGGAAGTAAAAAGGGAGAGCTAGAAAGATAGCATTGCATCACATTACATGGCAATGCAATGCACAGTTGCTGAAGTTGAACCAAAATGAGCTTGTAATCTGGCTTCTGCAACTTTGAACATGAAAAATCCAATGAGGAGAAGAAAAGCAAAGCCAAAGAGTCCATCCCAAAATCCGACAAACAAGCAAAATGAACAAAAAACATTGAATTCAATTCTTTCTGATTTTAGAAACTGCATTAAAGAAGGGGTGCACCGGTCCTGGAGATACTGCAATACCAGGTCAATGCGTGGAGTGGACAGAGCAAGCTCTTTTTCCATCTCCCTGTTCTAAAAATCCATTTAATATATGGTCCCCAGATAGGGGACGTATCAGATATTAAACTGATAAGAACAGATACTACACTTGATCTTAGCCAAAAGGCCGAGAAGCGATAACCAGAATTGGTTTCAAACTACGGAGCCACCCAAGGATCCTGAAAAGTCCATTTGTGGAGATGAGCTCCTGGACTCCCGTTAAGAAGACATGTTGTCAACCTCTAGATCCCTTACATGCCTGCACTTTTCGGCTTGCTGCTGCTGCAATCCACGCGTTTTAGATCTGCATAACTCCACCTCTTTAAACACAGCACCTTCACCCCCTGCTGTTCCCACCCGCCTCAACACCGTTGGAAGGGAGGAGAACCAATTAAGGCGGGGGGTGGGGTGGAACGAGCAGCTGTCTACCCTTAGCAGGAGGGCTCCTGATTACATACCTCTCCTGCTGCTGCTGCTGCTGGCTGTCCAGCAGCAGACTGAAGGTGGCTGCTGCTGTGCACAGGTATATAAAGGCTCAGAGCCTATTATGACACGCGCAGCCAGCGTTCCATTGCCACATTCCATCTACTGCAGGCAGGATACCTGGCTGGCTGAATGTCGCTGAGAAGCTCACAGAGACCGCCATAAGCAACAGTTTAACAGAATGCCACAGACTAATCAACCAAACTTTTTGGGTTGGGTTCTCTTTTATAGTCTGCAGGCATTAAATGAAAGAAGTCAGTGTTCCAGCAGAAGGAGACAACGTTTCAGAAAAGGCATTGTAGCAAACCAAAAAAGAAATTTTAAGCGCAGCAGAGTAACCAGCGCACATACCTGTTAGCTCAGGTGAGTTTAAAAGGCTGCTGTTGATAACAAGGGCATTTGCTAAATAGATGGTGTGTGTGCAACAATATACTGAAAGGTCAATTATATTGTGCAGCTTATCTCACCACCTGTAGTTATTTAGGTGAAAGCTCCAAAATGCTTGCCTAATATGTCTGTTTATCCAAAAGGAAGTAAAAAGGGAGAGCTAGAAAGATAGCATTGCATCACATTACATGGCAATGCAATGCACAGTTGCTGAAGTTGAACCAAAATGAGCTTGTAATCTGGCTTCTGCAACTTTGAACATGAAAAATCCAATGAGGAGAAGAAAAGCAAAGCCAAAGAGTCCATCCCAAAATCCGACAAACAAGCAAAATGAACAAAAAACATTGAATTCAATTCTTTCTGATTTTAGAAACTGCATTAAAGAAGGGGTGCACCGGTCCTGGAGATACTGCAATACCAGGTCAATGCGTGGAGTGGACAGAGCAAGCTCTTTTTCCATCTCCCTGTTCTAAAAATCCATTTAATATATGCTCCCCAGATAGGGGACGTATCAGATATTAAACTGATAAGAACAGATACTACACTTGATCTTAGCCAAAAGGCCGAGAAGCGATAACCAGAATTGTTTTCAAACTACGGAGCCACCCAAGGATCCTGAAAAGTCCATTTGTGGAGATGAGCTCCTGGACTCCCGTTAAGAAGACATGTTGTCAACCTCTAGATCCCTTACATGCCTGCACTTTTCGGCTTGCTGCTGCTGCAATCCACGCGTTTTAGATCTGCATAACTCCACCTCTTTAAACACAGCACCTTCACCCCCTGCTGTTCCCACCCGCCTCAACACCGTTGGAAGGGAGGAGAACCAATTAAGGCGGGGGGTGGGGTGGAACGAGCAGCTGTCTACCCTTAGCAGGAGGGCTCCTGATTACATACCTCTCCTGCTGCTGCTGCTGCTGGCTGTCCAGCAGCAGACTGAAGGTGGCTGCTGCTGTGCACAGGTATATAAAGGCTCAGAGCCTATTATGACACGCGCAGCCAGCGTTCCATTGCCACATTCCATCTACTGCAGGCAGGATACCTGGCTGGCTGAATGTCGCTGAGAAGCTCACAGAGACCGCCATAAGCAACAGTTTAACAGAATGCCACAGACTAATCAACCAAACTTTTTGGGTTGGGTTCTCTTTTATAGTCTGCAGGCATTAAATGAAAGAAGTCAGTGTTCCAGCAGAAGGAGACAACGTTTCAGAAAAGGCATTGTAGCAAACCAAAAAAGAAATTTTAAGCGCAGCAGAGTAACCAGCGCACATACCTGTTAGCTCAGGTGAGTTTAAAAGGCTGCTGTTGATAACAAGGGCATTTGCTAAATAGATGGTGTGTGTGCAACAATATACTGAAAGGTCAATTATATTGTGCAGCTTATCTCACCACCTGTAGTTATTTAGGTGAAAGCTCCAAAATGCTTGCCTAATATGTCTGTTTATCCAAAAGGAAGTAAAAAGGGAGAGCTAGAAAGATAGCATTGCATCACATTACATGGCAATGCAATGCACAGTTGCTGAAGTTGAACCAAAATGAGCTTGTAATCTGGCTTCTGCAACTTTGAACATGAAAAATCCAATGAGGAGAAGAAAAGCAAAGCCAAAGAGTCCATCCCAAAATCCGACAAACAAGCAAAATGAACAAAAAACATTGAATTCAATTCTTTCTGATTTTAGAAACTGCATTAAAGAAGGGGTGCACCGGTCCTGGAGATACTGCAATACCAGGTCAATGCGTGGAGTGGACAGAGCAAGCTCTTTTTCCATCTCCCTGTTCTAAAAATCCATTTAATATATGGTCCCCAGATAGGGGACGTATCAGATATTAAACTGATAAGAACAGATACTACACTTGATCTTAGCCAAAAGGCCGAGAAGCGATAACCAGAATTGGTTTCAAACTACGGAGCCACCCAAGGATCCTGAAAAGTCCATTTGTGGAGATGAGCTCCTGGACTCCCGTTAAGAAGACATGTTGTCAACCTCTAGATCCCTTACATGCCTGCACTTTTCGGCTTGCTGCTGCTGCGATCCACGCGTTTTAGATCTGCATAACTCCACCTCTTTAAACACAGCACCTTCACCCCCTGCTGTTCCCACCCGCCTCAACACCGTTGGAAGGGAGGAGAACCAATTAAGGCGGGGGGTGGGGTGGAACGAGCAGCTGTCTACCCTTAGCAGGAGGGCTCCTGATTACATACCTCTCCTGCTGCTGCTGCTGCTGGCTGTCCAGCAGCAGACTGAAGGTGGCTGCTGCTGTGCACAGGTATATAAAGGCTCAGAGCCTATTATGACACGCGCAGCCAGCGTTCCATTGCCACATTCCATCTACTGCAGGCAGGATACCTGGCTGGCTGAATGTCGCTGAGAAGCTCACAGAAACCACCATAAGCAACAGTTTAACAGAATGCCACAGACTAATCAACCAAACTTTTTGGGTTGGGTTCTCTTTTATAGTCTGCAGGCATTAAATGAAAGAAGTCAGTGTTCCAGTAGAAGGAGACAACGTTTCAGAAAAGGCATTGTAGCAAACCAAAAAAGAAATTTTAAGCGCAGCAGAGTAACCAGCGCACATACCTGTTAGCTCAGGTGAGTTTAAAAGGCTGCTGTTGATAACAAGGGCATTTGCTAAATAGATGGTGTGTGTGCAACAATATACTGAAAGGTCAATTATATTGTGCAGCTTATCTCACCACCTGTAGTTATTTAGGTGAAAGCTCCAAAATGCTTGCCTAATATGTCTGTTTATCCAAAAGGAAGTAAAAAGGGAGAGCTAGAAAGATAGCATTGCATCACATTACATGGCAATGCAATGCACAGTTGCTGAAGTTGAACCAAAATGAGCTTGTAATCTGGCTTCTGCAACTTTGAACATGAAAAATCCAATGAGGAGAAGAAAAGCAAAGCCAAAGAGTCCATCCCAAAATCCGACAAACAAGCAAAATGAACAAAAAACATTGAATTCAATTCTTTCTGATTTTAGAAACTGCATTAAAGGAGGGGTGCACCGGTCCTGGAGATACTGCAATACCAGGTCAATGCGTGGAGTGGACAGAGCAAGCTCTTTTTCCATCTCCCTGTTCTAAAAATCCATTTAATATATGGTCCCCAGATAGGGGACGTATCAGATATTAAACTGATAAGAACAGATACTACACTTGATCTTAGCCAAAAGGCCGAGAAGCGATAACCAGAATTGGTTTCAAACTACGGAGCCACCCAAGGATCCTGAAAAGTCCATTTGTGGAGATGAGCTCCTGGACTCCCGTTAAGAAGACATGTTGTCAACCTCTAGATCCCTTACATGCCTGCACTTTTCGGCTTGCTGCTGCTGCAATCCACGCGTTTTAGATCTGCATAACTCCACCTCTTTAAACACAGCACCTTCACCCCCTGCTGTTCCCACCCGCCTCAACACCGTTGGAAGGGAGGAGAACCAATTAAGGCGGGGGGTGGGGTGGAACGAGCAGCTGTCTACCCTTAGCAGGAGGGCTCCTGATTACATACCTCTCCTGCTGCTGCTGCTGCTGGCTGTCCAGCAGCAGACTGAAGGTGGCTGCTGCTGTGCACAGGTATATAAAGGCTCAGAGCCTATTATGACACGCGCAGCCAGCGTTCCATTGCCACATTCCATCTACTGCAGGCAGGATACCTGGCTGGCTGAATGTCGCTGAGAAGCTCACAGAGACCGCCATAAGCAACAGTTTAACAGAATGCCACAGACTAATCAACCAAACTTTTTGGGTTGGGTTCTCTTTTATAGTCTGCAGGCATTAAATGAAAGAAGTCAGTGTTCCAGCAGAAGGAGACAACGTTTCAGAAAAGGCATTGTAGCAAACCAAAAAAGAAATTTTAAGCGCAGCAGAGTAACCAGCGCACATACCTGTTAGCTCAGGTGAGTTTAAAAGGCTGCTGTTGATAACAAGGGCATTTGCTAAATAGATGGTGTGTGTGCAACAATATACTGAAAGGTCAATTATATTGTGCAGCTTATCTCACCACCTGTAGTTATTTAGGTGAAAGCTCCAAAATGCTAGCCTAATATGTCTGTTTATCCAAAAGGAAGTAAAAAGGGAGAGCTAGAAAGATAGCATTGCATCACATTACATGGCAATGCAATGCACAGTTGCTGAAGTTGAACCAAAATGAGCTTGTAATCTGGCTTCTGCAACTTTGAACATGAAAAATCCAATGAGGAGAAGAAAAGCAAAGCCAAAGAGTCCATCCCAAAATCCGACAAACAAGCAAAATGAACAAAAAACATTGAATTCAATTCTTTCTGATTTTAGAAACTGCATTAAAGAAGGGGTGCACCGGTCCTGGAGATACTGCAATACCAGGTCAATGCGTGGAGTGGACAGAGCAAGCTCTTTTTCCATCTCCCTGTTCTAAAAATCCATTTAATATATGGTCCCCAGATAGGGGACGTATCAGATATTAAACTGATAAGAACAGATACTACACTTGATCTTAGCCAAAAGGCCGAGAAGCGATAACCAGAATTGGTTTCAAACTACGGAGCCACCCAAGGATCCTGAAAAGTCCATTTGTGGAGATGAGCTCCTGGACTCCCGTTAAGAAGACATGTTGTCAACCTCTAGATCCCTTACATGCCTGCACTTTTCGGCTTGCTGCTGCTGCGATCCACGCGTTTTAGATCTGCATAACTCCACCTCTTTAAACACAGCACCTTCACCCCCTGCTGTTCCCACCCGCCTCAACACCGTTGGAAGGGAGGAGAACCAATTAAGGCGGGGGGTGGGGTGGAACGAGCAGCTGTCTACCCTTAGCAGGAGGGCTCCTGATTACATACCTCTCCTGCTGCTGCTGCTGCTGGCTGTCCAGCAGCAGACTGAAGGTGGCTGCTGCTGTGCACAGGTATATAAAGGCTCAGAGCCTATTATGACACGCGCAGCCAGCGTTCCATTGCCACATTCCATCTACTGCAGGCAGGATACCTGGCTGGCTGAATGTCGCTGAGAAGCTCACAGAGACCGCCATAAGCAACAGTTTAACAGAATGCCACAGACTAATCAACCAAACTTTTTGGGTTGGGTTCTCTTTTATAGTCTGCAGGCATTAAATGAAAGAAGTCAGTGTTCCAGTAGAAGGAGACAACGTTTCAGAAAAGGCATTGTAGCAAACCAAAAAAGAAATTTTAAGTGCAGCAGAGTAACCAGCGCACATACCTGTTAGCTCAGGTGAGTTTAAAAGGCTGCTGTTGATAACAAGGGCATTTGCTAAATAGATGGTGTGTGTGCAACAATATACTGAAAGGTCAATTATATTGTGCAGCTTATCTCACCACCTGTAGTTATTTAGGTGAAAGCTCCAAAATGCTTGCCTAATATGTCTGTTTATCCAAAAGGAAGTAAAAAGGGAGAGCTAGAAAGATAGCATTGCATCACATTACATGGCAATGCAATGCACAGTTGCTGAAGTTGAACCAAAATGAGCTTGTAATCTGGCTTCTGCAACTTTGAACATGAAAAATCCAATGAGGAGAAGAAAAGCAAAGCCAAAGAGTCCATCCCAAAATCCGACAAACAAGCAAAATGAACAAAAAACATTGAATTCAATTCTTTCTGATTTTAGAAACTGCATTAAAGAAGGGGTGCACCGGTCCTGGAGATACTGCAATACCAGGTCAATGCGTGGAGTGGACAGAGCAAGCTCTTTTTCCATCTCCCTGTTCTAAAAATCCATTTAATATATGGTCCCCAGATAGGGGACGTATCAGATATTAAACTGATAAGAACAGATACTACACTTGATCTTAGCCAAAAGGCCGAGAAGCGATAACCAGAATTGGTTTCAAACTAGGGAGCCACCCAAGGATCCTGAAAAGTCCATTTGTGGAGATGAGCTCCTGGACTCCCGTTAAGAAGACATGTTGTCAACCTCTAGATCCCTTACATGCCTGCACTTTTCGGCTTGCTGCTGCTGTGATCCACGCGTTTTAGATCTGCATAACTCCACCTCTTTAAACACAGCACCTTCACCCCCTGCTGTTCCCACCCACCTCAACACCGTTGGAAGGGAGGAGAACCAATTAAGGCGGGGGGTGGGGTGGAACGAGCAGCTGTCTACCCTTAGCAGGAGGGCTCCTGATTACATACCTCTCCTGCTGCTGCTGCTGCTGGCTGTCCAGCAGCAGACTGAAGGTGGCTGCTGCTGTGCACAGGTATATAAAGGCTCAGAGCCTATTATGACACGCGCAGCCAGCGTTCCATTGCCACATTCCATCTACTGCAGGCAGGATACCTGGCTGGCTGAATGTCGCTGAGAAGCTCACAGAGACCGCCATAAGCAACAGTTTAACAGAATGCCACAGACTAATCAACCAAACTTTTTGGGTTGGGTTCTCTTTTATAGTCTGCAGGCATTAAATGAAAGAAGTCAGTGTTCCAGCAGAAGGAGACAACGTTTCAGAAAAGGCATTGTAGCAAACCAAAAAAGAAATTTTAAGCGCAGCAGAGTAACCAGCGCACATACCTGTTAGCTCAGGTGAGTTTAAAAGGCTGCTGTTGATAACAAGGGCATTTGCTAAATAGATGGTGTGTGTGCAACAATATACTGAAAGGTCAATTATATTGTGCAGCTTATCTCACCACCTGTAGTTATTTAGGTGAAAGCTCCAAAATGCTTGCCTAATATGTCTGTTTATCCAAAAGGAAGTAAAAAGGGAGAGCTAGAAAGATAGCATTGCATCACATTACATGGCAATGCAATGCACAGTTGCTGAAGTTGAACCAAAATGAGCTTGTAATCTGGCTTCTGCAACTTTGAACATGAAAAATCCAATGAGGAGAAGAAAAGCAAAGCCAAAGAGTCCATCCCAAAATCCGACAAACAAGCAAAATGAACAAAAAACATTGAATTCAATTCTTTCTGATTTTAGAAACTGCATTAAAGAAGGGGTGCACCGGTCCTGGAGATACTGCAATACCAGGTCAATGCGTGGAGTGGACAGAGCAAGCTCTTTTTCCATCTCCCTGTTCTAAAAATCCATTTAATATATGGTCCCCAGATAGGGGACGTATCAGATATTAAACTGATAAGAACAGATACTACACTTGATCTTAGCCAAAAGGCCGAGAAGCGATAACCAGAATTGGTTTCAAACTACGGAGCCACCCAAGGATCCTGAAAAGTCCATTTGTGGAGATGAGCTCCTGGACTCCCGTTAAGAAGACATGTTGTCAACCTCTAGATCCCTTACATGCCTGCACTTTTCGGCTTGCTGCTGCTGCAATCCACGCGTTTTAGATCTGCATAACTCCACCTCTTTAAACACAGCACCTTCACCCCCTGCTGTTCCCACCCGCCTCAACACCGTTGGAAGGGAGGAGAACCAATTAAGGCGGGGGGTGGGGTGGAACGAGCAGCTGTCTACCCTTAGCAGGAGGGCTCCTGAATACATACCTCTCCTGCTGCTGCTGCTGCTGGCTGTCCAGCAGCAGACTGAAGGTGGCTGCTGCTGTGCACAGGTATATAAAGGCTCAGAGCCTATTATGACACGCGCAGCCAGCGTTCCATTGCCACATTCCATCTACTGCAGGCAGGATACCTGGCTGGCTGAATGTCGCTGAGAAGCTCACAGAGACCGCCATAAGCAACAGTTTAACAGAATGCCACAGACTAATCAACCAAACTTTTTGGGTTGGGTTCTCTTTTATAGTCTGCAGGCATTAAATGAAAGAAGTCAGTGTTCCAGCAGAAGGAGACAACGTTTCAGAAAAGGCATTGTAGCAAACCAAAAAAGAAATTTTAAGCGCAGCAGAGTAACCAGCGCACATACCTGTTAGCTCAGGTGAGTTTAAAAGGCTGCTGTTGATAACAAGGGCATTTGCTAAATAGATGGTGTGTGTGCAACAATATACTGAAAGGTCAATTATATTGTGCAGCTTATCTCACCACCTGTAGTTATTTAGGTGAAAGCTCCAAAATGCTTGCCTAATATGTCTGTTTATCCAAAAGGAAGTAAAAAGGGAGAGCTAGAAAGATAGCATTGCATCACATTACATGGCAATGCAATGCACAGTTGCTGAAGTTGAACCAAAATGAGCTTGTAATCTGGCTTCTGCAACTTTGAACATGAAAAATCCAATGAGGAGAAGAAAAGCAAAGCCAAAGAGTCCATCCCAAAATCCGACAAACAAGCAAAATGAACAAAAAACATTGAATTCAATTCTTTCTGATTTTAGAAACTGCATTAAAGGAGGGGTGCACCGGTCCTGGAGATACTGCAATACCAGGTCAATGCGTGGAGTGGACAGAGCAAGCTCTTTTTCCATCTCCCTGTTCTAAAAATCCATTTAATATATGGTCCCCAGATAGGGGACGTATCAGATATTAAACTGATAAGAACAGATACTACACTTGATCTTAGCCAAAAGGCCGAGAAGCGATAACCAGAATTGGTTTCAAACTACGGAGCCACCCAAGGATCCTGAAAAGTCCATTTGTGGAGATGAGCTCCTGGACTCCCGTTAAGAAGACATGTTGTCAACCTCTAGATCCCTTACATGCCTGCACTTTTCGGCTTGCTGCTGCTGCAATCCACGCGTTTTAGATCTGCATAACTCCACCTCTTTAAACACAGCACCTTCACCCCCTGCTGTTCCCACCCGCCTCAACACCGTTGGAAGGGAGGAGAACCAATTAAGGCGGGGGGTGGGGTGGAACGAGCAGCTGTCTACCCTTAGCAGGAGGGCTCCTGATTACATACCTCTCCTGCTGCTGCTGCTGCTGGCTGTCCAGCAGCAGACTGAAGGTGGCTGCTGCTGTGCACAGGTATATAAAGGCTCAGAGCCTATTATGACACGCGCAGCCAGCGTTCCATTGCCACATTCCATCTACTGCAGGCAGGATACCTGGCTGGCTGAATGTCGCTGAGAAGCTCACAGAGACCGCCATAAGCAACAGTTTAACAGAATGCCACAGACTAATCAACCAAACTTTTTGGGTTGGGTTCTCTTTTATAGTCTGCAGGCATTAAATGAAAGAAGTCAGTGTTCCAGCAGAAGGAGACAACGTTTCAGAAAAGGCATTGTAGCAAACCAAAAAAGAAATTTTAAGCGCAGCAGAGTAACCAGCGCACATACCTGTTAGCTCAGGTGAGTTTAAAAGGCTGCTGTTGATAACAAGGGCATTTGCTAAATAGATGGTGTGTGTGCAACAATATACTGAAAGGTCAATTATATTGTGCAGCTTATCTCACCACCTGTAGTTATTTAGGTGAAAGCTCCAAAATGCTTGCCTAATATGTCTGTTTATCCAAAAGGAAGTAAAAAGGGAGAGCTAGAAAGATAGCATTGCATCACATTACATGGCAATGCAATGCACAGTTGCTGAAGTTGAACCAAAATGAGCTTGTAATCTGGCTTCTGCAACTTTGAACATGAAAAATCCAATGAGGAGAAGAAAAGCAAAGCCAAAGAGTCCATCCCAAAATCCGACAAACAAGCAAAATGAACAAAAAACATTGAATTCAATTCTTTCTGATTTTAGAAACTGCATTAAAGAAGGGGTGCACCGGTCCTGGAGATACTGCAATACCAGGTCAATGCGTGGAGTGGACAGAGCAAGCTCTTTTTCCATCTCCCTGTTCTAAAAATCCATTTAATATATGGTCCCCAGATAGGGGACGTATCAGATATTAAACTGATAAGAACAGATACTACACTTGATCTTAGCCAAAAGGCCGAGAAGCGATAACCAGAATTGGTTTCAAACTAGGGAGCCACCCAAGGATCCTGAAAAGTCCATTTGTGGAGATGAGCTCCTGGACTCCCGTTAAGAAGACATGTTGTCAACCTCTAGATCCCTTACATGCCTGCACTTTTCGGCTTGCTGCTGCTGCAATCCACGCGTTTTAGATCTGCATAACTCCACCTCTTTAAACACAGCACCTTCACCCCCTGCTGTTCCCACCCGCCTCAACACCGTTGGAAGGGAGGAGAACCAATTAAGGCGGGGGGTGGGGTGGAACGAGCAGCTGTCTACCCTTAGCAGGAGGGCTCCTGATTACATACCTCTCCTGCTGCTGCTGCTGCTGGCTGTCCAGCAGCAGACTGAAGGTGGCTGCTGCTGTGCACAGGTATATAAAGGCTCAGAGCCTATTATGACACGCGCAGCCAGCGTTCCATTGCCACTTTCCATCTACTGCAGGCAGGATACCTGGCTGGCTAAATGTCGCTGAGAAGCTCACAGAGACCGCCATAAGCAACAGTTTAACAGAATGCCACAGACTAATCAACCAAACATTTTGGATTGGGTTCTCTTTTATAGTCTGCAGGCATTAAATGAAAGAAGTCAGTGTTCCAGCAGAAGGAGACAACGTTTCAGAAAAGGCATTGTAGCAAACCAAAAAAGAAATTTTAAGCGCAGCAGAGTAACCAGCGCACATACCTGTTAGCTCAGGTGAGTTTAAAAGGCTGCTGTTGATAACAAGGGCATTTGCTAAATAGATGGTGTGTGTGCAACAATATACTGAAAGGTCAATTATATTGTGCAGCTTATCTCACCACCTGTAGTTATTTAGGTGAAAGCTCCAAAATGCTTGCCTAATATGTCTGTTTATCCAAAAGGAAGTAAAAAGGGAGAGCTAGAAAGATAGCATTGCATCACATTACATGGCAATGCAATGCACAGTTGCTGAAGTTGAACCAAAATGAGCTTGTAATCTGGCTTCTGCAACTTTGAACATGAAAAATCCAATGAGGAGAAGAAAAGCAAAGCCAAAGAGTCCATCCCAAAATCTGACAAACAAGCAAAATGAACAAAAAACATTGAATTCAATTCTTTCTGATTTTAGAAACTGCATTAAAGAAGGGGTGCACCGGTCCTGGAGATACTGCAATACCAGGTCAATGCGTGGAGTGGACAGAGCAAGCTCTTTTTCCATCTCCCTGTTCTAAAAATCCATTTAATATATGGTCCCCAGATAGGGGACGTATCAGATATTAAACTGATAAGAACAGATTTTTTTTTTTTTTTTTTTTTTTTTTCCAAACACTCAGAAATTAAGTTTTATAATCTTAAATCATATATCACTAAACTCAAGATTTTAGTTCCATCATCGTGTTTAGATATTATATTTATATTTTTCCATTTGAATTAATATATATAAAGTTAAACATAACAATTCCTTTACAGTTTCAACAGTTTCCAAACAAATCACAACTGACATTACTTCACCCGGTTTCCCAAACTAAATATCCCCTTTTTCCCTTTTACTTTCCTCCCAACAAAACCCCTTAACTTCTTTTCTTCCTCCTCATGCTCTAACCGCATTATGCAAATATTCTTCTCCTGTTGTCCACACCAAAAAACGTCTCTTTCCGTTCCAAATACCAACTTTGTTCCTGTATAATTTCTGAAACTTTACCATCTTACATTTAGATTCCAAAAAAAACATTATCTCCTCTATTTCCACAAACGGATTGTCCATGTAAATTATCACACTCTTCGGTTTCCCCATGAATGATGCACTTACTCCAATTTTCCCAGAATCCTCTTCACTCCAGCATTTGAAAAAATGAATGCACTTTTCCTCAGAAACTAGAGTCACATCACAAACTTTACCTTGCTTTATTTCTTGCATACAGTAGATATCCTTCTCCAAAACTTCATGTTTCCTCAAAATTTCCAGAATCCATTTTTCTTCCAAAAAAGTTTCTTCCGTCTCCCGTTTCACAAAAAAACGTAAGCATCTCTTCTTTTTCCAAAACTCCATCTCAACAATCCGTTTTCCTTCCGTTTTTCCTTTTAATCCTCCAAATGTTGCCACCACAGCTATGTGTGGCGACAGTTGCCCCCCACAGCTATGTGTGGTGACAAGGTGATCGCCTCTCGATGCCCAGGGACTAATCCGACTCCCTAATAGCAGCAGGGGGGTTTAGCTCCACCGATGAGTGTAGCGATCCCCCCAGGCCAAGGAGCCGGGTACCCCAAGCACCTCCCAGTCAAGACCAAGGCAGCAACCGCTAGATCACTGCACTTGATCTTAGCCAAAAGGCCGAGAAGCGATAACCAGAATTGGTTTCAAACTACGGAGCCACCCAAGGATCCTGAAAAGTCCATTTGTGGAGATGAGCTCCTGGACTCCCGTTAAGAAGACATGTTGTCAACCTCTAGATCCCTTACATGCCTGCACTTTTCGGCTTGCTGCTGCTGCAATCCACGCGTTTTAGATCTGCATAACTCCACCTCTTTAAACACAGCACCTTCACCCCCTGCTGTTCCCACCCGCCTCAACACCGTTGGAAGGGAGGAGAACCAATTAAGGCGGGGGGTGGGGTGGAACGAGCAGCTGTCTACCCTTAGCAGGAGGGCTCCTGATTACATACCTCTCCTGCTGCTGCTGCTGGCTGTCCAGCAGCAGACTGAAGGTGGCTGCTGCTGTGCACAGGTATATAAAGGCTCAGAGCCTATTATGACACGCGCAGCCAGCGTTCCATTGCCACATTCCATCTACTGCAGGCAGGATACCTGGCTGGCTGAATGTCGCTGAGAAGCTCACAGAGACCGCCATAAGCAACAGTTTAACAGAATGCCACAGACTAATCAACCAAACTTTTTGGGTTGGGTTCTCTTTTATAGTCTGCAGGCATTAAATGAAAGAAGTCAGTGTTCCAGCAGAAGGAGACAACGTTTCAGAAAAGGCATTGTAGCAAACCAAAAAAGAAATTTTAAGCGCAGCAGAGTAACCAGCGCACATACCTGTTAGCTCAGGTGAGTTTAAAAGGCTGCTGTTGATAACAAGGGCATTTGCTAAATAGATGGTGTGTGTGCAACAATATACTGAAAGGTCAATTATATTGTGCAGCTTATCTCACCACCTGTAGTTATTTAGGTGAAAGCTCCAAAATGCTTGCCTAATATGTCTGTTTATCCAAAAGGAAGTAAAAAGGGAGAGCTAGAAAGATAGCATTGCATCACATTACATGGCAATGCAATGCACAGTTGCTGAAGTTGAACCAAAATGAGCTTGTAATCTGGCTTCTGCAACTTTGAACATGAAAAATCCAATGAGGAGAAGAAAAGCAAAGCCAAAGAGTCCATCCCAAAATCCGACAAACAAGCAAAATGAACAAAAAACATTGAATTCAATTCTTTCTGATTTTAGAAACTGCATTAAAGAAGGGGTGCACCGGTCCTGGAGATACTGCAATACCAGGTCAATGCGTGGAGTGGACAGAGCAAGCTCTTTTTCCATCTCCCTGTTCTAAAAATCCATTTAATATATGGTCCCCAGATAGGGGACATATCAGATATTAAACTGATAAGAACAGATACTACACTTGATTGTGATGAACCTGTAGCCGCCATCTTGGTAATGATAAATCATATCCAGGGATGGCCACACTTCAGCAGCCCCCACCCTTGGGACCTTCTGTTAAAACGTCAACTAGATAGTTTCCCCCCATCCAGGCTCCTGTAAGATAAGAAGCCTACTTAACACTTGAATGCTAGGAGCTTCAAAGACTTCGAGAGGAAACACAGCCAGCAGGGGGGGGTGCTTCGTCCATCTGTAACTGACCATTTGTCCCATAGGACTAGTTTCTTTGTCTGTCACAAGCATGGAGGCATAAGATATAGAAACATGAATAGTACACGCATGTTGCGTGGGATGGGCCAATAAAAAAATATCACGGCGTCCCGGAGCCATTGCGCACACAAGCCTCCGCGGTAGACGTTTGTACGTGCTCTGGAAGCCAAGATATAGCGCGGAGCCATTCCTGAGGACCGTATGGTATCATAATTGATATCAAAAGGTCGGTTACGGCGGCCCGAATCCATGGGAACCCCTGGGGGTATCATGAGACCATCCCAGAAGAAGTTATTGGGTTCCATAGAATTTGGGCTTCTGATCGAAGTTAGACCTGAGGGTGGAGACTGAGTCAGCTGACCTCACCAGCAGTGGGCGGGACGGGGCAGGTAAGATAGCAGGACAGACAAGAGACAAGTCAGTCTTGACCCAAGAGTGGTGTGCTGAACATCTGAGCACCAGCTGAGGCCACCAAGGGGAGGAGCAGTTTGACCATGCGGTGGTAGGCCTCAGCCTGTAACAAAGAACCGTGCCTGCGATCGCAGAATCCTCTCCCTGCGTCACAAGAAAATCAAGAAACCGGTAACTGATATGCTGTGGTGATTCTGTGTGTTGTATTCCATTGTTGTATAGTTTAGCCTGACCTTATACCTGTGTATATTTAGTTGTATATCGTGTATCTAGTGTATTATTATAATCAATTACCTCAAGTAATTGTGGGCCTGCCTTTTATTCTGCATAACGAACGCACGTCCGTGTGAGCTCGGCTCAAGCCAAAACGCTACCCAGGGTTGGTTCCTGACCCGATATAGGCCCATTCACGGACTGGGCGTATATCTAAAATAGGGACTGGTGGCAGCATACCAACTGGGGATTGGGGAAGGCTGGTAGTGACGGTCGGAGGTTCAGATATATATATTCCTGGCGCGGCCAAGGAAGATATATATACCGCCCTCACTACAGAGGGCCCCGATACCCAGTAGGTTACAGGACAGTCTCCCTGGCGACCGCTTATCCTAGGTGCAGTTCCTTGACTGACCTGAGGCTAAGAGGGCGCTAGCGAGTTGTGCTGTGTAGTGACGTTACGGTTTAGTGACGTTGAAGGGATAACACACTACCGTGTTCCCTGCGCTGGTTGCAGCTACCTGGCACTACTTTCTCTAGGTGCAGTACCTTGACTGACCTGAGAGGTAAGGGGGCGCCAGAGAGCTGCACCCACCGGCCGGCTTTCATCACATTGGTGGCAGAGCGGTGGGATTGCAGAATAATAGTGTTGTGGGACCCCTACTCCCAGGCACTAAAGACTGCCAGTGGTAACTTCCACTGCTGGAGTCTTAAGGTCAGCCCAACGTTAGACGGTCAGGCTAAAAGTATAACAAGGTGTGTGCAAACTCAGGGTTGCAGCGGTGTCGGTTACCAAGATGGCAGACGGCACCAGGAGCAAGACCCTGCAAGAGGCTAATGCTACGGTCCGTGTGGCAGGAGGGGAGGACATTGTTACTCATGGCGAGGAGGAGTCCAGCCCGGGCACCTCAGGGAGCCAGTCCCCAGTATACGGTCCCGCAGTGGGCTGCCCACCACCTACCCAGCCCAGCCTGTCCAGATCACAAGCCCTTTTACAAGCGGCTATGGCAAGTCTCCAGTCTCATGGCGATGCCGTCTACAAAACCCTCCTGGCAGCATCAGAGAAGGCAGCGGAGGAGGAGCGTGCGGAGCGGGCTGCGGAGCGGGCTGCGGAGCGGGCTGCGGAGCGTGAAGCTGCAGAGCGCCGGGAGGCTGCGGAGCGTGAAGCTGCAGAGCGCCGGGAGGCTGCGGAGCGTGAAGCTGCAGAGCGCCGGGAGGTTGCGGAGCGTGCAGAGCGAGCTGCGGAGCGCCAGCACCAACTGGACCTGGCCCAGCGGGGGCTTCCGCTAGAGCAACCAACCCATCAGGAGACCAAGTCGTCCAAAGTCCGAGCTGAGGACTTCCCTCTACTGGAGAAGGATGGGGACCTGGACTCCTTTCTGGTGGCATTTGAACGGACCTGTCTTCAGCACCATCTGGCCCGGGATCAGTGGGCCAGATACCTGACCCCCCGTTTGAGGGGTAAGTCCCTGGATGCCTTGGGGGACTTACCTGCCGGGGAGGTACAGAACTACGACTGCATCAAGCGGGCCCTGATCCGGCAGTACAACCTCACTCCCGAGTCGTACCGCCAGAAGTTCCGGAGCCTGCTGCGTGGCCCCAAGGACACCTGGACCGATCATATGCGGGCGCTGTTGAGAGCCGCAGAGCACTGGACCTCGGGTCTAGCGCTTACTACCCGCCAGGAGGTCCAGGAACTGTTCGTCACGGAGCAGTTCTTGTGGAACTGCCCAGAGGACCTCCGACAGTTCCTCCGTGACCGAAAACCAACAGGGGCTTCTGCTACAGCCGCCCTGGCAGACGAGTATGCCAATAACAGGGCGCCTGAGCTGAAGAAGTCTGCCAGCAGCACCTGGAGAGGGGGTAAGCCCAGTCATGCCCCTGTTTCCCCGGCCCCTAGAACACAAGGGGTGTATCCCCCTGTTGCCCTCTCCAGGCAAGGACCAGACGTAAGACGTTGTCATCTATGCAACAAACCAGGACACTTTAGGGCTGAGTGTCCCCAGCGCCAAAAGACCCCATCCCAGTCCCAGAGAGCGCCCAATGTTTTGTGTGTGGGAGGGGGTGGTGGTAGGTCCCTGGACAACATCCAACCCGTCACCATAGGCCGTTCTGCGGTCATGGGACTGCGGGACACGGGCGCTGAACGAACACTGGTACGGCCTGAGGTGGTGTCCCCCCAGGACTTGGTACCAGGAAAGACTCTTTCCGTCTCCGGGGTTGGAGGCGTGGAGCCGGCACTTCCCGTTGCCATGGTGTATTTGGACTGGGGTGCCGGAAGGGGGATGCGGGAGGTGGGAGTAACGCCAAATATTCCCGCAAATGTTTTATTAGGGACCGACTTGGGGCGTCTAGTATCGCAGTATGTACCCTCTGAACCCCCAAGTTCGGCCCCCCAAGAGTGTATTGATTTGTCTGCTGCTAATGCCAACCATGTTGTATGTAGTGTGTGTCCTGCTGAGGAGGAGGGAGTGAAACCTGAGGGTAACACCTGCACAGACACAACACAAACAGGGTTAGTGAAAGCAGGTGGGGAGTGTGGGGATGCCCGCAGAGGTGCTCAGCCGGCGTGCCGTGACCTCTTGTCCTCCGGTGAGGGAGGGGGCGGGCAGGATTCTGTAGAGGGAAGCTCAGGGATGGAGAGGGGGGCAGCTACCGGCAGTGTAGGGCTCCCAGGGGTATCCAGGCTGCTGAGTATAGGCCCACTGCAGGGGGAGGAACAGGCCATGGGAGGTGGGGGTGTCCCAAGAGAGGAGCCGCCAGGTAAGACCCCAGGGCAGGAGTTCCCCACATCCGAGATGTCCAAAGGCCTAGGAAGCCTGCCTGATCGGGCGGCTTGGTCAGAAACAGAGGGGAAGCAGGCACTACCCACGGTCACAGCGGTCATAGCCGCTGTCACCAGGAGTGGGAGCGTCGGAGCCCAAGGAGCCTTGCAGAGGTCCGACGGCTTCCCCACTTCTGACCAAGTGTCTGCCGGGTCAGACAGCGGCCAGGTGACATGCCCGGAGGGGCTGACGGAGGATGTGGCAGTTTCGTCGATTCTGGCCACATCAAGTCAGGAATTTCAGGCTGCGTTGGAAGCAGACGACAGCCTGAAAGCTCTCAAGGAACAGGCGGCACAGCCTCCCATGGAGTCAGACTGCGAGCGTGTGGTCTGGGACCAGGGACGGCTGTACCGGGTAACGGTCCAGCAGGGTTCACCGGAGGCGTGGCCCAGGGACCGACAGTTAGTGGTACCCTATCCGTTCAGGGCGGAATTGTTGCGGATCGCACACGAGATTCCGATGGCCGGACACCTAGGGATCGCTAAAACCAAGGCCAGGATAGCTCAGCATTTCTACTGGCCTGGGATGGGAGCCGCGGTGGGTGCCTACTGCCGTTCGTGTGACACCTGTCAGAGGGTGGGGAAGGCGGGGCCGCGCCCCAAAGCCCCACTGGTAACTCTGCCAATCATCGAAGAGCCTTTCTCGAGGGTCGCTGTGGATCTTATTGGACCTCTGTCCACTCCCAGCCACTCCGGGAAATGCTTCATACTCACGGTAGTGGACTATGCCACCCGGCACCCGGAAGCGGTAGCTTTGTCGTCCATTCGGGCCGACAAGGTGGCTACCGCCTTACTGGAGATCTTCTCCAGAGTGGGTTTCCCCCAAGAAATGCTCACCGACCGAGGGACCCAGTTCATGTCGCGGCTGATGGAGTCCCTCTGTAAGCAAATGCAGGTGCAACATCTGGTGGCCAGCCCGTATCACCCACAGACTAATGGCCTGTGTGAGCGGTTCAATGGCACCTTAAAGCAGATGCTTAAGATGTTGGTCGACTCCCACGGGAGAGACTGGGAGCGTTACCTCCCACACCTCCTATTTGCTTACCGGGAGGTTCCGCAGGCCTCAACGGGGTTCTCCCCCTTTGAGCTCCTGTACGGGCGACGGGTACGGGGCCCCCTGGCTCTGGTGAAGGAAGCATGGGAAGGGGATTTGGCCACCCCCGAGGTGTCGGTCATCGAGTATGTCGTGCGCCACCGGGACAGGATGATGGCCTTGGCAAAGCTGGTGCAGGACAATATGGCCCAGGCCGACCAGAAGCGGTGGTACGACCAGAATGCTTGTGAGAGGACCTACCAGGTGGGTCAAAAGGTGTGGGTACTGGTCCCCGTACCACAGAACAAGCTTCAGGCAGCCTGGGAAGGTCCCTACTTCGTGCACCAGAAACTCAATGCCGTCACCTATCTGGTCACCCTGGATCACGCCCGTGGAAGGAGGAAGGCCTTCCACGTGAACATGATGAAGGCTCATCATGAGCGGGAAGCGACTGCCCACCCAGTGTGCAACCTTCCCGAGGAAGGAGAGGTAGAAACCCTCCTGGATCTGCTCACCCAAGCCAAGGCGGGTGGGTCCATCGAGGATGTGGGGGTTGGCCACCAGCTCACGGAGGACCAACGGTCCCAGCTGGGGACCACCCTGCACCCCTTCCGGGGGCTGTTCAGCAGCCTGCCCGGAAGGACTGAGATGGCTGTCCACGACGTGGACACTGGCGATCACCCGCCGATCCGGCGTTCAGCATATCGGGTCTCTTTCGAGGTGCAGGGAAACATGCGCCAAGAGATAGACGAGATGCTGAAGCTGGGGGTGATCCAGGCATCCAGCAGCGCGTGGGCCTCGCCTGTAGTCCTTGTACCAAAGAAGGACCGAACTACACGGTTCTGCGTGGACTACCGGGGGCTCAACGCTGTAACGGCCACCGATGCGTTCCCCATACCACGCATCGATGACCTGCTCGATCGGATGGCCGGGGCTAAGTACCTGACCATCATGGATCTGAGCCGGGGGTACTGGCAGATTCCTCTGACCCCCGCGGCAAGGGAACGCTCTGCCTTTATCACCCCTTTTGGACTGTACGAGTCCACAGTGATGCCATTCGGCATGAAGAATGCCCCTGCCACTTTTCAGCGGATGGCCAATACGCTGCTTGAGGGACTTGAAGGGTACGCGGCTGCGTACTTGGACGATATTGCAGTCTTCAGTCCCACTTGGGAGGATCACCTAGAGCACCTGCGGCAGGTGCTCGGTCGGATCCACCGGGCAGGCTTGACCATCAAGCCGGAAAAGTGCCAGCTGGGCATGAGTGAGGTCCTCTACCTGGGTCACCGGGTAGGCGGGGGGGTTCTGAAGCCAGAACCGGGGAAAGTGGATGCCATCGCATCCTGGCCCACTCCTAGGACCAAAAAGCAGGTGATGTCCTTCTTGGGGACCGCCGGGTACTATAGGAGGTTCGTCCCACACTATAGCACCCTGGCCAAGCCCCTGACGGACCTCACCAAGAAGAAGCTGCCCGTCGCAGTCGACTGGACAGTCGCCTGCGAGACAGCTTTCGGGGCACTCAAGGCCGCCCTAAGTAGCTCCCCTGTACTGCAAGCTGCCGACTTCGACCGGCCGTTTGTGGTACAGACCGACGCCAGTGACTTTGGCCTCGGTGCTGTGCTAAGTCAGGTCAACACGACAGGCCAGGAACATCCTGTCTTGTACCTGAGCAGGAAGCTACTGCCCCGGGAGGTGGCTTACTCCACGGTGGAAAAAGAATGCCTGGCAATTGTATGGGCCCTGCAGCGTCTGCAGCCCTACTTGTACGGGAGCCATTTCACCGTGGAGACGGACCACAACCCCCTCAGCTGGTTACACACGGTCTCTGGGTCGAATGGCAGGTTGCTACGCTGGAGCCTCGCTCTCCAGCAGTACCACTTCTCCATTCGCCACAGAAGAGGCCGTGACCACGGTAACGCTGACGGGTTATCCCGGCAAGGGGAGGGTGCAGAAGGACGCACGGGGGAACACAGGAATGTGCTACCCCCTCGCGCCCTCGTATAGGGGGAGGTGTGATGAACCTGTAGCCGCCATCTTGGTAATGATAAATCATATCCAGGGATGGCCACACTTCAGCAGCCCCCACCCTTGGGACCTTCTGTTAAAACGTCAACTAGATAGTTTCCCCCCATCCAGGCTCCTGTAAGATAAGAAGCCTACTTAACACTTGAATGCTAGGAGCTTCAAAGACTTCGAGAGGAAACACAGCCAGCAGGGGGGGGTGCTTCGTCCATCTGTAACTGACCATTTGTCCCATAGGACTAGTTTCTTTGTCTGTCACAAGCATGGAGGCATAAGATAGAGAAACATGAATAGTACACGCATGTTGCGTGGGATGGGCCAATAAAAAAATATCACGGCGTCCCGGAGCCATTGCGCACACAAGCCTCCGCGGTAGACGTTTGTACGTGCTCTGGAAGCCAAGATATAGCGCGGAGCCATTCCTGAGGACCGTATGGTATCATAATTGATATCAAAAGGTCGGTTACGGCGGCCCGAATCCATGGGAACCCCTGGGGGTATCATGAGACCATCCCAGAAGAAGTTATTGGGTTCCATAGAATTTGGGCTTCTGATCGAAGTTAGACCTGAGGGTGGAGACTGAGTCAGCTGACCTCACCAGCAGTGGGCGGGACGGGGCAGGTAAGATAGCAGGACAGACAAGAGACAAGTCAGTCTTGACCCAAGAGTGGTGTGCTGAACATCTGAGCACCAGCTGAGGCCACCAAGGGGAGGAGCAGTTTGACCATGCGGTGGTAGGCCTCAGCCTGTAACAAAGAACCGTGCCTGCGATCGCAGAATCCTCTCCCTGCGTCACAAGAAAATCAAGAAACCGGTAACTGATATGCTGTGGTGATTCTGTGTGTTGTATTCCATTGTTGTATAGTTTAGCCTGACCTTATACCTGTGTATATTTAGTTGTATATCGTGTATCTAGTGTATTATTATAATCAATTACCTCAAGTAATTGTGGGCCTGCCTTTTATTCTGCATAACGAACGCACGTCCGTGTGAGCTCGGCTCAAGCCAAAACGCTACCCAGGGTTGGTTCCTGACCCGATATAGGCCCATTCACGGACTGGGCGTATATCTAAAATAGGGACTGGTGGCAGCATACCAACTGGGGATTGGGGAAGGCTGGTAGTGACGGTCGGAGGTTCAGATATATATATTCCTGGCGCGGCCAAGGAAGATATATATACCGCCCTCACTACAGAGGGCCCCGATACCCAGTAGGTTACAGGACAGTCTCCCTGGCGACCGCTTATCCTAGGTGCAGTTCCTTGACTGACCTGAGGCTAAGAGGGCGCTAGCGAGTTGTGCTGTGTAGTGACGTTACGGTTTAGTGACGTTGAAGGGATAACACACTACCGTGTTCCCTGCGCTGGTTGCAGCTACCTGGCACTACTTTCTCTAGGTGCAGTACCTTGACTGACCTGAGAGGTAAGGGGGCGCCAGAGAGCTGCACCCACCGGCCGGCTTTCATAACATTGATCTTAGCCAAAAGGCCGAGAAGCGATAACCAGAATTGGTTTCAAACTAGGGAGCCACCCAAGGATCCTGAAAAGTCCATTTGTGGAGATGAGCTCCTGGACTCCCGTTAAGAAGACATGTTGTCAACCTCTAGATCCCTTACATGCCTGCACTTTTCGGCTTGCTGCTGCTGCAATCCACGCGTTTTAGATCTGCATAACTCCACCTCTTTAAACACAGCACCTTCACCCCCTGCTGTTCCCACCCGCCTCAACACCGTTGGAAGGGAGGAGAACCAATTAAGGCGGGGGGTGGGGTGGAACGAGCAGCTGTCTACCCTTAGCAGGAGGGCTCCTGATTACATACCTCTCCTGCTGCTGCTGCTGCTGGCTGTCCAGCAGCAGACTGAAGGTGGCTGCTGCTGTGCACAGGTATATAAAGGCTCAGAGCCTATTATGACACGCGCAGCCAGCGTTCCATTGCCACATTCCATCTACTGCAGGCAGGATACTTGGCTGGCTGAATGTCGCTGAGAAGCTCACAGAGACCGCCATAAGCAACAGTTTAACAGAATGCCACAGACTAATCAACCAAACATTTTGGATTGGGTTCTCTTTTATAGTCTGCAGGCATTAAATGAAAGAAGTCAGTGTTCCAGCAGAAGGAGACAACGTTTCAGAAAAGGCATTGTAGCAAACCAAAAAAGAAATTTTAAGCGCAGCAGAGTAACCAGCGCACATACCTGTTAGCTCAGGTGAGTTTAAAAGGCTGCTGTTGATAACAAGGGCATTTGCTAAATAGATGGTGTGTGTGCAACAATATACTGAAAGGTCAATTATATTGTGCAGCTTATCTCACCACCTGTAGTTATTTAGGTGAAAGCTCCAAAATGCTTGCCTAATATGTCTGTTTATCCAAAAGGAAGTAAAAAGGGAGAGCTAGAAAGATAGCATTGCATCACATTACATGGCAATGCAATGCACAGTTGCTGAAGTTGAACCAAAATGAGCTTGTAATCTGGCTTCTGCAACTTTGAACATGAAAAATCCAATGAGGAGAAGAAAAGCAAAGCCAAAGAGTCCATCCCAAAATCTGACAAACAAGCAAAATGAACAAAAAACATTGAATTCAATTCTTTCTGATTTTAGAAACTGCATTAAAGAAGGGGTGCACCGGTCCTGGAGATACTGCAATACCAGGTCAATGCGTGGAGTGGACAGAGCAAGCTCTTTTTCCATCTCCCTGTTCTAAAAATCCATTTAATATATGGTCCCCAGATAGGGGACGTATCAGATATTAAACTGATAAGAACAGATTTTTTTTTTTTTTTTTTTTTTTTTTTCCAAACACTCAGAAATTAAGTTTTATAATCTTAAATCATATATCACTAAACTCAAGATTTTAGTTCCATCATCGTGTTTAGATATTATATTTATATTTTTCCATTTGAATTAATATATATAAAGTTAAACATAACAATTCCTTTACAGTTTCAACAGTTTCCAAACAAATCACAACTGACATTACTTCACCCGGTTTCCCAAACTAAATATCCCCTTTTTCCCTTTTACTTTCCTCCCAACAAAACCCCTTAACTTCTTTTCTTCCTCCTCATGCTCTAACCGCATTATGCAAATTTTCTTCTCCTGTTGTCCACACCAAAAAACGTCTCTTTCCGTTCCAAATACCAACTTTGTTCCTGTATAATTTCTGAAACTTTACCATCTTACATTTAGATTCCAAAAAAAACATTATCTCCTCTATTTCCACAAACGGATTGTCCATGTAAATTATCACACTCTTCGGTTTCCCCATGAATGATGCACTTACTCCAATTTTCCCAGAATCCTCTTCACTCCAGCATTTGAAAAAATGAATGCACTTTTCCTCAGAAACTAGAGTCACATCACAAACTTTACCTTGCTTTATTTCTTGCATACAGTAGATATCCTTCTCCAAAACTTCATGTTTCCTCAAAATTTCCAGAATCCATTTTTCTTCCAAAAAAGTTTCTTCCGTCTCCCGTTTCACAAAAAAACGTAAGCATCTCTTCTTTTTCCAAAACTCCATCTCAACAATCCGTTTTCCTTCCGTTTTTCCTTTTAATCCTCCAAATGTTGCCACCACAGCTATGTGTGGCGACAGTTGCCCCCCACAGCTATGTGTGGTGACAAGGTGATCGCCTCTCGTTGCCCAGGGACTAATCGGACTCCCTAATAGCAGCAGGGGGGTTTAGCTCCACCGATGAGTGTAGCGATCCCCCCAGGCCAAGGAGCCGGGTACCCCAAGCACCTCCCAGTCAAGACCAAGGCAGCAACCGCTAGATCACTGCACTTGATCTTAGCCAAAAGGCCGAGAAGCGATAACCAGAATTGGTTTCAAACTACGGAGCCACCCAAGGATCCTGAAAAGTCCATTTGTGGAGATGAGCTCCTGGACTCCCGTTAAGAAGACATGTTGTCAACCTCTAGATCCCTTACATGCCTGCACTTTTCGGCTTGCTGCTGCTGCAATCCACGCGTTTTAGATCTGCATAACTCCACCTCTTTAAACACAGCACCTTCACCCCCTGCTGTTCCCACCCGCCTCAACACCGTTGGAAGGGAGGAGAACCAATTAAGGCGGGGGGTGGGGTGGAACGAGCAGCTGTCTACCCTTAGCAGGAGGGCTCCTGATTACATACCTCTCCTGCTGCTGCTGCTGCTGGCTGTCCAGCAGCAGACTGAAGGTGGCTGCTGCTGTGCACAGGTATATAAAGGCTCAGAGCCTATTATGACACGCGCAGCCAGCGTTCCATTGCCACATTCCATCTACTGCAGGCAGGATACCTGGCTGGCTGAATGTCGCTGAGAAGCTCACAGAGACCGCCATAAGCAACAGTTTAACAGAATGCCACAGACTAATCAACCAAACTTTTTGGGTTGGGTTCTCTTTTATAGTCTGCAGGCATTAAATGAAAGAAGTCAGTGTTCCAGCAGAAGGAGACAACGTTTCAGAAAAGGCATTGTAGCAAACCAAAAAAGAAATTTTAAGCGCAGCAGAGTAACCAGCGCACATACCTGTTAGCTCAGGTGAGTTTAAAAGGCTGCTGTTGATAACAAGGGCATTTGCTAAATAGATGGTGTGTGTGCAACAATATACTGAAAGGTCAATTATATTGTGCAGCTTATCTCACCACCTGTAGTTATTTAGGTGAAAGCTCCAAAATGCTTGCCTAATATGTCTGTTTATCCAAAAGGAAGTAAAAAGGGAGAGCTAGAAAGATAGCATTGCATCACATTACATGGCAATGCAATGCACAGTTGCTGAAGTTGAACCAAAATGAGCTTGTAATCTGGCTTCTGCAACTTTGAACATGAAAAATCCAATGAGGAGAAGAAAAGCAAAGCCAAAGAGTCCATCCCAAAATCCGACAAACAAGCAAAATGAACAAAAAACATTGAATTCAATTCTTTCTGATTTTAGAAACTGCATTAAAGAAGGGGTGCACCGGTCCTGGAGATACTGCAATACCAGGTCAATGCGTGGAGTGGACAGAGCAAGCTCTTTTTCCATCTCCCTGTTCTAAAAATCCATTTAATATATGGTCCCCAGATAGGGGACGTATCAGATATTAAACTGATAAGAACAGATACTACACTTGATCTTAGCCAAAAGGCCGAGAAGCGATAACCAGAATTGGTTTCAAACTACGGAGCCACCCAAGGATCCTGAAAAGTCCATTTGTGGAGATGAGCTCCTGGACTCCCGTTAAGAAGACATGTTGTCAACCTCTAGATCCCTTACATGCCTGCACTTTTCGGCTTGCTGCTGCTGCAATCCACGCGTTTTAGATCTGCATAACTGCACCTCTTTAAACACAGCACCTTCACCCCCTGCTGTTCCCACCCGCCTCAACACCGTTGGAAGGGAGGAGAACCAATTAAGGCGGGGGTGGGGTGGAACGAGCAGCTGTCTACCCTTAGCAGGAGGGCTCCTGATTACATACCTCTCCTGCTGCTGCTGCTGCTGGCTGTCCAGCAGCAGACTGAAGGTGGCTGCTGCTGTGCACAGGTATATAAAGGCTTAGAGCCTATTATGACACGCGCAGCCAGCGTTCCATTGCCACATTCCATCTACTGCCGGCAGGATACCTGGCTGGCTGAATGTCGCTGAGAAGCTCACAGAGACCGCCATAAGCAACAGTTTAACAGAATGCCACAGACTAATCAACCAAACTTTTTGGGTTGGGTTCTCTTTTATAGTCTGCAGGCATTAAATGAAAGAAGTCAGTGTTCCAGCAGAAGGAGACAACGTTTCAGAAAAGGCATTGTAGCAAACCAAAAAAGAAATTTTAAGTGCAGCAGAGTAACCAGCGCACATACCTGTTAGCTCAGGTGAGTTTAAAAGGCTGCTGTTGATAACAAGGGCATTTGCTAAATAGATGGTGTGTGTGCAACAATATACTGAAAGGTCAATTATATTGTGCAGCTTATCTCACCACCTGTAGTTATTTAGGTGAAAGCTCCAAAATGCTTGCCTAATATGTCTGTTTATCCAAAAGGAAGTAAAAAGGGAGAGCTAGAAAGATAGCATTGCATCACATTACATGGCAATGCAATGCACAGTTGCTGAAGTTGAACCAAAATGAGCTTGTAATCTGGCTTCTGCAACTTTGAACATGAAAAATCCAATGAGGAGAAGAAAAGCAAAGCCAAAGAGTCCATCCCAAAATCCGACAAACAAGCAAAATGAACAAAAAACATTGAATTCAATTCTTTCTGATTTTAGAAACTGCATTAAAGAAGGGGTGCACCGGTCCTGGAGATACTGCAATACCAGGTCAATGCGTGGAGTGGACAGAGCAAGCTCTTTTTCCATCTCCCTGTTCTAAAAATCCATTTAATATATGGTCCCCAGATAGGGGACGTATCAGATATTAAACTGATAAGAACAGATACTACACTTGATCTTAGCCAAAAGGCCGAGAAGCGATAACCAGAATTGGTTTCAAACTACGGAGCCACCCAAGGATCCTGAAAAGTCCATTTATGGAGATGAGCTCCTGGACTCCCGTTAAGAAGACATGTTGTCAACCTCTAGATCCCTTACATGCCTGCACTTTTCGGCTTGCTGCTGCTGCAATCCACGCGTTTTAGATCTGCATAACTCCACCTCTTTAAACACAGCACCTTCACCCCCTGCTGTTCCCACCCGCCTCAACACCGTTGGAAGGGAGGAGAACCAATTAAGGCGGGGGGTGGGGTGGAACGAGCAGCTGTCTACCCTTAGCAGGAGGGCTCCTGATTACATACCTCTCCTGCTGCTGCTGCTGCTGGCTGTCCAGCAGCAGACTGAAGGTGGCTGCTGCTGTGCACAGGTATATAAAGGCTCAGAGCCTATTATGACACGCGCAGCCAGCATTCCATTGCCACATTCCATCTACTGCAGGCAGGATACCTGGCTGGCTGAATGTCGCTGAGAAGCTCACAGAGACCGCCATAAGCAACAGTTTAACAGAATGCCACAGACTAATCAACCAAACTTTTTGGGTTGGGTTCTCTTTTATAGTCTGCAGGCATTAAATGAAAGAAGTCAGTGTTCCAGCAGAAGGAGACAACGTTTCAGAAAAGGCATTGTAGCAAACCAAAAAAGAAATTTTAAGCGCAGCAGAGTAACCAGCGCACATACCTGTTAGCTCAGGTGAGTTTAAAAGGCTGCTGTTGATAACAAGGGCATTTGCTAAATAGATGGTGTGTGTGCAACAATATACTGAAAGGTCAATTATATTGTGCAGCTTATCTCACCACCTGTAGTTATTTAGGTGAAAGCTCCAAAATGCTTGCCTAATATGTCTGTTTATCCAAAAGGAAGTAAAAAGGGAGAGCTAGAAAGATAGCATTGCATCACATTACATGGCAATGCAATGCACAGTTGCTGAAGTTGAACCAAAATGAGCTTGTAATCTGGCTTCTGCAACTTTGAACATGAAAAATCCAATGAGGAGAAGAAAAGCAAAGCCAAATAGTCCATCCCAAAATCCGACAAACAAGCAAAATGAACAAAAAACATTGAATTCAATTCTTTCTGATTTTAGAAACTGCATTAAAGAAGGGGTGCACCGGTCCTGGAGATACTGCAATACCAGGTCAATGCGTGGAGTGGACAGAGCAAGCTCTTTTTCCATCTCCCTGTTCTAAAAATCCATTTAATATATGGTCCCCAGATAGGGGACGTATCAGATATTAAACTGATAAGAACAGATTTTTTTTTTTTTTTTTTTCCACTCACATTACAAGTCCCATATTTACCATTTCATGCTTTGCAATGATTTCCAAATGGTATTAGGTTGTTATCCATCATTGTGGGTCATATATCCATTTTTACAATCTTATTTTATATATATACGTTTATATTATCACAATACAGTTATTCCATATTCTTTACATCACAACATTACAATCTTTACCATTACGATTTAAGGCAACATTCCTCTCTTCAGGCCATATGCTGCCAAGGCATTCAAAAGCCTTCCATCCAGAAACCGACCATCCCAAGCTTCTTCTACCTCTTTAGCCAACGACTGAGGTATTCTGTAAGTTGAAAAAAAACGATGCATATCGCTATAAATGTTATTCCACACTTTGCGCCTTAGACTAGCCTGACTCCCCCCTTCACAACTCTTTAGCATTTTCAACACTTCTTGTCTCTCCTCCATCTCCCTCATATTTTTTTCTGAAACATCCTTTGCTTTACTAGAGTCCTTCCCAGATGACAAAACTCCTTCAATTTCTTCTCTGGCTTCACATGCGACATCCTCTCTTTCTTCTTCACTAGTTTCTTCACCCTCCTCCTCCTCTTCCATATTACTTACAGCACCTTCCTTTTCATCCTGACTGGAGGACTCACTTTCCTCCTGATCTTCTGACTCCCTATCCACCTCCACTTCTTCTTCCAAGCTAGTATTTTCAATCTCAACGTCTGTGATATCACTCTCAGTATCTTCTTCCATATGATCACCTTCTTTTCTTATATCTCTTATTTGTTCCTCCTTCTTTTGAGATATGTTCTCTTCCGTTTCATCATGGGGGGCAGCTTCAGACTCTTCTTCTTTTCCATCTTCCTTGTCAACTGACTTCTCCTCCCTTTTATTGACAGGACAGCAATCATATAAATGACCACTGCCACCACATAGATTACATTTCTTACTTTTTTCACAATTCTCTGCCTTATGTCCCACTTCTTCACAATTGGCACACCACTGTAATGTACAGGAATCCTTTTCATGGCCATACTGTTTACAACGCCTACAAAACTTCGGCATACCTGTAAAGAACATATCTCCATTAACTGTCCCGATTTTGAATCTACTTGGTGGGAGTACCACAACACCATCCGAACTTTCCTTGAACTTGACCAGGAACCTCCACCTCGTGGTCCAAAAACCATATCGGTTAAACATTTTGCCAGCAGAACTCACTTTCTCACAGTACCGGGATAAAAAGGTCATGATCTCTTCTTCCAATATGAAAGGACTATACATCCTTATTACTATTAGCCTTTCCTTCCTAGGAAAATGCGACACAAAAAAAACACCTTCAAGTATCGAATCTTCCTTCACTAGATCCATTCTCTTCCAAAAGTCAGAAAAGATATCTTCTGAACAAAAAATAACATCATATATCCCTCTCTTCGGGAACTCCAACATAGACAAAACTTGTTCCATTTGAACTTCCAATAGTCCAAACAAAATCTTCTCTACCAAAAAAAACAAGCCAGACTTCTTCTTCTCTGGATCCAAAAAAATAAACCGCACTGCATTCTTCAATCTTGCAAAAACTGGGACCTCTTCACAGGTCAGCATATTTGGGCTTCTCCCGTCCATATCTTCACACCAAACGTGGCAAAAATCCTCCTCGCCTACTTAAAAAAAGCAGGCAGGCTGATCGCCCCTCGTTGCCCCGGGACTAATCCGGCTCCCCAAAAGCAGCAAGGGGGTGAAGCCGCACTGCTACATGCAGCGATCCCCCGAGGCCAAGGAGCCGGGTACCCAAGGCACCTCTCAGCCAAGACCAAGGCAGCAACCGGTAGATCACTGCACTTGATCTTAGCCAAAAGGCCGAGAAGCGATAACCAGAATTGGTTTCAAACTACGGAGCCACCCAAGGATCCTGAAAAGTCCATTTGTGGAGATGAGCTCCTGGACTCCCGTTAAGAAGACATGTTGTCAACCTCTAGATCCCTTACATGCCTGCACTTTTCGGCTTGCTGCTGCTGCAATCCACGCGTTTTAGATCTGCATAACTCCACCTCTTTAAACACAGCACCTTCACCCCCTGCTGTTCCCACCCGCCTCAACACCGTTGGAAGGGAGGAGAACCAATTAAGGCGGGGGGTGGGGTGGAACGAGCAGCTGTCTACCCTTAGCAGGAGGGCTCCTGATTACATACCTCTCCTGCTGCTGCTGCTGCTGGCTGTCCAGCAGCAGACTGAAGGTGGCTGCTGCTGTGCACAGGTATATAAAGGCTCAGAGCCTATTATGACACGCGCAGCCAGCGTTCCATTGCCACATTCCATCTACTGCAGGCATGATACCTGGCTGGCTGAATGTCGCTGAGAAGCTCACAGAGACCGCCATAAGCAACAGTTTAACAGAATGCCACAGACTAATCAACCAAACTTTTTGGGTTGGGTTCTCTTTTATAGTCTGCAGGCATTAAATGAAAGAAGTCAGTGTTCCAGCAGAAGGAGACAACGTTTCAGAAAAGGCATTGTAGCAAACCAAAAAAGAAATTTTAAGCGCAGCAGAGTAACCAGCGCACATACCTGTTAGCTCAGGTGAGTTTAAAAGGCTGCTGTTGATAACAAGGGCATTTGCTAAATAGATGGTGTGTGTGCAACAATATACTGAAAGGTCAATTATATTGTGCAGCTTATCTCACCACCTGTAGTTATTTAGGTGAAAGCTCCAAAATGCTTGCCTAATATGTCTGTTTATCCAAAAGGAAGTAAAAAGGGAGAGCTAGAAAGATAGCATTGCATCACATTACATGGCAATGCAATGCACAGTTGCTGAAGTTGAACCAAAATGAGCTTGTAATCTGGCTTCTGCAACTTTGAACATGAAAAATCCAATGAGGAGAAGAAAAGCAAAGCCAAAGAGTCCATCCCAAAATCCGACAAACAAGCAAAATGAACAAAAAACATTGAATTCAATTCTTTCTGATTTTAGAAACTGCATTAAAGAAGGGGTGCACCGGTCCTGGAGATACTGCAATACCAGGTCAATGCGTGGAGTGGACAGAGCAAGCTCTTTTTCCATCTCCCTGTTCTAAAAATCCATTTAATATATGGTCCCCAGATAGGGGACGTATCAGATATTAAACTGATAAGAACAGATACTACACTTGATCTTAGCCAAAAGGCCGAGAAGCGATAACCAGAATTGGTTTCAAACTACGGAGCCACCCAAGGATCCTGAAAAGTCCATTTGTGGAGATGAGCTCCTGGACTCCCGTTAAGAAGACATGTTGTCAACCTCTAGATCCCTTACATGCCTGCACTTTTCGGCTTGCTGCTGCTGCAATCCACGCGTTTTAGATCTGCATAACTCCACCTCTTTAAACACAGCACCTTCACCCCCTGCTGTTCCCACCCGCCTCAACACCGTTGGAAGGGAGGAGAACCAATTAAGGCGGGGGGTGGGGTGGAACGAGCAGCTGTCTACCCTTAGCAGGAGGGCTCCTGATTACATACCTCTCCTGCTGCTGCTGCTGCTGGCTGTCCAGCAGCAGACTGAAGGTGGCTGCTGCTGTGCACAGGTATATAAAGGCTCAGAGCCTATTATGACACGCGCAGCCAGCGTTCCATTGCCACATTCCATCTACTGCAGGCAGGATACCTGGCTGGCTGAATGTCGCTGAGAAGCTCACAGAGACCGCCATAAGCAACAGTTTAACAGAATGCCACAGACTAATCAACCAAACTTTTTGGGTTGGGTTCTCTTTTATAGTCTTCAGGCATTAAATGAAAGAAGTCAGTGTTCCAGCAGAGGGAGACAACGTTTCAGAAAAGGCATTGTAGCAAACCAAAAAAGAAATTTTAAGCGCAGCAGAGTAACCAGCGCACATACCTGTTAGCTCAGGTGAGTTTAAAAGGCTGCTGTTGATAACAAGGGCATTTGCTAAATAGATGGTGTGTGTGCAACAATATACTGAAAGGTCAATTATATTGTGCAGCTTATCTCACCACCTGTAGTTATTTAGGTGAAAGCTCCAAAATGCTTGCCTAATATGTCTGTTTATCCAAAAGGAAGTAAAAAGGGAGAGCTAGAAAGATAGCATTGCATCACATTACATGGCAATGCAATGCACAGTTGCTGAAGTTGAACCAAAATGAGCTTGTAATCTGGCTTCTGCAACTTTGAACATGAAAAATCCAATGAGGAGAAGAAAAGCAAAGCCAAAGAGTCCATCCCAAAATCCGACAAACAAGCAAAATGAACAAAAAACATTGAATTCAATTCTTTCTGATTTTAGAAACTGCATTAAAGGAGGGGTGCACCGGTCCTGGAGATACTGCAATACCAGGTCAATGCGTGGAGTGGACAGAGCAAGCTCTTTTTCCATCTCCCTGTTCTAAAAATCCATTTAATATATGGTCCCCAGATAGGGGACGTATCAGATATTAAACTGATAAGAACAGATACTACACTTGATCTTAGCCAAAAGGCCGAGAAGCGATAACCAGAATTGGTTTCAAACTACGGAGCCACCCAAGGATCCTGAAAAGTCCATTTATGGAGATGAGCTCCTGGACTCCCGTTAAGAAGACATGTTGTCAACCTCTAGATCCCTTACATGCCTGCACTTTTCGGCTTGCTGCTGCTGCAATCCACGCGTTTTAGATCTGCATAACTCCACCTCTTTAAACACAGCACCTTCACCCCCTGCTGTTCCCACCCGCCTCAACACCGTTGGAAGGGAGGAGAACCAATTAAGGCGGGGGGTGGGGTGGAACGAGCAGCTGTCTACCCTTAGCAGGAGGGCTCCTGATTACATACCTCTCCTGCTGCTGCTGCTGCTGGCTGTCCAGCAGCAGACTGAAGGTGGCTGCTGCTGTGCACAGGTATATAAAGGCTCAGAGCCTATTATGACACGCGCAGCCAGCGTTCCATTGCCACATTCCATCTACTGCAGGCAGGATACCTGGCTGGCTGAATGTCGCTGAGAAGCTCACAGAGACCGCCATAAGCAACAGTTTAACAGAATGCCACAGACTAATCAACCAAACTTTTTGGGTTGGGTTCTCTTTTATAGTCTGCAGGCATTAAATGAAAGAAGTCAGTGTTCCAGCAGAAGGAGACAACGTTTCAGAAAAGGCATTGTAGCAAACCAAAAAAGAAATTTTAAGCGCAGCAGAGTAACCAGCGCACATACCTGTTAGCTCAGGTGAGTTTAAAAGGCTGCTGTTGATAACAAGGGCATTTGCTAAATAGATGGTGTGTGTGCAACAATATACTGAAAGGTCAATTATATTGTGCAGCTTATCTCACCACCTGTAGTTATTTAGGTGAAAGCTCAAAAATGCTTGCCTAATATGTCTGTTTATCCAAAAGGAAGTAAAAAGGGAGAGCTAGAAAGATAGCATTGCATCACATTACATGGCAATGCAATGCACAGTTGCTGAAGTTGAACCAAAATGAGCTTGTAATCTGGCTTCTGCAACTTTGAACATGAAAAATCCAATGAGGAGAAGAAAAGCAAAGCCAAAGAGTCCATCCCAAAATCCGACAAACAAGCAAAATGAACAAAAAACATTGAATTCAATTCTTTCTGATTTTAGAAACTGCATTAAAGAAGGGGTGCACCGGTCCTGGAGATACTGCAATACCAGGTCAATGCGTGGAGTGGACAGAGCAAGCTCTTTTTCCATCTCCCTGTTCTAAAAATCCATTTAATATATGGTCCCCAGATAGGGGACGTATCAGATATTAAACTGATAAGAACAGATACTACACTTGATCTTAGCCAAAAGGCCGAGAAGCGATAACCAGAATTGGTTTCAAACTACGGAGCCACCCAAGGATCCTGAAAAGTCCATTTGTGGAGATGAGCTCCTGGACTCCCGTTAAGAAGACATGTTGTCAACCTCTAGATCCCTTACATGCCTGCACTTTTCGGCTTGCTGCTGCTGCAATCCACGCGTTTTAGATCTGCATAACTCCACCTCTTTAAACACAGCACCTTCACCCCCTGCTGTTCCCACCCGCCTCAACACCGTTGGAAGGGAGGAGAACCAATTAAGGCGGGGGGTGGGGTGGAACGAGCAGCTGTCTACCCTTAGCAGGAGGGCTCCTGATTACATACCTCTCCTGCTGCTGCTGCTGGCTGTCCAGCAGCAGACTGAAGGTGGCTGCTGCTGTGCACAGGTATATAAAGGCTCAGAGCCTATTATGACACGCGCAGCCAGCGTTCCATTGCCACATTCCATCTACTGCAGGCAGGATACCTGGCTGGCTGAATGTCACTGAGAAGCTCACAGAGACCGCCATAAGCAACAGTTTAACAGAATGCCACAGACTAATCAACCAAACTTTTTGGGTTGGGTTCTCTTTTATAGTCTGCAGGCATTAAATGAAAGAAGTCAGTGTTCCAGCAGAAGGAGACAACGTTTCAGAAAAGGCATTGTAGCAAACCAAAAAAGAAATTTTAAGCGCAGCAGAGTAACCAGCGCACATACCTGTTAGCTCAGGTGAGTTTAAAAGGCTGCTGTTGATAACAAGGGCATTTGCTAAATAGATGGTGTGTGTGCAACAATATACTGAAAGGTCAATTATATTGTGCAGCTTATCTCACCACCTGTAGTTATTTAGGTGAAAGCTCCAAAATGCTTGCCTAATATGTCTGTTTATCCAAAAGGAAGTAAAAAGGGAGAGCTAGAAAGATAGCATTGCATCACATTACATGGCAATGCAATGCACAGTTGCTGAAGTTGAACCAAAATGAGCTTGTAATCTGGCTTCTGCAACTTTGAACATGAAAAATCCAATGAGGAGAAGAAAAGCAAAGCCAAAGAGTCCATCCCAAAATCCGACAAACAAGCAAAATGAACAAAAAACATTGAATTCAATTCTTTCTGATTTTAGAAACTGCATTAAAGAAGGGGTGCACCGGTCCTGGAGATACTGCAATACCAGGTCAATGCGTGGAGTGGACAGAGCAAGCTCTTTTTCCATCTCCCTGTTCTAAAAATCCATTTAATATATGGTCCCCAGATAGGGGACGTATCAGACATTAAACTGATAAGAACAGATTTTTTTTTTTTTTTTTTCCACTCAGATTACAAGTCCCATATTTACCATTTCATGCTTTGCAATGATTTCCAAATGGTATTAGGTTGTTATCCATCATTGTGGGTCATATATCCATTTTTACAATCTTATTTTATATATATACGTTTATATTATCACAATACAGTTATTCCATATTCTTTACATCACAACATTACAATCTTTACCATTACGATTTAAGGCAACATTCCTCTCTTCAGGCCATATGCTGCCAAGGCATTCAAAAGCCTTCCATCCAGAAACCGACCATCCCAAGCTTCTTCTACCTCTTTAGCCAACGACTGAGGTATTCTGTAAGTTGAAAAAAAACGATGCATATCGCTATAAATGTTATTCCACACTTTGCGCCTTAGACTAGCCTGACTCCCCCCTTCACAACTCTTTAGCATTTTCAACACTTCTTGTCTCTCCTCCATCTCCCTCATATTTTTTTCTGAAACATCCTTTGCTTTACTAGAGTCCTTCCCAGATGACAAAACTCCTTCAATTTCTTCTCTGGCTTCACATGCGACATCCTCTCTTTCTTCTTCACTAGTTTCTTCACCCTCCTCCTCCTCTTCCATATTACTTACAGCACCTTCCTTTTCATCCTGACTGGAGGACTCACTTTCCTCCTGATCTTCTGACTCCCTATCCACCTCCACTTCTTCTTCCAAGCTAGTATTTTCAATCTCAACGTCTGTGATATCACTCTCAGTATCTTCTTCCATATGATCACCTTCTTTTCTTATATCTCTTATTTGTTCCTCCTTCTTTTGAGATATGTTCTCTTCCGTTTCATCATGGGGGGCAGCTTCAGACTCTTCTTCTTTTCCATCTTCCTTGTCAACTGACTTCTCCTCCCTTTTATTGACAGGACAGCAATCATATAAATGACCACTGCCACCACATAGATTACATTTCTTACTTTTTTCACAATTCTCTGCCTTATGTCCCACTTCTTCACACTTGGCACACCACTGTAATGTACAGGAATCCTTTTCATGGCCATACTGTTTACAACGCCTACAAAACTTCGGCATACCTGTAAAGAACATATCTCCATTAACTGTCCCGATTTTGAATCTACTTGGTGGGAGTACCACAACACCATCCGAACTTTCCTTGAACTTGACCAGGAACCTCCACCTCGTGGTCCAAAAACCATATCGGTTAAACATTTTGCCAGCAGAACTCACTTTCTCACAGTACCGGGATAAAAAGGTCATGATCTCTTCTTCCAATATGAAAGGACTATACATCCTTATTACTATTAGCCTTTCCTTCCTAGGAAAATGCGACACAAAAAAAACACCTTCAAGTATCGAATCTTCCTTCACTAGATCCATTCTCTTCCAAAAGTCAGAAAAGATATCTTCTGAACAAAAAATAACATCATATATCCCTCTCTTCGGGAACTCCAACATAGACAAAACTTGTTTCATTTGAACTTCCAATAGTCCAAACAAAATCTTCTCTACCAAAAAAAACAAGCCAGACTTCTTCTTCTCTGGATCCAAAAAAATAAACCGCACTGCATTCTTCAATCTTGCAAAAACTGGGAACTCTTCACAGGTCAGCATATTTGGGCTTCTCCCGTCCATATCTTCACACCAAACGTGGCAAAAATCCTCCTCGCCTACTTAAAAAAAGCAGGCAGGCTGATCGCCCCTCGTTGCCCCGGGACTAATCCGGCTCCCCAAAAGCAGCAAGGGGGTGAAGCCGCACTGCTACATGCAGCGATCCCCCGAGGCCAAGGAGCCGGGTACCCAAGGCACCTCTCAGCCAAGACCAAGGCAGCAACCGGTAGATCACTGCACTTGATCTTAGCCAAAAGGCCGAGAAGCGATAACCAGAATTGGTTTCAAACTACGGAGCCACCCAAGGATCCTGAAAAGTCCATTTGTGGAGATGAGCTCCTGGACTCCCGTTAAGAAGACATGTTGTCAACCTCTAGATCCCTTACATGCCTGCACTTTTCGGCTTGCTGCTGCTGCAATCCACGCGTTTTAGATCTGCATAACTCCACCTCTTTAAACACAGCACCTTCACCCCCTGCTGTTCCCACCCGCCTCAACACCGTTGGAAGGGAGGAGAACCAATTAAGGCGGGGGGTGGGGTGGAACGAGCAGCTGTCTACCCTTAGCAGGAGGGCTCCTGATTACATACCTCTCCTGCTGCTGCTGCTGCTGGCTGTCCAGCAGCAGACTGAAGGTGGCTGCTGCTGTGCACAGGTATATAAAGGCTCAGAGCCTATTATGACACGCGCAGCCAGCGTTCCATTGCCACATTCCATCTACTGCAGGCAGGATACCTGGCTGGCTGAATGTCGCTGAGAAGCTCACAGAGACCGCCATAAGCAACAGTTTAACAGAATGCCACAGACTAATCAACCAAACTTTTTGGGTTGGGTTCTCTTTTATAGTCTGCAGGCATTAAATGAAAGAAGTCTTTGTTCCAGCAGAAGGAGACAACGTTTCAGAAAAGGCATTGTAGCAAACCAAAAAAGAAATTTTAAGCGCAGCAGAGTAACCAGCGCACATACCTGCTAGCTCAGGTGAGTTTAAAAGGCTGCTGTTGATAACAAGGGCATTTGCTAAATAGATGGTGTGTGTGCAACAATATACTGAAAGGTCAATTATATTGTGCAGCTTATCTCACCACCTGTAGTTATTTAGGTGAAAGCTCCAAAATGCTTGCCTAATATGTCTGTTTATCCAAAAGGAAGTAAAAAGGGAGAGCTAGAAAGATAGCATTGCATCACATTACATGGCAATGCAATGCACAGTTGCTGAAGTTGAACCAAAATGAGCTTGTAATCTGGCTTCTGCAACTTTGAACATGAAAAATCCAATGAGGAGAAGAAAAGCAAAGCCAAAGAGTCCATCCCAAAATCCGACAAACAAGCAAAATGAACAAAAAACATTGAATTCAATTCTTTCTGATTTTAGAAACTGCATTAAAGAAGGGGTGCACCGGTCCTGGAGATACTGCAATACCAGGTCAATGCGTGGAGTGGACAGAGCAAGCTCTTTTTCCATCTCCCTGTTCTAAAAATCCATTTAATATATGGTCCCCAGATAGGGGACGTATCAGATATTAAACTGATAAGAACAGATACTACACTTGATCTTAGCCAAAAGGCCGAGAAGCGATAACCAGAATTGGTTTCAAACTACGGAGCCACCCAAGGATCCTGAAAAGTCCATTTGTGGAGATGAGCTCCTGGACTCCCGTTAAGAAGACATGTTGTCAACCTCTAGATCCCTTACATGCCTGCACTTTTCGGCTTGCTGCTGCTGCAATCCACGCGTTTTAGATCTGCATAACTCCACCTCTTTAAACACAGCACCTTCACCCCCTGCTGTTCCCACCCGCCTCAACACCGTTGGAAGGGAGGAGAACCAATTAAGGCGGGGGGTGGGGTGGAACGAGCAGCTGTCTACCCTTAGCAGGAGGGCTCCTGATTACATACCTCTCCTGCTGCTGCTGCTGCTGGCTGTCCAGCAGCAGACTGAAGGTGGCTGCTGCTGTGCACAGGTATATAAAGGCTCAGAGCCTATTATGACACGCGCAGCCAGCGTTCCATTGCCACATTCCATCTACTGCAGGCAGGATACCTGGCTGGCTGAATGTCGCTGAGAAGCTCACAGAGACCGCCATAAGCAACAGTTTAACAGAATGCCACAGACTAATCAACCAAACTTTTTGGGTTGGGTTCTCTTTTATAGTCTGCAGGCATTAAATGAAAGAAGTCAGTGTTCCAGCAGAAGGAGACAACGTTTCAGAAAAGGCATTGTAGCAAACCAAAAAAGAAATTTTAAGCGCAGCAGAGTAACCAGCGCACATACCTGTTAGCTCAGGTGAGTTTAAAAGGCTGCTGTTGATAACAAGGGCATTTGCTAAATAGATGGTGTGTGTGCAACAATATACTGAAAGGTCAATTATATTGTGCAGCTTATCTCACCACCTGTAGTTATTTAGGTGAAAGCTCCAAAATGCTTGCCTAATATGTCTGTTTATCCAAAAGGAAGTAAAAAGGGAGAGCTAGAAAGATAGCATTGCATCACATTACATGGCAATGCAATGCACAGTTGCTGAAGTTGAACCAAAATGAGCTTGTAATCTGGCTTCTGCAACTTTGAACATGAAAAATCCAATGAGGAGAAGAAAAGCGAAGCCAAAGAGTCCATCCCAAAATCCGACAAACAAGCAAAATGAACAAAAAACATTGAATTCAATTCTTTCTGATTTTAGAAACTGCATTAAAGAAGGGGTGCACCGGTCCTGGAGATACTGCAATACCAGGTCAATGCGTGGAGTGGACAGAGCAAGCTCTTTTTCCATCTCCCTGTTCTAAAAATCCATTTAATATATGGTCCCCAGATAGGGGACGTATCAGATATTAAACTGATAAGAACAGATTTTTTTTTTTTTTTCGAAAGCCCGAATTCGTGTACAAAACCCGAGTGCGCTTAAAAAAGTGACAAGTGCCACAAAAAAAGTGCACTAGGATGCTGGTCTTCTTGAAACCCTCTCCAAAAGGAGAAGGGTCCCCCAAACCATTCCCCGTCCCTCCGAGCCAGAAGGCCACAGCGAGGAACAGGGACAAATAGCCACCTCCAGCCGGAGCCAGAGGCGACCCAATCTTACCCCCAGCACCTGCCCGAGTTCTCACCCGAGCAAGGCACTGGGAGCCAAAGACTGTGCTCCCCTCCCGGAAGAGGGGAGCCAACAACGCTCTCCTCCCGAAAGAGGAGAGCCAGGGGGGTTCAGGGGGGAGCGGAACCTGATGGCCACACACTCCCCCCCTAGACCTGCCAAGAGAGGAACCTGTAAGGGAACCGCATCCCGACAAAATCCTAGTAGGACGTGACACACGTGAATAAGTGAACACACAGTGACAAAGAAATTAAATAAATAGTGAAGGTTTCACAGTATAATACTGCCCGGACCTTCGACCGGGAATTGAAAAATTCCCCATCCTAAGGCCAGAAGGCCCGGAATAAGGGTGTGTGCGAAGAAAGAAAATTTGAAGTGCTTGTGCAAATGTGCCATAAACTCAAGTGGGGTTCCCAATCCCAGTGAGTTAAGGCACCCCAGGGTCACCACTCCTGGGGCACTTCACACTTCGGGCTTTCGATCTTCCCCGGAAAATGGCGTCGATCCTGGGGGGCCATGCTTTCCACCAGATGACTATATTAGCCACCTGGCGTACTAACAAGCGCCTAAACCCCAGTGTGCATAATGTATCAATCTACTAGGGCGGCCAACATCCAAAACCGCCTTTTCGAAAGATACTACACTTGATCTTAGCCAAAAGGCCGAGAAGCGATAACCAGAATTGGTTTCAAACTACGGAGCCACCCAAGGATCCTGAAAAGTCCATTTGTGGAGATGAGCTCCTGGACTCCCGTTAAGAAGACATGTTGTCAACCTCTAGATCCCTTACATGCCTGCACTTTTCGGCTTGCTGCTGCTGCAATCCACGCGTTTTAGATCTGCATAACTCCACCTCTTTAAACACAGCACCTTCACCCCCTGCTGTTCCCACCCGCCTCAACACCGTTGGAAGGGAGGAGAACCAATTAAGGCGGGGGGTGGGGTGGAACGAGCAGCTGTCTACCCTTAGCAGGAGGGCTCCTGATTATATACCTCTCCTGCTGCTGCTGCTGCTGGCTGTCCAGCAGCAGACTGAAGGTGGCTGCTGCTGTGCACAGGTATATAAATGCTCAGAGCCTATTATGACACGCGCAGCCAGCGTTCCATTGCCACATTCCATCTACTGCAGGCAGGATACCTGGCTGGCTGAATGTCGCTGAGAAGCTCACAGAGACCGCCATAAGCAACAGTTTAACAGAATGCCACAGACTAATCAACCAAACTTTTTGGGTTGGGTTCTCTTTTATAGTCTGCAGGCATTAAATGAAAGAAGTCAGTGTTCCAGCAGAAGGAGACAACGTTTCAGAAAAGGCATTGTAGCAAACCAAAAAAGAAATTTTAAGCGCAGCAGAGTAACCAGCGCACATACCTGTTAGCTCAGGTGAGTTTAAAAGGCTGCTGTTGATAACAAGGGCATTTGCTAAATAGATGGTGTGTGTGCAACAATATACTGAAAGGTCAATTATATTGTGCAGCTTATCTCACCACCTGTAGTTATTTAGGTGAAAGCTCCAAAATGCTTGCCTAATATGTCTGTTTATCCAAAAGGAAGTAAAAAGGGAGAGCTAGAAAGATAGCATTGCATCACATTACATGGCAATGCAATGCACAGTTGCTGAAGTTGAACCAAAATGAGCTTGTAATCTGGCTTCTGCAACTTTGAACATGAAAAATCCAATGAGGAGAAGAAAAGCAAAGCCAAAGAGTCCATCCCAAAATCCGACAAACAAGCAAAATGAACAAAAAACATTGAATTCAATTCTTTCTGATTTTAGAAACTGCATTAAAGAAGGGGTGCACCGGTCCTGGAGATACTGCAATACCAGGTCAATGCGTGGAGTGGACAGAGCAAGCTCTTTTTCCATCTCCCTGTTCTAAAAATCCATTTAATATATGGTCCCCAGATAGGGGACGTATCAGATATTAAACTGATAAGAACAGATACTACACTTGATCTTAGCCAAAAGGCCGAGAAGCGATAACCAGAATTGGTTTCAAACTACGGAGCCACCCAAGGATCCTGAAAAGTCCATTTGTGGAGATGAGCTCCTGGACTCCCGTTAAGAAGACATGTTGTCAACCTCTAGATCCCTTACATGCCTGCACTTTTCGGCTTGCTGCTGCTGCAATCCACGCGTTTTAGATCTGCATAACTCCACCTCTTTAAACACAGCACCTTCACCCCCTGCTGTTCCCACCCGCCTCAACACCGTTGGAAGGGAGGAGAACCAATTAAGGCGGGGGGTGGGGTGGAACGAGCAGCTGTCTACCCTTAGCAGGAGGGCTCCTGATTACATACCTCTCCTGCTGCTGCTGCTGCTGGCTGTCCAGCAGCAGACTGAAGGTGGCTGCTGCTGTGCACAGGTATATAAAGGCTCAGAGCCTATTATGACACGCGCAGCCAGCGTTCCATTGCCACATTCCATCTACTGCAGGCAGGATACCTGGCTGGCTGAATGTCGCTGAGAAGCTCACAGAGACCGCCATAAGCAACAGTTTAACAGAATGCCACAGACTAATCAACCAAACTTTTTGGGTTGGGTTCTCTTTTATAGTCTGCAGGCATTAAATGAAAGAAGTCAGTGTTCCAGCAGAAGGAGACAACGTTTCAGAAAAGGCATTGTAGCAAACCAAAAAAGAAATTTTAAGCGCAGCAGAGTAACCAGCGCACATACCTGTTAGCTCAGGTGAGTTTAAAAGGCTGCTGTTGATAACAAGGGCATTTGCTAAATAGATGGTGTGTGTGCAACAATATACTGAAAGGTCAATTATATTGTGCAGCTTATCTCACCACCTGTAGTTATTTAGGTGAAAGCTCCAAAATGCTTGCCTAATATGTCTGTTTATCCAAAAGGAAGTAAAAAGGGAGAGCTAGAAAGATAGCATTGCATCACATTACATGGCAATGCAATGCACAGTTGCTGAAGTTGAACCAAAATGAGCTTGTAATCTGGCTTCTGCAACTTTGAACATGAAAAATCCAATGAGGAGAAGAAAAGCGAAGCCAAAGAGTCCATCCCAAAATCCGACAAACAAGCAAAATGAACAAAAAACATTGAATTCAATTCTTTCTGATTTTAGAAACTGCATTAAAGAAGGGGTGCACCGGTCCTGGAGATACTGCAATACCAGGTCAATGCATGGAGTGGACAGAGCAAGCTCTTTTTCCATCTCCCTGTTCTAAAAATCCATTTAATATATGGTCCCCAGATAGGGGACGTATCAGATATTAAACTGATAAGAACAGATTTTTTTCTTTTTCATTTTGTTCTTATATTTCAGTTGTTATTTCTCTTCTAATATTTCTCTTGCCTTATAATCTGTTCATGCTACAAGGTTCCACAGATGAAAGTTCCATAGACTCTTGGCTCTTTTTTTCCCAATTCTCTTCAGATCTAACAGGTAATAAATATATATTTCACTTAGTGCTAATTTTATGCATTCACTTTCACTTATAAAATCTCTTTTAAAAAGCAATATGTTTCGGACTTTCCATAGCGCATTCTTTATTCCATTTATCATTATCCAAATGACTCTTTCTTTTTCTTTTGATTGACATGTAAAATTTCCATATAAAACTACTTCGTGATTTAAAAACTTAAGACCAGTAACAAACTTTAAGAGACTTCCAACTTCTTTCCAGACATTTTGGGCATAAAAACAGTTCCAAAAGGTGTGTAAAACTGTTTCCTCTCTAACACAGCCTGTTCTAGGGCATCTTGCAGTATTGCACAATCCCCTTCTGTGTTGAAAAAATCTAACAGGAACACATTCTTGCACTATTGCCCATGCCAAGTCTTTATATTCATTTGTTAGATAAGGTGCATAAGTCATTCTCCAAATTCTTCCACTTTTAGTGTAAGTAAAGTTTGCCACTGCTGTCATCGTTTCTTTTCTCTTTGTCTCTAGAGCCAGTCTTCTTGAATTTGACAGCATCTCCACATCTACTTCAGGTAAGTTATAAAGTCTAATTGTTTTTTCTAGTAAGACATATTGTTTTGGCGGTGTAATTAGGACAGGAGAATTTTGGGGCAATGTTATCCACTTTCTTTTCCTAAAGATATCTCCAGCTGCATATCTTAAGTAGAAAGACCAATGAGTTCTTAGATTGGTCATTTTGAAGCAAAAACTAAAGAACTTTAGGTACAAAAAATTTTTGATATTTGGGATATTCTTTCCACCATATTTATGCTGCTTGTACATTGTCTCTCTTCGAACCTTCTCCATTTTTGATCCCCACAGAAAAAGAAAAATTTGTCTCTGGAGAAACTTTACTGTGTTCTCATTCGGGGGGTACACCATACTTAAAAACAACATTATCGGCAACAACAAAGACTTAATGATCAAGTTTTTACCTTCCATTGATAATTTTCTGAGTTTCCATAAACTTATCTTCTTTTGCATTTTCTCCTTCACCAACTGCCAACTTTCTTCTCCATCATTCTTTTTTGTAAACACAACACCTAAAATTTTGATCTTATCACTTCTTATTTTAAGTTGAGGAATCTGCGCATCTGACCAATCACCGAATCCAAGACATTCGCTCTTCTCCAAGTTCAGTTTGAAGGCAGATGCTAAACAGAAAAAATCAGTAGTTCTTACTGCTCTTCTCAGCGATTGTTCTGAGTCGCACAGGATCGTGATGTCATCCATGTACCCCAGTGACTTAGTACTTAGTCCATTTCCACCTGGTATGGGTACACCTTTCACCATCTTATCTTTCCTCAACATTGCCAGTAGAGGCTCGATTGCGCAGATAAAGAGCAGAGGCGAAAGTGGGCATCCTTGTTTGACGCCCGACTTTAGAAAAACTTCTGAAGATAAAAAACCATTAATTAAAATCCTGCTAAAACTTCCATCATATAAAAGTGCAATGTGCTTAATAAAAACATCCGGGAATTTCATTTTCTTTAACACAGAATACAGGTACTTATGAGAGACTCTGTCGTACGCTTTCTGGAAATCAAGGGACAGAAGAGCTAGCTTTTGCTTCCTCTCTTGCTGATACCAAATTGCGTCCCGTATAATATTCAAGTTTTCTGCAATTGTACGACCAGGCACACCACATACCTGATCAGGATGCACGACCTTCTCTATCACCTTCTTCATTCTGTTCACCATGATTTTTGCCATAATTTTATAATCTACGTTGAGTAACGTGATTGGTCTCCAGTTCTCTAGATTAGTCTTATCTCCTTTTTTAAAAAGCAGGGTGACCACACCACTTCTCCAAGATTCAGGCAATTTGTCACATAAAAAGACAGCTTTAAAAATCTCAAACAGGTCGTCTTTTAAAATCTCCCAAAAAGTAAGATAAAATTCAATTTGTAGTCCGTCAGTACCCGGTGTTTTTCCTCTAGAAAAGCTTTTGATTGCACTTAGCAGTTCTTCTTCACAGATATCTTCAATCAACAACTCTTGATCTTGCTTTTCAAGGTGATTCTGCAATGAATTAAGAGCATCAGGTAAAAAATCAGCGTCAATTTTCTTTTCGCTAAAAAGATTTTGATAAAAAGTTTGCGCTTTGTCCAACAGTCCATCTTTAGTTGTTTCACCATCAAGTTCTTTAATTAATTCTTTGCGTTCTAAAGATTTTTTGAAAAAGAACCTGGAACATGTTTCATTTTTTTCCATATGTTCTACCTTGGCGTTGAAAATTATTTCTTTGCCTTTCTGTTCAATTGCTTTTTTAATGTCTTCTTTGACTTGTAAAATAACATCCTCCATATCTATCCCTGCATTTCTGAGTTTGTAACCTGTTTGCAGTTTTGTATTCAGGTCTTTAAACCATTTCTGATTCTGTCTGGCCTTCCTTTTGCCAGCTAAGAGAAAAAAATGTCTAATTTGAGACTTCACATACTCCCACCATTCTAGAATTCTTTTGTAATAATGTTTTTTCCCCTGTAGTTTTTTATAAAATTTCAAAAATTCCTCTTTTATACTTTCATCTTCCAGCAGCAGAGTGTTCAACTTCCAGACACCTCGCCCTTTCTCTAGACTGGGCAATTCCAAGTGAGTAATTAACGTTTTGTGGTCAGAAAAGATGTTACCTGTTAGATCCACTTTATTCACTTTAAAACTCTGTGATGTCAGAACAAAGTCAATTCTTGATTTTAGAAGATTGTTCTCCCAAGTGTATCCTGGTTCAGAGGTATTCTTTACTCTCCAGACATCATTCAGGCAAGTATCGTCGATTAGATTTTTTAACTGCATCTCAGTTTTGTCTTTCCTTCTAGTACCTGATGTCCTATTTTCATCAGACCGGATACAATTGAAGTCACCGCCAACCACAGTTGGTGTAGGACCAGGTATAAAGAGTTTGATGATATCTAATAAACTGGATCTTTCCTCTTTAATCGGAGATGCATAAACATTAATCAGCTTGAACTCGGATCCACAGTAACTCACATTAACAACTAGTGCACGTCCAGGTTCAACTTCAGTGAACGAGGTAACCTTAAAGTCTTTGTTTTAAAACAGGACGCCAACACCAGTAGCACGCGATCCATTTTCACCGGACCAGATGGAAGGTCCGTTCGCCCAATCTTCCCTTAGTTTGTTATAGTTAGGGTCATGGTCAATGCCGCATTCTTGAAGTAAAAAAATATCAGCATCTAAAGTCATCAGGTAAGAAAATAAAGCAGCTCTCTTGACAGAGCCCTTTAAACTCCTCACATTTAGTGAGGCAATTTTGAGTGTAGCCATAAATCATTTAAACAGAGCTTGAGTCCGTATCTGACATGAATCCGACCGGGGTAGAGGGACCCGCAGAAACGTCCGTGTCTGAGAATTCCTCGATGTTCACCGGATCAGATGGGTTTACAGGTTTAGGAACTGAGATGATCGGTTTAGGTGAGTAATTAGGGAGGACTATTTTCAAACGCCCAGCAGGTCTTTTGCTGGCGCTCTCTCCCTTAAACAAACTCGACTTCTCCTTTTTCCTTTTCCTCAAAACCTCCACGTCAATGTTAATCTCCTCCTCCTCCTCCTCACCACCAGCCTCCTTAGAAGACTCCTCTCCCATCTCCACTTCAGACTCAGCTGGATTCTCCTCCACCACATGACCATCTGGACTCTCCGACCAATCCTTGAGAACAATGCTATCCCCAGGCGGGTCCCCAGCAGTGTCCTTGGGCGGATCCCCAGAAGGGTTCCCGGGAGGGTCCTTGGATTTGTCTGTTTGTTCTTCAGGACTGGACCGCTTCGGAGGGGCTCCCCCCCGAGCTGCATCTGCATAGCTGAAGGTCTTTTTTCTCAACGGACAATCCCGAAAAGAGTGCCCAGGGATACGGCAGATATTACAGATCATCTGATTTGGGCAGTTCAGAGTGACATGTCCTTTTTGATAGCACTTCTTGCAAAGAGCGTTCTCCTCCTTGCAGCTCTCAAAGGAATGCCCAAAGTCCATACATTTTCTGCAAAAGATAGGCATCCCTGGATAGAAGAGTCTTCCTCTCTCTCTGCCAATCAGGAAGCTCTGAGGCGGATGAATGAGTCCACCAATTCCCAAACCTTCTCTCAGCTTCACGATGAACTTGTATTTTCCGGTCCACAACCTCTCAGAGTTCATGATTTTGTGAGAAAAGTGGACCTCAGAGCAATAGTTATGCAGAAACGCAGCCACATCCTTTTCAGAGACATGCGGATTGCTCATATGAACCACCACAGACTTCTCTTCTGCCAGGCAGAGGGTCACAAAACACAGTCCTTTAATATCTTCCTCCTGAAGTCTCAGCTTGATCTGATGGTAAAAATTCTGAGATGCCACTTCAGAGGTCAGGGTAAGCACAAAGCGTCCAGGAGCATCTTGAAGTGCCAGAATGTTCTCCCTTTTCACCTGCAGGATCTCAAGCAGGACCTTCCTCACGAAGAAAGACAGGGAGAACTTGTCACGGGCTCGCTCTTCAACTTCAATCTTGAAAGAGTTCTTGATCTTCAAGTCGCCAGCTCCAGCAGAACGGAGAGTAGCCGATGTCGCCATCGCCATATTCAGATAAGTCGATCGCCTTCTTGGTTCTCTTCAGCACGCACACCCCCTATAGCAGCAGGAGGCTTAAGACAGTAGAACTGCCGATGCCTCAAGGCCGAGGATGCGATAGGCTTTGGAGTCTTCCAGCAACAACACTTGGTCGTAGCCAAAAGGCCGAGAAGCGATAACCAGAATTGGTTTCAAACTACGGAGCCACCCAAGGATCCTGAAAAGTCCATTTGTGGAGATGAGCTCCTGGACTCCCGTTAAGAAGACATGTTGTCAACCTCTAGATCCCTTACATGCCTGCACTTTTCGGCTTGCTGCTGCTGCAATCCACGCGTTTTAGATCTGCATAACTCCACCTCTTTAAACACAGCACCTTCACCCCCTGCTGTTCCCACCCGCCTCAACACCGTTGGAAGGGAGGAGAACCAATTAAGGCGGGGGGTGGGGTGGAACGAGCAGCTGTCTACCCTTAGCAGGAGGGCTCCTGATTACATACCTCTCCTGCTGCTGCTGCTGCTGGCTGTCCAGCAGCAGACTGAAGGTGGCTGCTGCTGTGCACAGGTTTATAAATGCTCAGAGCCTATTATGACACGCGCAGCCAGCGTTCCATTGCCACATTCCATCTACTGCAGGCAGGATACCTGGCTGGCTGAATGTCGCTGAGAAGCTCACAGAGACCGCCATAAGCAACAGTTTAACAGAATGCCACAGACTAATCAACCAAACTTTTTGGGTTGGGTTCTCTTTTATAGTCTGCAGGCATTAAATGAAAGAAGTCAGTGTTCCAGCAGAAGGAGACAACGTTTCAGAAAAGGCATTGTAGCAAACCAAAAAAGAAATTTTAAGCGCAGCAGAGTAACCAGCGCACATACCTGTTAGCTCAGGTGAGTTTAAAAGGCTGCTGTTGATAACAAGGGCATTTGCTAAATAGATGGTGTGTGTGCAACAATATACTGAAAGGTCAATTATATTGTGCAGCTTATCTCACCACCTGTAGTTATTTAGGTGAAAGCTCCAAAATGCTTGCCTAATATGTCTGTTTATCCAAAAGGAAGTAAAAAGGGAGAGCTAGAAAGATAGCATTGCATCACATTACATGGCAATGCAATGCACAGTTGCTGAAGTTGAACCAAAATGAGCTTGTAATCTGGCTTCTGCAACTTTGAACATGAAAAATCCAATGAGGAGAAGAAAAGCAAAGCCAAAGAGTCCATCCCAAAATCCGACAAACAAGCAAAATGAACAAAAAACATTGAATTCAATTCTTTCTGATTTTAGAAACTGCATTAAAGAAGGGGTGCACCGGTCCTGGAGATACTGCAATACCAGGTCAATGCGTGGAGTGGACAGAGCAAGCTCTTTTTCCATCTCCCTGTTCTAAAAATCCATTTAATATATGGTCCCCAGATAGGGGACGTATCAGATATTAAACTGATAAGAACAGATACTACACTTGATCTTAGCCAAAAGGCCGAGAAGCGATAACCAGAATTGGTTTCAAACTACGGAGCCACCCAAGGATCCTGAAAAGTCCATTTGTGGAGATGAGCTCCTGGACTCCCGTTAAGAAGACATGTTGTCAACCTCTAGATCCCTTACATGCCTGCACTTTTCGGCTTGCTGCTGCTGCAATCCACGCGTTTTAGATCTGCATAACTCCACCTCTTTAAACACAGCACCTTCACCCCCTGCTGTTCCCACCCGCCTCAACACCGTTGGAAGGGAGGAGAACCAATTAAGGCGGGGGGTGGGGTGGAACGAGCAGCTGTCTACCCTTAGCAGGAGGGCTCCTGATTACATACCTCTCCTGCTGCTGCTGCTGCTGGCTGTCCAGCAGCAGACTGAAGGTGGCTGCTGCTGTGCACAGGTATATAAAGGCTCAGAGCCTATTATGACACGCGCAGCCAGCGTTCCATTGCCACATTCCATCTACTGCAGGCAGGATACCTGGCTGGCTGAATGTCGCTGAGAAGCTCACAGAGACCGCCATAAGCAACAGTTTAACAGAATGCCACAGACTAATCAACCAAACTTTTTGGGTTGGGTTCTCTTTTATAGTCTGCAGGCATTAAATGAAAGAAGTCAGTGTTCCAGCAGAAGGAGACAACGTTTCAGAAAAGGCATTGTAGCAAACCAAAAAAGAAATTTTAAGCGCAGCAGAGTAACCAGCGCACATACCTGTTAGCTCAGGTGAGTTTAAAAGGCTGCTGTTGATAACAAGGGCATTTGCTAAATAGATGGTGTGTGTGCAACAATATACTGAAAGGTCAATTATATTGTGCAGCTTATCTCACCACCTGTAGTTATTTAGGTGAAAGCTCCAAAATGCTTGCCTAATATGTCTGTTTATCCAAAAGGAAGTAAAAAGGGAGAGCTAGAAAGATAGCATTGCATCACATTACATGGCAATGCAATGCACAGTTGCTGAAGTTGAACCAAAATGAGCTTGTAATCTGGCTTCTGCAACTTTGAACATGAAAAATCCAATGAGGAGAAGAAAAGCAAAGCCAAAGAGTCCATCCCAAAATCCGACAAACAAGCAAAATGAACAAAAAACATTGAATTCAATTCTTTCTGATTTTAGAAACTGCATTAAAGAAGGGGTGCACCGGTCCTGGAGATACTGCAATACCAGGTCAATGCGTGGAGTGGACAGAGCAAGCTCTTTTTCCATCTCCCTGTTCTAAAAATCCATTTAATATATGGTCCCCAGATAGGGGACGTATCAGATATTAAACTGATAAGAACAGATACTACACTTGATCTTAGCCAAAAGGCCGAGAAGCGATAACCAGAATTGGTTTCAAACTACGGAGCCACCCAAGGATCCTGAAAAGTCCATTTGTGGAGATGAGCTCCTGGACTCCCGTTAAGAAGACATGTTGTCAACCTCTAGATCCCTTACATGCCTGCACTTTTCGGCTTGCTGCTGCTGCAATCCACGCGTTTTAGATCTGCATAACTCCACCTCTTTAAACACAGCACCTTCACCCCCTGCTGTTCCCACCCGCCTCAACACCGTTGGAAGGGAGGAGAACCAATTAAGGCGGGGGGTGGGGTGGAACGAGCAGCTGTCTACCCTTAGCAGGAGGGCTCCTGATTACATACCTCTCCTGCTGCTGCTGCTGCTGGCTGTCCAGCAGCAGACTGAAGGTGGCTGCTGCTGTGCACAGGTATATAAAGGCTCAGAGCCTATTATGACACGCGCAGCCAGCGTTCCATTGCCACATTCCATCTACTGCAGGCAGGATACCTGGCTGGCTGAATGTCGCTGAGAAGCTCACAGAGACCGCCATAAGCAACAGTTTAACAGAATGCCACAGACTAATCAACCAAACTTTTTGGGTTGGGTTCTCTTTTATAGTCTGCAGGCATTAAATGAAAGAAGTCAGTGTTCCAGCAGAAGGAGACAACGTTTCAGAAAAGGCATTGTAGCAAACCAAAAAAGAAATTTTAAGCGCAGCAGAGTAACCAGCGCACATACCTGTTAGCTCAGGTGAGTTTAAAAGGCTGCTGTTGATAACAAGGGCATTTGCTAAATAGATGGTGTGTGTGCAACAATATACTGAAAGGTCAATTATATTGTGCAGCTTATCTCACCACCTGTAGTTATTTAGGTGAAAGCTCCAAAATGCTTGCCTAATATGTCTGTTTATCCAAAAGGAAGTAAAAAGGGAGAGCTAGAAAGATAGCATTGCATCACATTACATGGCAATGCAATGCACAGTTGCTGAAGTTGAACCAAAATGAGCTTGTAATCTGGCTTCTGCAACTTTGAACATGAAAAATCCAATGAGGAGAAGAAAAGCAAAGCCAAAGAGTCCATCCCAAAATCCGACAAACAAGCAAAATGAACAAAAAACATTGAATTCAATTCTTTCTGATTTTAGAAACTGCATTAAAGAAGGGGTGCACCGGTCCTGGAGATACTGCAATACCAGGTCAATGCGTGGAGTGGACAGAGCAAGCTCTTTTTCCATCTCCCTGTTCTAAAAATCCATTTAATATATGGTCCCCAGATAGGGGACGTATCAAATATTAAACTGATAAGAACAGATACTACACTTGATCTTAGCCAAAAGGCCGAGAAGCGATAACCAGAATTGGTTTCAAACTACGGAGCCACCCAAGGATCCTGAAAAGTCCATTTGTGGAGATGAGCTCCTGGACTCCCGTTAAGAAGACATGTTGTCAACCTCTAGATCCCTTACATGCCTGCACTTTTCGGCTTGCTGCTGCTGCAATCCACGCGTTTTAGATCTGCATAACTCCACCTCTTTAAACACAGCACCTTCACCCCCTGCTGTTCCCACCCGCCTCAACACCGTTGGAAGGGAGGAGAACCAATTAAGGCGGGGGGTGGGGTGGAACGAGCAGCTGTCTACCCTTAGCAGGAGGGCTCCTGATTACATACCTCTCCTGCTGCTGCTGCTGCTGGCTGTCCAGCAGCAGACTGAAGGTGGCTGCTGCTGTGCACAGGTATATAAAGGCTCAGAGCCTATTATGACACGCGCAGCCAGCGTTCCATTGCCACATTCCATCTACTGCAGGCAGGATACCTGGCTGGCTGAATGTCGCTGAGAAGCTCACAGAGACCGCCATAAGCAACAGTTTAACAGAATGCCACAGACTAATCAACCAAACTTTTTGGGTTGGGTTCTCTTTTATAGTCTGCAGGCATTAAATGAAAGAAGTCAGTGTTCCAGCAGAAGGAGACAACGTTTCAGAAAAGGCATTGTAGCAAACCAAAAAAGAAATTTTAAGCGCAGCAGAGTAACCAGCGCACATACCTGTTAGCTCAGGTGAGTTTAAAAGGCTGCTGTTGATAACAAGGGCATTTGCTAAATAGATGGTGTGTGTGCAACAATATACTGAAAGGTCAATTATATTGTGCAGCTTATCTCACCACCTGTAGTTATTTAGGTGAAAGCTCCAAAATGCTTGCCTAATATGTCTGTTTATCCAAAAGGAAGTAAAAAGGGAGAGCTAGAAAGATAGCATTGCATCACATTACATGGCAATGCAATGCACAGTTGCTGAAGTTGAACCAAAATGAGCTTGTAATCTGGCTTCTGCAACTTTGAACATGAAAAATCCAATGAGGAGAAGAAAAGCAAAGCCAAAGAGTCCATCCCAAAATCCGACAAACAAGCAAAATGAACAAAAAACATTGAATTCAATTCTTTCTGATTTTAGAAACTGCATTAAAGAAGGGGTGCACCGGTCCTGGAGATACTGCAATACCAGGTCAATGCGTGGAGTGGACAGAGCAAGCTCTTTTTCCATCTCCCTGTTCTAAAAATCCATTTAATATATGGTCCCCAGATAGGGGACGTATCAGATATTAAACTGATAAGAACAGATACTACACTTGATCTTAGCCAAAAGGCCGAGAAGCGATAACCAGAATTGGTTTCAAACTACGGAGCCACCCAAGGATCCTGAAAAGTCCATTTGTGGAGATGAGCTCCTGGACTCCCGTTAAGAAGACATGTTGTCAACCTCTAGATCCCTTACATGCCTGCACTTTTCGGCTTGCTGCTGCTGCAATCCACGCGTTTTAGATCTGCATAACTCCACCTCTTTAAACACAGCACCTTCACCCCCTGCTGTTCCCTCCCGCCTCAACACCATTGGAAGGGAGGAGAACCAATTAAGGCGGGGGGTGGGGTGGAACGAGCAGCTGTCTACCCTTAGCAGGAGGGCTCCTGATTACATACCTCTCCTGCTGCTGCTGCTGCTGGCTGTCCAGCAGCAGACTGAAGGTGGCTGCTGCTGTGCACAGGTATATAAAGGCTCAGAGCCTATTATGACACGCGCAGCCAGCGTTCCATTGCCACATTCCATCTACTGCAGGCAGGATACCTGGCTGGCTGAATGTCGCTGAGAAGCTCACAGAGACCGCCATAAGCAACAGTTTAACAGAATGCCACAGACTAATCAACCAAACTTTTTGGGTTGGGTTCTCTTTTAGAGTCTGCAGGCATTAAATGAAAGAAGTCAGTGTTCCAGCAGAAGGAGACAACGTTTCAGAAAAGGCATTGTAGCAAACCAAAAAAGAAATTTTAAGCGCAGCAGAGTAACCAGCGCACATACCTGTTAGCTCAGGTGAGTTTAAAAGGCTGCTGTTGATAACAAGGGCATTTGCTAAATAGATGGTGTGTGTGCAACAATAAACTGAAAGGTCAATTATATTGTGCAGCTTATCTCACCACCTGTAGTTATTTAGGTGAAAGCTCCAAAATGCTTGCCTAATATGTCTGTTTATCCAAAAGGAAGTAAAAAGGGAGAGCTAGAAAGATAGCATTGCATCACATTACATGGCAATGCAATGCACAGTTGCTGAAGTTGAACCAAAATGAGCTTGTAATCTGGCTTCTGCAACTTTGAACATGAAAAATCCAATGAGGAGAAGAAAAGCAAAGCCAAAGAGTCCATCCCAAAATCCGACAAACAAGCAAAATGAACAAAAAACATTGAATTCAATTCTTTCTGATTTTAGAAACTGCATTAAAGAAGGGGTGCACCGGTCCTGGAGATACTGCAATACCAGGTCAATGCGTGGAGTGGACAGAGCAAGCTCTTTTTCCATCTCCCTGTTCTAAAAATCCATTTAATATATGGTCCCCAGATAGGGGACGTATCAGATATTAAACTGATAAGAACAGATACTACACTTGATCTTAGCCAAAAGGCCGAGAAGCGATAACCAGAATTGGTTTCAAACTACGGAGCCACCCAAGGATCCTGAAAAGTCCATTTGTGGAGATGAGCTCCTGGACTCCCGTTAAGAAGACATGTTGTCAACCTCTAGATCCCTTACATGCCTGCACTTTTCGGCTTGCTGCTGCTGCAATCCACGCGTTTTAGATCTGCATAACTCCACCTCTTTAAACACAGCACCTTCACCCCCTGCTGTTCCCACCCGCCTCAACACCGTTGGAAGGGAGGAGAACCAATTAAGGCGGGGGGTGGGGTGGAACGAGCAGCTGTCTACCCTTAGCAGGAGGGCTCCTGATTACATACCTCTCCTGCTGCTGCTGCTGCTGGCTGTCCAGCAGCAGACTGAAGGTGGCTGCTGCTGTGCACAGGTATATAAAGGCTCAGAGCCTATTATGACACGCGCAGCCAGCGTTCCATTGCCACATTCCATCTACTGCAGGCAGGATACCTGGCTGGCTGAATGTCGCTGAGAAGCTCACAGAGACCGCCATAAGCAACAGTTTAACAGAATGCCACAGACTAATCAACCAAACTTTTTGGGTTGGGTTCTCTTTTATAGTCTGCAGGCATTAAATGAAAGAAGTCAGTGTTCCAGCAGAAGGAGACAACGTTTCAGAAAAGGCATTGTAGCAAACCAAAAAAGAAATTTTAAGCGCAGCAGAGTAACCAGCGCACATACCTGTTAGCTCAGGTGAGTTTAAAAGGCTGCTGTTGATAACAAGGGCATTTGCTAAATAGATGGTGTGTGTGCAACAATATACTGAAAGGTCAATTATATTGTGCAGCTTATCTCACCACCTGTAGTTATTTAGGTGAAAGCTCCAAAATGCTTGCCTAATATGTCTGTTTATCCAAAAGGAAGTAAAAAGGGAGAGCTAGAAAGATAGCATTGCATCACATTACATGGCAATGCAATGCACAGTTGCTGAAGTTGAACCAAAATGAGCTTGTAATCTGGCTTCTGCAACTTTGAACATGAAAAATCCAATGAGGAGAAGAAAAGCAAAGCCAAAGAGTCCATCCCAAAATCCGACAAACAAGCAAAATGAACAAAAAACATTGAATTCAATTCTTTCTGATTTTAGAAACTGCATTAAAGAAGGGGTGCACCGGTCCTGGAGATACTGCAATACCAGGTCAATGCGTGGAGTGGACAGAGCAAGCTCTTTTTCCATCTCCCTGTTCTAAAAATCCATTTAATATATGGTCCCCAGATAGGGGACGTATCAGATATTAAACTGATAAGAACAGATACTACACTTGATCTTAGCCAAAAGGCCGAGAAGCGATAACCAGAATTGGTTTCAAACTACGGAGCCACCCAAGGATCCTGAAAAGTCCATTTGTGGAGATGAGCTCCTGGACTCCCGTTAAGAAGACATGTTGTCAACCTCTAGATCCCTTACATGCCTGCACTTTTCGGCTTGCTGCTGCTGCAATCCACGCGTTTTAGATCTGCATAACTCCACCTCTTTAAACACAGCACCTTCACCCCCTGCTGTTCCCACCCGCCTCAACACCGTTGGAAGGGAGGAGAACCAATTAAGGCGGGGGGTGGGGTGGAACGAGCAGCTGTCTACCCTTAGCAGGAGGGCTCCTGATTACATACCTCTCCTGCTGCTGCTGCTGCTGGCTGTCCAGCAGCAGACTGAAGGTGGCTGCTGCTGTGCACAGGTATATAAAGGCTCAGAGCCTATTATGACACGCGCAGCCAGCGTTCCATTGCCACATTCCATCTACTGCAGGCAGGATACCTGGCTGGCTGAATGTCGCTGAGAAGCTCACAGAGACCGCCATAAGCAACAGTTTAACAGAATGCCACAGACTAATCAACCAAACTTTTTGGGTTGGGTTCTCTTTTATAGTCTGCAGGCATTAAATGAAAGAAGTCAGTGTTCCAGCAGAAGGAGACAACGTTTCAGAAAAGGCATTGTAGCAAACCAAAAAAGAAATTTTAAGCGCAGCAGAGTAACCAGCGCACATACCTGTTAGCTCAGGTGAGTTTAAAAGGCTGCTGTTGATAACAAGGGCATTTGCTAAATAGATGGTGTGTGTGCAACAATATACTGAAAGGTCAATTATATTGTGCAGCTTATCTCACCACCTGTAGTTATTTAGGTGAAAGCTCCAAAATGCTTGCCTAATATGTCTGTTTATCCAAAAGGAAGTAAAAAGGGAGAGCTAGAAAGATAGCATTGCATCACATTACATGGCAATGCAATGCACAGTTGCTGAAGTTGAACCAAAATGAGCTTGTAATCTGGCTTCTGCAACTTTGAACATGAAAAATCCAATGAGGAGAAGAAAAGCAAAGCCAAAGAGTCCATCCCAAAATCCGACAAACAAGCAAAATGAACAAAAAACATTGAATTCAATTCTTTCTGATTTTAGAAACTGCATTAAAGAAGGGGTGCACCGGTCCTGGAGATACTGCAATACCAGGTCAATGCGTGGAGTGGACAGAGCAAGCTCTTTTTCCATCTCCCTGTTCTAAAAATCCATTTAATATATGGTCCCCAGATAGGGGACGTATCAGATATTAAACTGATAAGAACAGATACTACACTTGATCTTAGCCAAAAGGCCGAGAAGCGATAACCAGAATTGGTTTCAAACTACGGAGCCACCCAAGGATCCTGAAAAGTCCATTTGTGGAGATGAGCTCCTGGACTCCCGTTAAGAAGACATGTTGTCAACCTCTAGATCCCTTACATGCCTGCACTTTTCGGCTTGCTGCTGCTGCAATCCACGCGTTTTAGATCTGCATAACTCCACCTCTTTAAACACAGCACCTTCACCCCCTGCTGTTCCCTCCCGCCTCAACACCATTGGAAGGGAGGAGAACCAATTAAGGCGGGGGGTGGGGTGGAACGAGCAGCTGTCTACCCTTAGCAGGAGGGCTCCTGATTACATACCTCTCCTGCTGCTGCTGCTGCTGGCTGTCCAGCAGCAGACTGAAGGTGGCTGCTGCTGTGCACAGGTATATAAAGGCTCAGAGCCTATTATGACACGCGCAGCCAGCGTTCCATTGCCACATTCCATCTACTGCAGGCAGGATACCTGGCTGGCTGAATGTCGCTGAGAAGCTCACAGAGACCGCCATAAGCAACAGTTTAACAGAATGCCACAGACTAATCAACCAAACTTTTTGGGTTGGGTTCTCTTTTATAGTCTGCAGGCATTAAATGAAAGAAGTCAGTGTTCCAGCAGAAGGAGACTACGTTTCAGAAAAGGCATTGTAGCAAACCAAAAAAGAAATTTTAAGCGCAGCAGAGTAACCAGCGCACATACCTGTTAGCTCAGGTGAGTTTAAAAGGCTGCTGTTGATAACAAGGGCATTTGCTAAATAGATGGTGTGTGTGCAACAATATACTGAAAGGTCAATTATATTGTGCAGCTTATCTCACCACCTGTAGTTATTTAGGTGAAAGCTCCAAAATGCTTGCCTAATATGTCTGTTTATCCAAAAGGAAGTAAAAAGGGAGAGCTAGAAAGATAGCATTGCATCACATTACATGGCAATGCAATGCACAGTTGCTGAAGTTGAACCAAAATGAGCTTGTAATCTGGCTTCTGCAACTTTGAACATGAAAAATCCAATGAGGAGAAGAAAAGCAAAGCCAAAGAGTCCATCCCAAAATCTGACAAACAAGCAAAATGAACAAAAAACATTGAATTCAATTCTTTCTGATTTTAGAAACTGCATTAAAGAAGGGGTGCACCGGTCCTGGAGATACTGCAATACCAGGTCAATGCGTGGAGTGGACAGAGCAAGCTCTTTTTCCATCTCCCTGTTCTAAAAATCCATTTAATATATGGTCCCCAGATAGGGGACGTATCAGATATTAAACTGATAAGAACAGATACTACACTTGATCTTAGCCAAAAGGCCGAGAAGCGATAACCAGAATTGGTTTCAAACTACGGAGCCACCCAAGGATCCTGAAAAGTCCATTTGTGGAGATGAGCTCCTGGACTCCCGTTAAGAAGACATGTTGTCAACCTCTAGATCCCTTACATGCCTGCACTTTTCGGCTTGCTGCTGCTGCAATCCACGCGTTTTAGATCTGCATAACTCCACCTCTTTAAACACAGCACCTTCACCCCCTGCTGTTCCCACCCGTCTCAACACCGTTGGAAGGGAGGAGAACCAATTAAGGCGGGGGGTGGGGTGGAACGAGCAGCTGTCTACCCTTAGCAGGAGGGCTCCTGATTACATACCTCTCCTGCTGCTGCTGCTGCTGGCTGTCCAGCAGCAGACTGAAGGTGGCTGCTGCTGTGCACAGGTATATAAAGGCTCAGAGCCTATTATGACACGCGCAGCCAGCGTTCCATTGCCACATTCCATCTACTGCAGGCAGGATACCTGGCTGGCTGAATGTCGCTGAGAAGCTCACAGAGACCGCCATAAGCAACAGTTTAACAGAATGCCACAGACTAATCAACCAAACTTTTTGGGTTGGGTTCTCTTTTATAGTCTGCAGGCATTAAATGAAAGAAGTCAGTGTTCCAGCAGAAGGAGACAACGTTTCAGAAAAGGCATTGTAGCAAACCAAAAAAGAAATTTTAAGCGCAGCAGAGTAACCAGCGCACATACCTGTTAGCTCAGGTGAGTTTAAAAGGCTGCTGTTGATAACAAGGGCATTTGCTAAATAGATGGTGTGTGTGCAACAATATACTGAAAGGTCAATTATATTGTGCAGCTTATCTCACCACCTGTAGTTATTTAGGTGAAAGCTCCAAAATGCTTGCCTAATATGTCTGTTTATCCAAAAGGAAGTAAAAAGGGAGAGCTAGAAAGATAGCATTGCATCACATTACATGGCAATGCAATGCACAGTTGCTGAAGTTGAACCAAAATGAGCTTGTAATCTGGCTTCTGCAACTTTGAACATGAAAAATCCAATGAGGAGAAGAAAAGCAAAGCCAAAGAGTCCATCCCAAAATCCGACAAACAAGCAAAATGAACAAAAAACATTGAATTCAATTCTTTCTGATTTTAGAAACTGCATTAAAGAAGGGGTGCACCGGTCCTGGAGATACTGCAATACCAGGTCAATGCGTGGAGTGGACAGAGCAAGCTCTTTTTCCATCTCCCTGTTCTAAAAATCCATTTAATATATGGTCCCCAGATAGGGGACGTATCAGATATTAAACTGATAAGAACAGATACTACACTTGATCTTAGCCAAAAGGCCGAGAAGCGATAACCAGAATTGGTTTCAAACTACGGAGCCACCCAAGGATCCTGAAAAGTCCATTTGTGGAGATGAGCTCCTGGACTCCCGTTAAGAAGACATGTTGTCAACCTCTAGATCCCTTACATGCCTGCACTTTTCGGCTTGCTGCTGCTGCAATCCACGCGTTTTAGATCTGCATAACTCCACCTCTTTAAACACAGCACCTTCACCCCCTGCTGTTCCCACCCGTCTCAACACCGTTGGAAGGGAGGAGAACCAATTAAGGCGGGGGGTGGGGTGGAACGAGCAGCTGTCTACCCTTAGCAGGAGGGCTCCTGATTACATACCTCTCCTGCTGCTGCTGCTGCTGGCTGTCCAGCAGCAGACTGAAGGTGGCTGCTGCTGTGCACAGGTATATAAAGGCTCAGAGCCTATTATGACACGCGCAGCCAGCGTTCCATTGCCACATTCCATCTACTGCAGGCAGGATACCTGGCTGGCTGAATGTCGCTGAGAAGCTCACAGAGACCGCCATAAGCAACAGTTTAACAGAATGCCACAGACTAATCAACCAAACTTTTTGGGTTGGGTTCTCTTTTATAGTCTGCAGGCATTAAATGAAAGAAGTCAGTGTTCCAGCAGAAGGAGACAACGTTTCAGAAAAGGCATTGTAGCAAACCAAAAAAGAAATTTTAAGCGCAGCAGAGTAACCAGCGCACATACCTGTTAGCTCAGGTGAGTTTAAAAGGCTGCTGTTGATAACAAGGGCATTTGCTAAATAGATGGTGTGTGTGCAACAATATACTGAAAGGTCAATTATATTGTGCAGCTTATCTCACCACCTGTAGTTATTTAGGTGAAAGCTCCAAAATGCTTGCCTAATATGTCTGTTTATCCAAAAGGAAGTAAAAAGGGAGAGCTAGAAAGATAGCATTGCATCACATTACATGGCAATGCAATGCACAGTTGCTGAAGTTGAACCAAAATGAGCTTGTAATCTGGCTTCTGCAACTTTGAACATGAAAAATCCAATGAGGAGAAGAAAAGCAAAGCCAAAGAGTCCATCCCAAAATCCGACAAACAAGCAAAATGAACAAAAAACATTGAATTCAATTCTTTCTGATTTTAGAAACTGCATTAAAGAAGGGGTGCACCGGTCCTGGAGATACTGCAATACCAGGTCAATGCGTGGAGTGGACAGAGCAAGCTCTTTTTCCATCTCCCTGTTCTAAAAATCCATTTAATATATGGTCCCCAGATAGGGGACGTATCAGATATTAAACTGATAAGAACAGATACTACACTTGATCTTAGCCAAAAGGCCGAGAAGCGATAACCAGAATTGGTTTCAAACTACGGAGCCACCCAAGGATCCTGAAAAGTCCATTTGTGGAGATGAGCTCCTGGACTCCCGTTAAGAAGACATGTTGTCAACCTCTAGATCCCTTACATGCCTGCACTTTTCGGCTTGCTGCTGCTGCAATCCACGCGTTTTAGATCTGCATAACTCCACCTCTTTAAACACAGCACCTTCACCCCCTGCTGTTCCCACCCGCCTCAACACCGTTGGAAGGGAGGAGAACCAATTAAGGCGGGGGGTGGGGTGGAACGAGCAGCTGTCTACCCTTAGCAGGAGGGCTCCTGATTACATACCTCTCCTGCTGCTGCTGCTGCTGGCTGTCCAGCAGCAGACTGAAGGTGGCTGCTGCTGTGCACAGGTATATAAAGGCTCAGAGCCTATTATGACACGCGCAGCCAGCGTTCCATTGCCACATTCCATCTACTGCAGGCAGGATACCTGGCTGGCTGAATGTCGCTGAGAAGCTCACAGAGACCGCCATAAGCAACAGTTTAACAGAATGCCACAGACTAATCAACCAAACTTTTTGGGTTGGGTTCTCTTTTATAGTCTGCAGGCATTAAATGAAAGAAGTCAGTGTTCCAGCAGAAGGAGACAACGTTTCAGAAAAGGCATTGTAGCAAACCAAAAAAGATATTTTAAGCGCAGCAGAGTAACCAGCGCACATACCTGTTAGCTCAGGTGAGTTTAAAAGGCTGCTGTTGATAACAAGGGCATTTGCTAAATAGATGGTGTGTGTGCAACAATATACTGAAAGGTCAATTATATTGTGCAGCTTATCTCACCACCTGTAGTTATTTAGGTGAAAGCTCCAAAATGCTTGCCTAATATGTCTGTTTATCCAAAAGGAAGTAAAAAGGGAGAGCTAGAAAGATAGCATTGCATCACATTACATGGCAATGCAATGCACAGTTGCTGAAGTTGAACCAAAATGAGCTTGTAATCTGGCTTCTGCAACTTTGAACATGAAAAATCCAATGAGGAGAAGAAAAGCAAAGCCAAAGAGTCCATCCCAAAATCCGACAAACAAGCAAAATGAACAAAAAACATTGAATTCAATTCTTTCTGATTTTAGAAACTGCATTAAAGAAGGGGTGCACCGGTCCTGGAGATACTTCAATACCAGGTCAATGCGTGGAGTGGACAGAGCAAGCTCTTTTTCCATCTCCCTGTTCTAAAAATCCATTTAATATATGGTCCCCAGATAGGGGACGTATCAGATATTAAACTGATAAGAACAGATACTACACTTGATCTTAGCCAAAAGGCCGAGAAGCGATAACCAGAATTGGTTTCAAACTACGGAGCCACCCAAGGATCCTGAAAAGTCCATTTGTGGAGATGAGCTCCTGGACTCCCGTTAAGAAGACATGTTGTCAACCTCTAGATCCCTTACATGCCTGCACTTTTCGGCTTGCTGCTGCTGCAATCCACGCGTTTTAGATCTGCATAACTCCACCTCTTTAAACACAGCACCTTCACCCCCTGCTGTTCCCACCCGCCTCAACACCGTTGGAAGGGAGGAGAACCAATTAAGGCGGGGGGTGGGGTGGAACGAGCAGCTGTCTACCCTTAGCAGGAGGGCTCCTGATTACATACCTCTCCTGCTGCTGCTGCTGCTGGCTGTCCAGCAGCAGACTGAAGGTGGCTGCTGCTGTGCACAGGTATATAAAGGCTCAGAGCCTATTATGACACGCGCAGCCAGCGTTCCATTGCCACATTCCATCTACTGCAGGCAGGATACCTGGCTGGCTGAATGTCGCTGAGAAGCTCACAGAGACCGCCATAAGCAACAGTTTAACAGAATGCCACAGACTAATCAACCAAACTTTTTGGGTTGGGTTCTCTTTTATAGTCTGCAGGCATTAAATGAAAGAAGTCAGTGTTCCAGCAGAAGGAGACAACGTTTCAGAAAAGGCATTGTAGCAAACCAAAAAAGAAATTTTAAGCGCAGCAGAGTAACCAGCGCACATACCTGTTAGCTCAGGTGAGTTTAAAAGGCTGCTGTTGATAACAAGGGCATTTGCTAAATAGATGGTGTGTGTGCAACAATATACTGAAAGGTCAATTATATTGTGCAGCTTATCTCACCACCTGTAGTTATTTAGGTGAAAGCTCCAAAATGCTTGCCTAATATGTCTGTTTATCCAAAAGGAAGTAAAAAGGGAGAGCTAGAAAGATAGCATTGCATCACATTACATGGCAATGCAATGCACAGTTGCTGAAGTTGAACCAAAATGAGCTTGTAATCTGGCTTCTGCAACTTTGAACATGAAAAATCCAATGAGGAGAAGAAAAGCAAAGCCAAAGAGTCCATCCCAAAATCCGACAAACAAGCAAAATGAACAAAAAACATTGAATTCAATTCTTTCTGATTTTAGAAACTGCATTAAAGAAGGGGTGCACCGGTCCTGGAGATACTGCAATACCAGGTCAATGCGTGGAGTGGACAGAGCAAGCTCTTTTTCCATCTCCCTGTTCTAAAAATCCATTTAATATATGGTCCCCAGATAGGGGACGTATCAGATATTAAACTGATAAGAACAGATACTACACTTGATCTTAGCCAAAAGGCCGAGGAGCGATAACCAGAATTGGTTTCAAACTACGGAGCCACCCAAGGATCCTGAAAAGTCCATTTGTGGAGATGAGCTCCTGGACTCCCGTTAAGAAGACATGTTGTCAACCTCTAGATCCCTTACATGCCTGCACTTTTCGGCTTGCTGCTGCTGCAATCCACGCGTTTTAGATCTGCATAACTCCACCTCTTTAAACACAGCACCTTCACCCCCTGCTGTTCCCACCCGCCTCAACACCGTTGGAAGGGAGGAGAACCAATTAAGGCGGGGGGTGGGGTGGAACGAGCAGCTGTCTACCCTTAGCAGGAGGGCTCCTGATTACATACCTCTCCTGCTGCTGCTGCTGCTGGCTGTCCAGCAGCAGACTGAAGGTGGCTGCTGCTGTGCACAGGTATATAAAGGCTCAGAGCCTATTATGACACGCGCAGCCAGCGTTCCATTGCCACATTCCATCTACTGCAGGCAGGATACCTGGCTGGCTGAATGTCGCTGAGAAGCTCACAGAGACCGCCATAAGCAACAGTTTAACAGAATGCCACAGACTAATCAACCAAACTTTTTGGGTTGGGTTCTCTTTTATAGTCTGCAGGCATTAAATGAAAGAAGTCAGTGTTCCAGCAGAGGGAGACAACGTTTCAGAAAAGGCATTGTAGCAAACCAAAAAAGAAATTTTAAGCGCAGCAGAGTAACCAGCGCACATACCTGTTAGCTCAGGTGAGTTTAAAAGGCTGCTGTTGATAACAAGGGCATTTGCTAAATAGATGGTGTGTGTGCAACAATATACTGAAAGGTCAATTATATTGTGCAGCTTATCTCACCACCTGTAGTTATTTAGGTGAAAGCTCCAAAATGCTTGCCTAATATGTCTGTTTATCCAAAAGGAAGTAAAAAGGGAGAGCTAGAAAGATAGCATTGCGTCACATTACATGGCAATGCAATGCACAGTTGCTGAAGTTGAACCAAAATGAGCTTGTAATCTGGCTTCTGCAACTTTGAACATGAAAAATCCAATGAGGAGAAGAAAAGCAAAGCCAAAGAGTCCATCCCAAAATCCGACAAACAAGCAAAATGAACAAAAAACATTGAATTCAATTCTTTCTGATTTTAGAAACTGCATTAAAGAAGGGGTGCACCGGTCCTGGAGATACTGCAATACCAGGTCAATGCGTGGAGTGGACAGAGCAAGCTCTTTTTCCATCTCCCTGTTCTAAAAATCCATTTAATATATGGTCCCCAGATAGGGGACGTATCAGATATTAAACTGATAAGAACAGATACTACACTTGATCTTAGCCAAAAGGCCGAGAAGCGATAACCAGAATTGGTTTCAAACTACGGAGCCACCCAAGGATCCTGAAAAGTCCATTTGTGGAGATGAGCTCCTGGACTCCCGTTAAGAAGACATGTTGTCAACCTCTAGATCCCTTACATGCCTGCACTTTTCGGCTTGCTGCTGCTGCAATCCACGCGTTTTAGATCTGCATAACTCCACCTCTTTAAACACAGCACCTTCACCCCCTGCTGTTCCCACCCGCCTCAACACCGTTGGAAGGGAGGAGAACCAATTAAGGCGGGGGGTGGGGTGGAACGAGCAGCTGTCTACCCTTAGCAGGAGGGCTCCTGATTACATACCTCTCCTGCTGCTGCTGCTGCTGGCTGTCCAGCAGCAGACTGAAGGTGGCTGCTGCTGTGCACAGGTATATAAAGGCTCAGAGCCTATTATGACACGCGCAGCCAGCGTTCCATTGCCACATTCCATCTACTGCAGGCAGGATACCTGGCTGGCTGAATGTCGCTGAGAAGCTCACAGAGACCGCCATAAGCAACAGTTTAACAGAATGCCACAGACTAATCAACCAAACTTTTTGGGTTGGGTTCTCTTTTATAGTCTGCAGGCATTAAATGAAAGAAGTCAGTGTTCCAGCAGAGGGAGACAACGTTTCAGAAAAGGCATTGTAGCAAACCAAAAAAGAAATTTTAAGCGCAGCAGAGTAACCAGCGCACATACCTGTTAGCTCAGGTGAGTTTAAAAGGCTGCTGTTGATAACAAGGGCATTTGCTAAATAGATGGTGTGTGTGCAACAATATACTGAAAGGTCAATTATATTGTGCAGCTTATCTCACCACCTGTAGTTATTTAGGTGAAAGCTCCAAAATGCTTGCCTAATATGTCTGTTTATCCAAAAGGAAGTAAAAAGGGAGAGCTAGAAAGATAGCATTGCATCACATTACATGGCAATGCAATGCACAGTTGCTGAAGTTGAACCAAAAAGAGCTTGTAATCTGGCTTCTGCAACTTTGAACATGAAAAATCCAATGAGGAGAAGAAAAGCAAAGCCAAAGAGTCCATCCCAAAATCCGACAAACAAGCAAAATTAACAAAAAACATTGAATTCAATTCTTTCTGATTTTAGAAACTGTATTAAAGAAGGGGTGCACCGGTCCTGGAGATACTGCAATACCAGGTCAATGCGTGGAGTGGACAGAGCAAGCTCTTTTTCCATCTCCCTGTTCTAAAAATCCATTTAATATATGGTCCCCAGATAGGGGACGTATCAGATATTAAACTGATAAGAACAGATACTACACTTGATCTTAGCCAAAAGGCCGAGAAGCGATAACCAGAATTGGTTTCAAACTACGGAGCCACCCAAGGATCCTGAAAAGTCCATTTGTGGATATGAGCTCCTGGACTCCCGTTAAGAAGACATGTTGTCAACCTCTAGATCCCTTACATGCCTGCACTTTTCGGCTTGCTGCTGCTGCAATCCACACTTTTTAGATCTGCATAACTCCACCTCTTTAAACACAGCACCTTCACCCCCTGCTGTTCCCACCCGCCTCAACACCGTTGGAAGGGAGGAGAACCAATTAAGGCGGGGGGTGGGGTGGAACGAGCAGCTGTCTACCCTTAGCAGGAGGGCTCCTGATTACATACCTCTCCTGCTGCTGCTGCTGCTGGCTGTCCAGCAGCAGACTGAAGGTGGCTGCTGCTGTGCACAGGTATATAAAGGCTCAGAGCCTATTATGACACGCGCAGCCAGCGTTCCATTGCCACATTCCATCTACTGCAGGCAGGATACCTGGCTGGCTGAATGTCACTGAGAAGCTCACAGAGACCGCCATAAGCAACAGTTTAACAGAATGCCACAGACTAATCAACCAAACTTTTTGGGTTGGGTTCTCTTTTATAGTCTGCAGGCATTAAATGAAAGAAGTCAGTGTTCCAGCAGAGGGAGACAACGTTTCAGAAAAGGCATTGTAGCAAACCAAAAAAGAAATTTTAAGCGCAGCAGAGTAACCAGCGCACATACCTGTTAGCTCAGGTGAGTTTAAAAGGCTGCTGTTGATAACAAGGGCATTTGCTAAATAGATGGTGTGTGTGCAACAATATACTGAAAGGTCAATTATATTGTGCAGCTTATCTCACCACCTGTAGTTATTTAGGTGAAAGCTCCAAAATGCTTGCCTAATATGTCTGTTTATCCAAAAGGAAGTAAAAGGGGAGAGCTAGAAAGATAGCATTGCATCACATTACATGGCAATGCAATGCACAGTTGCTGAAGTTGAACCAAACTGAGCTTGTAATCTGGCTTCTGCAACTTTGAACATGAAAAATCCAATGAGGAGAAGAAAAGCAAAGCCAAAGAGTCCATCCCAAAATCCGACAAACAAGCAAAATGAACAAAAAACATTGAATTCAATTCTTTCTGATTTTAGAAACTGCATTAAAGAAGGGGTACACCGGTCCTGGAGATACTGCAATACCAGGTCAATGCGTGGAGTGGACAGAGCAAGCTCTTTTTCCATCTCCCTGTTCTAAAAATCCATTTAATATATGGTCCCCAGATAGGGGACGTATCAGATATTAAACTGATAAGAACAGATACTACACTTGATCTTAGCCAAAAGGCCGAGAAGCGATAACCAGAATTGGTTTCAAACTACGGAGCCACCCAAGGATCCTGAAAAGTCCATTTGTGGAGATGAGCTCCTGGACTCCCGTTAAGAAGACATGTTGTCAACCTCTAGATCCCTTACATGCCTGCACTTTTCGGCTTGCTGCTGCTGCAATCCACGCGTTTTAGATCTGCATAACTCCACTTCTTTAAACACAGCACCTTCACCCCCTGCTGTTCCCACCCGCCTCAACACCGTTGGAAGGGAGGAGAACCAATTAAGGCGGGGGGTGGGGTGGAACGAGCAGCTGTCTACCCTTAGCAGGAGGGCTCCTGATTACATACCTCTCCTGCTGCTGCTGCTGCTGGCTGTCCAGCAGCAGACTGAAGGTGGCTGCTGCTGTGCACAGGTATATAAAGGCTCAGAGCCTATTATGACACGCGCAGCCAGCGTTCCATTGCCACATTCCATCTACTGCAGGCAGGATACCTGGCTGGCTGAATGTCGCTGAGAAGCTCACAGAGACCGCCATAAGCAACAGTTTAACAGAATGCCACAGACTAATCAACCAAACTTTTTGGGTTGGGTTCTCTTTTATAGTCTGCAGGCATTAAATGAAAGAAGTCAGTGTTCCAGCAGAGGGAGACAACGTTTCAGAAAAGGCATTGTAGCAAACCAAAAAAGAAATTTTAAGCGCAGCAGAGTAACCAGCGCACATACCTGTTAGCTCAGGTGAGTTTAAAAGGCTGCTGTTGATAACAAGGGCATTTGCTAAATAGATGGTGTGTGTGCAACAATATACTGAAAGGTCAATTATATTGTGCAGCTTATCTCACCACCTGTAGTTATTCAGGTGAAAGCTCCAAAATGCTTGCCTAATATGTCTGTTTATCCAAAAGGAAGTAAAAAGGGAGAGCTAGAAAGATAGCATTGCATCACATTACATGGCAATGCAATGCACAGTTGCTGAAGTTGAACCAAAATGAGCTTGTAATCTGGCTTCTGCAACTTTGAACATGAAAAATCCAATGAGGAGAAGAAAAGCAAAGCCAAAGAGTCCATCCCAAAATCCGACAAACAAGCAAAATGAACAAAAAACATTGAATTCAATTCTTTCTGATTTTAGAAACTGCATTAAAGAAGGGGTGCACCGGTCCTGGAGATACTGCAATACCAGGTCAATGCGTGGAGTGGACAGAGCAAGCTCTTTTTCCATCTCCCTGTTCTAAAAATCCATTTAATATATGGTCCCCAGATAGGGGACGTATCAGATATTAAACTGATAAGAACAGATACTACACTTGATCTTAGCCAAAAGGCCGAGAAGCGCTAACCAGAATTGGTTTCAAACTACGGAGCCACCCAAGGATCCTGAAAAGTCCATTTGTGGAGATGAGCTCCTGGACTCCCGTTAAGAAGACATGTTGTCAACCTCTAGATCCCTTACATGCCTGCACTTTTCGGCTTGCTGCTGCTGCAATCCACGCGTTTTAGATCTGCATAACTCCACCTCTTTAAACACAGCACCTTCACCCCCTGCTGTTCCCACCCGCCTCAACACCGTTGGAAGGGAGGAGAACCAATTAAGGCGGGGGGTGGGGTGGAACGAGCAGCTGTCTACCCTTAGCAGGAGGGCTCCTGATTACATACCTCTCCTGCTGCTGCTGCTGCTGGCTGTCCAGCAGCAGACTGAAGGTGGCTGCTGCTGTGCACAGGTATATAAAGGCTCAGAGCCTATTATGACACGCGCAGCCAGCGTTCCATTGCCACATTCCATCTACTGCAGGCAGGATACCTGGCTGGCTGAATGTCGCTGAGAAGCTCACAGAGACCGCCATAAGCAACAGTTTAACAGAATGCCACAGACTAATCAACCAAACTTTTTGGGTTGGGTTCTCTTTTATAGTCTGCAGGCATTAAATGAAAGAAGTCAGTGTTCCAGCAGAAGGAGACAACGTTTCAGAAAAGGCATTGTAGCAAACCAAAAAAGAAATTTTAAGCGCAGCAGAGTAACCAGCGCACATACCTGTTAGCTCAGGTGAGTTTAAAAGGCTGCTGTTGATAACAAGGGCATTTGCTAAATAGATGGTGTGTGTGCAACAATATACTGAAAGGTCAATTATATTGTGCAGCTTATCTCACCACCTGTAGTTATTTAGGTGAAAGCTCCAAAATGCTTGCCTAATATGTCTGTTTATCCAAAAGGAAGTAAAAAGGGAGAGCTAGAAAGATAGCATTGCATCACATTACATGGCAATGCAATGCACAGTTGCTGAAGTTGAACCAAAATGAGCTTGTAATCTGGCTTCTGCAACTTTGAACATGAAAAATCCAATGAGGAGAAGAAAAGCAAAGCCAAAGAGTCCATCCCAAAATCCGACAAACAAGCAAAATGAACAAAAAACATTGAATTCAATTCTTTCTGATTTTAGAAACTGCATTAAAGAAGGGGTGCACCGGTCCTGGAGATACTGCAATACCAGGTCAATGCGTGGAGTGGACAGAGCAAGCTCTTTTTCCATCTCCCTGTTCTAAAAATCCATTTAATATATGGTCCCCAGATAGGGGACGTATCAGATATTAAACTGATAAGAACAGATACTACACTTGATCATAGCCAAAAGGCCGAGAAGCGATAACCAGAATTGGTTTCAAACTACGGAGCCACCCAAGGATCCTGAAAAGTCCATTCGTGGAGATGAGCTCCTGGACTCCCATTAAGAAGACATGTTGTCAACCTCTAGATCCCTTACATGCCTGCACTTTTCGGCTTGCTGCTGCTGCAATCCACGCGTTTTAGATCTGCATAACTCCACCTCTTTAAACACAGCACCTTCACCCCCTGCTGTTCCCACCCGCCTCAACACCGTTGGAAGGGAGGAGAACCAATTAAGGCGGGGGGTGGGGTGGAACGAGCAGCTGTCTACCCTTAGCAGGAGGGCTCCTGATTACATACCTCTCCTGCTGCTGCTGCTGCTGGCTGTCCAGCAGCAGACTGAAGGTGGCTGCTGCTGTGCACAGGTAGATAAAGGCTCAGAGCCTATTATGACACGCGCAGCCAGCGTTCCATTGCCACATTCCATCTACTGCAGGCAGGATACCTGGCTGGCTGAATGTCGCTGAGAAGCTCACAGAGACCGCCATAAGCAACAGTTTAACAGAATGCCACAGACTAATCAACCAAACTTTTTGGGTTGGGTTCTCTTTTATAGTCTGCAGGCATTAAATGAAAGAAGTCAGTGTTCCAGCAGAGGGAGACAACGTTTCAGAAAAGGCATTGTAGCAAACCAAAAAAGAAATTTTAAGCGCAGCAGAGTAACCAGCGCACATACCTGTTAGCTCAGGTGAGTTTAAAAGGCTGCTGTTGATAACAAGGGCATTTGCTAAATAGATGGTGTGTGTGCAACAATATACTGAAAGGTCAATTATATTGTGCAGCTTATCTCACCACCTGTAGTTATTTAGGTGAAAGCTCCAAAATGCTTGCCTAATATGTCTGTTTATCCAAAAGGAAGTAAAAAGGGAGAGCTAGAAAGATAGCATTGCATCACATTACATGGCAATGCAATGCACAGTTGCTGAAGTTGAACCAAAATGAGCTTGTAATCTGGCTTCTGCAACTTTGAACATGAAAAATCCAATGAGGAGAAGAAAAGCAAAGCCAAAGAGTCCATCCCAAAATCCGACAAACAAGCAAAATGAACAAAAAACATTGAATTCAATTCTTTCTGATTTTAGAAACTGCATTAAAGAAGGGGTGCACCGGTCCTGGAGATACTGCAATACCAGGTCAATGCGTGGAGTGGACAGAGCAAGCTCTTTTTCCATCTCCCTGTTCTAAAAATCCATTTAATATATGGTCCCCAGATAGGGGACGTATCAGATATTAAACTGATAAGAACAGATACTACACTTGATCTTAGCCAAAAGGCCGAGAAGCGATAACCAGAATTGGTTTCAAACTACGGAGCCACCCAAGGATCCTGAAAAGTCCATTTGTGGAGATGAGCTCCTGGACTCCCGTTAAGAAGACATGTTGTCAACCTCTAGATCCCTTACATGCCTGCACTTTTCGGCTTGCTGCTGCTGCAATCCACGCGTTTTAGATCTGCATAACTCCACTTCTTTAAACACAGCACCTTCAACCCCTGCTGTTCCCACCCGCCTCAACACCGTTGGAAGGGAGGAGAACCAATTAAGGCGGGGGGTGGGGTGGAACGAGCAGCTGTCTACCCTTAGCAGGAGGGCTCCTGATTACATACCTCTCCTGCTGCTGCTGCTGCTGGCTGTCCAGCAGCAGACTGAAGGTGGCTGCTGCTGTGCACAGGTATATAAAGGCTCAGAGCCTATTATGACACGCGCAGCCAGCGTTCCATTGCCACATTCCATCTACTGCAGGCAGGATACCTGGCTGGCTGAATTTCGCTGAGAAGCTCACAGAGACCGCCATAAGCAACAGTTTAACAGAATGCCACAGACTAATCAACCAAACTTTTTGGGTTGGGTTCTCTTTTATAGTCTGCAGGCATTAAATGAAAGAAGTCAGTGTTCCAGCAGAGGGAGACAACGTTTCAGAAAAGGCATTGTAGCAAACCAAAAAAGAAATTTTAAGCGCAGCAGAGTAACCAGCGCACATACCTGTTAGCTCAGGTGAGTTTAAAAGGCTGCTGTTGATAACAAGGGCATTTGCTAAATAGATGGTGTGTGTGCAACAATATACTGAAAGGTCAATTATATTGTGCAGCTTATCTCACCACCTGTAGTTATTTAGGTGAAAGCTCCAAAATGCTTGCCTAATATGTCTGTTTATCCAAAAGGAAGTAAAAAGGGAGAGCTAGAAAGATAGCATTGCATCACATTACATGGCAATGCAATGCACAGTTGCTGAAGTTGAACCAAAATGAGCTTGTAATCTGGCTTCTGCAACTTTGAACATGAAAAATCCAATGAGGAGAAGAAAAGCAAAGCCAAAGAGTCCATCCCAAAATCCGACAAACAAGCAAAATGAACAAAAAACATTGAATTCAATTCTTTCTGATTTTAGAAACTGCATTAAAGAAGGGGTGCACCGGTCCTGGAGATACTGCAATACCAGGTCAATGCGTGGAGTGGACAGAGCAAGCTCTTTTTCCATCTCCCTGTTCTAAAAATCCATTTAATATATGGTCCCCAGATAGGGGACGTATCAGATATTAAACTGATAAGAACAGATACTACACTTGATCTTAGCCAAAAGGCCGAGAAGCGATAACCAGAATTGGTTTCAAACTACGGAGCCACCCAAGGATCCTGAAAAGTCCATTTGTGGAGATGAGCTCCTGGACTCCCGTTAAGAAGACATGTTGTCAACCTCTAGATCCCTTACATGCCTGCACTTTTCGGCTTGCTGCTGCTGCAATCCACGCGTTTTAGATCTGCATAACTCCACTTCTTTAAACACAGCACCTTCAACCCCTGCTGTTCCCACCCGCCTCAACACCGTTGGAAGGGAGGAGAACCAATTAAGGCGGGGGGTGGGGTGGAACGAGCAGCTGTCTACCCTTAGCAGGAGGGCTCCTGATTACATACCTCTCCTGCTGCTGCTGCTGCTGGCTGTCCAGCAGCAGACTGAAGGTGGCTGCTGCTGTGCACAGGTATATAAAGGCTCAGAGCCTATTATGACACGCGCAGCCAGCGTTCCATTGCCACATTCCATCTACTGCAGGCAGGATACCTGGCTGGCTGAATTTCGCTGAGAAGCTCACAGAGACCGCCATAAGCAACAGTTTAACAGAATGCCACAGACTAATCAACCAAACTTTTTGGGTTGGGTTCTCTTTTATAGTCTGCAGGCATTAAATGAAAGAAGTCAGTGTTCCAGCAGAGGGAGACAACGTTTCAGAAAAGGCATTGTAGCAAACCAAAAAAGAAATTTTAAGCGCAGCAGAGTAACCAGCGCACATACCTGTTAGCTCAGGTGAGTTTAAAAGGCTGCTGTTGATAACAAGGGCATTTGCTAAATAGATGGTGTGTGTGCAACAATATACTGAAAGGTCAATTATATTGTGCAGCTTATCTCACCACCTGTAGTTATTTAGGTGAAAGCTCCAAAATGCTTGCCTAATATGTCTGTTTATCCAAAAGGAAGTAAAAGGGGAGAGCTAGAAAGATAGCATTGCATCACATTACATGGCAATGCAATGCACAGTTGCTGAAGTTGAACCAAAATGAGCTTGTAATCTGGCTTCTGCAACTTTGAACATGAAAAATCCAATGAGGAGAAGAAAAGCAAAGCCAAAGAGTCCATCCCAAAATCCGACAAACAAGCAAAGTGAACAAAAAACATTGAATTCAATTCTTTCTGATTTTAGAAACTGCATTAAAGAAGGGGTGCACCGGTCCTGGAGATACTGCAATACCAGGTCAATGCGTGGAGTGGACAGAGCAAGCTCTTTTTCCATCTCCCTGTTCTAAAAATCCATTTAATATATGGTCCCCAGATAGGGGACGTATCAGATATTAAACTGATAAGAACAGATACTACACTTGATCTTAGCCAAAAGGCCGAGAAGCGATAACCAGAATTGGTTTCAAACTACGGAGCCACCCAAGGATCCTGAAAAGTCCATTCGTGGAGATGAGCTCCTGGACTCCCATTAAGAAGACATGTTGTCAACCTCTAGATCCCTTACATGCCTGCACTTTTCGGCTTGCTGCTGCTGCAATCCACGCGTTTTAGATCTGCATAACTCCACCTCTTTAAACACAGCACCTTCACCCCCTGCTGTTCCCACCCGCCTCAACACCGTTGGAAGGGAGGAGAACCAATTAAGGCGGGGGGTGGGGTGGAACGAGCAGCTGTCTACCCTTAGCAGGAGGGCTCCTGATTACATACCTCTCCTGCTGCTGCTGCTGCTGGCTGTCCAGCAGCAGACTGAAGGTGGCTGCTGCTGTGCACAGGTAGATAAAGGCTCAGAGCCTATTATGACACGCGCAGCCAGCGTTCCATTGCCACATTCCATCTACTGCAGGCAGGATACCTGGCTGGCTGAATGTCGCTGAGAAGCTCACAGAGACCGCCATAAGCAACAGTTTAACAGAATGCCACAGACTAATCAACCAAACTTTTTGGGTTGGGTTCTCTTTTATAGTCTGCAGGCATTAAATGAAAGAAGTCAGTGTTCCAGCAGAGGGAGACAACGTTTCAGAAAAGGCATTGTAGCAAACCAAAAAAGAAATTTTAAGCGCAGCAGAGTAACCAGCGCACATACCTGTTAGCTCAGGTGAGTTTAAAAGGCTGCTGTTGATAACAAGGGCATTTGCTAAATAGATGGTGTGTGTGCAACAATATACTGAAAGGTCAATTATATTGTGCAGCTTATCTCACCACCTGTAGTTATTTAGGTGAAAGCTCCAAAATGCTTGCCTAATATGTCTGTTTATCCAAAAGGAAGTAAAAAGGGAGAGCTAGAAAGATAGCATTGCATCACATTACATGGCAATGCAATGCACAGTTGCTGAAGTTGAACCAAAATGAGCTTGTAATCTGGCTTCTGCAACTTTGAACATGAAAAATCCAATGAGGAGAAGAAAAGCAAAGCCAAAGAGTCCATCCCAAAATCCGACAAACAAGCAAAATGAACAAAAAACATTGAATTCAATTCTTTCTGATTTTAGAAACTGCATTAAAGAAGGGGTGCACCGGTCCTGGAGATACTGCAATACCAGGTCAATGCGTGGAGTGGACAGAGCAAGCTCTTTTTCCATCTCCCTGTTCTAAAAATCCATTTAATATATGGTCCCCAGATAGGGGACGTATCAGATATTAAACTGATAAGAACAGATACTACACTTGATCTTAGCCAAAAGGCCGAGAAGCGATAACCAGAATTGGTTTCAAACTACGGAGCCACCCAAGGATCCTGAAAAGTCCATTTGTGGAGATGAGCTCCTGGACTCCCGTTAAGAAGACATGTTGTCAACCTCTAGATCCCTTACATGCCTGCACTTTTCGGCTTGCTGCTGCTGCAATCCACGCGTTTTAGATCTGCATAACTCCACTTCTTTAAACACAGCACCTTCAACCCCTGCTGTTCCCACCCGCCTCAACACCGTTGGAAGGGAGGAGAACCAATTAAGGCGGGGGGTGGGGTGGAACGAGCAGCTGTCTACCCTTAGCAGGAGGGCTCCTGATTACATACCTCTCCTGCTGCTGCTGCTGCTGGCTGTCCAGCAGCAGACTGAAGGTGGCTGCTGCTGTGCACAGGTATATAAAGGCTCAGAGCCTATTATGACACGCGCAGCCAGCGTTCCATTGCCACATTCCATCTACTGCAGGCAGGATACCTGGCTGGCTGAATTTCGCTGAGAAGCTCACAGAGACCGCCATAAGCAACAGTTTAACAGAATGCCACAGACTAATCAACCAAACTTTTTGGGTTGGGTTCTCTTTTATAGTCTGCAGGCATTAAATGAAAGAAGTCAGTGTTCCAGCAGAGGGAGACAACGTTTCAGAAAAGGCATTGTAGCAAACCAAAAAAGAAATTTTAAGCGCAGCAGAGTAACCAGCGCACATACCTGTTAGCTCAGGTGAGTTTAAAAGGCTGCTGTTGATAACAAGGGCATTTGCTAAATAGATGGTGTGTGTGCAACAATATACTGAAAGGTCAATTATATTGTGCAGCTTATCTCACCACCTGTAGTTATTTAGGTGAAAGCTCCAAAATGCTTGCCTAATATGTCTGTTTATCCAAAAGGAAGTAAAAGGGGAGAGCTAGAAAGATAGCATTGCATCACATTACATGGCAATGCAATGCACAGTTGCTGAAGTTGAACCAAAATGAGCTTGTAATCTGGCTTCTGCAACTTTGAACATGAAAAATCCAATGAGGAGAAGAAAAGCAAAGCCAAAGAGTCCATCCCAAAATCCGACAAACAAGCAAAATGAACAAAAAACATTGAATTCAATTCTTTCTGATTTTAGAAACTGCATTAAAGAAGGGGTGCACCGGTCCTGGAGATACTGCAATACCAGGTCAATGCGTGGAGTGGACAGAGCAAGCTCTTTTTCCATCTCCCTGTTCTAAAAATCCATTTAATATATGGTCCCCAGATAGGGGACGTATCAGATATTAAACTGATAAGAACAGATACTACACTTGATCTTAGCCAAAAGGCCGAGAAGCGATAACCAGAATTGGTTTCAAACTACGGAGCCACCCAAGGATCCTGAAAAGTCCATTTGTGGAGATGAGCTCCTGGACTCCCGTTAAGAAGACATGTTGTCAACCTCTAGATCCCTTACATGCCTGCACTTTTCGGCTTGCTGCTGCTGCAATCCACGCGTTTTAGATCTGCATAACTCCACCTCTTTAAACACAGCACCTTCACCCCCTGCTGTTCCCACCCGCCTCAACACCGTTGGAAGGGAGGAGAACCAATTAAGGCGGGGGGTGGGGTGGAACGAGCAGCTGTCTACCCTTAGCAGGAGGGCTCCTGATTACATACCTCTCCTGCTGCTGCTGCTGCTGGCTGTCCAGCAGCAGACTGAAGGTGGCTGCTGCTGTGCACAGGTATATAAAGGCTCAGAGCCTATTATGACACGCGCAGCCAGCGTTCCATTGCCACATTCCATCTACTGCAGGCAGGATACCTGGCTGGCTGAATGTCGCTGAGAAGCTCACAGAGACCGCCATAAGCAACAGTTTAACAGAATGCCACAGACTAATCAACCAAACTTTTTGGGTTGGGTTCTCTTTTATAGTCTGCAGGCATTAAATGAAAGAAGTCAGTGTTCCAGCAGAGGGAGACAACGTTTCAGAAAAGGCATTGTAGCAAACCAAAAAAGAAATTTTAAGCGCAGCAGAGTAACCAGCGCACATACCTGTTAGCTCAGGTGAGTTTAAAAGGCTGCTGTTGATAACAAGGGCATTTGCTAAATAGATGGTGTGTGTGCAACAATATACTGAAAGGTCAATTATATTGTGCAGCTTATCTCACCACCTGTAGTTATTTAGGTGAAAGCTCCAAAATGCTTGCCTAATATGTCTGTTTATCCAAAAGGAAGTAAAAAGGGAGAGCTAGAAAGATAGCATTGCATCACATTACATGGCAATGCAATGCACAGTTGCTGAAGTTGAACCAAAATGAGCTTGTAATCTGGCTTCTGCAACTTTGAACATGAAAAATCCAATCAGGAGAAGAAAAGCAAAGCCAAAGAGTCCATCCCAAAATCCGACAAACAAGCAAAATGAACAAAAAACATTGAATTCAATTCTTTCTGATTTTAGAAACTGCATTAAAGAAGGGGTGCACCGGTCCTGGAGATACTGCAATACCAGGTCAATGCGTGGAGTGGACAGAGCAAGCTCTTTTTCCATCTCCCTGTTCTAAAAATCCATTTAATATATGGTCCCCAGATAGGGGACGTATCAGATATTAAACTGATAAGAACAGATACTACACTTGATCTTAGCCAAAAGGCCGAGAAGCGATAACCAGAATTGGTTTCAAACTACGGAGCCACCCAAGGATCCTGAAAAGTCCATTTGTGGAGATGAGCTCCTGGACTCCCGTTAAGAAGACATGTTGTCAACCTCTAGATCCCTTACATGCCTGCACTTTTCGGCTTGCTGCTGCTGCAATCCACGCGTTTTAGATCTGCATAACTCCACTTCTTTAAACACAGCACCTTCACCCCCTGCTGTTCCCACCCGCCTCAACACTGTTGGAAGGGAGGAGAACCAATTAAGGCGGGGGGTGGGGTGGAACGAGCAGCTGTCTACCCTTAGCAGGAGGGCTCCTGATTACATACCTCTCCTGCTGCTGCTGCTGCTGGCTGTCCAGCAGCAGACTGAAGGTGGCTGCTGCTGTGCACAGGTATATAAAGGCTCAGAGCCTATTATGACACGCGCAGCCAGCGTTCCATTGCCACATTCCATCTACTGCAGGCAGGATACCTGGCTGGCTGAATGTCGCTGAGAAGCTCACAGAGACCGCCATAAGCAACAGTTTAACAGAATGCCACAGACTAATCAACCAAACTTTTTGGGTTGGGTTCTCTTTTATAGTCTGCAGGCATTAAATGAAAGAAGTCAGTGTTCCAGCAGAGGGAGACAACGTTTCAGAAAAGGCATTGTAGCAAACCAAAAAAGAAATTTTAAGCGCAGCAGAGTAACCAGCGCACATACCTGTTAGCTCAGGTGAGTTTAAAAGGCTGCTGTTGATAACAAGGGCATTTGCTAAATAGATGGTGTGTGTGCAACAATATACTGAAAGGTCAATTATATTGTGCAGCTTATCTCACCACCTGTAGTTATTTAGGTGAAAGCTCCAAAATGCTTGCCTAATATGTCTGTTTATCCAAAAGGAAGTAAAAGGGGAGAGCTAGAAAGATAGCATTGCATCACATTACATGGCAATGCAATGCACAGTTGCTGAAGTTGAACCAAAATGAGCTTGTAATCTGGCTTCTGCAACTTTGAACATGAAAAATCCAATGAGGAGAAGAAAAGCAAAGCCAAAGAGTCCATCCCAAAATCCGACAAACAAGCAAAATGAACAAAAAACATTGAATTCAATTCTTTCTGATTTTAGAAACTGCATTAAAGAAGGGGTGCACCGGTCCTGGAGATACTGCAATACCAGGTCAATGCGTGGAGTGGACAGAGCAAGCTCTTTTTCCATCTCCCTGTTCTAAAAATCCATTTAATATATGGTCCCCAGATAGGGGACGTATCAGATATTAAACTGATAAGAACAGATTTTTTTTTTTTTTTTTTCCATAACACTCAGATTACAAGTACCATCTCGATTCCATACTTCTGAAAACGGTGATGGACCAAATCCATCATCGTGTCATTTTAAAACAAAAAAACATTATTTAATGCATATACAAAAAAAACAAAACAACAACCAGTATTTCCTCTCAGACACATAATATATAGAGGAAGGAAACAAAACACATTACTGCATTCCTCCCTTCAACGCATAATATGTTAGATACTCCAACAGTCCTTTCTCTTGCGAGAAAGATTCAAAGTTTGTATTCACATAATCTATCCATGTCCTTCCCACCTTATAGGTTTCAAAAAACCTCTCTTTATTTGCCTTCACACTTGCGATTACCTTTGGAAAAAAAGCTTCAAAACACACACCACTTCCCTTCATTTCCGCAATCCCTTTTTTAACTTTGTCCATTTCTTTATCAGCTTCCTCCTCTTCTGTTTGCCTCTGAACCTCTACCATCTTCTTTTTTTCTTTCTTTTCCGCCTTTGCACTTTCCATCTTCTCCTTATTACTCTTTCTCTTTGGGCATTCCTTAAACCTATGCCCAATTTCCATACACAGGTTACACTTATTCCTTTCTACTGGACATGATTTAGAAACATGTCCTTCCGTTTTACACTTCCAACACTTTTCTGCAGTACAGTCTTCACGTTTATGACCATATACCTCACAAATTGAACAAAAGGAATCCATCCCATTAAAGAATAAATTCCCACTTACTTTACCAAGCTTAAACCTTTGAGGCGGGTAGGAAAAACTCCTATCCTTGTTCATGTTAAATTCCACAAAAAATTTCCACTTTCCCGTCCATACTCCGAATTCATTCATTACTTTACCTTTTGATACTACAGACTTGGCAAAACCACTCAAAAACGTGACAATGTCCTCTTCTGGAACCAGTGGTGAAAACATCTTCACTGTCACCATCTTTTCACTACTAAATACGTGACGTTGAAACCGAATTCCAACAAACTTCTCATGTCTCAATTCATCAAAAGAATCCATATAGTTCTCCAAAATCTTCCTAGACTCAAAAAACACGTCATAGACACCCTTTTGGGGATAATCCATAACTGCCACGATGTCTTCTTTTTTCACCTTTGCGACACCCAAGATGATCTCCTTCATAATAAACCGAAAGTCCTTAACCTTCTGACAGTCTCTCCGGACAAAAATCCGGAAAGCGGTCTCCACACGTGATTGTTCTGGAACCTCCAACTTCGGCCACAACTCCGCCTCTGTTGCCATGATTCTCCAACAGAATGAGCGTAATCTCCACTCCAACACACAGAAGGAGCGAGTATGATCGCTTCCCGTTGTCTGGGGACTAAGCCGACACGCCTATAGCAGCAAGGGGGTGAAGTCCCCACAATTAAGTAAGGACGATCCCCCAAGGCCGACGAGCCAGGTACCCCAGACACCTCCAACCAAAACCAAGGCAGCAATCGCTAAATCACTGCACTTGATCTTAGCCAAAAGGCCGAGAAGCGATAACCAGAATTGGTTTCAAACTACGGAGCCACCCAAGGATCCTGAAAAGTCCATTTGTGGAGATGAGCTCCTGGACTCCCGTTAAGAAGACATGTTGTCAACCTTAAGATCCCTTACATGCCTGCACTTTTCGGCTTGCTGCTGCTGCAATCCACGCGTTTTAGATCTGCATAACTCCACCTCTTTAAACACAGCACCTTCACCCCCTGCTGTTCCCACCCGCCTCAACACCGTTGGAAGGGAGGAGAACCAATTAAGGCGGGGGGTGGGGTGGAACGAGCAGCTGTCTACCCTTAGCAGGAGGGCTCCTGATTACATACCTCTCCTGCTGCTGCTGCTGCTGGCTGTCCAGCAGCAGACTGAAGGTGGCTGCTGCTGTGCACAGGTATATAAAGGCTCAGAGCCTATTATGACACGCGCAGCCAGCGTTCCATTGCCACATTCCATCTACTGCAGGCAGGATACCTGGCTGGCTGAATGTCGCTGAGAAGCTCACAGAGACCGCCATAAGCAACAGTTTAACAGAATGCCACAGACTAATCAACCAAACTTTTTGGGTTGGGTTCTCTTTTATAGTCTGCAGGCATTAAATGAAAGAAGTCAGTGTTCCAGCAGAGGGAGACAACGTTTCAGAAAAGGCATTGTAGCAAACCAAAAAAGAAATTTTAAGCGCAGCAGAGTAACCAGCGCACATACCTGTTAGCTCAGGTGAGTTTAAAAGGCTGCTGTTGATAACAAGGGCATTTGCTAAATAGATGGTGTGTGTGCAACAATATACTGAAAGGTCAATTATATTGTGCAGCTTATCTCACCACCTGTAGTTATTTAGGTGAAAGCTCCAAAATGCTTGCCTAATATGTCTGTTTATCCAAAAGGAAGTAAAAGGGGAGAGCTAGAAAGATAGCATTGCATCACATTACATGGCAATGCAATGCACAGTTGCTGAAGTTGAACCAAAATGAGCTTGTAATCTGGCTTCTGCAACTTTGAACATGAAAAATCCAATGAGGAGAAGAAAAGCAAAGCCAAAGAGTCCATCCCAAAATCCGACAAACAAGCAAAATGAACAAAAAACATTGAATTCAATTCTTTCTGATTTTAGAAACTGCATTAAAGAAGGGGTGCACCGGTCCTGGAGATACTGCAATACCAGGTCAATGCGTGGAGTGGACAGAGCAAGCTCTTTTTCCATCTCCCTGTTCTAAAAATCCATTTAATATATGGTCCCCAGATAGGGGACGTATCAGATATTAAACTGATAAGAACAGATACTACACTTGATCTTAGCCAAAAGGCCGAGAAGCGATAACCAGAATTGGTTTCAAACTACGGAGCCACCCAAGGATCCTGAAAAGTCCATTTGTGGAGATGAGCTCCTGGACTCCCGTTAAGAAGACATGTTGTCAACCTCTAGATCCCTTACATGCCTGCACTTTTCGGCTTGCTGCTGCTGCAATCCACGCGTTTTAGATCTGCATAACTCCACCTCTTTAAACACAGCACCTTCACCCCCTGCTGTTCCCACCCGCCTCAACACCGTTGGAAGGGAGGAGAACCAATTAAGGCGGGGGGTGGGGTGGAACGAGCAGCTGTCTACCCTTAGCAGGAGGGCTCCTGATTACATACCTCTCCTGCTGCTGCTGCTGCTGGCTGTCCAGCAGCAGACTGAAGGTGGCTGCTGCTGTGCACAGGTATATAAAGGCTCAGAGCCTATTATGACACGCGCAGCCAGCGTTCCATTGCCACATTCCATCTACTGCAGGCAGGATACCTGGCTGGCTGAATGTCGCTGAGAAGCTCACAGAGACCGCCATAAGCAACAGTTTAACAGAATGCCACAGACTAATCAACCAAACTTTTTGGGTTGGGTTCTCTTTTATAGTCTGCAGGCATTAAATGAAAGAAGTCAGTGTTCCAGCAGAGGGAGACAACGTTTCAGAAAAGGCATTGTAGCAAACCAAAAAAGAAATTTTAAGCGCAGCAGAGTAACCAGCGCACATACCTGTTAGCTCAGGTGAGTTTAAAAGGCTGCTGTTGATAACAAGGGCATTTGCTAAATAGATGGTGTGTGTGCAACAATATACTGAAAGGTCAATTATATTGTGCAGCTTATCTCACCACCTGTAGTTATTTAGGTGAAAGCTCCAAAATGCTTGCCTAATATGTCTGTTTATCCAAAAGGAAGTAAAAAGGGAGAGCTAGAAAGATAGCATTGCATCACATTACATGGCAATGCAATGCACAGTTGCTGAAGTTGAACCAAAATGAGCTTGTAATCTGGCTTCTGCAACTTTGAACATGAAAAATCCAATGAGGAGAAGAAAAGCAAAGCCAAAGGGTCCATCCCAAAATCCGACAAACAAGCAAAATGAACAAAAAACATTGAATTCAATTCTTTCTGATTTTAGAAACTGCATTAAAGAAGGGGTGCACCGGTCCTGGAGATACTGCAATACCAGGTCAATGCGTGGAGTGGACAGAGCAAGCTCTTTTTCCATCTCCCTGTTCTAAAAATCCATTTAATATATGGTCCCCAGATAGGGGACGTATCAGATATTAAACTGATAAGAACAGATTTTTTGATTGAATATATCTTTTATTAGCACAAAAAATAAGTTAACAGACAGTGTACAGTGCCGCAGCCCAGTACACACAGAATTCTACATCATATTTACATAGCATGAGGATACGACGCACTAACTAGACACATCACACCCCTATGCTACACAAAACACTCAATCTGAAAGAAAAAGCATGTCAATCAATACAGTACGACGAACCGTGATAAGGGATGGGGATTGGGAAAAAGGGGATGGGGAGGGGAAAATCACAGGCCCGAAGCTTTATTGAAAGACAAGACACATAAGGGGAGAGGGGGAGGAGGGGTTTAGTCCTCGTCCTCGTCCTCCGGACCGTCCATGATGGAATAGTCTCTGAGCAGGCTGTGGATCAGCCTGCGGCAGTCCTGGATGGACATCCTCTCCCTCCTCAAGATGAGCCGGTTCCTGGCGACCCAAACGGCATCCTTGAAGCAGTTCATAAGGCGCCAAGCCTCCTGGATGGCTCCGACGGTATGAACCCCAGGGAAGAGTCCGTAAAGCACAGAATGGTGCGATAGGCTCGCCCTGGGGACAGAGTTCCTCAGGTCGTCCTCAAGTGCAGTCAATAGGCGCTGTGCAAATCCGCAGTCCCAAAAAGTGTGCAAAGATGTTTCCTCCACGAAGGGGCACCTTGGGCAGTACCGGGTCTTGCACAGGTTCCGGGCATGCATGAATGACCGGACGGGCAGTCCGCCCTGAATCGCCATCCACGACAAGTCCTTGTGCCCGTTGGTCAGCCTGTCAGACGACACATTTGTCCACACAGTCTCCAGCGTGTCCTGGTGAAGTCCTGTGATGTTCTCCACATCATCCTTGGCTCTGATTAGCTTGTGGATAGTTTTGGGCTTCCACAAGTCGGGCTTGAGTCCCTCCAGTTGATGCTCCCCCACAAATCGAACGACGTCTCCGTAGAACCATGGCGTCGTCCAGTTGTAGGGGAAGGAGCTGTCCCACTTGTCCCAGCCGAGTCGCCTCCAAAGAGGAAGCAGGAAGAAGCGAGACATGGACCTGCCCGCGGAGCCATTCTTGACTTGCAAAGTCCGGCGGACACAATCACACACAAAAGAGGATCGCAGGAGGGTGGGGATATCTGGAACGCCCTTCCCACCCTTGCGAGGCTCCTTGTACATGACGGCCCGCCTGACTCTGTCCATCTTGGATCCCCAGACAAAGTGAAACACTGTCCTGGTAATGGCCCTGCACACAGTGACGTGTGGGGGCCAGGCCTGCGCCGTGTACTGCAAGACGGGCAGGACCTCATTACGCAGGACGAGTGCCTTACCCTCACAAGTGAGGTGTCTGAGGCTCCAGAGTCCGATCCGTTGCTTCACCTTGGCCAAGCGTTCTTGCCAGGACTTGAGGGCCGCTCCTTCCTTCCCGAACCAGACTCCCAGCACCTTGAGGAAATCCGGTTGAATGTTGAAGGGGAAGGGGGCGGAGGAGGCCGGCTGCCAATCCCCGAAGAGCATGGCTTCCGACTTCCTGCAGTTGACTTTGGCCCCTGAAGCCCGGCCGAACCTCTCACACGTCTGGACGAGGGCGTCGACTGAACCACGATCAGCGCAGAAGACGGTGACGTCGTCCATGTAGAGCGAGCACTTGACCTCGTGTCGTCCCGGACCCGGTGCGGTGATCCCTCTGATCTCTCCATTCTGCCGGATAGCCTCTGCGAAGAGTTCTATAACACAAACAAAAAGAAGAGGTGATAGAGGGCAGCCTTGTCTGACCCCAGAGAGGACAGGGAAGGGGTCAGTCTTCCAGCCGTTCACCAACACCGAGCTGTGGATATCAAAATACATCAGACGGACATACGAACAAAACATGTTACCCAAACCTAACCGGTGCAGAGCTCGGCCCATGAACTCGTGGGAAACCCGGTCGAAGGCCTTCTCCTGATCCAAGGAGACCAGGGCCGCGTGTGCGCGGCGGACCTTGATGTACTCGACCGTGTCCCGCACGAGAGCGAGGCTGTCTGCGATGCGACGTCCAGGGATGCCGCAGGTCTGGTCCGGGTGGATGATCCGTCCGATGACCGTCTTAAGTCGTGTCGCCATCGTCTTGGCCAGGATCTTGTAGTCCACGTTGAGCAGAGTGATGGGACGCCAATTCCTCAGGTCGCACCTCTCTCCCTTCCGCTTGTACAGGATCGTGACCATTCCTTCCCTCAAAGATGGAGGCATTCTACCCTCCACCACCATCTCCTCGTACAGGTCCAACAGGTCCGGACAGATGAGGTCTCCCAGCGCTACATAGAGCTCCGCTGGAAGACCATCACTGCCCGGGGTCCTGCCGGTCCTAAAGGATTTAGCGGCAGAGAGCAATTCGCCCACCATCAGAGGTTTGTCCAAGGCTGCCGTGCCTGCAGGATCAAGATGGTTAGTGATACCTGACAGGAACTTATCAGCAGCGTCGGGGTCGGTAGTCTTGTGGGAGTAGAGTTCGCTGTAGAAGTCGCTGACGACCCTCATCACGTCCTCCTTCCCACGTCGCATGTTTCCGCTCTCGTCTCGCAGCTCGTTCAGGGGCGTGTGACCGGCATGAAGTTTCCTGAAAAAGAATGAGTTACATTTCTCACCCTTCTCCAGATTCTCCACTTTGGAACGGAAGATGATTCGCTTGGACTCCTCCTCAAAGTGCCTTTTCAGGCTCTTCTTGGTCTCCTCCAGCTCCTCCCTCACGTCCCAGCCGCAGTGAAGAAGGTCCTGCAGCGACCGCAGCTCGCGCTGCAGCCCTCTGAAGTCCCTCCTCTTCTCACACGCCTGTTGTCGACCCTTGGCCTGAAAGAAACAGCGAAACTCAAGTTTAACATATTCCCACCAATCAGAGACTGTTTGGAAGCTACCCTTGTAGGACTGCCACATTGCGTAGGCTGCTCTCAGCTCCTCCACGACTTCATCCTGAGCCAGCAGAGCACAATTCAGCTTCCAGGAGCCGGGGCCGGACGGAAAACCGTCGCCGAGGACACCTTGTAAGTGAATGGCTCTGTGGTCGGAGAAGAAGCAGGAGACCATCGAGTGCCTACTCTGCCTGACTGCCCGAGAGGTGAACACAAAGTCAATCCTGGAGCGGAGTGAGCCATCGGGTCGGCTCCACGAATAGTTCGTGGAGCCTCTCCCCATGGAGCCCACCACGTCCTGAAGAGAGGCCTCGGTTACCATCTCGATGAGCAGCTTGGACGTGATGTCCAACTTGGCAGATGTGCCAGAACTACGACCGTCCTCCTCGATGGGGCAGTTGAAATCCCCGGCCATCACTAAGGTCCTGGTGGTGGCAAGCTGAAGCTGCAGGGTCTGGAAAAGCTCCAAACGCTCATTCTTCAGTGGGGACGCATACACGTTGATGAACCTGACAGGTTCTCCCGCCCAGTTGCCATCTACAACAAGAGCCCTGCCGCAGATGAGCTCCTGGACGGACTCAAGCGTGAATGCGCCCCCCCTGATCAGAATTGCGACCCCCGCAGACTTGCAGTCACCCCCACCGGACCAGTAGGATGGACCGTGGGACCACTCCCTGGCCAGATGTTTGAAGGACCTAGAGGAGGGAAGGGAACATTCCTGCAACATATAAACATCACACAACTGGGAAGTAAGGAAGGCATAAATAGTCTGACGTCTGAACTTGTCCTTGATGCTCCTGACATTAATGGAAAATAAGTTAATATTAGCCATCATGTAGGGAAAAAAGAAAAAGTTAGCGCAGGCAATACACCTTAGTTACCACTCCGGTCGGGTGGTCCCTCGTCGGTGTTGACTGCTGGTGACGGGATCACCAGCAGGCCCTCTTCCTCCATCTGGTCAAGCAGCGCGGCCTCAATCTCGGCGACCACCAGTTCCTCCTCTTCTGGCTCGGCCACCAGGGTCTCAACCATGTGCTCCATCTCTTCTGGCTCAGGGAGGGTATCCTCCTTTTCGCCTACGAAATCCAGAATCTTCTTTTTGGAGGATTCAGTAGCAGGGCTGTCCTCCACCTTCCTCTTTCCCCGGGTTGGAACTGGGGAGACAAGAAGGGGAAAATCCTCCTCGGAATAGATAGCGGCGGGTGGAGGAAAGGTTAATTCCACCGCTACCATGGTCTGGGGAGGGAGAGTGGCTGCCGGGGCAGGGGAAAGGACACCTGCTGAGGAGTAGGGGAAGGAGGAAGAGGAAGTGGAATCCTCAGCAGGGGTGGCCGGGGTGGGGGGGGATTGGACGGGGGTGGCAGGGGGAGGGATCGAGAGAGGGGTGACAGAACTCTTACCCTCCTTTGACTTTTTCTTCTGCTTCGGAGCTGCTGGGACCGTCGCTGGGGCTTTGGCCACCGACTCCTTGACCGCTTTGGCCTTGGTCGTCTCGGCCTTGGCCGCTGGGGCCTTGGTCGTCGCGTCCTTGACCTTCACAGGCCTGGTCGTCGGGGCCTTGTCCTCCGTAGCTGGGGTCGTCGCAACCACCGATGCCCAGGATCTCTCACGCCTGGGGCAATCCTTGTACAGATGAGCCGCCAGCCCACACAGGTTGCAGGACGTCTTCTTCGGGCAGTCCTTCGAGCTGTGTCCCGTCACTCGACAAATCCTGCAGGCATCCTCCTTGCAGTCCTTCATCTCGTGGCCGTTCTTGCCGCATCTCCTGCAGTTCCGCGGCATGTCCGGGTAATAGATGAGGCCGTAGGAGTTGCCCAGGGAGAATGTCGGGGGCAGGTGCCGAAGTCCGTCTGAGTACGCCAGGTCCCTGTGAAGTCTAACGGTCACCGACCACTTACCTGTCCAGAAGCCGAGTCCATTCAGGATGTGAGAGGGTTCCTTCACAACCAAACAGAAGCGTCTCAGGAAGGTACAGATGTCTTTGCCTGGGGTGTGCGGGTTGCGCATGGAGACCGTGATCCTCCTTTCATCCCTCTGGATAGGGAAGCTACCTGTAAAGGCAGAGAAAGAATTATCCGGTCCTTTTGCGCTTACCATTTCCCAGAACCTCCTGCAGGTGTTCACAGTGGCGAAGGTGACGAAGAAGATCCCCGTCAAGAAGGTCTGGATGCTGAGGGTGTCCGACCTGGAGAAGCCTCGATCCAGCAGCATCTTCTGGCAGAACACGTCCGAGGACATGTCCGGCACCCTCCCATCCACTTCCTTCAGCTTCAGGGCCACCGTCTGCCGCATCCATGGCTCCAGGGCTGGAGCTTCGTGGCGGGGCTTCTGGGGTCCCTTCTGCTGGCCAGTCGTGGAGGCAGAGTCCTTGGGGTCAGAATCGGCTCCTGGCTGGGCCCTCCTGGCTGTCCCCAGCTCCAGGCTCTTCTTTTCGGCCTTCCTCGCAGCGCTTGCCATGGCTTTCCTCCTGCAGTTACTTCTTGGAGCTGGATCTGGAACTCTTCCCGGAATGGGTGGAGCTATGCAGATTCTTCTCCCGTCGTGTTCTGGACAAATTCCCCGAAAGGTCTTTGTCTCGATGATTTTCTTCCTCGAAGATTCCACAGGACAGCGCGATTCTTCTCCGAGTCTTCGTCTTCTTCTGGATTCTTTAGAGCTTCTTCCTCCCACCGATATCCGCCTTCGTTCTCTGATGTCAGCTGGGCTCCGAAGCTCTTCTCCTTCCGAGTTCGATCGCTCTCGTCAAGTGTAGATCGTAGCTCTTGTGTTCTTAAAAGAACAGATACTACACTTGATCTTAGCCAAAAGGCCGAGAAGCGATAACCAGAATTGGTTTCAAACTACGGAGCCACCCAAGGATCCTGAAAAGTCCATTTGTGGAGATGAGCTCCTGGACTCCCGTTAAGAAGACATGTTGTCAACCTCTATATCCCTTACATGCCTGCACTTTTCGGCTTGCTGCTGCTGCAATCCACGCGTTTTAGATCTGCATAACTCCACCTCTTTAAACACAGCACCTTCACCCCCTGCTGTTCCCACCCGCCTCAACACCGTTGGAAGGGAGGAGAACCAATTAAGGCGGGGGGTGGGGTGGAACGAGCAGCTGTCTACCCTTAGCAGGAGGGCTCCTGATTACATACCTCTCCTGCTGCTGCTGCTGCTGGCTGTCCAGCAGCAGACTGAAGGTGGCTGCTGCTGTGCACAGGTATATAAAGGCTCAGAGCCTATTATGACACGCGCAGCCAGCGTTCCATTGCCACATTCCATCTACTGCAGGCAGGATACCTGGCTGGCTGAATGTCGCTGAGAAGCTCACAGAGACCGCCATAAGCAACAGTTTAACAGAATGCCACAGACTAATCAACCAAACTTTTTGGGTTGGGTTCTCTTTTATAGTCTGCAGGCATTAAATGAAAGAAGTCAGTGTTCCAGCAGAGGGAGACAACGTTTCAGAAAAGGCATTGTAGCAAACTAAAAAAGAAATTTTAAGCGCAGCAGAGTAACCAGCGCACATACCTGTTAGCTCAGGTGAGTTTAAAAGGCTGCTGTTGATAACAAGGGCATTTGCTAAATAGATGGTGTGTGTGCAACAATATACTGAAAGGTCAATTATATTGTGCAGCTTATCTCACCACCTGTAGTTATTTAGGTGAAAGCTCCAAAATGCTTGCCTAATATGTCTGTTTATCCAAAAGGAAGTAAAAAGGGAGAGCTAGAAAGATAGCATTGCATCACATTACATGGTAATGCAATGCACAGTTGCTGAAGTTGAACCAAAATGAGCTTGTAATCTGGCTTCTGCAACTTTGAACATGAAAAATCCAATGAGGAGAAGAAAAGCAAAGCCAAAGAGTCCATCCCAAAATCCGACAAACAAGCAAAATGAACAAAAAACATTGAATTCAATTCTTTCTGATTTTAGAAACTGCATTAAAGAAGGGGTGCACCGGTCCTGGAGATACTGCAATACCAGGTCAATGCGTGGAGTGGACAGAGCAAGCTCTTTTTCCATCTCCCTGTTCTAAAAATCCATTTAATATATGGTCCCCAGATAGGGGACGTATCAGATATTAAACTGATAAGAACAGATACTACACTTGATCTTAGCCAAAAGGCCGAGAAGCGATAACCAGAATTGGTTTCAAACTACGGAGCCACCCAAGGATCCTGAAAAGTCCATTTGTGGAGATGAGCTCCTGGACTCCCGTTAAGAAGACATGTTGTCAACCTCTAGATCCCTTACATGCCTGCACTTTTCGGCTTGCTGCTGCTGCAATCCACGCGTTTTAGATCTGCATAACTCCACCTCTTTAAACACAGCACCTTCACCCCCTGCTGTTCCCACCCGCCTCAACACCGTTGGAAGGGAGGAGAATCAATTAAGGCGGGGGGTGGGGTGGAACGAGCAGCTGTCTACCCTTAGCAGGAGGGCTCCTGATTACATACCTCTCCTGCTGCTGCTGCTGCTGGCTGTCCAGCAGCAGACTGAAGGTGGCTGCTGCTGTGCACAGGTATATAAAGGCTCGGAGCCTATTATGACACGCGCAGCCAGCGTTCCATTGCCACATTCCATCTACTGCAGGCAGGATACCTGGCTGGCTGAATGTCGCTGAGAAGCTCACAGAGACCGCCATAAGCAACAGTTTAACAGAATGCCACAGACTAATCAACCAAACTTTTTGGGTTGGGTTCTCTTTTATAGTCTGCAGGCATTAAATGAAAGAAGTCAGTGTTCCAGCAGAGGGAGACAACGTTTCAGAAAAGGCATTGTAGCAAACCAAAAAAGAAATTTTAAGCGCAGCAGAGTAACCAGCGCACATACCTGTTAGCTCAGGTGAGTTTAAAAGGCTGCTGTTGATAACAAGGGCATTTGCTAAATAGATGGTGTGTGTGCAACAATATACTGAAAGGTCAATTATATTGTGCAGCTTATCTCACCACCTGTAGTTATTTAGGTGAAAGCTCCAAAATGCTTGCCTAATATGTCTGTTTATCCAAAAGGAAGTAAAAAGGGAGAGCTAGAAAGATAGCATTGCATCACATTACATGGCAATGCAATGCACAGTTGCTGAAGTTGAACCAAAATGAGCTTGTAATCTGGCTTCTGCAACTTTGAACATGAAAAATCCAATGAGGAGAAGAAAAGCAAAGCCAAAGAGTCCATCCCAAAATCCGACAAACAAGCAAAATGAGCAAAAAACATTGAATTCAATTCTTTCTGATTTTAGAAACTGCATTAAAGAAGGGGTGCACCGGTCCTGGAGATACTGCAATACCAGGTCAATGCGTGGAGTGGACAGAGCAAGCTCTTTTTCCATCTCCCTGTTCTAAAAATCCATTTAATATATGGTCCCCAGATAGGGGACGTATCAGATATTAAACTGATAAGAACAGATACTACACTTGATCTTAGCCAAAAGGCCGAGAAGCGATAACCAGAATTGGTTTCAAACTACGGAGCCACCCAAGGATCCTGAAAAGTCCATTTGTGGAGATGAGCTCCTGGACTCCCGTTAAGAAGACATGTTGTCAACCTCTAGATCCCTTACATGCCTGCACTTTTCGGCTTGCTGCTGCTGCAATCCACGCGTTTTAGATCTGCATAACTCCACCTCTTTAAACACAGCACCTTCACCCCCTGCTGTTCCCACCCGCCTCAACACCGTTGGAAGGGAGGAGAACCAATTAAGGCGGGGGGTGGGGTGGAACGAGCAGCTGTCTACCCTTAGCAGGAGGGCTCCTGATTACATACCTCTCCTGCTGCTGCTGCTGCTGCTGGCTGTCCAGCAGCAGACTGAAGGTGGCTGCTGCTGTGCACAGGTATATAAAGGCTCAGAGCCTATTATGACACGCGCAGCCAGCGTTCCATTGCCACATTCCATCTACTGCAGGCAGGATACCTGGCTGGCTGAATGTCGCTGAGAAGCTCACAGAGACCGCCATAAGCAACAGTTTAACAGAATGCCACAGACTAATCAACCAAACTTTTTGGGTTGGGTTCTCTTTTATAGTCTGCAGGCATTAAATGAAAGAAGTCAGTGTTCCAGCAGAGGGAGACAATGTTTCAGAAAAGGCATTGTAGCAAACCAAAAAAGAAATTTTAAGCGCAGCAGAGTAACCAGCGCACATACCTGTTAGCTCAGGTGAGTTTAAAAGGCTGCTGTTGATAACAAGGGCATTTGCTAAATAGATGGTGTGTGTGCAACAATATACTGAAAGGTCAATTATATTGTGCAGCTTATCTCACCACCTGTAGTTATTTAGGTGAAAGCTCCAAAATTCTTGCCTAATATGTCTGTTTATCCAAAAGGAAGTAAAAAGGGAGAGCTAGAAAGATAGCATTGCATCACATTACATGGCAATGCAATGCACAGTTGCTGAAGTTGAACCAAAATGAGCTTGTAATCTGGCTTCTGCAACTTTGAACATGAAAAATCCAATGAGGAGAAGAAAAGCAAAGCCAAAGAGTCCATCCCAAAATCCGACAAACAAGCAAAATGAACAAAAAACATTGAATTCAATTCTTTCTGATTTTAGAAACTGCATTAAAGAAGGGGTGCACCGGTCCTGGAGATACTGCAATACCAGGTCAATGCGTGGAGTGGACAGAGCAAGCTCTTTTTCCATCTCCCTGTTCTAAAAATCCATTTAATATATGGTCCCCAGATAGGGGACGTATCAGATATTAAACTGATAAGAACAGATACTACACTTGATCTTAGCCAAAAGGCCGAGAAGCGATAACCAGAATTGGTTTCAAACTACGGAGCCACCCAAGGATCCTGAAAAGTCCATTTGTGGAGATGAGCTCCTGGACTCCCGTTAAGAAGACATGTTGTCAACCTCTATATCCCTTACATGCCTGCACTTTTCGGCTTGCTGCTGCTGCAATCCACGCGTTTTAGATCTGCATAACTCCACCTCTTTAAACACAGCACCTTCACCCCCTGCTGTTCCCACCCGCCTCAACACCGTTGGAAGGGAGGAGAACCAATTAAGGCGGGGGGTGGGGTGGAACGAGCAGCTGTCTACCCTTAGCAGGAGGGCTCCTGATTACATACCTCTCCTGCTGCTGCTGCTGCTGGCTGTCCAGCAGCAGACTGAAGGTGGCTGCTGCTGTGCACAGGTATATAAAGGCTCAGAGCCTATTATGACACGCGCAGCCAGCGTTCCATTGCCACATTCCATCTACTGCAGGCAGGATACCTGGCTGGCTGAATGTCGCTGAGAAGCTCACAGAGACCGCCATAAGCAACAGTTTAACAGAATGCCACAGACTAATCAACCAAACTTTTTGGGTTGGGTTCTCTTTTATAGTCTGCAGGCATTAAATGAAAGAAGTCAGTGTTCCAGCAGAGGGAGACAACGTTTCAGAAAAGGCATTGTAGCAAACTAAAAAAGAAATTTTAAGCGCAGCAGAGTAACCAGCGCACATACCTGTTAGCTCAGGTGAGTTTAAAAGGCTGCTGTTGATAACAAGGGCATTTGCTAAATAGATGGTGTGTGTGCAACAATATACTGAAAGGTCAATTATATTGTGCAGCTTATCTCACCACCTGTAGTTATTTAGGTGAAAGCTCCAAAATGCTTGCCTAATATGTCTGTTTATCCAAAAGGAAGTAAAAAGGGAGAGCTAGAAAGATAGCATTGCATCACATTACATGGTAATGCAATGCACAGTTGCTGAAGTTGAACCAAAATGAGCTTGTAATCTGGCTTCTGCAACTTTGAACATGAAAAATCCAATGAGGAGAAGAAAAGCAAAGCCAAAGAGTCCATCCCAAAATCCGACAAACAAGCAAAATGAACAAAAAACATTGAATTCAATTCTTTCTGATTTTAGAAACTGCATTAAAGAAGGGGTGCACCAGTCCTGGAGATACTGCAATACCAGGTCAATGCGTGGAGTGGACAGAGCAAGCTCTTTTTCCATCTCCCTGTTCTAAAAATCCATTTAATATATGGTCCCCAGATAGGGGACGTATCAGATATTAAACTGATAAGAACAGATACTACACTTGATCTTAGCCAAAAGGCCGAGAAGCGATAACCAGAATTGGTTTCAAACTACGGAGCCACCCAAGGATCCTGAAAAGTCCATTTGTGGAGATGAGCTCCTGGACTCCCGTTAAGAAGACATGTTGTCAACCTCTAGATCCCTTACATGCCTGCACTTTTCGGCTTGCTGCTGCTGCAATCCACGCGTTTTAGATCTGCATAACTCCACCTCTTTAAACACAGCACCTTCACCCCCTGCTGTTCCCACCCGCCTCAACACCGTTGGAAGGGAGGAGAATCAATTAAGGCGGGGGGTGGGGTGGAACGAGCAGCTGTCTACCCTTAGCAGGAGGGCTCCTGATTACATACCTCTCCTGCTGCTGCTGCTGCTGGCTGTCCAGCAGCAGACTGAAGGTGGCTGCTGCTGTGCACAGGTATATAAAGGCTCGGAGCCTATTATGACACGCGCAGCCAGCGTTCCATTGCCACATTCCATCTACTGCAGGCAGGATACCTGGCTGGCTGAATGTCGCTGAGAAGCTCACAGAGACCGCCATAAGCAACAGTTTAACAGAATGCCACAGACTAATCAACCAAACTTTTTGGGTTGGGTTCTCTTTTATAGTCTGCAGGCATTAAATGAAAGAAGTCAGTGTTCCAGCAGAGGGAGACAACGTTTCAGAAAAGGCATTGTAGCAAACCAAAAAAGAAATTTTAAGCGCAGCAGAGTAACCAGCGCACATACCTGTTAGCTCAGGTGAGTTTAAAAGGCTGCTGTTGATAACAAGGGCATTTGCTAAATAGATGGTGTGTGTGCAACAATATACTGAAAGGTCAATTATATTGTGCAGCTTATCTCACCACCTGTAGTTATTTAGGTGAAAGCTCCAAAATGCTTGCCTAATATGTCTGTTTATCCAAAAGGAAGTAAAAAGGGAGAGCTAGAAAGATAGCATTGCATCACATTACATGGCAATGCAATGCACAGTTGCTGAAGTTGAACCAAAATGAGCTTGTAATCTGGCTTCTGCAACTTTGAACATGAAAAATCCAATGAGGAGAAGAAAAGCAAAGCCAAAGAGTCCATCCCAAAATCCGACAAACAAGCAAAATGAGCAAAAAACATTGAATTCAATTCTTTCTGATTTTAGAAACTGCATTAAAGAAGGGGTGCACCGGTCCTGGAGATACTGCAATACCAGGTCAATGCGTGGAGTGGACAGAGCAAGCTCTTTTTCCATCTCCCTGTTCTAAAAATCCATTTAATATATGGTCCCCAGATAGGGGACGTATCAGATATTAAACTGATAAGAACAGATACTACACTTGATCTTAGCCAAAAGGCCGAGAAGCGATAACCAGAATTGGTTTCAAACTACGGAGCCACCCAAGGATCCTGAAAAGTCCATTTGTGGAGATGAGCTCCTGGACTCCCGTTAAGAAGACATGTTGTCAACCTCTAGATCCCTTACATGCCTGCACTTTTCGGCTTGCTGCTGCTGCAATCCACGCGTTTTAGATCTGCATAACTCCACCTCTTTAAACACAGCACCTTCACCCCCTGCTGTTCCCACCCGCCTCAACACCGTTGGAAGGGAGGAGAACCAATTAAGGCGGGGGGTGGGGTGGAACGAGCAGCTGTCTACCCTTAGCAGGAGGGCTCCTGATTACATACCTCTCCTGCTGCTGCTGCTGCTGCTGGCTGTCCAGCAGCAGACTGAAGGTGGCTGCTGCTGTGCACAGGTATATAAAGGCTCAGAGCCTATTATGACACGCGCAGCCAGCGTTCCATTGCCACATTCCATCTACTGCAGGCAGGATACCTGGCTGGCTGAATGTCGCTGAGAAGCTCACAGAGACCGCCATAAGCAACAGTTTAACAGAATGCCACAGACTAATCAACCAAACTTTTTGGGTTGGGTTCTCTTTTATAGTCTGCAGGCATTAAATGAAAGAAGTCAGTGTTCCAGCAGAGGGAGACAATGTTTCAGAAAAGGCATTGTAGCAAACCAAAAAAGAAATTTTAAGCGCAGCAGAGTAACCAGCGCACATACCTGTTAGCTCAGGTGAGTTTAAAGGCTGCTGTTGATAACAAGGGCATTTGCTAAATAGATGGTGTGTGTGCAACAATATACTGAAAGGTCAATTATATTGTGCAGCTTATCTCACCACCTGTAGTTATTTAGGTGAAAGCTCCAAAATTCTTGCCTAATATGTCTGTTTATCCAAAAGGAAGTAAAAAGGGAGAGCTAGAAAGATAGCATTGCATCACATTACATGGCAATGCAATGCACAGTTGCTGAAGTTGAACCAAAATGAGCTTGTAATCTGGCTTCTGCAACTTTGAACATGAAAAATCCAATGAGGAGAAGAAAAGCAAAGCCAAAGAGTCCATCCCAAAATCCGACAAACAAGCAAAATGAACAAAAAACATTGAATTCAATTCTTTCTGATTTTAGAAACTGCATTAAAGAAGGGGTGCACCGGTCCTGGAGATACTGCAATACCAGGTCAATGCGTGGAGTGGACAGAGCAAGCTCTTTTTCCATCTCCCTGTTCTAAAAATCCATTTAATATATGGTCCCCAGATAGGGGACGTATCAGATATTAAACTGATAAGAACAGATACTACACTTGATCTTAGCCAAAAGGCCGAGAAGCGATAACCAGAATTGGTTTCAAACTACGGAGCCACCCAAGGATCCTGAAAAGTCCATTTGTGGAGATGAGCTCCTGGACTCCCGTTAAGAAGACATGTTGTCAACCTCTAGATCCCTTACATGCCTGCACTTTTCGGCTTGCTGCTGCTGCAATCCACGCGTTTTAGATCTGCATAACTCCACCTCTTTAAACACAGCACCTTCACCCCCTGCTGTTCCCACCCGCCTCAACACCGTTGGAAGGGAGGAGAACCAATTAAGGCGGGGGGTGGGGTGGAACGAGCAGCTGTCTACCCTTAGCAGGAGGGCTCCTGATTACATACCTCTCCTGCTGCTGCTGCTGCTGCTGGCTGTCCAGCAGCAGACTGAAGGTGGCTGCTGCTGTGCACAGGTATATAAAGGCTCAGAGCCTATTATGACATGCGCAGCCAGCGTTCCATTGCCACATTCCATCTACTGCAGGCAGGATACCTGGCTGGCTGAATGTCGCTGAGAAGCTCACAGAGACCGCCATAAGCAACAGTTTAACAGAATGCCACAGACTAATCAACCAAACTTTTTGGGTTGGGTTCTCTTTTATAGTCTGCAGGCATTAAATGAAAGAAGTCAGTGTTCCAGCAGAGGGAGACAACGTTTCAGAAAAGGCATTGTAGCAAACCAAAAAAGAAATTTTAAGCGCAGCAGAGTAACCAGCGCACATACCTGTTAGCTCAGGTGAGTTTAAAAGGCTGCTGTTGATAACAAGGGCATTTGCTAAATAGATGGTGTGTGTGCAACAATATACTGAAAGGTCAATTATATTGTGCAGCTTATCTCACCACCTGTAGTTATTTAGGTGAAAGCTCCAAAATGCTTGCCTAATATGTCTGTTTATCCAAAAGGAAGTAAAAAGGGAGAGCTAGAAAGATAGCATTGCATCACATTACATGGCAATGCAATGCACAGTTGCTGAAGTTGAACCAAAATGAGCTTGTAATCTGGCTTCTGCAACTTTGAACATGAAAAATCCAATGAGGAGAAGAAAAGCAAAGCCAAAGAGTCCATCCCAAAATCCGACAAACAAGCAAAATGAACAAAAAACATTGAATTCAATTCTTTCTGATTTTAGAAACTGCATTAAAGAAGGGGTGCACCGGTCCTGGAGATACTGCAATACCAGGTCAATGCGTGGAGTGGACAGAGCAAGCTCTTTTTCCATCTCCCTGTTCTAAAAATCCATTTAATATATGGTCCCCAGATAGGGGACGTATCAGATATTAAACTGATAAGAACAGATACTACACTTGATCTTAGCCAAAAGGCCGAGAAGCGATAACCAGAATTGGTTTCAAACTACGGAGCCACCCAAGGATCCTGAAAAGTCCATTTGTGGAGATGAGCTCCTGGACTCCCGTTAAGAAGACATGTTGTCAACCTCTAGATCCCTTACATGCCTGCACTTTTCGGCTTGCTGCTGCTGCAATCCACGCGTTTTAGATCTGCATAACTCCACCTCTTTAAACACAGCACCTTCACCCCCTGCTGTTCCCACCCGCCTCAACACCGTTGGAAGGGAGGAGAACCAATTAAGGCGGGGGGTGGGGTGGAACGAGCAGCTGTCTACCCTTAGCAGGAGGGCTCCTGATTACATACCTCTCCTGCTGCTGCTGCTGCTGGCTGTCCAGCAGCAGACTGAAGGTGGCTGCTGCTGTGCACAGGTATATAAAGGCTCAGAGCCTATTATGACACGCGCAGCCAGCGTTCCATTGCCACATTCCATCTACTGCAGGCAGGATACCTGGCTGGCTGAATGTCGCTGAGAAGCTCACAGAGACCGCCATAAGCAACAGTTTAACAGAATGCCACAGACTAATCAACCAAACTTTTTGGGTTGGGTTCTCTTTTATAGTCTGCAGGCATTAAATGAAAGAAGTCAGTGTTCCAGCAGAGGGAGACAACGTTTCAGAAAAGGCATTGTAGCAAACCAAAAAAGAAATTTTAAGCGCAGCAGAGTAACCAGCGCACATACCTGTTAGCTCAGGTGAGTTTAAAAGGCTGCTGTTGATAACAAGGGCATTTGCTAAATAGATGGTGTGTGTGCAACAATATACTGAAAGGTCAATTATATTGTGCAGCTTATCTCACCACCTGTAGTTATTTAGGTGAAAGCTCCAAAATGCTTGCCTAATATGTCTGTTTATCCAAAAGGAAGTAAAAAGGGAGAGCTAGAAAGATAGCATTGCATCACATTACATGGCAATGCAATGCACAGTTGCTGAAGTTGAACCAAAATGAGCTTGTAATCTGGCTTCTGCAACTTTGAACATGAAAAATCCAATGAGGAGAAGAAAAGCAAAGCCAAAGAGTCCATCCCAAAATCCGACAAACAAGCAAAATGAACAAAAAACATTGAATTCAATTCTTTCTGATTTTAGAAACTGCATTAAAGAAGGGGTGCACCGGTCCTGGAGATACTGCAATACCAGGTCAATGCGTGGAGTGGACAGAGCAAGCTCTTTTTCCATCTCCCTGTTCTAAAAATCCATTTAATATATGGTCCCCAGATAGGGGACGTATCAGATATTAAACTGATAAGAACAGATACTACACTTGATCTTAGCCAAAAGGCCGAGAAGCGATAACCAGAATTGGTTTCAAACTACGGAGCCACCCAAGGATCCTGAAAAGTCCATTTGTGGAGATGAGCTCCTGGACTCCCGTTAAGAAGACATGTTGTCAACCTCTAGATCCCTTACATGCCTGCACTTTTCGGCTTGCTGCTGCTGCAATCCACGCGTTTTAGATCTGCATAACTCCACCTCTTTAAACACAGCACCTTCACCCCCTGCTGTTCCCACCCGCCTCAACACCGTTGGAAGGGAGGAGAACCAATTAAGGCGGGGGGTGGGGTGGAACGAGCAGCTGTCTACCCTTAGCAGGAGGGCTCCTGATTACATACCTCTCCTGCTGCTGCTGCTGCTGGCTGTCCAGCAGCAGACTGAAGGTGGCTGCTGCTGTGCACAGGTATATAAAGGCTCAGAGCCTATTATGACACGCGCAGCCAGCGTTCCATTGCCACATTCCATCTACTGCAGGCAGGATACCTGGCTGGCTGAATGTCGCTGAGAAGCTCACAGAGACCGCCATAAGCAACAGTTTAACAGAATGCCACAGACTAATCAACCAAACTTTTTGGGTTGGGTTCTCTTTTATAGTCTGCAGGCATTAAATGAAAGAAGTCAGTGTTCCAGCAGAGGGAGACAACGTTTCAGAAAAGGCATTGTAGCAAACCAAAAAAGAAATTTTAAGCGCAGCAGAGTAACCAGCGCACATACCTGTTAGCTCAGGTGAGTTTAAAAGGCTGCTGTTGATAACAAGGGCATTTGCTAAATAGATGGTGTGTGTGCAACAATATACTGAAAGGTCAATTATATTGTGCAGCTTATCTCACCACCTGTAGTTATTTAGGTGAAAGCTCCAAAATGCTTGCCTAATATGTCTGTTTATCCAAAAGGAAGTAAAAAGGGAGAGCTAGAAAGATAGCATTGCATCACATTACATGGCAATGCAATGCACAGTTGCTGAAGTTGAACCAAAATGAGCTTGTAATCTGGCTTCTGCAACTTTGAACATGAAAAATCCAATGAGGAGAAGAAAAGCAAAGCCAAAGAGTCCATCCCAAAATCTGACAAACAAGCAAAATGAACAAAAAACATTGAATTCAATTCTTTCTGATTTTAGAAACTGCATTAAAGAAGGGGTGCACCGGTCCTGGAGATACTGCAATACCAGGTCAATGCGTGGAGTGGACAGAGCAAGCTCTTTTTCCATCTCCCTGTTCTAAAAATCCATTTAATATATGGTCCCCAGATAGGGGACGTATCAGATATTAAACTGATAAGAACAGATTTTTTTTGATTGAATATATCTTTTATTAGCACAAAAAATAAGTTAACAGACAGTGTACAGTGCCGCAGCCCAGTACACACAGAATTCTACATCATATTTACATAGCATGAGGATACGACGCACTAACTAGACACATCGCACCCCTATGCTACACAAAACACTCAATCTGAAAGAAAAAGCATGTCAATCAATACAGTACGACGAACCGTGATAAGGGATAGGGATTGGGAAAAAGGGGACGGGGAGGGGAAAATCACAGGCCCGAAGCTTTATTGAAAGACAAGACACATAAGGGGAGAGGGGGAGGAGGGGTTTAGTCCTCATCCTCGTCCTCCAGACCGTCCATGATGGAATAGTCTCTGAGCAGGCTGTGGATCAGCCTGCGGCAGTCCTGGATGGACATCCTCTCCCTCCTCAAGATGAGCCGGTTCCTGGCGACCCAAACGGCATCCTTGAAGCAGTTCATAAGGCGCCAAGCCTCCTGGATGGCTCCGACGGTATGAACCCCAGGGAATAGTCCATAAAGCACAGAATGGTGCGATAGGCTCGCCCTGGGGACAGAGTTCCTCAGGTCGTCCTCAAGTGCAGTCAATAGGCGCTGTGCAAATCCGCAGTCCCAAAAAGTGTGCAAAGATGTTTCCTCCACGAAGGGGCACCTTGGGCAGTACCGGGTCTTGCACAGGTTCCGGGCATGCATGAATGACCGGACGGGCAGTCCGCCCTGAATCGCCATCCACGACAAGTCCTTGTGCCCGTTGGTCAGCCTGTCAGACGACACATTTGTCCACACAGTCTCCAGCGTGTCCTGGTGAAGTCCTGTGATGTTCTCCACGTCATCCTTGGCTCTGATTAGCTTGTGGATAGTTTTGGGCTTCCACAAGTCGGGCTTGAGTCCCTCCAGTTGATGCTCCCCCACAAATCGAACGACGTCTCCGTAGAACCATGGCGTCGTCCAGTTGTAGCGGAAGGAGCTGTCCCACTTGTCCCAGCCGAGTCGCTTCCAAAGAGGAAGCAGGAAGAAGTGAGACATGGACCTGCCCGCGGAGCCATTCTTGACTTGCAAAGTCCGGCGGACACAATCACACACAAAAGAGGATCGCAGGAGGGTGGGGATATCTGGAACGCCCTTCCCACCCTTGCAAGGCTCCTTGTACATGACGGCCCGCCTGACTCTGTCCATCTTGGATCCCCAGACAAAGTGAAACACTGTCTTGGTAATGGCCCTGCACACAGTGACGTGTGGGGGCCAGGCCTGCGCCGTGTACTGCAAGACGGGCAGGACCTCATTACGCAGGACGAGTGCCTTACCCTCACAAGTGAGGTGTCTGAGGCTCCAGAGTCCGATCCGTTGCTTCACCTTGGCCAAGCGTTCTTGCCAGGACTTGAGCTCCGCTCCTTCCTTCCCGAACCAGACTCCCAGCACCTTGAGGAAATCCGGTTGAATGTTGAAGGGGAAGGGGGCAGAGGAGGCCGGCTGCCAATCCCCGAAGAGCATGGCTTCCGACTTCCTGCAGTTGACTTTGGCCCCTGAAGCCCGGCCGAACCTCTCACACGTCTGGACGAGGGCGTCGACTGAACCACGATCAGCGCAGAAGACGGTGACGTCGTCCATGTAGAGCGAGCACTTGACCTCGTGTCGTCCCGGACCCGGTGCGGTGATCCCTCTGATCTCTCCATTCTGCCGGATAGCCTCTGCGAAGAGTTCTATAACACAAACAAAAAGAAGAGGTGATAGAGGGCAGCCTTGTCTGACCCCAGAGAGGACAGGGAAGGGGTCAGTCTTCCAGCCGTTCACCAACACCGAGCTGTGGATATCAAAATACATCAGACGGACATACGAACAAAACATGTTACCCAAACCTAACCGGTGCAGAGCTCGGCCCATGATCTCGTGGGAAACCCGGTCGAAGGCCTTCTCCTGATCCAAGGAGACCAGGGCCGCGTGTGCGCGGCGGACCTTGATGTACTCGACCGTGTCCCGCACGAGAGCGAGGCTGTCTGCGATGCGACGTCCAGGGATGCCGCAGGTCTGGTCCGGGTGGATGATCCGTCCGATGACCGTCTTAAGTCGTGTCGCCATCGTCTTGGCCAGGATCTTGTAGTCCACGTTGAGCAGAGTGATGGGACGCCAATTCCTCAGGTCGCACCTCTCTCCCTTCCGCTTGTACAGGATCGTGACCATTCCTTCCCTCAAAGATGGAGGCATTCTACCCTCCACCACCATCTCCTCGTACAGGTCCAACAGGTCCGGACAGATGAGGTCTCCCAGCGCTACATAGAGCTCCGCTGGAAGACCATCACTGCCCGGGGTCCTGCCGGTCCTAAAGGATTTAGCGGCAGAGAGCAATTCGCCCACCATCAGAGGTTTGTCCAAGGCTGCCGTGCCTGCAGGATCAAGATGGTTAGTGATACCTGACAGGAACTTATCAGCAGCGTCGGGGTCGGTAGTCTTGTGGGAGTAGAGTTCGCTGTAGAAGTCGCTGACGACCCTCATCACGTCCTCCTTCCCACGTCGCATGTTTCCGCTCTCGTCTCGCAGCTCGTTCAGGGGCGTGTGACCGGCATGAAGTTTCCTGAAAAAGAATGAGTTACATTTCTCACCCTTCTCCAGATTCTCCACTTTGGAACGGAAGACGATTCGCTTGGACTCCTCCTCAAAGTGCCTTTTCAGGCTCTTCTTGGTCTCCTCCAGCTCCTCCCTCACGTCCCAGCCGCAGTGAAGAAGGTCCTGCAGCGACCGCAGCTCGCGCTGCAGCCCTCTGAAGTCCCTCCTCTTCTCACACGCCTGTTGTCGACCCTTGGCCTGAAAGAAACAGCGAAACTCAAGTTTAACATATTCCCACCAATCAGAGACTGTTTGGAAGCTACCCTTGTAGGACTGCCACATTGCGTAGGCTGCTCTCAGCTCCTCCACGACTTCATCCTGAGCCAGCAGAGCACAATTCAGCTTCCAGGAGCCGGGGCCGGACGGAAAACCGTCGCCGAGGACACCTTGTAAGTGAATGGCTCTGTGGTCGGAGAAGAAGCAGGAGACCATCGAGTGCCTACTCTGCCTGACTGCCCGAGAGGTGAACACAAAGTCAATCCTGGAGCGGAGTGAGCCATCGGGTCGGCTCCACGAATAGTTCGTGGAGCCTCTCCCCATGGAGCCCACCACGTCCTGAAGAGAGGCCTCGGTTACCATCTCGATGAGCAGCTTGGACGTGATGTCCAACTTGGCAGATGTGCTAGAACTACGACCATCCTCCTCGATGGGGCAGTTGAAATCCCCGGCCATCACTAAGGTCCTGGTGGTGGCAAGCTGAAGCCGCAGGGTCTGGAAAAGCTCCAAACGCTCATTCTTCAGTGGGGACGCATACACGTTGATGAACCTGACAGGTTCTCCCGCCCAGTTGCCATCTACAACAAGAGCCCTGCCGCAGATGAGCTCCTGGACGGACTCAAGCGTGAATGCGCCCCCCCTGATCAGAATTGCGACCCCCGCAGACTTGCAGTCACCCCCACCGGACCAGTAGGATGGACCGTGGGACCACTCCCTGGCCAGATGTTTGAAGGACCTAGAGGAGGGAAGGGAACATTCCTGCAACATATAAACATCACACAACTGGGAAGTAAGGAAGGCATAAATAGTCTGACGTCTGAACTTGTCCTTGATGCTCCTGACATTAATGGAAAATAAGTTAATATTAGCCATCATGTAGGGAAAAAAGAAAAAGTTAGCGCAGGCAATACACCTTAGTTACCACTCCGGTCGGGTGGTCCCTCGTCGGTGTTGACTGCTGGTGACGGGATCACCAGCAGGCCCTCTTCCTCCATCTGGTCAAGCAACGCGGCCTCGATCTCGGCGACCACCAGTTCCTCCTCTTCTGGCTCGGCCACCAGGGTCTCAACCATGTGCTCCATCTCTTCTGGCTCAGGGAGGGTATCCTCCTTTTCGCCTACGAAATCCAGAATCTTCTTTTTGGAGGATTCAGTAGCAGGGCTGTCCTCCACCTTCCTCTTTCCCCGGGTTGGAACTGGGGAGACAAGAAGGGGAAAATCCTCCTCGGAATAGATAGCGGCGGGTGGAGGAAAGGTTAATTCCACCGCTACCATGGTCTGGGGAGGGAGAGTGGCTGCCGGGGCAGGGGAAAGGACACCTGCTGAGGAGTAGGGGAAGGAGGAAGAGGAAGTGGAATCCTCAGCAGGGGTGGCCGGGGTGGGGGGGGATTGGACGGGGGTGGCAGGGGGAGGGATCGAGAGAGGGGTGACAGAACTCTTACCCTCCTTTGACTTTTTCTTCTGCTTCGGAGCTGCTGGGACCGTCGCTGGGGCTTTGGCCACCGACTCCTTGACCGCTTTGGCCTTGGTCGTCTCGGCCTTGGCCGCTGGGGCCTTGGTCGTCGCGTCCTTGACCTTCACAGGCCTGGTCATCGGGGCCTTGTCCTCCGTAGCTGGGGTCGTCGCAACCACCGATGCCCAGGATCTCTCACGCTTGGGGCAATCCTTGTACAGATGAGCCGCCAGCCCACACAGGTTGCAGGACGTCTTCTTCGGGCAGTCCTTCGAGCTGTGTCCCGTCACTCGACAAATCCTGCAGGCATCCTCCTTGCAGTCCTTCATCTCGTGGCCGTTCTTGCCGCATCTCCTGCAGTTCCGCGGCATGTCCGGGTAATAGATGAGGCCGTAGGAGTTGCCCAGGGAGAATGTCGGGGGCAGGTGCCGAAGTCCGTCTGAGTACGCCAGGTCCCTGTGAAGTCTAACGGTCACCGACCACTTACCTGTCCAGAAGCCGAGTCCATTCAGGATGTGAGAAGGTTCCTTCACAACCAAACAGAAGCGTCTCAGGAAGGTACAGATGTCTTGGCCTGGGGTGTGCGGGTTGCGCATGGAGACCGTGATCCTCCTTTCGTCCCTCTGGATAGGGCAGCTACCTGTAAAGGCAGAGAAAGAATTATCTGGTCCTTTTGCGCTTACCATTTCCCAGAACCTCCTGCAGGTGTTCACAGTGGCGAAGGTGACGAAGAAGATCCCCGTCAAGAAGGTCTGGATGCTGAGGGTGTCCGACCTGGAGAAGCCTCGATCCAGCAGCATCTTCTGGCAGAACACGTCCGAGGACATGTCCGGCACCCTCCCATCCACTTCCTTCAGCTTCAGGGCCACCGTCTGCCGCATCCATGGCTCCAGGGCTGGAGCTTCGTGGCGGGGCTTCTGGGGTCCCTTCTGCTGGCCAGTCGTGGAGGCAGAGTCCTTGGGGTCAGAATCGGCTCCTGGCTGGGCCCTCCTGGCTGTCCCCTGCTCCAGGCTCTTCTTTTCGGCCTTCCTCGCAGCGCTTGCCATGGCTTTCCTCCTGCAGTTACTTCTTGGAGCTGGATCTGGAACTTTTCCCGGAATGGGTGGAGCTATGCAGATTCTTCTCCCGTCGTGTTCTGGACAAATTCCCCGAAAGGTCTTTGTCTCGATGATTTTCTTCCTCGAAGATTCCACAGGACAGCCCGATTCTTCTCCGAGTCTTCGTCTTCTTCTGGATTCTTTAGAGCTTCTTCCTCCCACCGATATCCGCCTTCCTTCTCCGATGTCAGCTGGGCTCCGAAGCTCTTCTCCTTCCGAGTTCGATCGCTCTCGTCAAGTGTAGATCGTAGCTCTTGTGTTCTTATAAGAACAGATACTACACTTGATCTTAGCCAAAAGGCCGAGAAGCGATAACCAGAATTGGTTTCAAACTACGGAGCCACCCAAGGATCCTGAAAAGTCCATTTGTGGAGATGAGCTCCTGGACTCCCGTTAAGAAGACATGTTGTCAACCTCTAGATCCCTTACATGCCTGCACTTTTCGGCTTGCTGCTGCTGCAATCCACGCGTTTTACATCTGCATAACTCCACCTCTTTAAACACAGCACCTTCACCCCCTGCTGTTCCCACCCGCCTCAACACCGTTGGAAGGGAGGAGAACCAATTAAGGCGGGGGGTGGGGTGGAACGAGCAGCTGTCTACCCTTAGCAGGAGGGCTCCTGATTACATACCTCTCCTGCTGCTGCTGCTGCTGGCTGTCCAGCAGCAGACTGAAGGTGGCTGCTGCTGTGCACAGGTATATAAAGGCTCAGAGCCTATTATGACACGCGCAGCCAGCGTTCCATTGCCACATTCCATCTACTGCAGGCAGGATACCTGGCTGGCTGAATGTCGCTGAGAAGCTCACAGAGACCGCCATAAGCAACAGTTTAACAGAATGCCACAGACTAATCAACCAAACTTTTTGGGTTGGGTTCTCTTTTATAGTCTGCAGGCATTAAATGAAAGAAGTCAGTGTTCCAGCAGAGGGAGACAACGTTTCAGAAAAGGCATTGTAGCAAACCAAAAAAGAAATTTTAAGCGCAGCAGAGTAACCAGCGCACATACCTGTTAGCTCAGGTGAGTTTAAAAGGCTGCTGTTGATAACAAGGGCATTTGCTAAATAGATGGTGTGTGTGCAACAATATACTGAAAGGTCAATTATATTGTGCAGCTTATCTCACCACCTGTAGTTATTTAGGTGAAAGCTCCAAAATGCTTGCCTAATATGTCTGTTTATCCAAAAGGAAGTAAAAAGGGAGAGCTAGAAAGATAGCATTGCATCACATTACATGGCAATGCAATGCACAGTTGCTGAAGTTGAACCAAAATGAGCTTGTAATCTGGCTTCTGCAACTTTGAACATGAAAAATCTAATGAGGAGAAGAAAAGCAAAGCCAAAGAGTCCATCCCAAAATCCGACAAACAAGCAAAATGAACAAAAAACATTGAATTCAATTCTTTCTGATTTTAGAAACTGCATTAAAGAAGGGGTGCACCGGTCCTGGAGATACTGCAATACCAGGTCAATGCGTGGAGTGGACAGAGCAAGCTCTTTTTCCATCTCCCTGTTCTAAAAATCCATTTAATATATGGTCCCCAGATAGGGGACGTATCAGATATTAAACTGATAAGAACACATTTTTAATTTGGCTATCCCCTGCAGAGGGATAAAACCGTTTATTAAAACTTTAACAAATTACAAGCATAATTACACAAATACCAAACGTTAAAAGACAAATGAAATTTACAAAACAAAAAAATACAAAGATTTTAAATAATTAGGTTCCATTGGTCAACAAGCCATTTTTTGGAAATATGTACATTCTTCTTTTTGTCAATTAAATAATAAGTATACATTTCACATAAACATAAACTTAAAACATCATTCACTGATAAAACATCTTGTTTAAAAATAGCAATGTTGCGCGCTTTCCAGAGAGATGACTTGGCGCAGTTCACTGTCTTCCAAGCCATTGTGTACTGGTCCATTGTGGGGCATTCCATAAGTCCGTATAGCACAGTTTTATATGTAAAGTCCTTGAGGTCTGCCACCCTTTCCAGTAGGGGGAGCAGTCTTCTCCAGAAATCCTTTGCAAAATTACATGTCCGTAATAGATGTTCCACCATTTCCTCGTCTTGGCATCCGGCTCTTGGGCAGATGGCAGACCTCACAAATCCTCTTCTGTATTGGAATGCCCGGCAAGGAAGACAGCGGTGCATGCAACTCCAAGCCAGATCTCTCTGTTCATTAAAAAGATAAAAAACGTTAATCATTTTCCAGATAGACATAGATTTGTCATCATCATATCTGTCAACATTACATATTTCCTCACTTTTACGTATTTCTTTAATTAGTTTCTTACTATTTCTTAATTCCTCTATTTTCTTAGTCCCTAAATTAAAATCGGACACTATTTTCCTTAAAATCTCATAATGCGTCGACAAATTAAAAGCATGGGGCACAGATATATTAACTTCATACCATCCAAACTTTCTCATAAAAAATCCTGTATTAAAACGCATAAAAAAGGACCAATAGTGATTCTTAAAAAGGGCATTAAAACAGTAAACGAACAGATGGATTAAAAGAAACCTATTAAAATCTGGAAAATCTTTACCACCTTTTACTTTTGATTTCATCACGATTTCTCTTTTCAGCTTTTCCATTTTTGAGTTCCAAAAGAAGGTAAAACAGGTTTTGGTTATCTTTTTTAAAACATTAACAGGCGGGGGGAAAACCATGCTAAGATACAATAAAAGAGGTAAAATCACCATCTTTAAAACCAATACTTTACCCTCCATTGTAAGTCTCCTCATGTTCCACATACATATTTTCGTATTTACTTTCTGTGTAACTGTTTCCCAACTATTATAACCATCATTATTTTCAGTGAATGATATACCTAAAATGGAAATGGATTCGGAGACATTAATTGGTACATCACGTAAAATCATCCCCCCAACACTTAAAATGTTACACTTATTAAAATTGATTTTAAAGCCAGAAGCTAGACAAAAGGATTGCACTTGATGGAGAGTGGCCGTAAGTGATGGTGCATCTGTACACAAGACCGCCACGTCATCCATGTAGCCTACAACCTTGGCCTCCAAACCACCGCTTCCAGGCAGAGGGACACCGCATATCTGTTTATTTTGGCGTATTGCACATAACATTGGTTCCAGTGCACAGATAAACAGTAGGGGGGACAGAGGGCATCCCTGTTTCACCCCTGACCGTAAAAATACCTCTTGTGTCTTAAAACCATTCACTAAAATCTTACTTGTACAATCCTTGTAAAATGCTTTAAGCGATAGTAAAAACCCTTCTGGTATGCCCATTTTCTCTAAAACTTTAAAAAGATAAAAGTGTGAGACACGGTCAAATGCTTTTTCAAAATCAATAGATAAAATCGCCATTTTCCCCTTTCTGTCTTTCACATCCTCAATACAGTCTTTCACTAAATTCAGATTGTCCCATATACTGCGCCCTGGCACCCCACACACTTGATTAGAATGAATAACTTTGCTGATGACTTCTTTTAGACGATTTGCACAAATTTTAGCCATTATTTTATAGTCACAATTTAAAAGTGTTATTGGTCTCCAGTTTTCTAATTTTGATTTATCGCCTTTTTTGTATAGGAGGGAGACTTCACCTTTCTTCCAGGAATTTAATAAAACCTTATTATTAAAAACCTCAGTAAACAAATAAAACAAATCATCTTTTAAAATATCATAAAAACATACATAAAATTCTATTGGGATGCCATCAGGACCAGGGACCTTTCCAGTTTTAAAACTTTTAATAGTTTTTAACACTTCTTGTTCCGTTAAAACTTGGGATAAAAACTCTTGGGATGCGGGATCTAAAACAGCTGTTAGTCCTTGCAGCGAATCATCCATTAATTTATTATCTATATTTTTTCCATTAAAAAGATTAGAAAAAAAAAACTCAACTTTACCCAGCATATTTTTTATATTATTCTCACCATCTATATGGTCAATTATCACTTTTCTTTTTTATTTTTCCTAAAAAAATATCTGGAACACTTTTCATTTTCTTCTTTATGTTGTACTCTAGAACGAAAAATGATCTCTTTTCCTTTTTGTTCTAGCCATTTTGAAATCTCTTCTTTTAAGTTTGAAATATCAAGTTGTACATCTATCCCATTGTCTCTGAGCTTAAATAATGTTTGTAGGCGGGTATTTAAAATTCTATATTCTTCATATTTTTCTTTGGCTCTACATATACTCTTTTTAATAAAAAAGTCTTTTATTTTTACTTTCATTCTATCCCACCATACACTCATAGTCTCATTTGTTTTTTTCCCTTTTCTACATTTCCTATAAAACTCAATAAAATCTGATAAAATCTGCGGGTCGGTTAAAAGGGATACGTTCATTTTCCAGCTTTTCTTACCACATTTTTTGTTGTCATTTACTTTTATGGTAAAGGATAAAAGTTTATGGTCTGAAAATATATTAGTTAAAACTTCACATTTGGCAGGTATTGTTTTATCTGAACCAAAAATAAAATCAATCCTAGAGCTACAATTAGCATTGCTCCAAGTGAAACCGGCGTCCTCTGGGCTGTCACTATGACACTCTTTATATATGTCTATCAATTTAGCATCTTTGACTATATCATGTAGCATACCTGAGGTTTTATCGTAGTTCCTGCTTACAGAGCTGGAGCGCCGGTGTTCACCTTTTAAAACACAATTAAAATCCCCTGCTAAGATAAAAGGTTCAGAGTTATTAATAAATAATGGTAAAAGATCAAGCATTTCGGCTCTTTCATTTTTCTCTGGGGATCCATAAAAATTTAAAAACTGCCATCTAATACCATCAATAAAAGCTTTCACTAATAAAATACGACCTGGTAAAATTTCCTGAATAAAATCAATTAAAACGTTCCCTTTAAAAAGTATGGCTACACCCGCTGATCCTGCAGCATTTGATCCGGACCAGACAGATGGCCCACACTTCCACTCATCTTTATATTTTTGATATGACATTTCATGTGGGATATTACATTCTTGCAGAAAAAATACAGATGCAGTAAAACACGTAAAAAAATTAAAAAGAGCAGTTCTTCTCATGTTAGATTTTATGCCTCTCACGTTGAGGGAAATACCTTTGAGTTCAGCCATCATTAGAAAATGTAAAAATTTTACTTAGGTAACTAAGAGCAACGGATTTACCTGTCCGATGAACCTGATCAGACCACTGGGCTTGCGCCTCCCTCCTCATCTGATAGTATCGTCACGAGAGTCTCCGTGGAGGAGGAAAGATTACCACATTTATATAAACCCGATGCTACACTGGCATAGCTCGGAGGGCTGGCTGGCAGAACCCGCTGGGTCTCCATTGGCTGGCCATGCAGTTCCTCATCAGGTGGGTCCCCGAGGGGTTCCGCCGCCCCTGTTTGACCTGTAGAAGGTCGTCCTATAGGAGGAGGTTGCGCACAAGGCAGAGCCTCTGACTCTTCAGAGGCAGCAAGATCCCGTTCCCCACCTGTAGCAGTGGAGACCGAAACCTCTGAGGGTCCAGCGTCCACGTCCCCTTCTGGAGAAGTGTCCATCTGTTCACCTCCTGCTGCCTCCTCCGAACCACCCTTTTTCTTTTTCTTAGGACCCACCTTTATCCACTCAGCGCCCTCAGCCCTAGGAGACCCAGACTGGGCATGGGCTTCTGTGTCGGCCTTTTGCCGGTCCCTTTTGACCTTACCAGTAGTGCCCTTCTGCTCCTTCTCAGCCCTCCTTTTGGACTCCCGCAGGTCCTGCAGCCAGGTTTTGGGATTTGGTATTTTACCTGTCATAGACTCTGGAGACACTTCACTATTTGGTACGCCCTTATTGTCTCCAGAGGCTCCAGGTTGTTGTTCCTCCTCCTGAGGGGTGGTCTGATCTTTTGGTCCTTGGTCGGACGTCTTGGACTTCCCCTTTTGCTCATCTTCCCGAAATCTGTGAGGGCAAGAAAAATAAAAGTGACCTGGAGTCTGGCAAAAACTGCATTTCTTTTCCTTAGGGCATTCTTTTGTCTCATGTTCTTCACTAGCACAATTTCTACATGATACATGACAGTTTTCTTTTGAATGACCATAGCGCCCACAATTTCTGCAATATACTGGCATCCCAGAAAAGAAGAAATCCCCATTTGTTTGCCCAATTTTGAAACGGGCAGGGGGGAGACGTATACCACCTGGTGTATTTGGATCTCTTGTACACTTCACAAGGAATTTCCACTTAGATGTCCATATGTTATATTCGTTTAATATCTTCCCAATACATTTAACACTTTTAAAATAAATTGCTAGAAATGACATTACTTCTGGAGCAGAAACAAAGGGCGAAAATACTTTTACAATAACCAGTCTTACCTCATCCAGGACGTGCTCAACAATTTGTATCCCTTTCAAAACAGGACTATTTTCAACTTTTTTTAACTTTTCTAGTACATCTCTAAAAATACCTTCTCCGGTGAATGTGATGTCATAGTCACCTCTTCTGGGATAATCCTGGATGGAGAGAATTTCATTCCTTTGTACGCCAAGAAGGTTCCTGAGCACGTCCTGGACTACATACCCTAATTTCCTCATATCCGAGCCACCCGCCGTGAAGTGAACTCGGATAGAGTTTTTTAGCCTCGCATAAAGAGGCACGAGGTTAGGGTCAACCTCCATGGAAAAACGCAACAAGGTTGCAAATTGCAGCCGCTTGCAATCTGCGCTCCCAGTGTTCTTGCAGCGAAAAACACCTGGAAGCTGGGGGATCGCAACTCGTTACCCTGGGACTAAGCCCTCTCCCTAATAGCAGCAAGCAGGATAAGTCCACCAAAGTGGACGATCCTGCCAGGCCAAGGAGAGGGGTACCCGAGTGCCCTTCAACCACAATCTCCTGCAATAAAGCACTTGATCGTAGCCAAAAGGCCGAGAAGCGATAACCAGAATTGGTTTCAAACTACGGAGCCACCCAAGGATCCTGAAAAGTCCATTTGTGGAGATGAGCTCCTGGACTCCCGTTAAGAAGACATGTTGTCAACCTCTAGATCCCTTACATGCCTGCACTTTTCGGCTTGCTGCTGCTGCAATCCACGCGTTTTAGATCTGCATAACTCCACCTCTTTAAACACAGCACCTTCACCCCCTGCTGTTCCCACCCGCCTCAACACCGTTGGAAGGGAGGAGAACCAATTAAGGCGGGGGATGGGGTGGAACGAGCAGCTGTCTACCCTTAGCAGGAGGGCTCCTGATTACATACCTCTCCTGCTGCTGCTGCTGCTGGCTGTCCAGCAGCAGACTGAAGGTGGCTGCTGCTGTGCACAGGTATATAAAGGCTCAGAGCCTATTATGACACGCGCAGCCAGCGTTCCATTGCCACATTCCATCTACTGCAGGCAGGATACCTGGCTGGCTGAATGTCGCTGAGAAGCTCACAGAGACCGCCATAAGCAACAGTTTAACAGAATGCCACAGACTAATCAACAAAACTTTTTGGGTTGGGTTCTCTTTTATAGTCTGCAGGCATTAAATGAAAGAAGTCAGTGTTCCAGCAGAAGGAGACAACGTTTCAGAAAAGGCATTGTAGCAAACCAAAAAAGAAATTTTAAGCGCAGCAGAGTAACCAGCGCACATACCTGTTAGCTCAGGTGAGTTTAAAAGGCTGCTGTTGATAACAAGGGCATTTGCTAAATAGATGGTGTGTGTGCAACAATATACTGAAAGGTCAATTATATTGTGCAGCTTATCTCACCACCTGTAGTTATTTAGGGGAAAGCTCCAAAATGCTTGCCTAATATGTCTGTTTATCCAAAAGGAAGTAAAAAGGGAGAGCTAGAAAGATAGCATTGCATCACATTACATGGCAATGCAATGCACAGTTGCTGAAGTTGAACCAAAATGAGCTTGTAATCTGGCTTCTGCAACTTTGAACATGAAAAATCCAATGAGGAGAAGAAAAGCAAAGCCAAAGAGTCCATCCCCAAATCCGACAAACAAGCAAAATGAACAAAAAACATTGAATTCAATTCTTTCTGATTTTAGAAACTGCATTAAAGAAGGGGTGCACCGGTCCTGGAGATACTGCAATACCAGGTCAATGCGTGGAGTGGACAGAGCAAGCTCTTTTTCCATCTCCCTGTTCTAAAAATCCATTTAATATATGGTCCCCAGATAGGGGACGTATCAGATATTAAACTGATAAGAACAGATACTACACTTGATCTTAGCCAAAAGGCCGAGAAGCGATAACCAGAATTGGTTTCAAACTACGGAGCCACCCAAGGATCCTGAAAAGTCCATTTGTGGAGATGAGCTCCTGGACTCCCGTTAAGAAGACATGTTGTCAACCTCTAGATCCCTTACATGCCTGCACTTTTCGGCTTGCTGCTGCTGCAATCCACGCGTTTTAGATCTGCATAACTCCACCTCTTTAAACACAGCACCTTCACCCCCTGCTGTTCCCACCCGCCTCAACACCGTTGGAAGGGAGGAGAACCAATTAAGGCGGGGGGTGGGGTGGAACGAGCAGCTGTCTACCCTTAGCAGGAGGGCTCCTGATTACATACCTCTCCTGCTGCTGCTGCTGGCTGTCCAGCAGCAGACTGAAGGTGGCTGCTGCTGTGCACAGGTATATAAAGGCTCAGAGCCTATTATGACACGCGCAGCCAGCGTTCCATTGCCACATTCCATCTACTGCAGGCAGGATACCTGGCTGGCTGAATGTCGCTGAGAAGCTCACAGAGACCGCCATAAGCAACAGTTTAACAGAATGCCACAGACTAATCAACCAAACTTTTTGGGTTGGGTTCTCTTTTATAGTCTGCAGGCATTAAATGAAAGAAGTCAGTGTTCCAGCAGAAGGAGACAACGTTTCAGAAAAGGCATTGTAGCAAACCAAAAAAGAAATTTTAAGCGCAGCAGAGTAACCAGCGCACATACCTGTTAGCTCAGGTGAGTTTAAAAGGCTGCTGTTGATAACAAGGGCATTTGCTAAATAAATGGTGTGTGTGCAACAATATACTGAAAGGTCAATTATATTGTGCAGCTTATCTCACCACCTGTAGTTATTTAGGTGAAAGCTCCAAAATGCTTGCCTAATATGTCTGTTTATCCAAAAGGAAGTAAAAAGGGAGAGCTAGAAAGATAGCATTGCATCACATTACATGGCAATGCAATGCACAGTTGCTGAAGTTGAACCAAAATGAGCTTGTAATCTGGCTTCTGCAACTTTGAACATGAAAAATCCAATGAGGAGAAGAAAAGCAAAGCCAAAGAGTCCATCCCCAAATCCGACAAACAAGCAAAATGAACAAAAAACATTGAATTCAATTCTTTCTGATTTTAGAAACTGCATTAAAGAAGGGGTGCACCGGTCCTGGAGATACTGCAATACCAGGTCAATGCGTGGAGTGGACAGAGCAAGCTCTTTTTCCATCTCCCTGTTCTAAAAATCCATTTAATATATGGTCCCCAGATAGGGGACGTATCAGATATTAAACTGATAAGAACAGATTTTTCCTTTTTTTTATTTCTTCTTTTTTTTTTTTTTCCTCAGATTAAGACCCACATTAATTTATGCATCATAGCGCATATTCACATAACGGGTTCTCAAATCATCATTCGGAAAAACAAAAACAAAATCCCAAAAAACACAACCCTGCAATTAACTGTTACTTACTGTAAGAAGTCCAATGTGAAAAGTTCCAGAGTGCCTCTGCTGCTGTCTCACCATACTTCTTTTTATCCAATAAATAGGCATAAAACAGTCTAGCAAGAAAAATCTTTCTGCATTCCATGGGGGAAAAAACAATCTTTTTAAAAATCACCAAATTCCGAACGTCCCATAAAACCTCTTTATATATGACAAAAATAATCCAGCTTGCCCGCTTCCTTTGCGAGTACTTAAAATCTTGACCTATTAAAATCCTTTCAAAATCGAAACAATGAAAACCAACTAAAGCAACAAACATACGTGACAACAAGGTAAAAACTTTTTTAGCAAAAAAACAGTCCCAAAAAATATGCTGTATTGTTTCCACCTTATTGCAACCTTCCCTAGGACATAGTTCTTGAACCTTTATCCCCCGGTCATTCAAAAAAGCTCTTGTTGGCAAGCATCCATGCAACGCCATCCAGGTTACATCCTTCTGTCTGTTGCTGATTCCACGCATGAAAAAAAGCTTCCACACCTGTCCAGACTGTGCATTATTACAAAACGGCACATCACATAACATCTCCTTCTTCTTAATACCTGAGACAATCAGTTTTTTGTCCGGTCTAACCATGGAGCTTATCCCATTTTGATCATAGAAGGACCTAAGCACCACATAAAAAAACGGTATCACAAACGAAACTGGTTTTCTTAAATCCTTCTCACACCAGCTCCATTTCTGGAAAAGCCGTCCTGCTAAATATTTGCACATGTCCGCAGTCCTGTTATTGCACTGGGATAATTTATAAATGTTCAAAAAATAATGCATTCTTAAAAATAAGTCAATGTTAGGAAAATCACAACCCCCATTTTCCACAGAACACATAACCATTCCTCTTCTTAGTTTCTCCATTTTGGATCCCCAAAAAAACACAAACAGTTTCCTTGTCACTCTCTTTGTCCAAAGCACAGCAGGTGGGAAAATCAAAGCAGTGTACAGCAGAAGCGGGAGAATCACAGACTTGATTACCAGCACTTTCCCTCTCAGCGACAGGTTCCTTAGTTTCCAAAAGTTCAACTTCTGATCCATTTTGTCTTCTAGAATCTTCAGGCTGCTTTTCCCTTTCAGTTCCTTCTCAAAGATGACACCAAGAACCTCAATTTCCTCCCTACTCTCCACTCCTGCCACGTTAACCTCAACCTGCCTCCCAAAGTTACAAAGCTGGCACTTTCCCCAATTCACCGCCATACCAGCCACACAACAAAAAATCCTTACGTGCAAATTCACTCTATTGAGATCCGCCTGTGAACCACAAGTAAAAACAATATCATCCATATAACTTAAAGACTTGACTGGACCCCCGGATCCCCCAGGAATAAAAACACCAGCCACACACTTGTCAACTTGCACACTTTTTAAAAGGGCCTCCACCACACAGATAAAAAGAATTGGTGACAGGGGACAACCCTGCCTAACTCCCGATAAAATATTAAAACTGGAACTCACATGCCCATTAACTAAAATCTGGCTACTGACCCCACAATAAAAACTCTTAATGACCATCAATAATTTATCCGGAACACCAAGGTGACTTAAAGCAGAGAACAAAAATCTATGTGATATTTTATCAAAGGCTTTCTCCAGGTCCACCGACTGTAACAAAAGAGCATTCTTATTCAAATTAGCCTGATAAATTAAGTCTCTTAGAAGCAGCAAATTATCTGAAATTTTCCTACCAGGCACTGCACATGCCTGATACTCCCCCACCATATCACCTATCACATCTGCCAGTCTACCAGCCACAATTTTAGAAATAATTTTGTAATCACTGTTTAACAATGTTATGGGCCTCCAATTTTTAATATCCCTCATGTCCCCTTTCTTATGAATCAGCGTAACAATCCCCCTACGCATAGAAACCGATAAAATCCCATGAGTAAAACCATATTGCACCACCCGGGAAAACTCCACACCTATAATATCCCAAAATCTAACATAAAATTCAGCAGGAAGACCATCACAGCCTGGCGTCTTGCCTTTCGCCAAGCCATCCACTGCCCGTCTAATTTCATCTTTCCCAACCTCCTCACTTAAAAACCCAATTTTCTCCTCAGGAATATTATTAGTTAATACTTTGCAATAATCATTAATTTCCGCATCACTGGCTCTACTATCGTTAGAGAAGAGTGTTTCATAAAAGGAAAGAATACTGCCAATCATCTCATCCCCAGATACCTCCCCTGCAGGAGAAAAAACAGACTTAAAAACCCCTTTAGGTTTAAAACATTTTTTAAAAAAGTATCTCGAACATTGCTCATTTTCCTCCATGTGCTTTATTTTTGCCTTAAACATAATAGTCTTCCCTTTTTCAATAAGTATCTTCTTCAGTTCGTCCTTCAAATCTGCAATCTCTTTATCCACCTCCATCCCCGCTCTCTTAAACTTATGGAGTACTTCCAATTTTGAAATAACAGCAGCATCATGATCCCTTTTGGCTTTCGCTCTCCTAAAACACACCCCTTTAAAATAACATGCAAATTTCTCCTTAGCCCAGTCCCACCACTCTAGCAAATCTTTAAAAAGGTGCTGTTCAGACACACAAGACAAAAACACTTTATTAAAACCAACCTTAACACTCTCCTCTTCCAGCAGGCTTACGTTCAGCTTCCAGAGTCCCTTTCCAAAAGCCAGGGACTCAGCTATACACAGATCTACCACTATCATCTTGTGGTCAGAAAAAGTCGTCATCACGTGGTTGCACTTGGCCACCTTAATCCCTTCAGACATAAAAAAATAGTCAATTCGGGAAACACTACGTCCACTGTCTGATATGTATGTGAACTTATCACTTGGCCCAACCATCAGACCAGCATCCGTGTAGCGTAAATCCTGCACAATCTGATTTAAAATATTAGACGTAACATCAGTCCTACCTTCCGTAGAGCTCTTACGATCTTTTGCGGATCTGACACAATTAAAATCTCCAGCCACTATAGTGAAGTCTCTGCCTGGTAAAAACAACTTTAGAGACTCCAAAAACCCAACTCTTGCTTGTTTATCAGCAGGGGCATAAACATTAAAAACCCGTACCCGCTGACCTAAAAAATCCACTAATAAAAACAAACATCTCCCAGGTATGATTACTTTAAACTCTAAAACCTTTAGACTGGAATTACACAGTAAAATGCCCACCCCTTCATTCCTGTTTTCTGAGCATGGGGACCAAAAAGATTGCCCCTTATTCCACTCACTCTCATGCGGGGCAGATTTAATTACACATTCCTGCAGACAGACAATATCTGCATTCACACTCTCAATGTACTCCAGTATCCCTGCTCTCCTACAAGCAGAACCAATCCCTCGTACATTCAGAGAAGCAACACACAACGCCATCATAACAACAGGAAAAAATCTCCACCATACCCGATCCATCATGAACCAGGAGAAAACCCACTCCTGCCACCCACTTTTCTACGTATATCAGGCGACTCAGAACTCGAGTCCCTGTTAGAATAACCTGGTCTTAGGGAGACTGGATCTTCCTGCCCCCCAGACCAACACCCCTCCACCTTACTTCTTTTAATCACGGAGGCATAACTCTCCTCCTTGCCATCATCTTCCTCCTCATTTTCACTCCAATCACTGTTAACCCTATCACGCTGCTGAGGGGTTATAGTTCCATCCGAATCAGAATCCTCCTCCTCCAAAACCTCCATTTCCTCACCCCCATCTCTTCCCAAAACAGGATTCACTGACTCCGCCATATTAGACAAATCCATCCCATCACCCGGGCCATGCACATCAGCTACTTTGTTTATTACTTCCAGCCCCTCCCTCAAACCAACTTTCTTCTGGCTCCGCCCCTTTTCCTCCATCTTGGGCACCGCATGGTCTCTTCCCCTACCACCATCTTGTTTTTGGCTTTCCCCCTCTGAGTCTGAGCCTTCGCCCTCCTCCCCACTTTCCTGCCGAGTCTTCTTCTGCCTCTCTTCAGCGTCCACGTGTGACCTAGGAATCTGAGCCCACAATCTACATTTCCTTGCAAGGTGATCTGCATGTCCACACAAATCACACACCTTATTCATTGGGCAACCACTTGCAACATGCCCAGATTTCCCACAACCTCTACAAACATCACCTTGCACTGGACAATCTTTCTGAACATGTCCAAACTCATGACACTTCCTACAATATTCCATCTGTCCATTATAAAAACAAAATCCCCTTTCTCCTCCGATAGAAAACTGTGCAGGAATGCTCTTGGCACCCCCAATAGCTCTATCATCCGGTCTCAGTTTTACAACATATCTCCTCTTGCCATTTAGATAATTGTATTTGTTCTTCATTCTTCCCAAAAATTTAACCTCACTACAATACCGAGCTAAAAAATTGGAAACAGTCTCATCCGGAACTTTAGGGTTATACATGTGCACAACCACATACTTATATGTCTGCTGGAACAGAGGTTCCAGTGCAATAAACTCTAGGCATTTCAATTCCTTTTCTTCCTTCATTCGTACCAACTCCATGTAGACTCTCTGGCAAATACTCAAAGAAACAAAAGTGATATCATAAATTCCTTGTTTCTGAAAATCCTGCAGTGCCAATACATCCGTTACCTTCAAGCCATTAATGTTCTTCAAGACATCAACGCAAACTTGGTCCAAACCGATTTCTCCTTCATGACCTGCAGCCACCTTCAGACGGACCGAGTCCTCTAATCCACGTGTTTTCTCCACCATTTTTACAGCAGATAAACACAATCGCCGCTCAATCGCACACTAGGGCCCCACAAGGGGGAACCCCAGTCACAACTGCCCTCCAAACAACACCAGCAGCAGAAAACCACCACTGATCTTGCCAAAAGGCCGAGAAGCGATAACCAGAATTGGTTTCAAACTACGGAGCCACCCAAGGATCCTGAAAAGTCCATTTGTGGAGATGAGCTCCTGGACTCCCGTTAAGAAGACATGTTGTCAACCTCTAGATCCCTTACATGCCTGCACTTTTCGGCTTGCTGCTGCTGCAATCCACGCGTTTTAGATCTGCATAACTCCACCTCTTTAAACACAGCACCTTCACCCCCTGCTGTTCCCACCCGCCTCAACACCGTTGGAAGGGAGGAGAACCAATTAAGGCGGGGGGTGGGGTGGAACGAACAGCTGTCTACCCTTAGCAGGAGGGCTCCTGATTACATACCTCTCCTGCTGCTGCTGCTGGCTGTCCAGCAGCAGACTGAAGGTGGCTGCTGCTGTGCACAGGTATATAAAGGCTCAGAGCCTATTATGACACGCGCAGCCAGCGTTCCATTGCTACATTCCATCTACTGCAGGCAGGATACCTGGCTGGCTGAATGTCGCTGAGAAGCTCACAGAGACCGCCATAAGCAACAGTTTAACAGAATGCCACAGACTAATCAACCAAACTTTTTGGGTTGGGTTCTCTTTTATAGTCTGCAGGCATTAAATGAAAGAAGTCAGTGTTCCAGCAGAAGGAGACAACGTTTCAGAAGAGGCATTGTAGCAAACCAAAAAAGAAATTTTAAGCGCAGCAGAGTAACCAGCGCACATACCTGTTAGCTCAGGTGAGTTTAAAAGGCTGCTGTTGATAACAAGGGCATTTGCTAAATAGATGGTGTGTGTGCAACAATATACTGAAAGGTCAATTATATTGTGCAGCTTATCTCACCACCTGTAGTTATTTAGGTGAAAGCTCCAAAATGCTTGCCTAATATGTCTGTTTATCCAAAAGGAAGTAAAAAGGGAGAGCTAGAAAGATAGCATTGCATCACATTACATGGCAATGCAATGCACAGTTGCTGAAGTTGAACCAAAATGAGCTTGTAATCTGGCTTCTGCAACTTTGAACATGAAAAATCCAATGAGGAGAAGAAAAGCAAAGCCAAAGAGTCCATCCCCAAATCCGACAAACAAGCAAAATGAACAAAAAACATTGAATTCAATTCTTTCTGATTTTAGAAACTGCATTAAAGAAGGGGTGCACCGGTCCTGGAGATACTGCAATACCAGGTCAATGCGTGGAGTGGACAGAGCAAGCTCTTTTTCCATCTCCCTGTTCTAAAAATCCATTTAATATATGGTCCCCAGATAGGGGACGTATCAGATATTAAACTGATAAGAACAGATACTACACTTGATCTTAGCCAAAAGGCCGAGAAGCGATAACCAGAATTGGTTTCAAACTACGGAGCCACCCAAGGATCCTGAAAAGTCCATTTGTGGAGATGAGCTCCTGGACTCCCGTTAAGAAGACATGTTGTCAACCTCTAGATCCCTTACATGCCTGCACTTTTCGGCTTGCTGCTGCTGCAATCCACGCGTTTTAGATCTGCATAACTCCACCTCTTTAAACACAGCACCTTCACCCCCTGCTGTTCCCACCCGCCTCAACACCGTTGGAAGGGAGGAGAACCAATTAAGGCGGGGGGTGGGGTGGAACGAGCAGCTGTCTACCCTTAGCAGGAGGGCTCCTGATTACATACCTCTCCTGCTGCTGCTGCTGCTGGCTGTCCAGCAGCAGACTGAAGGTGGCTGCTGCTGTGCACAGGTATATAAAGGCTCAGAGCCTATTATGACACGCGCAGCCAGCGTTCCATTGCCACATTCCATCTACTGCAGGCAGGATACCTGGCTGGCTGAATGTCGCTGAGAAGCTCACAGAGACCGCCATAAGCAACAGTTTAACAGAATGCCACAGACTAATCAACCAAACTTTTTGGGTTGGGTTCTCTTTTATAGTCTGCAGGCATTAAATGAAAGAAGTCAGTGTTCCAGCAGAAGGAGACAACGTTTCAGAAAAGGCATTGTAGCAAACCAAAAAAGAAATTTTAAGCGCAGCAGAGTAACCAGCGCACATACCTGTTAGCTCAGGTGAGTTTAAAAGGCTGCTGTTGATAACAAGGGCATTTGCTAAATAGATGGTGTGTGTGCAACAATATACTGAAAGGTCAATTATATTGTGCAGCTTATCTCACCACCTGTAGTTATTTAGGTGAAAGCTCCAAAATGCTTGCCTAATATGTCTGTTTATCCAAAAGGAAGTAAAAAGGGAGAGCTAGAAAGATAGCATTGCATCACATTACATGGCAATGCAATGCACAGTTGCTGAAGTTGAACCAAAATGAGCTTGTAATCTGGCTTGTGCAACTTTGAACATGAAAAATCCAACGAGGAGAAGAAAAGCAAAGCCAAAGAGTCCATCCCCAAATCCGACAAACAAGCAAAATGAACAAAAAACATTGAATTCAATTCTTTCTGATTTTAGAAACTGCATTAAAGAAGGGGTGCACCGGTCCTGGAGATACTGCAATACCAGGTCAATGCGTGGAGTGGACAGAGCAAGCTCTTTTTCCATCTCCCTGTTCTAAAAATCCATTTAATATATGGTCCCCAGATAGGGGACGTATCAGATATTAAACTGATAAGAACAGATACTACACTTGATCTTAGCCAAAAGGCCGAGAAGCGATAACCAGAATTGGTTTCAAACTACGGAGCCACCCAAGGATCCTGAAAAGTCCATTTGTGGAGATGAGCTCCTGGACTCCCGTTAAGAAGACATGTTGTCAACCTCTAGATCCCTTACATGCCTGCACTTTTCGGCTTGCTGCTGCTGCAATCCACGCGTTTTAGATCTGCATAACTCCACCTCTTTAAACACAGCACCTTCACCCCCTGCTGTTCCCACCCGCCTCAACACCGTTGGAAGGGAGGAGAACCAATTAAGGCGGGGGGTGGGGTGGAACGAGCAGCTGTCTACCCTTAGCAGGAGGGCTCCTGATTACATACCTCTCCTGCTGCTGCTGCTGCTGGCTGTCCAGCAGCAGACTGAAGGTGGCTGCTGCTGTGCACAGGTATATAAAGGCTCAGAGCCTATTAAGACACGCGCAGCCAGCGTTCCATTGCCACATTCCATCTACTGCAGGCAGGATACCTGGCTGGCTGAATGTCGCTGAGAAGCTCACAGAGACCGCCATAAGCAACAGTTTAACAGAATGCCACAGACTAATCAACCAAACTTTTTGGGTTGGGTTCTCTTTTATAGTCTGCAGGCATTAAATGAAAGAAGTCAGTGTTCCAGCAGAAGGAGACAACGTTTCAGAAAAGGCATTGTAGCAAACCAAAAAAGAAATTTTAAGCGCAGCAGAGTAACCAGCGCACATACCTGTTAGCTCAGGTGAGTTTAAAAGGCTGCTGTTGATAACAAGGGCATTTGCTAAATAGATGGTGTGTATGCAACAATATACTGAAAGGTCAATTATATTGTGCAGCTTATCTCACCACCTGTAGTTATTTAGGTGAAAGCTCCAAAATGCTTGCCTAATATGTCTGTTTATCCAAAAGGAAGTAAAAAGGGAGAGCTAGAAAGATAGCATTGCATCACATTACATGGCAATGCAATGCACAGTTGCTGAAGTTGAACCAAAATGAGCTTGTAATCTGGCTTCTGCAACTTTGAACATGAAAAATCCAATGAGGAGAAGAAAAGCAAAGCCAAAGAGTCCATCCCCAAATCCGACAAACAAGCAAAATGAACAAAAAACATTGAATTCAATTCTTTCTGATTTTAGAAACTGCATTAAAGAAGGGGTGCACCGGTCCTGGAGATACTGCAATACCAGGTCAATGCGTGGAGTGGACAGAGCAAGCTCTTTTTCCATCTCCCTGTTCTAAAAATCCATTTAATATATGGTCCCCAGATAGGGGACGTATCAGATATTAAACTGATAAGAACAGATACTACACTTGATCTTAGCCAAAAGGCCGAGAAGCGATAACCAGAATTGGTTTCAAACTACGGAGCCAACCAAGGATCCTGAAAAGTCCATTTGTGGAGATGAGCTCCTGGACTCCCGTTAAGAAGACATGTTGTCAACCTCTAGGTCCCTTACATGCCTGCACTTTTCGGCTTGCTGCTGCTGCAATCCACGCGTTTTAGATCTGCATAACTCCACCTCTTTAAACACAGCACCTTCACCCCCTGCTGTTCCCACCCGCCTCAACACCGTTGGAAGGGAAGAGAACCAATTAAGGCGGGGGGTGGGGTGGAACGAGCAGCTGTCTACCCTTAGCAGGAGGGCTCCTGATTACATACCTCTCCTGCTGCTGCTGCTGCTGGCTGTCCAGCAGCAGACTGAAGGTGGCTGCTGCTGTGCACAGGTATATAAAGGCTCAGAGCCTATTATGACACGCGCAGCCAGCGTTCCATTGCCACATTCCATCTACTCGCAGGCAGGATACCTGGCTGGCTGAATGTCGCTGAGAAGCTCACAGAGACCGCCATAAGCAACAGTTTAACAGAATGCCACAGACTAATCAACCAAACTTTTTGGGTTGGGTTCTCTTTTATAGTCTGCAGGCATTAAATGAAAGAAGTCAGTGTTCCAGCAGAAGGAGACAACGTTTCAGAAAAGGCATTGTAGCAAACCAAAAAAGAAATTTTAAGCGCAGCAGAGTAACCAGCGCACATACCTATTAGCTCAGGTGAGTTTAAAAGGCTGCTGTTGATAACAAGGGCATTTGCTAAATAGATGGTGTGTGTGCAACAATATACTGAAAGGTCAATTATATTGTGCAGCTTATCTCACCACCTGTAGTTATTTAGGTGAAAGCTCCAAAATGCTTGCCTAATATGTCTGTTTATCCAAAAGGAAGTAAAAAGGGAGAGCTAGAAAGATAGCATTGCATCACATTACATGGCAATGCAATGCACAGTTGCTGAAGTTGAACCAAAATGAGCTTGTAATCTGGCTTCTGCAACTTTGAACATGAAAAATCCAATGAGGAGAAGAAAAGCAAAGCCAAAGAGTCCATCCCCAAATCCGACAAACAAGCAAAATGAACAAAAAACATTGAATTCAATTCTTTCTGATTTTAGAAACTGCATTAAAGAAGGGGTGCACCGGTCCTGGAGATACTGCAATACCAGGTCAATGCGTGGAGTTAACAGAGCAAGCTCTTTTTCCATCTCCCTGTTCTAAAAATCCATTTAATATATGGTCCCCAGATAGGGGACGTATCAGATATTAAACTGATAAGAACAGATACTACACTTGATCTTAGCCAAAAGGCCGAGAAGCGATAACCAGAATTGGTTTCAAACTACGGAGCCACCCAAGGATCCTGAAAAGTCCATTTGTGGAGATGAGCTCCTGGACTCCCGTTAAGAAGACATGTTGTCAACCTCTAGATCCCTTACATGCCTGCACTTTTCGGCTTGCTGCTGCTGCAATCCACGCGTTTTAGATCTGCATAACTCCACCTCTTTAAACACAGCACCTTCACCCCCTGCTGTTCCCACCCGCCTCAACACCGTTGGAAGGGAGGAGAACCAATTAAGGCGGGGGGTGGGGTGGAACGAGCAGCTGTCTACCCTTAGCAGGAGGGCTCCTGATTACATACCTCTCCTGCTGCTGCTGCTGCTGGCTGTCCAGCAGCAGACTGAAGGTGGCTGCTGCTGTGCACAGGTATATAAAGGCTCAGAGCCTATTATGACACGCGCAGCCAGCGTTCCATTGCCACATTCCATCTACTGCAGGCAGGATACCTGGCTGGCTGAATGTCGCTGAGAAGCTCACAGAGACCGCCATAAGCAACAGTTTAACAGAATGCCACAGACTAATCAACCAAACTTTTTGGGTTGGGTTCTCTTTTATAGTCTGCAGGCATTAAATGAAAGAAGTCAGTGTTCCAGCAGAAGGAGACAACGTTTCAGAAAAGGCATTGTAGCAAACCAAAAAAGAAATTTTAAGCGCAGCAGAGTAACCAGCGCACATACCTGTTAGCTCAGGTGAGTTTAAAAGGCTGCTGTTGATAACAAGGTCATTTGCTAAATAGATGGTGTGTGTGCAACAATATACTGAAAGGTCAATTATATTGTGCAGCTTATCTCACCACCTGTAGTTATTTAGGTGAAAGCTCCAAAATGCTTGCCTAATATGTCTGTTTATCCAAAAGGAAGTAAAAAGGGAGAGCTAGAAAGATAGCATTGCATCACATTACATGGCAATGCAATGCACAGTTGCTGAAGTTGAACCAAAATGAGCTTGTAATCTGGCTTCTGCAACTTTGAACATGAAAAATCCAATGAGGAGAAGAAAAGCAAAGCCAAAGAGTCCATCCCCAAATCCGACAAACAAGCAAAATGAACAAAAAACATTGAATTCAATTCTTTCTGATTTTAGAAACTGCATTAAAGAAGGGGTGCACCGGTCCTGGAGATACTGCAATACCAGGTCAATGCGTGGAGTGGACAGAGCAAGCTCTTTTTCCATCTCCCTGTTCTAAAAATCCATTTAATATATGGTCCCCAGATAGGGGACGTATCAGATATTAAACTGATAAGAACAGATACTACACTTGATCTTAGCCAAAAGGCCGAGAAGCGATAACCAGAATTGGTTTCAAACTACGGAGCCACCCAAGGATCCTGAAAAGTCCATTTGTGGAGATGAGCTCCTGGACTCCCGTTAAGAAGACATGTTGTCAACCTCTAGATCCCTTACATGCCTGCACTTTTCGGCTTGCTGCTGCTGCAATCCACGCGTTTTAGATCTGCATAACTCCACCTCTTTAAACACAGCACCTTCCCCCCTGCTGTTCCCACCCGCCTCAACACCGTTGGAAGGGAGGAGAACCAATTAAGGCGGGGGGTGGGGTGGAACGAGCAGCTGTCTACCCTTAGCAGGAGGGCTCCTGATTACATACCTCTCCTGCTGCTGCTGCTGCTGGCTGTCCAGCAGCAGACTGAAGGTGGCTGCTGCTGTGCACAGGTATATAAAGGCTCAGAGCCTATTATGACACGCGCAGCCAGCGTTCCATTGCCACATTCCATCTACTGCAGGCAGGATACCTGGCTGGCTGAATGTCGCTGAGAAGCTCACAGAGACCGCCATAAGCAACAGTTTAACAGAATGCTACAGACTAATCAACCAAACCTTTATGGGTTGGGTTCTCTTTTATAGTCTGCAGGCATTAAATGAAAGAAGTCAGTGTTCCAGCAGAAGGAGACAACGTTTCAGAAAAGGCATTGTAGCAAACCAAAAAAGAAATTTTAAGCGCAGCAGAGTAACCAGCGCACATACCTGTTAGCTCAGGTGAGTTTAAAAGGCTGCTGTTGATAACAAGGGCATTTGCTAAATAGATGGTGTGTGTGCAACAATATACTGAAAGGTCAATTATATTGTGCAGCTTATCTCACCACCTGTAGGTATTTAGGTGAAAGCTCCAAAATGCTTGCCTAATATGTCTGTTTATCCAAAAGGAAGTAAAAAGGGAGAGCTAGAAAGATAGCATTGCATCACATTACATGGCAATGCAATGCACAGTTGCTGAAGTTGAACCAAAATGAGCTTGTAATCTGGCTTGTGCAACTTTGAACATGAAAAATCCAACGAGGAGAAGAAAAGCAAAGCCAAAGAGTCCATCCCCAAATCCGACAAACAAGCAAAATGAACAAAAAACATTGAATTCAATTCTTTCTGATTTTAGAAACTGCATTAAAGAAGGGGTGCACCGGTCCTGGAGATACTGCAATACCAGGTCAATGCGTGGAGTGGACAGAGCAAGCTCTTTTTCCATCTCCCTGTTCTAAAAATCCATTTAATATATGGTCCCCAGATAGGGGACGTATCAGATATTAAACTGATAAGAACAGATACTACACTTGATCTTAGCCAAAAGGCCGAGAAGCGATAACCAGAATTGGTTTCAAACTACGGAGCCACCCAAGGATCCTGAAAAGTCCATTTGTGGAGATGAGCTCCTGGACTCCCGTTAAGAAGACATGTTGTCAACCTCTAGATCCCTTACATGCCTGCACTTTTCGGCTTGCTGCTGCTGCAATCCACGCGTTTTAGATCTGCATAACTCCACCTCTTTAAACACAGCACCTTCACCCCCTGCTGTTCCCACCCGCCTCAACACCGTTGGAAGGGAGGAGAACCAATTAAGGCGGGGGGTGGGGTGGAACGAGCAGCTGTCTACCCTTAGCAGGAGGGCTCCTGATTACATACCTCTCCTGCTGCTGCTGCTGCTGGCTGTCCAGCAGCAGACTGAAGGTGGCTGCTGCTGTGCACAGGTATATAAAGGCTCAGAGCCTATTATGACACGCGCAGCCAGCGTTCCATTGCCACATTCCATCTACTGCAGGCAGGATACCTGGCTGGCTGAATGTCGCTGAGAAGCTCACAGAGACCGCCATAAGCAACAGTTTAACAGAATGCCACAGACTAATCAACCAAACTTTTTGGGTTGGGTTCTCTTTTATAGTCTGCAGGCATTAAATGAAAGAAGTCAGTGTTCCAGCAGAAGGAGACAACGTTTCAGAAAAGGCATTGTAGCAAACCAAAAAAGAAATTTTAAGCGCAGCAGAGTAACCAGCGCACATACCTGTTAGCTCAGGTGAGTTTAAAAGGCTGCTGTTGATAACAAGGGCATTTGCTAAATAGATGGTGTGTGTGCAACAATATACTGAAAGGTCAATTATATTGTGCAGCTTATCTCACCACCTGTAGTTATTTAGGTGAAAGCTCCAAAATGCTTGCCTAATATGTCTGTTTATCCAAAAGGAAGTAAAAAGGGAGAGCTAGAAAGATAGCATTGCATCACATTACATGGCAATGCAATGCACAGTTGCTGAAGTTGAACCAAAATGAGCTTGTAATCTGGCTTCTGCAACTTTGAACATGAAAAATCCAATGAGGAGAAGAAAAGCAAAGCCAAAGAGTCCATCCCCAAATCCGACAAACAAGCAAAATGAACAAAAAACATTGAATTCAATTCTTTCTGATTTTAGAAACTGCATTAAAGAAGGGGTGCACCGGTCCTGGAGATACTGCAATACCAGGTCAATGCGTGGAGTGGACAGAGCAAGCTCTTTTTCCATCTCCCTGTTCTAAAAATCCATTTAATATATGGTCCCCAGATAGGGGACGTATCAGATATTAAACTGATAAGAACAGATACTACACTTGATCTTAGCCAAAAGGCCGAGAAGCGATAACCAGAATTGGTTTCAAACTACGGAGCCACCCAAGGATCCTGAAAAGTCCATTTGTGGAGATGAGCTCCTGGACTCCCGTTAAGAAGACATGTTGTCAACCTCTAGATCCCTTACATGCCTGCACTTTTCGGCTTGCTGCTGCTGCAATCCACGCGTTTTAGATCTGCATAACTCCACCTCTTTAAACACAGCACCTTCACCCCCTGCTGTTCCCACCCGCCTCAACACCGTTGGAAGGGAGGAGAACCAATTAAGGCGGGGGGTGGGGTGGAACGAGCAGCTGTCTACCCTTAGCAGGAGGGCTCCTGATTACATACCTCTCCTGCTGCTGCTGCTGCTGGCTGTCCAGCAGCAGACTGAAGGTGGCTGCTGCTGTGCACAGGTATATAAAGGCTCAGAGCCTATTATGACACGCGCAGCCAGCGTTCCATTGCCACATTCCATCTACTGCAGGCAGGATACCTGGCTGGCTGAATGTCGCTGAGAAGCTCACAGAGACCGCCATAAGCAACAGTTTAACAGAATGCCACAGACTAATCAACCAAACTTTTTGGGTTGGGTTCTCTTTTATAGTCTGCAGGCATTAAATGAAAGAAGTCAGTGTTCCAGCAGAAGGAGACAACGTTTCAGAAAAGGCATTGTAGCAAACCAAAAAAGAAATTTTAAGCGCAGCAGAGTAACCAGCGCACATACCTGTTAGCTCAGGTGAGTTTAAAAGGCTGCTGTTGATAACAAGGGCATTTGCTAAATAGATGGTGTGTGTGCAACAATATACTGAAAGGTCAATTATATTGTGCAGCTTATCTCACCACCTGTAGTTATTTAGGTGAAAGCTCCAAAATGCTTGCCTAATATGTCTGTTTATCCAAAAGGAAGTAAAAAGGGAGAGCTAGAAAGATAGCATTGCATCACATTACATGGCAATGCAATGCACAGTTGCTGAAGTTGAACCAAAATGAGCTTGTAATCTGGCTTCTGCAACTTTGAACATGAAAAATCCAATGAGGAGAAGAAAAGCAAAGCCAAAGAGTCCATCCCCAAATCCGACAAACAAGCAAAATGAACAAAAAACATTGAATTCAATTCTTTCTGATTTTAGAAACTGCATTAAAGAAGGGGTGCACCGGTCCTGGAGATACTGCAATACCAGGTCAATGCGTGGAGTGGACAGAGCAAGCTCTTTTTCCATCTCCCTGTTCTAAAAATCCATTTAATATATGGTCCCCAGATAGGGGACGTATCAGATATTAAACTGATAAGAACAGATACTACACTTGATCTTAGCCAAAAGGCCGAGAAGCGATAACCAGAATTGGTTTCAAACTACGGAGCCACCCAAGGATCCTGAAAAGTCCATTTGTGGAGATGAGCTCCTGGACTCCCGTTAAGAAGACATGTTGTCAACCTCTAGATCCCTTACATGCCTGCACTTTTCGGCTTGCTGCTGCTGCAATCCACGCGTTTTAGATCTGCATAACTCCACCTCTTTAAACACAGCACCTTCACCCCCTGCTGTTCCCACCCGCCTCAACACCGTTGGAAGGGAGGAGAACCAATTAAGGCGGGGGGTGGGGTGGAACGAGCAGCTGTCTACCCTTAGCAGGAGGGCTCCTGATTACATACCTCTCCTGCTGCTGCTGCTACTGGCTGTCCAGCAGCAGACTGAAGGTGGCTGCTGCTGTGCACAGGTATATAAAGGCTCAGAGCCTATTATGACACGCGCAGCCAGCGTTCCATTGCCACATTCCATCTACTGCAGGCAGGATACCTGGCTGGCTGAATGTCGCTGAGAAGCTCACAGAGACCGCCATAAGCAACAGTTTAACAGAATGCCACAGACTAATCAACCAAACTTTTTGGGTTGGGTTCTCTTTTATAGTCTGCAGGCATTAAATGAAAGAAGTCAGTGTTCCAGCAGAAGGAGACAACGTTTCAGAAAAAGCATTGTAGCAAACCAAAAAAGAAATTTTAAGCGCAGCAGAGTAACCAGCGCACATACCTGTTAGCTCAGGTGAGTTTAAAAGGCTGCTGTTGATAACAAGGGCATTTGCTAAATAGATGGTGTGTGTGCAACAATATACTGAAAGGTCAATTATATTGTGCAGCTTATCTCATCACCTGTAGTTATTTAGGTGAAAGCTCCAAAATGCTTGCCTAATATGTCTGTTTATCCAAAAGGAAGTAAAAAGGGAGAGCTAGAAAGATAGCATTGCATCACATTACATGGCAATGCAATGCACAGTTGCTGAAGTTGAACCAAAATGAGCTTGTAATCTGGCTTCTGCAACTTTGAACATGAAAAATCCAATGAGGAGAAGAAAAGCAAAGCCAAAGAGTCCATCCCCAAATCCGACAAACAAGCAAAATGAACAAAAAACATTGAATTCAATTCTTTCTGATTTTAGAAACTGCATTAAAGAAGGGGTGCACCGGTCCTGGAGATACTGCAATACCAGGTCAATGCGTGGAGTGGACAGAGCAAGCTCTTTTTCCATCTCCCTGTTCTAAAAATCCATTTAATATATGGTCCCCAGATAGGGGACGTATCAGATATTAAACTGATAAGAACAGATACTACACTTGATCTTAGCCAAAAGGCCGAGAAGCGATAACCAGAATTGGTTTCAAACTACGGAGCCACCCAAGGATCCTGAAAAGTCCATTTGTGGAGATGAGCTCCTGGACTCCCGTTAAGAAGACATGTTGTCAACCTCTAGATCCCTTACATGCCTGCACTTTTCGGCTTGCTGCTGCTGCAATCCACGCGTTTTAGATCTGCATAACTCCACCTCTTTAAACACAGCACCTTCACCCCCTGCTGTTCCCACCCGCCTCAACACCGTTGGAAGGGAGGAGAACCAATTAAGGCGGGGGGTGGGGTGGAACGAGCAGCTGTCTACCCTTAGCAGGAGGGCTCCTGATTACATACCTCTCCTGCTGCTGCTGCTGCTGGCTGTCCAGCAGCAGACTGAAGGTGGCTGCTGCTGTGCACAGGTATATAAAGGCTCAGAGCCTATTATGACACGCGCAGCCAGCGTTCCATTGCCACATTCCATCTACTGCAGGCAGGATACCTGGCTGGCTGAATGTCGCTGAGAAGCTCACAGAGACCGCCATAAGCAACAGTTTAACAGAATGCCACAGACTAATCAACCAAACTTTTTGGGTTGGGTTCTCTTTTATAGTCTGCAGGCATTAAATGAAAGAAGTCAGTGTTCCAGCAGAAGGAGACAACGTTTCAGAAAAGGCATTGTAGCAAACCAAAAAAGAAATTTTAAGCGCAGCAGAGTAACCAGCGCACATACCTGTTAGCTCAGGTGAGTTTAAAAGGCTGCTGTTGATAACAAGGGCATTTGCTAAATAGATGGTGTGTGTGCAACAATATACTGAAAGGTCAATTATATTGTGCAGCTTATCTCACCACCTGTAGTTATTTAGGTGAAAGCTCCAAAATGCTTGCCTAATATGTCTGTTTATCCAAAAGGAAGTAAAAAGGGAGAGCTAGAAAGATAGCATTGCATCACATTACATGGCAATGCAATGCACAGTTGCTGAAGTTGAACCAAAATGAGCTTGTAATCTGGCTTCTGCAACTTTGAACATGAAAAATCCAATGAGGAGAAGAAAAGCAAAGCCAAAGAGTCCATCCCCAAATCCGACAAACAAGCAAAATGAACAAAAAACATTGAATTCAATTCTTTCTGATTTTAGAAACTGCATTAAAGAAGGGGTGCACCGGTCCTGGAGATACTGCAATACCAGGTCAATGCGTGGAGTGGACAGAGCAAGCTCTTTTTCCATCTCCCTGTTCTAAAAATCCATTTAATATATGGTCCCCAGATAGGGGACGTATCAGATATTAAACTGATAAGAACAGATACTACACTTGATCTTAGCCAAAAGGCCGAGAAGCGATAACCAGAATTGGTTTCAAACTACGGAGCCACCCAAGGATCCTGAAAAGTCCATTTGTGGAGATGAGCTCCTGGACTCCCGTTAAGAAGACATGTTGTCAACCTCTAGATCCCTTACATGCCTGCACTTTTCGGCTTGCTGCTGCTGCAATCCACACGTTTTAGATCTGCATAACTCCACCTCTTTAAACACAGCACCTTCACCCCCTGCTGTTCCCACCCGCCTCAACACCGTTGGAAGGGAGGAGAACCAATTAAGGCGGGGGGTGGGGTGGAACGAGCAGCTGTCTACCCTTAGCAGGAGGGCTCCTGATTACATACCTCTCCTGCTGCTGCTGCTGCTGGCTGTCCAGCAGCAGACTGAAGGTGGCTGCTGCTGTGCACAGGTATATAAAGGCTCAGAGCCTATTATGACACGCGCAGCCAGCGTTCCATTGCCACATTCCATCTACTGCAGGCAGGATACCTGGCTGGCTGAATGTCGCTGAGAAGCTCACAGAGACCGCCATAAGCAACAGTTTAACAGAATGCCACAGACTAATCAACCAAACTTTTTGGGTTGGGTTCTCTTTTATAGTCTGCAGGCATTAAATGAAAGAAGTCAGTGTTCCAGCAGAAGGAGACAACGTTTCAGAAAAGGCATTGTAGCAAACCAAAAAAGAAATTTTAAGCGCAGCAGAGTAACCAGCGCACATACCTGTTAGCTCAGGTGAGTTTAAAAGGCTGCTGTTGATAACAAGGGCATTTGCTAAATAGATGGTGTGTGTGCAACAATATACTGAAAGGTCAATTATATTGTGCAGCTTATCTCACCACCTGTAGTTATTTAGGTGAAAGCTCCAAAATGCTTGCCTAATATGTCTGTTTATCCAAAAGGAAGTAAAAAGGGAGAGCTAGAAAGATAGCATTGCATCACATTACATGGCAATGCAATGCACAGTTGCTGAAGTTGAACCAAAATGAGCTTGTAATCTGGCTTCTGCAACTTTGAACATGAAAAATCCAATGAGGAGAAGAAAAGCAAAGCCAAAAAGTCCATCCCCAAATCCGACAAACAAGCAAAATGAACAAAAAACATTGAATTCAATTCTTTCTGATTTTAGAAACTGCATTAAAGAAGGGGTGCACCGGTCCTGGAGATACTGCAATACCAGGTCAATGCGTGGAGTGGACAGAGCAAGCTCTTTTTCCATCTCCCTGTTCTAAAAATCCATTTAATATATGGTCCCCAGATAGGGGACGTATCAGATATTAAACTGATAAGAACAGATACTACACTTGATCTTAGCCAAAAGGCCGAGAAGCGATAACCAGAATTGGTTTCAAACTACGGAGCCACCCAAGGATCCTGAAAAGTCCATTTGTGGAGATGAGCTCCTGGACTCCCGTTAAGAAGACATGTTGTCAACCTCTAGATCCCTTACATGCCTGCACTTTTCGGCTTGCTGCTGCTGCAATCCACGCGTTTTAGATCTGCATAACTCCACCTCTTTAAACACAGCACCTTCACCCCCTGCTGTTCCCACCCGCCTCAACACCGTTGGAAGGGAGGAGAACCAATTAAGGCGGGGGGTGGGGTGGAACGAGCAGCTGTCTACCCTTAGCAGGAGGGCTCCTGATTACATACCTCTCCTGCTGCTGCTGCTGGCTGTCCAGCAGCAGACTGAAGGTGGCTGCTGCTGTGCACAGGTATATAAAGGCTCAGAGCCTATTATGACACGCGCAGCCAGCGTTCCATTGCCACATTCCATCTACTGCAGGCAGGATACCTGGCTGGCTGAATGTCGCTGAGAAGCTCACAGAGACCGCCATAAGCAACAGTTTAACAGAATGCCACAGACTAATCAACCAAACTTTTTGGGTTGGGTTCTCTTTTATAGTCTGCAGGCATTAAATGAAAGAAGTCAGTGTTCCAGCAGAAGGAGACAACGTTTCAGAAAAGGCATTGTAGCAAACCAAAAAAGAAATTTTAAGCGCAGCAGAGTAACCAGCGCACATACCTGTTAGCTCAGGTGAGTTTAAAAGGCTGCTGTTGATAACAAGGGCATTTGCTAAATAGATGGTGTGTGTGCAACAATATACTGAAAGGTCAATTATATTGTGCAGCTTATCTCACCACCTGTAGTTATTTAGGTGAAAGCTCCAAAATGCTTGCCTAATATGTCTGTTTATCCAAAAGGAAGTAAAAAGGGAGAGCTAGAAAGATAGCATTGCATCACATTACATGGCAATGCAATGCACAGTTGCTGAAGTTGAACCAAAATGAGCTTGTAATCTGGCTTCTGCAACTTTGAACATGAAAAATCCAATGAGGAGAAGAAAAGCAAAGCCAAAGAGTCCATCCCCAAATCCGACAAACAAGCAAAATGAACAAAAAACATTGAATTCAATTCTTTCTGATTTTAGAAACTGCATTAAAGAAGGGGTGCACCGGTCCTGGAGATACTGCAATACCAGGTCAATGCGTGGAGTGGACAGAGCAAGCTCTTTTTCCATCTCCCTGTTCTAAAAATCCATTTAATATATGGTCCCCAGATAGGGGACGTATCAGATATTAAACTGATAAGAACAGATACTACACTTGATCTTAGCCAAAAGGCCGAGAAGCGATAACCAGAATTGGTTTCAAACTACGGAGCCACCCAAGGATCCTGAAAAGTCCATTTGTGGAGATGAGCTCCTGGACTCCCGTTAAGAAGACATGTTGTCAACCTCTAGATCCCTTACATGCCTGCACTTTTCGGCTTGCTGCTGCTGCAATCCACGCGTTTTAGATCTGCATAACTCCACCTCTTTAAACACAGCACCTTCACCCCCTGCTGTTCCCACCCGCCTCAACACCGTTGGAAGGGAGGAGAACCAATTAAGGCGGGGGGTGGGGTGGAACGAGCAGCTGTCTACCCTTAGCAGGAGGGCTCCTGATTACATACCTCTCCTGCTGCTGCTGCTGCTGGCTGTCCAGCAGCAGACTGAAGGTGGCTGCTGCTGTGCACAGGTATATAAAGGCTCAGAGCCTATTATGACACGCGCAGCCAGCGTTCCATTGCCACATTCCATCTACTGCAGGCAGGATACCTGGCTGGCTGAATGTCGCTGAGAAGCTCACAGAGACCGCCATAAGCAACAGTTTAACAGAATGCCACAGACTAATCAACCAAACTTTTTGGGTTGGGTTCTCTTTTATAGTCTGCAGGCATTAAATGAAAGAAGTCAGTGTTCCAGCAGAAGGAGACAACGTTTCAGAAAAGGCATTGTAGCAAACCAAAAAAGAAATTTTAAGCGCAGCAGAGTAACCAGCGCACATACCTGTTAGCTCAGGTGAGTTTAAAAGGCTGCTGTTGATAACAAGGGCATTTGCTAAATAGATGGTGTGTGTGCAACAATATACTGAAAGGTCAATTATATTGTGCAGCTTATCTCACCACCTGTAGTTATTTAGGTGAAAGCTCCAAAATGCTTGCCTAATATGTCTGTTTATCCAAAAGGAAGTAAAAAGGGAGAGCTAGAAAGATAGCATTGCATCACATTACATGGCAATGCAATGCACAGTTGCTGAAGTTGAACCAAAATGAGCTTGTAATCTGGCTTCTGCAACTTTGAACATGAAAAATCCAATGAGGAGAAGAAAAGCAAAGCCAAAGAGTCCATCCCCAAATCCGACAAACAAGCAAAATGAACAAAAAACATTGAATTCAATTCTTTCTGATTTTAGAAACTGCATTAAAGAAGGGGTGCACCGGTCCTGGAGATACTGCAATACCAGGTCAATGCGTGGAGTGGACAGAGCAAGCTTTTTTTCCATCTCCCTGTTCTAAAAATCCATTTAATATATGGTCCCCAGATAGGGGACGTATCAGATATTAAACTGATAAGAACAGATACTACACTTGATCTTAGCCAAAAGGCCGAGAAGCGATAACCAGAATTGGTTTCAAACTACGGAGCCACCCAAGGATCCTGAAAAGTCCATTTGTGGAGATGAGCTCCTGGACTCCCGTTAAGAAGACATGTTGTCAACCTCTAGATCCCTTACATGCCTGCACTTTTCGGCTTGCTGCTGCTGCAATCCACGCGTTTTAGATCTGCATAACTCCACCTCTTTAAACACAGCACCTTCACCCCCTGCTGTTCCCACCCGCCTCAACACCGTTGGAAGGGAGGAGAACCAATTAAGGCGGGGGGTGGGGTGGAACGAGCAGCTGTCTACCCTTAGCAGGAGGGCTCCTGATTACATACCTCTCCTGCTGCTGCTGCTGCTGGCTGTCCAGCAGCAGACTGAAGGTGGCTGCTGCTGTGCACAGGTATATAAAGGCTCAGAGCCTATTATGACACGCGCAGCCAGCGTTCCATTGCCACATTCCATCTACTGCAGGCAGGATACCTGGCTGGCTGAATGTCGCTGAGAAGCTCACAGAGACCGCCATAAGCAACAGTTTAACAGAATGCCACAGACTAATCAACCAAACTTTTTGGGTTGGGTTCTCTTTTATAGTCTGTAGGCATTAAATGAAAGAAGTCAGTGTTCCAGCAGAAGGAGACAACGTTTCAGAAAAGGCATTGTAGCAAACCAAAAAAGAAATTTTAAGCGCAGCAGAGTAACCAGCGCACATACCTGTTAGCTCAGGTGAGTTTAAAAGGCTGCTGTTGATAACAAGGGCATTTGCTAAATAGATGGTGTGTGTGCAACAATATACTGAAAGGTCAATTATATTGTGCAGCTTATCTCACCACCTGTAGTTATTTAGGTGAAAGCTCCAAAATGCTTGCCTAATATGTCTGTTTATCCAAAAGGAAGTAAAAAGGGAGAGCTAGAAAGATAGCATTGCATCACATTACATGGCAATGCAATGCACAGTTGCTGAAGTTGAACCAAAATGAGCTTGTAATCTGGCTTCTGCAACTTTGAACATGAAAAATCCAATGAGGAGAAGAAAAGCAAAGCCAAAGAGTCCATCCCCAAATCCGACAAACAAGCAAAATGAACAAAAAACATTGAATTCAATTCTTTCTGATTTTAGAAACTGCATTAAAGAAGGGGTGCACCGGTCCTGGAGATACTGCAATACCAGGTCAATGTGTGGAGTGGACAGAGCAAGCTCTTTTTCCATCTCCCTGTTCTAAAAATCCATTTAATATATGGTCCCCAGATAGGGGACGTATCAGATATTAAACTGATAAGAACAGATACTACACTTGATCTTAGCCAAAAGGCCGAGAAGCGATAACCAGAATTGGTTTCAAACTACGGAGCCACCCAAGGATCCTGAAAAGTCCATTTGTGGAGATGAGCTCCTGGACTCCCGTTAAGAAGACATGTTGTCAACCTCTAGATCCCTTACATGCCTGCACTTTTCGGCTTGCTGCTGCTGCAATCCACGCGTTTTAGATCTGCATAACTCCACCTCTTTAAACACAGCACCTTCACCCCCTGCTGTTCCCACCCGCCTCAACACCGTTGGAAGGGAGGAGAACCAATTAAGGCGGGGGGTGGGGTGGAACGAGCAGCTGTCTACCCTTAGCAGGAGGGCTCCTGATTACATACCTCTCCTGCTGCTGCTGCTGCTGGCTGTCCAGCAGCAGACTGAAGGTGGCTGCTGCTGTGCACAGGTATATAAAGGCTCAGAGCCTATTATGACACGCGCAGCCAGCGTTCCATTGCCACATTCCATCTACTGCAGGCAGGATACCTGGCTGGCTGAATGTCGCTGAGAAGCTCACAGAGACCGCCATAAGCAACAGTTTAACAGAATGCCACAGACTAATCAACCAAACTTTTTGGGTTGGGTTCTCTTTTATAGTCTGCAGGCATTAAATGAAAGAAGTCAGTGTTCCAGCAGAAGGAGACAACGTTTCAGAAAAGGCATTGTAGCAAACCAAAAAAGAAATTTTAAGCGCAGCAGAGTAACCAGCGCACATACCTGTTAGCTCAGGTGAGTTTAAAAGGCTGCTGTTGATAACAAGGGCATTTGCTAAATAGATGGTGTGTGTGCAACAATATACTGAAAGGTCAATTATATTGTGCAGCTTATCTCACCACCTGTAGTTATTTAGGTGAAAGCTCCAAAATGCTTGCCTAATATGTCTGTTTATCCAAAAGGAAGTAAAAAGGGAGAGCTAGAAAGATAGCATTGCATCACATTACATGGCAATGCAATGCACAGTTGCTGAAGTTGAACCAAAATGAGCTTGTAATCTGGCTTCTGCAACTTTGAACATGAAAAATCCAATGAGGAGAAGAAAAGCAAAGCCAAAGAGTCCATCCCCAAATCCGACAAACAAGCAAAATGAACAAAAAACATTGAATTCAATTCTTTCTGATTTTAGAAACTGCATTAAAGAAGGGGTGCACCGGTCCTGGAGATACTGCAATACCAGGTCAATGCGTGGAGTGGACAGAGCAAGCTCTTTTTCCATCTCCCTGTTCTAAAAATCCATTTAATATATGGTCCCCAGATAGGGGACGTATCAGATATTAAACTGATAAGAACAGATACTACACTTGATCTTAGCCAAAAGGCCGAGAAGCGATAACCAGAATTGGTTTCAAACTACGGAGCCACCCAAGGATCCTGAAAAGTCCATTTGTGGAGATGAGCTCCTGGACTCCCGTTAAGAAGACATGTTGTCAACCTCTAGATCCCTTACATGCCTGCACTTTTCGGCTTGCTGCTGCTGCAATCCACGCGTTTTAGATCTGCATAACTCCACCTCTTTAAACACAGCACCTTCACCCCCTGCTGTTCCCACCCGCCTCAACACCGTTGGAAGGGAGGAGAACCAATTAAGGCGGGGGGTGGGGTGGAACGAGCAGCTGTCTACCCTTAGCAGGAGGGCTCCTGATTACATACCTCTCCTGCTGCTGCTGCTGCTGGCTGTCCAGCAGCAGACTGAAGGTGGCTGCTGCTGTGCACAGGTATATAAAGGCTCAGAGCCTATTATGACACGCGCAGCCAGCGTTCCATTGCCACATTCCATCTACTGCAGGCAGGATACCTGGCTGGCTGAATGTCGCTGAGAAGCTCACAGAGACCGCCATAAGCAACAGTTTAACAGAATGCCACAGACTAATCAACCAAACTTTTTGGGTTGGGTTCTCTTTTATAGTCTGCAGGCATTAAATGAAAGAAGTCAGTGTTCCAGCAGAAGGAGACAACGTTTCAGAAAAGGCATTGTAGCAAACCAAAAAAGAAATTTTAAGCGCAGCAGAGTAACCAGCGCACATACCTGTTAGCTCAGGTGAGTTTAAAAGGCTGCTGTTGATAACAAGGGCATTTGCTAAATAGATGGTGTGTGTGCAACAATATACTGAAAGGTCAATTATATTGTGCAGCTTATCTCACCACCTGTAGTTATTTAGGTGAAAGCTCCAAAATGCTTGCCTAATATGTCTGTTTATCCAAAAGGAAGTAAAAAGGGAGAGCTAGAAAGATAGCATTGCATCACATTACATGGCAATGCAATGCACAGTTGCTGAAGTTGAACCAAAATGAGCTTGTAATCTGGCTTCTGCAACTTTGAACATGAAAAATCCAATGAGGAGAAGAAAAGCAAAGCCAAAGAGTCCATCCCCAAATCCGACAAACAAGCAAAATGAACAAAAAACATTGAATTCAATTCTTTCTGATTTTAGAAACTGCATTAAAGAAGGGGTGCACCGGTCCTGGAGATACTGCAATACCAGGTCAATGCGTGGAGTGGACAGAGCAAGCTCTTTTTCCATCTCCCTGTTCTAAAAATCCATTTAATATATGGTCCCCAGATAGGGGACGTATCAGATATTAAACTGATAAGAACAGATACTACACTTGATCTTAGCCAAAAGGCCGAGAAGCGATAACCAGAATTGGTTTCAAACTACGGAGCCACCCAAGGATCCTGAAAAGTCCATTTGTGGAGATGAGCTCCTGGACTCCCGTTAAGAAGACATGTTGTCAACCTCTAGATCCCTTACATGCCTGCACTTTTCGGCTTGCTGCTGCTGCAATCCACGCGTTTTAGATCTGCATAACTCCACCTCTTTAAACACAGCACCTTCACCCCCTGCTGTTCCCACCCGCCTCAACACCGTTGGAAGGGAGGAGAACCAATTAAGGCGGGGGGTGGGGTGGAACGAGCAGCTGTCTACCCTTAGCAGGAGGGCTCCTGATTACATACCTCTCCTGCTGCTGCTGCTGCTGGCTGTCCAGCAGCAGACTGAAGGTGGCTGCTGCTGTGCACAGGTATATAAAGGCTCAGAGCCTATTATGACACGCGCAGCCAGCGTTCCATTGCCACATTCCATCTACTGCAGGCAGGATACCTGGCTGGCTGAATGTCGCTGAGAAGCTCACAGAGACCGCCATAAGCAACAGTTTAACAGAATGCCACAGACTAATCAACCAAACTTTTTGGGTTGGGTTCTCTTTTATAGTCTGCAGGCATTAAATGAAAGAAGTCAGTGTTCCAGCAGAAGGAGACAACGTTTCAGAAAAGGCATTGTAGCAAACCAAAAAAGAAATTTTAAGCGCAGCAGAGTAACCAGCGCACATACCTGTTAGCTCAGGTGAGTTTAAAAGGCTGCTGTTGATAACAAGGGCATTTGCTAAATAGATGGTGTGTGTGCAACAATATACTGAAAGGTCAATTATATTGTGCAGCTTATCTCACCACCTGTAGTTATTTAGGTGAAAGCTCCAAAATGCTTGCCTAATATGTCTGTTTATCCAAAAGGAAGTAAAAAGGGAGAGCTAGAAAGATAGCATTGCATCACATTACATGGCAATGCAATGCACAGTTGCTGAAGTTGAACCAAAATGAGCTTGTAATCTGGCTTCTGCAACTTTGAACATGAAAAATCCAATGAGGAGAAGAAAAGCAAAGCCAAAGAGTCCATCCCCAAATCCGACAAACAAGCAAAATGAACAAAAAACATTGAATTCAATTCTTTCTGATTTTAGAAACTGCATTAAAGAAGGGGTGCACCGGTCCTGGAGATACTGCAATACCAGGTCAATGCGTGGAGTGGACAGAGCAAGCTCTTTTTCCATCTCCCTGTTCTAAAAATCCATTTAATATATGGTCCCCAGATAGGGGACGTATCGGATATTAAACTGATAAGAACAGATTTTTTTTTTTTTTTTTTTTAAAACCATTCAGGTTGTTGTAAACAACAGTATGAAAGTCCGCCAAAACCTTCAAATAGTTGCTCAACTATAACTCATCATCATGGTTAATCTTTATTCTTTTTATAAATTTATGTTTCCAAAATCAGAGTTAGTATATTTGTGCTATATTACTCTCATGAAGGTACATAAAATTACTGGTACTTTACCAGATGACGCCATTTCATGACCTTCCAAATGCCCTCAGCGTCCAATCCACCACCTCTACTCTTGTCCCATTTATATATAAGGTACAACCTAGATAGAATTAACCGAATACAGTCATTAATAGGTACAGTTTTTCTTTTGAACAAAGCCAGGTTTCTCACATCCCAAAGGCTTTCCATGACACACACCATTATTAACCACAAAATCCTTTCATTCACCTTTCCACATGCACCAATACCAAACATAGCCACTCTCCAGTTAATATAACTCACACCTGCTAATTCCTTACATAGACCACCCACACCTTTCCACACACTATATGCATAATCACAATCCCACATCACATGTCTCACAGTCTCACTCGCTCCACACCCTTCTCTTGGACATACATTCGTTCTGATCAAATCTCTTCTCTTTTGCACATCTCTCACAGGCAGTATATCATGCAAAGCCATCCACACCACATCCTTCTGTTTATTCGACATACCATGCGTACCCAATTTTTCCCATGCATCCGCCACTTCATTAAATCTTAAATCATTAATATTACATTCAATCTCATTTGCTCTCATTTTTCCCATCACCGCTTTTGGTTTCTCAAACTCACACATAGACACAGCCAGCAAATCATTCTTTCTAACAAACCTTTCAATCACCTCATACCACACAGGACATTTAAAAGCCACAGGCACACTTCCATCTTTTTTCACCCAGCATAACCCATACAACATCCATCCAGCCATATATCGCAACATATATGCACCTTTGTTCTTTTTACCCATTAGCACTACCACTGTTTTAATATAATTAAGGCTCAGGAATATTTCAATATCAGGAAAATTCAGACCACCATTCTGATATGTTTTGTATAAATATTCTCTCTTTAATTTTTCCATTTTACTCCCCCAAAAAAAAGTAAAAATTAATTTTTGTACTCTTTTTATTTTTTTGTATGGGGACGGAAAGACCCCAGCAACATAAAGTAATATTGGAAGTATTACTGCCTTAATTATAAGTACCTTTCCATTCAATGTCAACTCACGCATTCGCCAAAAATTCAGTTTCTTCTCTATCCGTAACCCACACTCATCCCAACTTTCAGTACCCTTCAGATCATCATTCAGCAATATACCCAAGACTTTAATCGACCCTTCCATACATGTCACACCATCCATCTTAATCCTACTATCACCAAAACACTTAAAACAACATTTATCCCAGTTTACCCTAAAAGCAGACGCACCACAGAAAAAATCCAATAATAACTTCACTCTACTCATAGACGCAATACTCTCACTCACAATCACCACATCATCCATATATCCCAGCACCTTGACATTCATTCCTTTACTCCCAGGTATTAGCATTCCTCTTATCGCTTTCTCTCTCCTAATCATACATAACAAAGGTTCAATCACACTAACAAACAAAACAGGGGAGAGAGGGCACCCCTGTCTAACACCTGATTTAATCAGGAATTTATCACACAACCAACCATTCACTAAAACTTCACTCGTCACATCATCATACAAACATCTCACACCATCTAGGAACTTCTTAGGGAAACCCATTTTTTCTAACACTTCAAACATAAACACATGCGACACTCTATCAAACGCCTTCTCAAAATCTAAAGCCAACAACATACACTTCTGCTTTCTATCTCTACAGTCTCCCAGCACATCTCTCAACAACAACAGATTATCACTTATACATCTCCCAGGCACAGCACACACTTGATCATCCTTGACAACCTTCCCAATCACTTCACGCATACGGTTTGCTAAAATCTTGCTATACACCTTGTAGTCGGAATTTAGAAGCGTTATTGGCCTCCAATTCCCCAGTTTTTTCTTTTCACCTTTTTTATAGATTAACACAACCACACCTTCTTTCATAGATTCACACAGTTCTCCATTCTCCCACATATACTTACATACTTCCGTCAGATCCGCACCCATGCACTCCCACGCTTTCACATACAACTCTACTGGTATACCATCTTTACCTGGTGTTTTGTTTTTCTGAGCACTGAACACCACCTTTCTCACTTCATCCAGAATCACATCCTCACACAAGTTCTCACATTCATCATTATCCAATTTATCTTCCAAGCTACCTAACACTTCACCCATCAAACCAGAATCAATCCATTTATCCCCATACAGTCTACTATAGAAACCATTCACCTCCTCAATCACACCCTCTCCAGTTATACTCACATCATTCTCATCCAGTAATTCATCCATATCCATTTTTTTCCCATTCATTTTTTTGAAAAAGTATCTGGTACATTTTTCGTTTTTTTCCAGGTGTTCTATTTTGGTTCTGTACATTATTTCTTTCCCCTTTTTCTCAATCACACGTTTTAACTCATTCTTTGCTTCCACTAACAAATCACTCACATCAATCCCAGACATACTGCATTTTTTCAACCATTCAATCCTCATATTTAATTCTTTGAATTTATTTCTATATATGGCGGCTTTCTTGTAGCCCCATTTTCTGAAAAATTTTTGGATTTCTTGCTTCACCCAATCCCACCATTCTAACACACATGCAAACCTGTTTTTATAGTATCCCCACCTTTCATACTTCTTTTTAAACTCACTCATCACTCTTTCATCCTCTAGCAACCTCACATTCAGCTTCCATACACCCCTCCCATGCACAAAGCTCCCTTTCTGTCTGAACATACCCCTCAAACACTCGTGGTCCGAGAAGGGGACCGCACACTGCTTAAAACTAATGCACTCCAGATTTTTGGAGAAAAGCATCCTGTCAATACGTGATTCGATCCCCCCTCTGTCCGCCCTATATGTAGGTGGTGGATTGTCCGACCTTAAAGTAGCGGCATCTGAAAAAGAAAAATCTGAAATTAAATGGGATAATTTTTTCCCGGTTACATCACCGGTTTCATCCGTAACACAATTAAAGTCACCAACAAAAATGGTAGGAATCTTTCCTGGCAAAAATAACTGAACCTTTTCCAAGAGAGCAAGACGCTCCTCTTTTCCGGTAGGACTATAGATGTTAACTATTCTTACCCGCCACCCCCTATATTTCACTATGGCAATAATGCACCTCCCCACCTCCACCACTGTGTAGCTGTCCATGCTGCACTCTGCGTTCCCCAGCAGGATCCCCACACCATCGTTCTTATTTACATTAGACCCAGACCAGATGTGCTGTCCATGAGGCCAGTCCTGATTGTCCGGCACTTCTGATAATCCGCACTCCTGCAGGCAGTAAATATCTGCTCCCAATGATCTGATATACCTGAGCACAGTACACCTGCGTCCTTTAGATTTCATCTGCCTCACATTTAAGGATAGGACATTAAGTGAAGCTTTGGAAGCCATATCAGAACTTTCTTATGGAGATTTCTACATGTCCCCCATTTCTGTATCAGCCTTGTCCTTCTGGGGGCTGGCAGCCGGACTGGTAACAGGTGAGGGCAGGAACCCCCTCTAAAAAATCGCAATCAGGGGAGAAAACCAAGTCTGGATAAGCCCGCTCACTCATGGGACTTTCACTGCCCTCATCTGCATAATGATAAGCGAGGCGGGGTTTCTTCACAGCATTCCCCCTGGTCTCTTCAGAGGACCTTGCTGCTGCTGTGAAATCCCCCTGCTCCTTTATTTCACACTTAGTGCCACTGGCACTGACACTCTGCTCCTCCTCATCATCTGCCTGCAGCTTGTCCCAGGAGACATGGGGCGTTCTGCTCAGTGCCTCCTCCATATCTCCTTCACCACAGGCAGACACAAGTACTGGGAGCTGCTCGCTGAGCTCCATGTCTAGCTCCGCCCCCTCCGACGTCACTGGCTCTGTAGCTCCGCCCCCCACTCTCACTGCAGATGCAGAGGCTGCTGCTGGAGCGCTCTGAGTCACAGGGATGGTAGCACTCACAGGTGTCAGATTCAGCAGCTGATTGCCTGAGGGCAGCTGATTACCTGCAGCTGAGGAGGCAAGTAACTCTTCGCTGACAATGGAGTCAGCTCCATGAGGTCGGCTCTGCTGCAGAGCATTGCTACCAGGCATTACAGGGCTGGCAGAGGCAACCTGGGCATACAGCCTGGCTCCACCAGTGCGTGCCCTGCAATCCCTGTACACATGTCCAGACTCCCCACAGCCATTACATACAACAGGGTTGGGGCAGTCCTTTGCACGGTGCCCAGGTAGATTACATTTTCTGCAGAGCATTGCTTCAGGGCAGTTCTCCTGCATGTGGCCATAGGAGTTACATTTGCGGCAGTAAAAGGGGGCTTCAGGGAAAAATAAATATCCATTATTCCTGCCAATGCTGAAATTTAAAGGGGGATAGTGGAAACCCCCAGGGCCCTGAGGGTCTATCCCAAAACGGACAAAGAACTTGTGCTTCCCAGTCCACAGTCCAGACTCCATGCTAACTACTCTGTGGGCATACTGTACATAGGAACAATGTCTTTTAAGGAAATCTGCTATTTCTTCCAGGGGGACAAAGGGATTATGCATGAAAACGACTAAGGGTATGTCCCCTCTGGAATAAAGGACTGTGAAAGTAAGTCCTGAAAGCAAGTCATTGTCAGCATTTTCCCTGAGGGCTCTGTACAGGTTCTGGCATGCACCAACAGAAGAAAAAACAAGCACATACCGTCCCTCTCTCCTGAATTCCTGCAGGCATACGATCTCCTCCTTCTTTACCTTCAGTATGTCATAAAGCACCATATTGACCAGGTATCCCAGTGAAAAATGCATTCTCTTCTCCTGCGCGACCTCGATCCTGAAACCATTACGGACCCGGGCATCCCCGGTCCCTGCGAAGTGGACAACTACTCCCATCCTTTCCAGGTTCGCCTTCTCTCTCCACCACTCCTTTTAGTACAGCATAGCTGTACTAGCCTTTAAATGACCAGACCAGGCATACTGCACTTGATCTTAGCCAAAAGGCCGAGAAGCGATAACCAGAATTGGTTTCAAACTACGGAGCCACCCAAGGATCCTGAAAAGTCCATTTGTGGAGATGAGCTCCTGGACTCCCGTTAAGAAGACATGTTGTCAACCTCTAGATCCCTTACATGCCTGCACTTTTCGGCTTGCTGCTGCTGCAATCCACGCGTTTTAGATCTGCATAACTCCACCTCTTTAAACACAGCACCTTCACCCCCTGCTGTTCCCACCCGCCTCAACACCGTTGGAAGGGAGGAGAACCAATTAAGGCGGGGGGTGGGGTGGAACGAGCAGCTGTCTACCCTTAGCAGGAGGGCTCCTGATTACATACCTCTCCTGCTGCTGCTGCTGGCTGTCCAGCAGCAGACTGAAGGTGGCTGCTGCTGTGCACAGGTATATAAAGGCTCAGAGCCTATTATGACACGCGCAGCCAGCGTTCCATTGCCACATTCCATCTACTGCAGGCAGGATACCTGGCTGGCTGAATGTCGCTGAGAAGCTCACAGAGACCGCCATAAGCAACAGTTTAACAGAATGCCACAGACTAATCAACCAAACTTTTTGGGTTGGGTTCTCTTTTATAGTCTGCAGGCATTAAATGAAAGAAGTCAGTGTTCCAGCAGAAGGAGACAACGTTTCAGAAAAGGCATTGTAGCAAACCAAAAAAGAAATTTTAAGCGCAGCAGAGTAACCAGCGCACATACCTGTTAGCTCAGGTGAGTTTAAAAGGCTGCTGTTGATAACAAGGGCATTTGCTAAATAGATGGTGTGTGTGCAACAATATACTGAAAGGTCAATTATATTGTGCAGCTTATCTCACCACCTGTAGTTATTTAGGTGAAAGCTCCAAAATGCTTGCCTAATATGTCTGTTTATCCAAAAGGAAGTAAAAAGGGAGAGCTAGAAAGATAGCATTGCATCACATTACATGGCAATGCAATGCACAGTTGCTGAAGTTGAACCAAAATGAGCTTGTAATCTGGCTTCTGCAACTTTGAACATGAAAAATCCAATGAGGAGAAGAAAAGCAAAGCCAAAGAGTCCATCCCCAAATCCGACAAACAAGCAAAATGAACAAAAAACATTGAATTCAATTCTTTCTGATTTTAGAAACTGCATTAAAGAAGGGGTGCACCGGTCCTGGAGATACTGCAATACCAGGTCAATGCGTGGAGTGAACAGAGCAAGCTCTTTTTCCATCTCCCTGTTCTAAAAATCCATTTAATATATGGTCCCCAGATAGGGGACGTATCAGATATTAAACTGATAAGAACAGATACTACACTTGATCTTAGCCAAAAGGCCGAGAAGCGATAACCAGAATTGGTTTCAAACTACGGAGCCACCCAAGGATCCTGAAAAGTCCATTTGTGGAGATGAGCTCCTGGACTCCCGTTAAGAAGACATGTTGTCAACCTCTAGATCCCTTACATGCCTGCACTTTTCGGCTTGCTGCTGCTGCAATCCACGCGTTTTAGATCTGCATAACTCCACCTCTTTAAACACAGCACCTTCACCCCCTGCTGTTCCCACCCGCCTCAACACCGTTGGAAGGGAGGAGAACCAATTAAGGCGGGGGGTGGGGTGGAACGAGCAGCTGTCTACCCTTAGCAGGAGGGCTGCTGATTACATACCTCTCCTGCTGCTGCTGCTGCTGGCTGTCCAGCAGCAGACTGAAGGTGGCTGCTGCTGTGCACAGGTATATAAAGGCTCAGAGCCTATTATGACACGCGCAGCCAGCGTTCCATTGCCACATTCCATCTACTGCAGGCAGGATACCTGGCTGGCTGAATGTCGCTGAGAAGCTCACAGAGACCGCCATAAGCAACAGTTTAACAGAATGCCACAGACTAATCAACCAAACTTTTTGGGTTGGGTTCTCTTTTATAGTCTGCAGGCATTAAATGAAAGAAGTCAGTGTTCCAGCAGAAGGAGACAACGTTTCAGAAAAGGCATTGTAGCAAACCAAAAAAGAAATTTTAAGCGCAGCAGAGTAACCAGCGCACATACCTGTTAGCTCAGGTGAGTTTAAAAGGCTGCTGTTGATAACAAGGGCATTTGCTAAATAGATGGTGTGTGTGCAACAATATACTGAAAGGTCAATTATATTGTGCAGCTTATCTCACCACCTGTAGTTATTTAGGTGAAAGCTCCAAAATGCTTGCCTAATATGTCTGTTTATCCAAAAGGAAGTAAAAAGGGAGAGCTAGAAAGATAGCATTGCATCACATTACATGGCAATGCAATGCACAGTTGCTGAAGTTGAACCAAAATGAGCTTGTAATCTGGCTTCTGCAACTTTGAACATGAAAAATCCAATGAGGAGAAGAAAAGCAAAGCCAAAGAGTCCATCCCCAAATCCGACAAACAAGCAAAATGAACAAAAAACATTGAATTCAATTCTTTCTGATTTTAGAAACTGCATTAAAGAAGGGGTGCACCGGTCCTGGAGATACTGCAATACCAGGTCAATGCGTGGAGTGGACAGAGCAAGCTCTTTTTCCATCTCCCTGTTCTAAAAATCCATTTAATATATGGTCCCCAGATAGGGGACGTATCAGATATTAAACTGATAAGAACAGATACTACACTTGATCTTAGCCAAAAGGCCGAGAAGCGATAACCAGAATTGGTTTCAAACTACGGAGCCACCCAAGGATCCTGAAAAGTCCATTTGTGGAGATGAGCTCCTGGACTCCCGTTAAGAAGACATGTTGTCAACCTCTAGATCCCTTACATGCCTGCACTTTTCGGCTTGCTGCTGCTGCAATCCACGCGTTTTAGATCTGCATAACTCCACCTCTTTAAACACAGCACCTTCACCCCCTGCTGTTCCCACCCGCCTCAACACCGTTGGAAGGGAGGAGAACCAATTAAGGCGGGGGGTGGGGTGGAACGAGCAGCTGTCTACCCTTAGCAGAAGGGCTCCTGATTACATACCTCTCCTGCTGCTGCTGCTGCTGGCTGTCCAGCAGCAGACTGAAGGTGGCTGCTGCTGTGCACAGGTATATAAAGGCTCAGAGCCTATTATGACACGCGCAGCCAGCGTTCCATTGCCACATTCCATCTACTGCAGGCAGGATACCTGGCTGGCTGAATGTCGCTGAGAAGCTCACAGAGACCGCCATAAGCAACAGTTTAACAGAATGCCACAGACTAATCAACCAAACTTTTTGGGTTGGGTTCTCTTTTATAGTCTGCAGGCATTAAATGAAAGAAGTCAGTGTTCCAGCAGAAGGAGACAACGTTTCAGAAAAGGCATTGTAGCAAACCAAAAAAGAAATTTTAAGCGCAGCAGAGTAACCAGCGCACATACCTGTTAGCTCAGGTGAGTTTAAAAGGCTGCTGTTGATAACAAGGGCATTTGCTAAATAGATGGTGTGTGTGCAACAATATACTGAAAGGTCAATTATATTGTGCAGCTTATCTCACCACCTGTAGTTATTTAGGTGAAAGCTCCAAAATGCTTGCCTAATATGTCTGTTTATCCAAAAGGAAGTAAAAAGGGAGAGCTAGAAAGATAGCATTGCATCACATTACATGGCAATGCAATGCACAGTTGCTGAAGTTGAACCAAAATGAGCTTGTAATCTGGCTTCTGCAACTTTGAACATGAAAAATCCAATGAGGAGAAGAAAAGCAAAGCCAAAAAGTCCATCCCCAAATCCGACAAACAAGCAAAATGAACAAAAAACATTGAATTCAATTCTTTCTGATTTTAGAAACTGCATTAAAGAAGGGGTGCACCGGTCCTGGAGATACTGCAATACCAGGTCAATGCGTGGAGTGGACAGAGCAAGCTCTTTTTCCATCTCCCTGTTCTAAAAATCCATTTAATATATGGTCCCCAGATAGGGGACGTATCAGATATTAAACTGATAAGAACAGATACTACACTTGATCTTAGCCAAAAGGCCGAGAAGCGATAACCAGAATTGGTTTCAAACTACGGAGCCACCCAAGGATCCTGAAAAGTCCATTTGTGGAGATGAGCTCCTGGACTCCCGTTAAGAAGACATGTTGTCAACCTCTAGATCCCTTACATGCCTGCACTTTTCGGCTTGCTGCTGCTGCAATCCACGCGTTTTAGATCTGCATAACTCCACCTCTTTAAACACAGCACCTTCACCCCCTGCTGTTCCCACCCGCCTCAACACCGTTGGAAGGGAGGAGAACCAATTAAGGCGGGGGGTGGGGTGGAACGAGCAGCTGTCTACCCTTAGCAGGAGGGCTCCTGATTACATACCTCTCCTGCTGCTGCTGCTGGCTGTCCAGCAGCAGACTGAAGGTGGCTGCTGCTGTGCACAGGTATATAAAGGCTCAGAGCCTATTATGACACGCGCAGCCAGCGTTCCATTGCCACATTCCATCTACTGCAGGCAGGATACCTGGCTGGCTGAATGTCGCTGAGAAGCTCACAGAGACCGCCATAAGCAACAGTTTAACAGAATGCCACAGACTAATCAACCAAACTTTTTGGGTTGGGTTCTCTTTTATAGTCTGCAGGCATTAAATGAAAGAAGTCAGTGTTCCAGAAGAAGGAGACAACGTTTCAGAAAAGGCATTGTAGCAAACCAAAAAAGAAATTTTAAGCGCAGCAGAGTAACCAGCGCACATACCTGTTAGCTCAGGTGAGTTTAAAAGGCTGCTGTTGATAACAAGGGCATTTGCTAAATAGATGGTGTGTGTGCAACAATATACTGAAAGGTCAATTATATTGTGCAGCTTATCTCACCACCTGTAGTTATTTAGGTGAAAGCTCCAAAATGCTTGCCTAATATGTCTGTTTATCCAAAAGGAAGTAAAAAGGGAGAGCTAGAAAGATAGCATTGCATCACATTACATGGCAATGCAATGCACAGTTGCTGAAGTTGAACCAAAATGAGCTTGTAATCTGGCTTCTGCAACTTTGAACATGAAAAATCCAATGAGGAGAAGAAAAGCAAAGCCAAAGAGTCCATCCCCAAATCCGACAAACAAGCAAAATGAACAAAAAACATTGAATTCAATTCTTTCTGATTTTAGAAACTGCATTAAAGAAGGGGTGCACCGGTCCTGGAGATACTGCAATACCAGGTCAATGCGTGGAGTGGACAGAGCAAGCTCTTTTTCCATCTCCCTGTTCTAAAAATCCATTTAATATATGGTCCCCAGATAGGGGACGTATCAGATATTAAACTGATAAGAACAGATACTACACTTGATCTTAGCCAAAAGGCCGAGAAGCGATAACCAGAATTGGTTTCAAACTACGGAGCCACCCAAGGATCCTGAAAAGTCCATTTGTGGAGATGAGCTCCTGGACTCCCGTTAAGAAGACATGTTGTCAACCTCTAGATCCCTTACATGCCTGCACTTTTCGGCTTGCTGCTGCTGCAATCCACGCGTTTTAGATCTGCATAACTCCACCTCTTTAAACACAGCACCTTCACCCCCTGCTGTTCCCACCCGCCTCAACACCGTTGGAAGGGAGGAGAACCAATTAAGGCGGGGGGTGGGGTGGAACGAGCAGCTGTCTACCCTTAGCAGGAGGGCTCCTGATTACATACCTCTCCTGCTGCTGCTGCTGCTGGCTGTCCAGCAGCAGACTGAAGGTGGCTGCTGCTGTGCACAGGTATATAAAGGCTCAGAGCCTATTATGACACGCGCAGCCAGCGTTCCATTGCCACATTCCATCTACTGCAGGCAGGATACCTGGCTGGCTGAATGTCGCTGAGAAGCTCACAGAGACCGCCATAAGCAACAGTTTAACAGAATGCCACAGACTAATCAACCAAACTTTTTGGGTTGGGTTCTCTTTTATAGTCTGCAGGCATTAAATGAAAGAAGTCAGTGTTCCAGCAGAAGGAGACAACGTTTCAGAAAAGGCATTGTAGCAAACCAAAAAAGAAATTTTAAGCGCAGCAGAGTAACCAGCGCACATACCTGTTAGCTCAGGTGAGTTTAAAAGGCTGCTGTTGATAACAAGGGCATTTGCTAAATAGATGGTGTGTGTGCAACAATATACTGAAAGGTCAATTATATTGTGCAGCTTATCTCACCACCTGTAGTTATTTAGGTGAAAGCTCCAAAATGCTTGCCTAATATGTCTGTTTATCCAAAAGGAAGTAAAAAGGGAGAGCTAGAAAGATAGCATTGCATCACATTACATGGCAATGCAATGCACAGTTGCTGAAGTTGAACCAAAATGAGCTTGTAATCTGGCTTCTGCAACTTTGAACATGAAAAATCCAATGAGGAGAAGAAAAGCAAAGCCAAAGAGTCCATCCCCAAATCCGACAAACAAGCAAAATGAACAAAAAACATTGAATTCAATTCTTTCTGATTTTAGAAACTGCATTAAAGAAGGGGTGCACCGGTCCTGGAGATACTGCAATACCAGGTCAATGCGTGGAGTGGACAGAGCAAGCTCTTTTTCCATCTCCCTGTTCTAAAAATCCATTTAATATATGGTCCCCAGATAGGGGACGTATCAGATATTAAACTGATAAGAACAGATACTACACTTGATCTTAGCCAAAAGGCCGAGAAGCGATAACCAGAATTGGTTTCAAACTACGGAGCCACCCAAGGATCCTGAAAAGTCCATTTGTGGAGATGAGCTCCTGGACTCCCGTTAAGAAGACATGTTGTCAACCTCTAGATCCCTTACATGCCTGCACTTTTCGGCTTGCTGCTGCTGCAATCCACGCGTTTTAGATCTGCATAACTCCACCTCTTTAAACACAGCACCTTCACCCCCTGCTGTTCCCACCCGCCTCAACACCGTTGGAAGGGAGGAGAACCAATTAAGGCGTGGGGTGGGGTGGAACGAGCAGCTGTCTACCCTTAGCAGGAGGGCTCCTGATTACATACCTCTCCTGCTGCTGCTGCTGCTGGCTGTCCAGCAGCAGACTGAAGGTGGCTGCTGCTGTGCACAGGTATATAAAGGCTCAGAGCCTATTATGACACGCGCAGCCAGCGTTCCATTGCCACATTCCATCTACTGCAGGCAGGATACCTGGCTGGCTGAATGTCGCTGAGAAGCTCACAGAGACCGCCATAAGCAACAGTTTAACAGAATGCCACAGACTAATCAACCAAACTTTTTGGGTTGGGTTCTCTTTTATAGTCTGCAGGCATTAAATGAAAGAAGTCAGTGTTCCAGCAGAAGGAGACAACGTTTCAGAAAAGGCATTGTAGCAAACCAAAAAAGAAATTTTAAGCGCAGCAGAGTAACCAGCGCACATACCTGTTAGCTCAGGTGAGTTTAAAAGGCTGCTGTTGATAACAAGGGCATTTGCTAAATAGATGGTGTGTGTGCAACAATATACTGAAAGGTCAATTATATTGTGCAGCTTATCTCACCACCTGTAGTTATTTAGGTGAAAGCTCCAAAATGCTTGCCTAATATGTCTGTTTATCCAAAAGGAAGTAAAAAGGGAGAGCTAGAAAGATAGCATTGCATCACATTACATGGCAATGCAATGCACAGTTGCTGAAGTTGAACCAAAATGAGCTTGTAATCTGGCTTCTGCAACTTTGAACATGAAAAATCCAATGAGGAGAAGAAAAGCAAAGCCAAAGAGTCCATCCCCAAATCCGACAAACAAGCAAAATGAACAAAAAACATTGAATTCAATTCTTTCTGATTTTAGAAACTGCATTAAAGAAGGGGTGCACCGGTCCTGGAGATACTGCAATACCAGGTCAATGCGTGGAGTGGACAGAGCAAGCTCTTTTTCCATCTCCCTGTTCTAAAAATCCATTTAATATATGGTCCCCAGATAGGGGACGTATCAGATATTAAACTGATAAGAACAGATACTACACTTGATCTTAGCCAAAAGGCCGAGAAGCGATAACCAGAATTGGTTTCAAACTACGGAGCCACCCAAGGATCCTGAAAAGTCCATTTGTGGAGATGAGCTCCTGGACTCCCGTTAAGAAGACATGTTGTCAACCTCTAGATCCCTTACATGCCTGCACTTTTCGGCTTGCTGCTGCTGCAATCCACGCGTTTTAGATCTGCATAACTCCACCTCTTTAAACACAGCACCTTCACCCCCTGCTGTTCCCACCCGCCTCAACACCGTTGGAAGGGAGGAGAACCAATTAAGGCGGGGGGTGGGGTGGAACGAGCAGCTGTCTACCCTTAGCAGGAGGGCTCCTGATTACATACCTCTCCTGCTGCTGCTGCTGCTGGCTGTCCAGCAGCAGACTGAAGGTGGCTGCTGCTGTGCACAGGTATATAAAGGCTCAGAGCCTATTATGACACGCGCAGCCAGCGTTCCATTGCCACATTCCATCTACTGCAGGCAGGATACCTGGCTGGCTGAATGTCGCTGAGAAGCTCACAGAGACCGCCATAAGCAACAGTTTAACAGAATGCCACAGACTAATCAACCAAACTTTTTGGGTTGGGTTCTCTTTTATAGTCTGCAGGCATTAAATGAAAGAAGTCAGTGTTCCAGCAGAAGGAGACAACGTTTCAGAAAAGGCATTGTAGCAAACCAAAAAAGAAATTTTAAGCGCAGCAGAGTAACCAGCGCACATACCTGTTAGCTCAGGTGAGTTTAAAAGGCTGCTGTTGATAACAAGGGCATTTGCTAAATAGATGGTGTGTGTGCAACAATATACTGAAAGGTCAATTATATTGTGCAGCTTATCTCACCACCTGTAGTTATTTAGGTGAAAGCTCCAAAATGCTTGCCTAATATGTCTGTTTATCCAAAAGGAAGTAAAAAGGGAGAGCTAGAAAGATAGCATTGCATCACATTACATGGCAATGCAATGCACAGTTGCTGAAGTTGAACCAAAATGAGCTTGAAATCTGGCTTCTGCAACTTTGAACATGAAAAATCCAATGAGGAGAAGAAAAGCAAAGCCAAAGAGTCCATCCCCAAATCCGACAAACAAGCAAAATGAACAAAAAACATTGAATTCAATTCTTTCTGATTTTAGAAACTGCATTAAAGAAGGGGTGCACCGGTCCTGGAGATACTGCAATACCAGGTCAATGCGTGGAGTGGACAGAGCAAGCTCTTTTTCCATCTCCCTGTTCTAAAAATCCATTTAATATATGGTCCCCAGATAGGGGACGTATCAGATATTAAACTGATAAGAACAGATACTACACTTGATCTTAGCCAAAAGGCCGAGAAGCGATAACCAGAATTGGTTTCAAACTACGGAGCCACCCAAGGATCCTGAAAAGTCCATTTGTGGAGATGAGCTCCTGGACTCCCGTTAAGAAGACATGTTGTCAACCTCTAGATCCCTTACATGCCTGCACTTTTCGGCTTGCTGCTGCTGCAATCCACGCGTTTTAGATCTGCATAACTCCACCTCTTTAAACACAGCACCTTCACCCCCTGCTGTTCCCACCCGCCTCAACACCGTTGGAAGGGAGGAGAACCAATTAAGGCGGGGGGTGGGGTGGAACGAGCAGCTGTCTACCCTTAGCAGGAGGGCTCCTGATTACATACCTCTCCTGCTGCTGCTGCTGGCTGTCCAGCAGCAGACTGAAGGTGGCTGCTGCTGTGCACAGGTATATAAAGGCTCAGAGCCTATTATGACACGCGCAGCCAGCGTTCCATTGCCACATTCCATCTACTGCAGGCAGGATACCTGGCTGGCTGAATGTCGCTGAGAAGCTCACAGAGACCGCCATAAGCAACAGTTTAACAGAATGCCACAGACTAATCAACCAAACTTTTTGGGTTGGGTTCTCTTTTATAGTCTGCAGGCATTAAATGAAAGAAGTCAGTGTTCCAGCAGAAGGAGACAACGTTTCAGAAAAGGCATTGTAGCAAACCAAAAAAGAAATTTTAAGCGCAGCAGAGTAACCAGCGCACATACCTGTTAGCTCAGGTGAGTTTAAAAGGCTGCTGTTGATAACAAGGGCATTTGCTAAATAGATGGTGTGTGTGCAACAATATACTGAAAGGTCAATTATATTGTGCAGCTTATCTCACCACCTGTAGTTATTTAGGTGAAAGCTCCAAAATGCTTGCCTAATATGTCTGTTTATCCAAAAGGAAGTAAAAAGGGAGAGCTAGAAAGATAGCATTGCATCACATTACATGGCAATGCAATGCACAGTTGCTGAAGTTGAACCAAAATGAGCTTGTAATCTGGCTTCTGCAACTTTGAACATGAAAAATCCAATGAGGAGAAGAAAAGCAAAGCCAAAGAGTCCATCCCCAAATCCGACAAACAAGCAAAATGAACAAAAAACATTGAATTCAATTCTTTCTGATTTTAGAAACTGCATTAAAGAAGGGGTGCACCGGTCCTGGAGATACTGCAATACCAGGTCAATGCGTGGAGTGGACAGAGCAAGCTCTTTTTCCATCTCCCTGTTCTAAAAATCCATTTAATATATGGTCCCCAGATAGGGGACGTATCAGATATTAAACTGATAAGAACAGATACTACACTTGATCTTAGCCAAAAGGCCGAGAAGCGATAACCAGAATTGGTTTCAAACTACGGAGCCACCCAAGGATCCTGAAAAGTCCATTTGTGGAGATGAGCTCCTGGACTCCCGTTAAGAAGACATGTTGTCAACCTCTAGATCCCTTACATGCCTGCACTTTTCGGCTTGCTGCTGCTGCAATCCACGCGTTTTAGATCTGCATAACTCCACCTCTTTAAACACAGCACCTTCACCCCCTGCTGTTCCCACCCGCCTCAACACCGTTGGAAGGGAGGAGAACCAATTAAGGCGGGGGGTGGGGTGGAACGAGCAGCTGTCTACCCTTAGCAGGAGGGCTCCTGATTACATACCTCTCCTGCTGCTGCTGCTGCTGGCTGTCCAGCAGCAGACTGAAGGTGGCTGCTGCTGTGCACAGGTATATAAAGGCTCAGAGCCTATTATGACACGCGCAGCCAGCGTTCCATTGCCACATTCCATCTACTGCAGGCAGGATACCTGGCTGGCTGAATGTCGCTGAGAAGCTCACAGAGACCGCCATAAGCAACAGTTTAACAGAATGCCACAGACTAATCAACCAAACTTTTTGGGTTGGGTTCTCTTTTATAGTCTGCAGGCATTAAATGAAAGAAGTCAGTGTTCCAGCAGAAGGAGACAACGTTTCAGAAAAGGCATTGTAGCAAACCAAAAAAGAAATTTTAAGCGCAGCAGAGTAACCAGCGCACATACCTGTTAGCTCAGGTGAGTTTAAAAGGCTGCTGTTGATAACAAGGGCATTTGCTAAATAGATGGTGTGTGTGCAACAATATACTGAAAGGTCAATTATATTGTGCAGCTTATCTCACCACCTGTAGTTATTTAGGTGAAAGCTCCAAAATGCTTGCCTAATATGTCTGTTTATCCAAAAGGAAGTAAAAAGGGAGAGCTAGAAAGATAGCATTGCATCACATTACATGGCAATGCAATGCACAGTTGCTGAAGTTGAACCAAAATGAGCTTGTAATCTGGCTTCTGCAACTTTGAACATGAAAAATCCAATGAGGAGAAGAAAAGCAAAGCCAAAGAGTCCATCCCCAAATCCGACAAACAAGCAAAATGAACAAAAAACATTGAATTCAATTCTTTCTGATTTTAGAAACTGCATTAAAGAAGGGGTGCACCGGTCCTGGAGATACTGCAATACCAGGTCAATGCGTGGAGTGGACAGAGCAAGCTCTTTTTCCATCTCCCTGTTCTAAAAATCCATTTAATATATGGTCCCCAGATAGGGGACGTATCAGATATTAAACTGATAAGAACAGATACTACACTTGATCTTAGCCAAAAGGCCGAGAAGCGATAACCAGAATTGGTTTCAAACTACGGAGCCACCCAAGGATCCTGAAAAGTCCATTTGTGGAGATGAGCTCCTGGACTCCCGTTAAGAAGACATGTTGTCAACCTCTAGATCCCTTACATGCCTGCACTTTTCGGCTTGCTGCTGCTGCAATCCACGCGTTTTAGATCTGCATAACTCCACCTCTTTAAACACAGCACCTTCACCCCCTGCTGTTCCCACCCGCCTCAACACCGTTGGAAGGGAGGAGAACCAATTAAGGCGGGGGGTGGGGTGGAACGAGCAGCTGTCTACCCTTAGCAGGAGGGCTCCTGATTACATACCTCTCCTGCTGCTGCTGCTGCTGGCTGTCCAGCAGCAGACTGAAGGTGGCTGCTGCTGTGCACAGGTATATAAAGGCTCAGAGCCTATTATGACACGCGCAGCCAGCGTTCCATTGCCACATTTCATCTACTGCAGGCAGGATACCTGGCTGGCTGAATGTCGCTGAGAAGCTCACAGAGACCGCCATAAGCAACAGTTTAACAGAATGCCACAGACTAATCAACCAAACTTTTTGGGTTGGGTTCTCTTTTATAGTCTGCAGGCATTAAATGAAAGAAGTCAGTGTTCCAGCAGAAGGAGACAACGTTTCAGAAAAGGCATTGTAGCAAACCAAAAAAGAAATTTTAAGCGCAGCAGAGTAACCAGCGCACATACCTGTTAGCTCAGGTGAGTTTAAAAGGCTGCTGTTGATAACAAGGGCATTTGCTAAATAGATGGTGTGTGTGCAACAATATACTGAAAGGTCAATTATATTGTGCAGCTTATCTCACCACCTGTAGTTATTTAGGTGAAAGCTCCAAAATGCTTGCCTAATATGTCTGTTTATCCAAAAGGAAGTAAAAAGGGAGAGCTAGAAAGATAGCATTGCATCACATTACATGGCAATGCAATGCACAGTTGCTGAAGTTGAACCAAAATGAGCTTGTAATCTGGCTTCTGCAACTTTGAACATGAAAAATCCAATGAGGAGAAGAAAAGCAAAGCCAAAGAGTCCATCCCCAAATCCGACAAACAAGCAAAATGAACAAAAAACATTGAATTCAATTCTTTCTGATTTTAGAAACTGCATTAAAGAAGGGGTGCACCGGTCCTGGAGATACTGCAATACCAGGTCAATGCGTGGAGTGGACAGAGCAAGCTCTTTTTCCATCTCCCTGTTCTAAAAATCCATTTAATATATGGTCCCCAGATAGGGGACGTATCAGATATTAAACTGATAAGAACAGATACTACACTTGATCTTAGCCAAAAGGCCGAGAAGCGATAACCAGAATTGGTTTCAAACTACGGAGCCACCCAAGGATCCTGAAAAGTCCATTTGTGGAGATGAGCTCCTGGACTCCCGTTAAGAAGACATGTTGTCAACCTCTAGATCCCTTACATGCCTGCACTTTTCGGCTTGCTGCTGCTGCAATCCACGCGTTTTAGATCTGCATAACTCCACCTCTTTAAACACAGCACCTTCACCCCCTGCTGTTCCCACCCGCCTCAACACCGTTGGAAGGGAGGAGAACCAATTAAGGCGGGGGGTGGGGTGGAACGAGCAGCTGTCTACCCTTAGCAGGAGGGCTCCTGATTACATACCTCTCCTGCTGCTGCTGCTGCTGGCTGTCCAGCAGCAGACTGAAGGTGGCTGCTGCTGTGCACAGGTATATAAAGGCTCAGAGCCTATTATGACACGCGCAGCCAGCGTTCCATTGCCACATTCCATCTACTGCAGGCAGGATACCTGGCTGGCTGAATGTCGCTGAGAAGCTCACAGAGACCGCCATAAGCAACAGTTTAACAGAATGCCACAGACTAATCAACCAAACTTTTTGGGTTGGGTTCTCTTTTATAGTCTGCAGGCATTAAATGAAAGAAGTCAGTGTTCCAGCAGAAGGAGACAACGTTTCAGAAAAGGCATTGTAGCAAACCAAAAAAGAAATTTTAAGCGCAGCAGAGTAACCAGCGCACATACCTGTTAGCTCAGATGAGTTTAAAAGGCTGCTGTTGATAACAAGGGCATTTGCTAAATAGATGGTGTGTGTGCAACAATATACTGAAAGGTCAATTATATTGTGCAGCTTATCTCACCACCTGTAGTTATTTAGGTGAAAGCTCCAAAATGCTTGCCTAATATGTCTGTTTATCCAAAAGGAAGTAAAAGGGAGAGCTAGAAAGATAGCATTGCATCACATTACATGGCAATGCAATGCACAGTTGCTGAAGTTGAACCAAAATGAGCTTGTAATCTGGCTTCTGCAACTTTGAACATGAAAAATCCAATGAGGAGAAGAAAAGCAAAGCCAAAGAGTCCATCCCCAAATCCGACAAACAAGCAAAATGAACAAAAAACATTGAATTCAATTCTTTCTGATTTTAGAAACTGCATTAAAGAAGGGGTGCACCGGTCCTGGAGATACTGCAATACCAGGTCAATGCGTGGAGTGGACAGAGCAAGCTCTTTTTCCATCTCCCTGTTCTAAAAATCCATTTAATATATGGTCCCCAGATAGGGGACGTATCAGATATTAAACTGATAAGAACAGATACTACACTTGATCTTAGCCAAAAGGCCGAGAAGCGATAACCAGAATTGGTTTCAAACTACGGAGCCACCCAAGGATCCTGAAAAGTCCATTTGTGGAGATGAGCTCCTGGACTCCCGTTAAGAAGACATGTTGTCAACCTCTAGATCCCTTACATGCCTGCACTTTTCGGCTTGCTGCTGCTGCAATCCACGCGTTTTAGATCTGCATAACTCCACCTCTTTAAACACAGCACCTTCACCCCCTGCTGTTCCCACCCGCCTCAACACCGTTGGAAGGGAGGAGAACCAATTAAGGCGGGGGGTGGGGTGGAACGAGCAGCTGTCTACCCTTAGCAGGAGGGCTCCTGATTACATACCTCTCCTGCTGCTGCTGCTGCTGGCTGTCCAGCAGCAGACTGAAGGTGGCTGCTGCTGTGCACAGGTATATAAAGGCTCAGAGCCTATTATGACACGCGCAGCCAGCGTTCCATTGCCACATTCCATCTACTGCAGGCAGGATACCTGGCTGGCTGAATGTCGCTGAGAAGCTCACAGAGACCGCCATAAGCAACAGTTTAACAGAATGCCACAGACTAATCAACCAAACTTTTTGGGTTGGGTTCTCTTTTATAGTCTACAGGCATTAAATGAAAGAAGTCAGTGTTCCAGCAGAAGGAGACAACGTTTCAGAAAAGGCATTGTAGCAAACCAAAAAAGAAATTTTAAGCGCAGCAGAGTAACCAGCGCACATACCTGTTAGCTCAGGTGAGTTTAAAAGGCTGCTGTTGATAACAAGGGCATTTGCTAAATAGATGGTGTGTGTGCAACAATATACTGAAAGGTCAATTATATTGTGCAGCTTATCTCACCACCTGTAGTTATTTAGGTGAAAGCTCCAAAATGCTTGCCTAATATGTCTGTTTATCCAAAAGGAAGTAAAAAGGGAGAGCTAGAAAGATAGCATTGCATCACATTACATGGCAATGCAATGCACAGTTGCTGAAGTTGAACCAAAATGAGCTTGTAATCTGGCTTCTGCAACTTTGAACATGAAAAATCCAATGAGGAGAAGAAAAGCAAAGCCAAAGAGTCCATCCCCAAATCCGACAAACAAGCAAAATGAACAAAAAACATTGAATTCAATTCTTTCTGATTTTAGAAACTGCATTAAAGAAGGGGTGCACCGGTCCTGGAGATACTGCAATACCAGGTCAATGCGTGGAGTGGACAGAGCAAGCTCTTTTTCCATCTCCCTGTTCTAAAAATCCATTTAATATATGGTCCCCAGATAGGGGACGTATCAGATATTAAACTGATAAGAACAGATACTACACTTGATCTTAGCCAAAAGGCCGAGAAGCGATAACCAGAATTGGTTTCAAACTACGGAGCCACCCAAGGATCCTGAAAAGTCCATTTGTGGAGATGAGCTCCTGGACTCCCGTTAAGAAGACATGTTGTCAACCTCTAGATCCCTTACATGCCTGCACTTTTCGGCTTGCTGCTGCTGCAATCCACGCGTTTTAGATCTGCATAACTCCACCTCTTTAAACACAGCACCTTCACCCCCTGCTGTTCCCACCCGCCTCAACACCGTTGGAAGGGAGGAGAACCAATTAAGGCGGGGGGTGGGGTGGAACGAGCAGCTGTCTACCCTTAGCAGGAGGGCTCCTGATTACATACCTCTCCTGCTGCTGCTGCTGCTGGCTGTCCAGCAGCAGACTGAAGGTGGCTGCTGCTGTGCACAGGTATATAAAGGCTCAGAGCCTATTATGACACGCGCAGCCAGCGTTCCATTGCCACATTCCATCTACTGCAGGCAGGATACCTGGCTGGCTGAATGTCGCTGAGAAGCTCACAGAGACCGCCATAAGCAACAGTTTAACAGAATGCCACAGACTAATCAACCAAACTTTTTGGGTTGGGTTCTCTTTTATAGTCTACAGGCATTAAATGAAAGAAGTCAGTGTTCCAGCAGAAGGAGACAACGTTTCAGAAAAGGCATTGTAGCAAACCAAAAAAGAAATTTTAAGCGCAGCAGAGTAACCAGCGCACATACCTGTTAGCTCAGGTGAGTTTAAAAGGCTGCTGTTGATAACAAGGGCATTTGCTAAATAGATGGTGTGTGTGCAACAATATACTGAAAGGTCAATTATATTGTGCAGCTTATCTCACCACCTGTAGTTATTTAGGTGAAAGCTCCAAAATGCTTGCCTAATATGTCTGTTTATCCAAAAGGAAGTAAAAAGGGAGAGCTAGAAAGATAGCATTGCATCACATTACATGGCAATGCAATGCACAGTTGCTGAAGTTGAACCAAAATGAGCTTGTAATCTGGCTTCTGCAACTTTGAACATGAAAAATCCAATGAGGAGAAGAAAAGCAAAGCCAAAGAGTCCATCCCCAAATCCGACAAACAAGCAAAATGAACAAAAAACATTGAATTCAATTCTTTCTGATTTTAGAAACTGCATTAAAGAAGGGGTGCACCGGTCCTGGAGATACTGCAATACCAGGTCAATGCGTGGAGTGGACAGAGCAAGCTCTTTTTCCATCTCCCTGTTCTAAAAATCCATTTAATATATGGTCCCCAGATAGGGGACGTATCAGATATTAAACTGATAAGAACAGATACTACACTTGATCTTAGCCAAAAGGCCGAGAAGCGATAACCAGAATTGGTTTCAAACTACGGAGCCACCCAAGGATCCTGAAAAGTCCATTTGTGGAGATGAGCTCCTGGACTCCCGTTAAGAAGACATGTTGTCAACCTCTAGATCCCTTACATGCCTGCACTTTTCGGCTTGCTGCTGCTGCAATCCACGCGTTTTAGATCTGCATAACTCCACCTCTTTAAACACAGCACCTTCACCCCCTGCTGTTCCCACCCGCCTCAACACCGTTGGAAGGGAGGAGAACCAATTAAGGCGGGGGGTGGGGTGGAACGAGCAGCTGTCTACCCTTAGCAGGAGGGCTCCTGATTACATACCTCTCCTGCTGCTGCTGCTGCTGGCTGTCCAGCAGCAGACTGAAGGTGGCTGCTGCTGTGCACAGGTATATAAAGGCTCAGAGCCTATTATGACACGCGCAGCCAGCGTTCCATTGCCACATTCCATCTACTGCAGGCAGGATACCTGGCTGGCTGAATGTCGCTGAGAAGCTCACAGAGACCGCCATAAGCAACAGTTTAACAGAATGCCACAGACTAATCAACCAAACTTTTTGGGTTGGGTTCTCTTTTATAGTCTGCAGGCATTAAATGAAAGAAGTCAGTGTTCCAGCAGAAGGAGACAACGTTTCAGAAAAGGCATTGTAGCAAACCAAAAAAGAAATTTTAAGCGCAGCAGAGTAACCAGCGCACATACCTGTTAGCTCAGGTGAGTTTAAAAGGCTGCTGTTGATAACAAGGGCATTTGCTAAATAGATGGTGTGTGTGCAACAATATACTGAAAGGTCAATTATATTGTGCAGCTTATCTCACCACCTGTAGTTATTTAGGTGAAAGCTCCAAAATGCTTGCCTAATATGTCTGTTTATCCAAAAGGAAGTAAAAAGGGAGAGCTAGAAAGATAGCATTGCATCACATTACATGGCAATGCAATGCACAGTTGCTGAAGTTGAACCAAAATGAGCTTGAAATCTGGCTTCTGCAACTTTGAACATGAAAAATCCAATGAGGAGAAGAAAAGCAAAGCCAAAGAGTCCATCCCCAAATCCGACAAACAAGCAAAATGAACAAAAAACATTGAATTCAATTCTTTCTGATTTTAGAAACTGCATTAAAGAAGGGGTGCACCGGTCCTGGAGATACTGCAATACCAGGTCAATGCGTGGAGTGGACAGAGCAAGCTCTTTTTCCATCTCCCTGTTCTAAAAATCCATTTAATATATGGTCCCCAGATAGGGGACGTATCAGATATTAAACTGATAAGAACAGATACTACACTTGATCTTAGCCAAAAGGCCGAGAAGCGATAACCAGAATTGGTTTCAAACTACGGAGCCACCCAAGGATCCTGAAAAGTCCATTTGTGGAGATGAGCTCCTGGACTCCCGTTAAGAAGACATGTTGTCAACCTCTAGATCCCTTACATGCCTGCACTTTTCGGCTTGCTGCTGCTGCAATCCACGCATTTTAGATCTGCATAACTCCACCTCTTTAAACACAGCACCTTCACCCCCTGCTGTTCCCACCCGCCTCAACACCGTTGGAAGGCAGGAGAACCAATTAAGGCGGGGGGTGGGGTGGAACGAGCAGCTGTCTACCCTTAGCAGGAGGGCTCCTGATTACATACCTCTCCTGCTGCTGCTGCTGCTGGCTGTCCAGCAGCAGACTGAAGGTGGCTGCTGCTGTGCACAGGTATATAAAGGCTCAGAGCCTATTATGACACGCGCAGCCAGCGTTCCATTGCCACATTCCATCTACTGCAGGCAGGATACCTGGCTGGCTGAATGTCGCTGAGAAGCTCACAGAGACCGCCATAAGCAACAGTTTAACAGAATGCCACAGACTAATCAACCAAACTTTTTGGGTTGGGTTCTCTTTTATAGTCTGCAGGCATTAAATGAAAGAAGTCAGTGTTCCAGCAGAAGGAGACAACGTTTCAGAAAAGGCATTGTAGCAAACCAAAAAAGAAATTTTAAGCGCAGCAGAGTAACCAGCGCACATACCTGTTAGCTCAGGTGAGTTTAAAAGGCTGCTGTTGATAACAAGGGCATTTGCTAAATAGATGGTGTGTGTGCAACAATATACTGAAAGGTCAATTATATTGTGCAGCTTATCTCACCACCTGTAGTTATTTAGGTGAAAGCTCCAAAATGCTTGCCTAATATGTCTGTTTATCCAAAAGGAAGTAAAAAGGGAGAGCTAGAAAGATAGCATTGCATCACATTACATGGCAATGCAATGCACAGTTGCTGAAGTTGAACCAAAATGAGCTTGTAATCTGGCTTCTGCAACTTTGAACATGAAAAATCCAATGAGGAGAAGAAAAGCAAAGCCAAAGAGTCCATCCCCAAATCCGACAAACAAGCAAAATGAACAAAAAACATTGAATTCAATTCTTTCTGATTTTAGAAACTGCATTAAAGAAGGGGTGCACCGGTCCTGGAGATACTGCAATACCAGGTCAATGCGTGGAGTGGACAGAGCAAGCTCTTTTTCCATCTCCCTGTTCTAAAAATCCATTTAATATATGGTCCCCAGATAGGGGACGTATCAGATATTAAACTGATAAGAACAGATACTACACTTGATCTTAGCCAAAAGGCCGAGAAGCGATAACCAGAATTGGTTTCAAACTACGGAGCCACCCAAGGATCCTGAAAAGTCCATTTGTGGAGATGAGCTCCTGGACTCCCGTTAAGAAGACATGTTGTCAACCTCTAGATCCCTTACATGCCTGCACTTTTCGGCTTGCTGCTGCTGCAATCCACGCGTTTTAGATCTGCATAACTCCACCTCTTTAAACACAGCACCTTCACCCCCTGCTGTTCCCACCCGCCTCAACACCGCTGGAAGGGAGGAGAACCAATTAAGGCGGGGGGTGGGGTGGAACGAGCAGCTGTCTACCCTTAGCAGGAGGGCTCCTGATTACATACCTCTCCTGCTGCTGCTGCTGCTGGCTGTCCAGCAGCAGACTGAAGGTGGCTGCTGCTGTGCACAGGTATATAAAGGCTCAGAGCCTATTATGACACGCGCAGCCAGCGTTCCATTGCCACATTCCATCTACTGCAGGCAGGATACCTGGCTGGCTGAATGTCGCTGAGAAGCTCACAGAGACCGCCATAAGCAACAGTTTAACAGAATGCCACAGACTAATCAACCAAACTTTTTGGGTTGGGTTCTCTTTTATAGTCTGCAGGCATTAAATGAAAGAAGTCAGTGTTCCAGCAGAAGGAGACAACGTTTCAGAAAAGGCATTGTAGCAAACCAAAAAAGAAATTTTAAGCGCAGCAGAGTAACCAGCGCACATACCTGTTAGCTCAGGTGAGTTTAAAAGGCTGCTGTTGATAACAAGGGCATTTGCTAAATAGATGGTGTGTGTGCAACAATATACTGAAAGGTCAATTATATTGTGCAGCTTATCTCACCACCTGTAGTTATTTAGGTGAAAGCTCCAAAATGCTTGCCTAATATGTCTGTTTATCCAAAAGGAAGTAAAAAGGGAGAGCTAGAAAGATAGCATTGCATCACATTACATGGCAATGCAATGCACAGTTGCTGAAGTTGAACCAAAATGAGCTTGTAATCTGGCTTCTGCAACTTTGAACATGAAAAATCCAATGAGGAGAAGAAAAGCAAAGCCAAAGAGTCCATCCCCAAATCCGACAAACAAGCAAAATGAACAAAAAACATTGAATTCAATTCTTTCTGATTTTAGAAACTGCATTAAAGAAGGGGTGCACCGGTCCTGGAGATACTGCAATACCAGGTCAATGCGTGGAGTGGACAGAGCAAGCTCTTTTTCCATCTCCCTGTTCTAAAAATCCATTTAATATATGGTCCCCAGATAGGGGACGTATCAGATATTAAACTGATAAGAACAGATACTACACTTGATCTTAGCCAAAAGGCCGAGAAGCGATAACCAGAATTGGTTTCAAACTACGGAGCCACCCAAGGATCCTGAAAAGTCCATTTGTTGAGATGAGCTCCTGGACTCCCGTTAAGAAGACATGTTGTCAACCTCTAGATCCCTTACATGCCTGCACTTTTCGGCTTGCTGCTGCTGCAATCCACGCGTTTTAGATCTGCATAACTCCACCTCTTTAAACACAGCACCTTCACCCCCTGCTGTTCCCACCTGCCTCAACACCGTTGGAAGGGAGGAGAACCAATTAAGGCGGGGGGTGGGGTGGAACGAGCAGCTGTCTACCCTTAGCAGGAGGGCTCCTGATTACATACCTCTCCTGCTGCTGCTGCTGCTGGCTGTCCAGCAGCAGACTGAAGGTGGCTGCTGCTGTGCACAGGTATATAAAGGCTCAGAGCCTATTATGACACGCGCAGCCAGCGTTCCATTGCCACATTCCATCTACTGCAGGCAGGATACCTGGCTGGCTGAATGTCGCTGAGAAGCTCACAGAGACCGCCATAAGCAACAGTTTAACAGAATGCCACAGACTAATCAACCAAACTTTTTGGGTTGGGTTCTCTTTTATAGTCTGCAGGCATTAAATGAAAGAAGTCAGTGTTCCAGCAGAAGGAGACAACGTTTCAGAAAAGGCATTGTAGCAAACCAAAAAAGAAATTTTAAGCGCAGCAGAGTAACCAGCGCACATACCTGTTAGCTCAGGTGAGTTTAAAAGGCTGCTGTTGATAACAAGGGCATTTGCTAAATAGATGGTGTGTGTGCAACAATATACTGAAAGGTCAATTATATTGTGCAGCTTATCTCACCACCTGTAGTTATTTAGGTGAAAGCTCCAAAATGCTTGCCTAATATGTCTGTTTATCCAAAAGGAAGTAAAAAGGGAGAGCTAGAAAGATAGCATTGCATCACATTACATGGCAATGCAATGCACAGTTGCTGAAGTTGAACCAAAATGAGCTTGTAATCTGGCTTCTGCAACTTTGAACATGAAAAATCCAATGAGGAGAAGAAAAGCAAAGCCAAAGAGTCCATCCCCAAATCCGACAAACAAGCAAAATGAACAAAAAACATTGAATTCAATTCTTTTTGATTTTAGAAACTGCATTAAAGAAGGGGTGCACCGGTCCTGGAGATACTGCAATACCAGGTCAATGCGTGGAGTGGACAGAGCAAGCTCTTTTTCCATCTCCCTGTTCTAAAAATCCATTTAATATATGGTCCCCAGATAGGGGACGTATCAGATATTAAACTGATAAGAACAGATACTACACTTGATCTTAGCCAAAAGGCCGAGAAGCGATAACCAGAATTGGTTTCAAACTACGGAGCCACCCAAGGATCCTGAAAAGTCCATTTGTGGAGATGAGCTCCTGGACTCCCGTTAAGAAGACATGTTGTCAACCTCTAGATCCCTTACATGCCTGCACTTTTCGGCTTGCTGCTGCTGCAATCCACGCGTTTTAGATCTGCATAACTCCACCTCTTTAAACACAGCACCTTCACCCCCTGCTGTTCCCACCCGCCTCAACACCGTTGGAAGGGAGGAGAACCAATTAAGGCGGGGGGTGGGGTGGAACGAGCAGCTGTCTACCCTTAGCAGGAGGGCTCCTGATTACATACCTCTCCTGCTGCTGCTGCTGGCTGTCCAGCAGCAGACTGAAGGTGGCTGCTGCTGTGCACAGGTATATAAAGGCTCAGAGCCTATTATGACACGCGCAGCCAGCGTTCCATTGCCACATTCCATCTACTGCAGGCAGGATACCTGGCTGGCTGAATGTCGCTGAGAAGCTCACAGAGACCGCCATAAGCAACAGTTTAACAGAATGCCACAGACTAATCAACCAAACTTTTTGGGTTGGGTTCTCTTTTATAGTCTGCAGGCATTAAATGAAAGAAGTCAGTGTTCCAGCAGAAGGAGACAACGTTTCAGAAAAGGCATTGTAGCAAACCAAAAAAGAAATTTTAAGCGCAGCAGAGTAACCAGCGCACATACCTGTTAGCTCAGGTGAGTTTAAAAGGCTGCTGTTGATAACAAGGGCATTTGCTAAATAGATGGTGTGTGTGCAACAATATACTGAAAGGTCAATTATATTGTGCAGCTTATCTCACCACCTGTAGTTATTTAGGTGAAAGCTCCAAAATGCTTGCCTAATATGTCTGTTTATCCAAAAGGAAGTAAAAAGGGAGAGCTAGAAAGATAGCATTGCATCACATTACATGGCAATGCAATGCACAGTTGCTGAAGTTGAACCAAAATGAGCTTGTAATCTGGCTTCTGCAACTTTGAACATGAAAAATCCAATGAGGAGAAGAAAAGCAAAGCCAAAGAGTCCATCCCCAAATCCGACAAACAAGCAAAATGAACAAAAAACATTGAATTCAATTCTTTCTGATTTTAGAAACTGCATTAAAGAAGGGGTGCACCGGTCCTGGAGATACTGCAATACCAGGTCAATGCGTGGAGTGGACAGAGCAAGCTCTTTTTCCATCTCCCTGTTCTAAAAATCCATTTAATATATGGTCCCCAGATAGGGGACGTATCAGATATTAAACTGATAAGAACAGATACTACACTTGATCTTAGCCAAAAGGCCGAGAAGCGATAACCAGAATTGGTTTCAAACTACGGAGCCACCCAAGGATCCTGAAAAGTCCATTTGTGGAGATGAGCTCCTGGACTCCCGTTAAGAAGACAAGTTGTCAACCTCTAGATCCCTTACATGCCTGCACTTTTCGGCTTGCTGCTGCTGCAATCCACGCGTTTTAGATCTGCATAACTCCACCTCTTTAAACACAGCACCTTCACCCCCTGCTGTTCCCACCCGCCTCAACACCGTTCGAAGGGAGGAGAACCAATTAAGGCGGGGGGTGGGGTGGAACGAGCAGCTGTCTACCCTTAGCAGGAGGGCTCCTGATTACATACCTCTCCTGCTGCTGCTGCTGCTGGCTGTCCAGCAGCAGACTGAAGGTGGCTGCTGCTGTGCACAGGTATATAAAGGCTCAGAGCCTATTATGACACGCGCAGCCAGCGTTCCATTGCCGCATTCCATCTACTGCAGGCAGGATACCTGGCTGGCTGAATGTCGCTGAGAAGCTCACAGAGACCGCCATAAGCAACAGTTTAACAGAATGCCACAGACTAATCAACCAAACTTTTTGGGTTGGGTTCTCTTTTATAGTCTGCAGGCATTAAATGAAAGAAGTCAGTGTTCCAGCAGAAGGAGACAACGTTTCAGAAAAGGCATTGTAGCAAACCAAAAAAGAAATTTTAAGCGCAGCAGAGTAACCAGCGCACATACCTGTTAGCTCAGGTGAGTTTAAAAGGCTGCTGTTGATAACAAGGGCATTTGCTAAATAGATGGTGTGTGTGCAACAATATACTGAAAGGTCAATTATATTGTGCAGCTTATCTCACCACCTGTAGTTATTTAGGTGAAAGCTCCAAAATGCTTGCCTAATATGTCTGTTTATCCAAAAGGAAGTAAAAAGGGAGAGCTAGAAAGATAGCATTGCATCACATTACATGGCAATGCAATGCACAGTTGCTGAAGTTGAACCAAAATGAGCTTGTAATCTGGCTTCTGCAACTTTGAACATGAAAAATCCAATGAGGAGAAGAAAAGCAAAGCCAAAGAGTCCATCCCCAAATCCGACAAACAAGCAAAATGAACAAAAAACATTGAATTCAATTCTTTCTGATTTTAGAAACTGCATTAAAGAAGGGGTGCACCGGTCCTGGAGATACTACAATACCAGGTCAATGCGTGGAGTGGACAGAGCAAGCTCGTTTTCCATCTCCCTGTTCTAAAAATCCATTTAATATATGGTCCCCAGATAGGGGACGTATCAGATATTAAACTGATAAGAACAGATACTACACTTGATCTTAGCCAAAAGGCCGAGAAGCGATAACCAGAATTGGTTTCAAACTACGGAGCCACCCAAGGATCCTGAAAAGTCCATTTGTGGAGATGAGCTCCTGGACTCCCGTTAAGAAGACATGTTGTCAACCTCTAGATCCCTTACATGCCTGCACTTTTCGGCTTGCTGCTGCTGCAATCCACGCGTTTTAGATCTGCATAACTCCACCTCTTTAAACACAGCACCTTCACCCCCTGCTGTTCCCACCCGCCTCAACACCGTTGGAAGGGAGGAGAACCAATTAAGGCGGGGGGTGGGGTGGAACGAGCAGCTGTCTACCCTTAGCAGGAGGGCTCCTGATTACATACCTCTCCAGCTGCTGCTGCTGCTGGCTGTCCAGCAGCAGACTGAAGGTGGCTGCTGCTGTGCACAGGTATATAAAGGCTCAGAGCCTATTATGACACGCGCAGCCAGCGTTCCATTGCCACATTCCATCTACTGCAGGCAGGATACCTGGCTGGCTGAATGTCGCTGAGAAGCTCACAGAGACCGCCATAAGCAACAGTTTAACAGAATGCCACAGACTAATCAACCAAACTTTTTGGGTTGGGTTCTCTTTTATAGTCTGCAGGCATTAAATGAAAGAAGTCAGTGTTCCAGCAGAAGGAGACAACGTTTCAGAAAAGGCATTGTAGCAAACCAAAAAAGAAATTTTAAGCGCAGCAGAGTAACCAGCGCACATACCTGTTAGCTCAGGTGAGTTTAAAAGGCTGCTTTTGATAACAAGGGCATTTGCTAAATAGATGGTGTGTGTGCAACAATATACTGAAAGGTCAATTATATTGTGCAGCTTATCTCACCACCTGTAGTTATTTAGGTGAAAGCTCCAAAATGCTTGCCTAATATGTCTGTTTATCCAAAAGGAAGTAAAAAGGGAGAGCTAGAAAGATAGCATTGCATCACATTACATGGCAATGCAATGCACAGTTGCTGAAGTTGAACCAAAATGAGCTTGTAATCTGGCTTCTGCAACTTTGAACATGAAAAATCCAATGAGGAGAAGAAAAGCAAAGCCAAAGAGTCCATCCCCAAATCCGACAAACAAGCAAAATGAACAAAAAACATTGAATTCAATTCTTTCTGATTTTAGAAACTGCATTAAAGAAGGGGTGCACCGGTCCTGGAGATACTGCAATACCAGGTCAATGCGTGGAGTGGACAGAGCAAGCTCTTTTTCCATCTCCCTGTTCTAAAAATCCATTTAATATATGGTCCCCAGATAGGGGACGTATCAGATATTAAACTGATAAGAACAGATACTACACTTGATCTTAGCCAAAAGGCCGAGAAGCGATAACCAGAATTGGTTTCAAACTACGGAGCCACCCAAGGATCCTGAAAAGTCCATTTGTGGAGATGAGCTCCTGGACTCCCGTTAAGAAGACATGTTGTCAACCTCTAGATCCCTTACATGCCTGCACTTTTCGGCTTGCTGCTGCTGCAATCCACGCGTTTTAGATCTGCATAACTCCACCTCTTTAAACACAGCACCTTCACCCCCTGCTGTTCCCACCCGCCTCAACACCGTTGGAAGGGAGGAGAACCAATTAAGGCGGGGGGTGGGGTGGAACGAGCAGCTGTCTACCCTTAGCAGGAGGGCTCCTGATTACATACCTCTCCTGCTGCTGCTGCTGCTGGCTGTCCAGCAGCAGACTGAAGGTGGCTGCTGCTGTGCACAGGTATATAAAGGCTCAGAGCCTATTATGACACGCGCAGCCAGCGTTCCATTGCCACATTCCATCTACTGCAGGCAGGATACCTGGCTGGCTGAATGTCGCTGAGAAGCTCACAGAGACCGCCATAAGCAACAGTTTAACAGAATGCCACAGACTAATCAACCAAACTTTTTGGGTTGGGTTCTCTTTTATAGTCTGCAGGCATTAAATGAAAGAAGTCAGTGTTCCAGCAGAAGGAGACAACGTTTCAGAAAAGGCATTGTAGCAAACCAAAAAAGAAATTTTAAGCGCAGCAGAGTAACCAGCGCACATACCTGTTAGCTCAGGTGAGTTTAAAAGGCTGCTGTTGATAACAAGGGCATTTGCTAAATAGATGGTGTGTGTGCAACAATATACTGAAAGGTCAATTATATTGTGCAGCTTATCTCACCACCTGTAGTTATTTAGGTGAAAGCTCCAAAATGCTTGCCTAATATGTCTGTTTATCCAAAAGGAAGTAAAAAGGGAGAGCTAGAAAGATAGCATTGCATCACATTACATGGCAATGCAATGCACAGTTGCTGAAGTTGAACCAAAATGAGCTTGTAATCTGGCTTCTGCAACTTTGAACATGAAAAATCCAATGAGGAGAAGAAAAGCAAAGCCAAAGAGTCCATCCCCAAATCCGACAAACAAGCAAAATGAACAAAAAACATTGAATTCAATTCTTTCTGATTTTAGAAACTGCATTAAAGAAGGGGTGCACCGGTCCTGGAGATACTGCAATACCAGGTCAATGCGTGGAGTGGACAGAGCAAGCTCGTTTTCCATCTCCCTGTTCTAAAAATCCATTTAATATATGGTCCCCAGATAGGGGACGTATCAGATATTAAACTGATAAGAACAGATACTACACTTGATCTTAGCCAAAAGGCCGAGAAGCGATAACCAGAATTGGTTTCAAACTACGGAGCCACCCAAGGATCCTGAAAAGTCCATTTGTGGAGATGAGCTCCTGGACTCCCGTTAAGAAGACATGTTGTCAACCTCTAGATCCCTTACATGCCTGCACTTTTCGGCTTGCTGCTGCTGCAATCCACGCGTTTTAGATCTGCATAACTCCACCTCTTTAAACACAGCACCTTCACCCCCTGCTGTTCCCACCCGCCTCAACACCGTTGGAAGGGAGGAGAACCAATTAAGGCGGGGGGTGGGGTGGAACGAGCAGCTGTCTACCCTTAGCAGGAGGGCTCCTGATTACATACCTCTCCAGCTGCTGCTGCTGCTGGCTGTCCAGCAGCAGACTGAAGGTGGCTGCTGCTGTGCACAGGTATATAAAGGCTCAGAGCCTATTATGACACGCGCAGCCAGCGTTCCATTGCCACATTCCATCTACTGCAGGCAGGATACCTGGCTGGCTGAATGTCGCTGAGAAGCTCACAGAGACCGCCATAAGCAACAGTTTAACAGAATGCCACAGACTAATCAACCAAACTTTTTGGGTTGGGTTCTCTTTTATAGTCTGCAGGCATTAAATGAAAGAAGTCAGTGTTCCAGCAGAAGGAGACAACGTTTCAGAAAAGGCATTGTAGCAAACCAAAAAAGAAATTTTAAGCGCAGCAGAGTAACCAGCGCACATACCTGTTAGCTCAGGTGAGTTTAAAAGGCTGCTGTTGATAACAAGGGCATTTGCTAAATAGATGGTGTGTGTGCAACAATATACTGAAAGGTCAATTATATTGTGCAGCTTATCTCACCACCTGTAGTTATTTAGGTGAAAGCTCCAAAATGCTTGCCTAATATGTCTGTTTATCCAAAAGGAAGTAAAAAGGGAGAGCTAGAAAGATAGCATTGCATCACATTACATGGCAATGCAATGCACAGTTGCTGAAGTTGAACCAAAATGAGCTTGTAATCTGGCTTCTGCAACTTTGAACATGAAAAATCCAATGAGGAGAAGAAAAGCAAAGCCAAAGAGTCCATCCCCAAATCCGACAAACAAGCAAAATGAACAAAAAACATTGAATTCAATTCTTTCTGATTTTAGAAACTGCATTAAAGAAGGGGTGCACCGGTCCTGGAGATACTGCAATACCAGGTCAATGCGTGGAGTGGACAGAGCAAGCTCGTTTTCCATCTCCCTGTTCTAAAAATCCATTTAATATATGGTCCCCAGATAGGGGACGTATCAGATATTAAACTGATAAGAACAGATACTACACTTGATCTTAGCCAAAAGGCCGAGAAGCGATAACCAGAATTGGTTTCAAACTACGGAGCCACCCAAGGATCCTGAAAAGTCCATTTGTGGAGATGAGCTCCTGGACTCCCGTTAAGAAGACATGTTGTCAACCTCTAGATCCCTTACATGCCTGCACTTTTCGGCTTGCTGCTGCTGCAATCCACGCGTTTTAGATCTGCATAACTCCACCTCTTTAAACACAGCACCTTCACCCCCTGCTGTTCCCACCCGCCTCAACACCGTTGGAAGGGAGGAGAACCAATTAAGGCGGGGGGTGGGGTGGAACGAGCAGCTGTCTACCCTTAGCAGGAGGGCTCCTGATTACATACCTCTCCAGCTGCTGCTGCTGCTGGCTGTCCAGCAGCAGACTGAAGGTGGCTGCTGCTGTGCACAGGTATATAAAGGCTCAGAGCCTATTATGACACGCGCAGCCAGCGTTCCATTGCCACATTCCATCTACTGCAGGCAGGATACCTGGCTGGCTGAATGTCGCTGAGAAGCTCACAGAGACCGCCATAAGCAACAGTTTAACAGAATGCCACAGACTAATCAACCAAACTTTTTGGGTTGGGTTCTCTTTTATAGTCTGCAGGCATTAAATGAAAGAAGTCAGTGTTCCAGCAGAAGGAGACAACGTTTCAGAAAAGGCATTGTAGCAAACCAAAAAAGAAATTTTAAGCGCAGCAGAGTAACCAGCGCACATACCTGTTAGCTCAGGTGAGTTTAAAAGGCTGCTGTTGATAACAAGGGCATTTGCTAAATAGATGGTGTGTGTGCAACAATATACTGAAAGGTCAATTATATTGTGCAGCTTATCTCACCACCTGTAGTTATTTAGGTGAAAGCTCCAAAATGCTTGCCTAATATGTCTGTTTATCCAAAAGGAAGTAAAAAGGGAGAGCTAGAAAGATAGCATTGCATCACATTACATGGCAATGCAATGCACAGTTGCTGAAGTTGAACCAAAATGAGCTTGTAATCTGGCTTCTGCAACTTTGAACATGAAAAATCCAATGAGGAGAAGAAAAGCAAAGCCAAAGAGTCCATCCCCAAATCCGACAAACAAGCAAAATGAACAAAAAACATTGAATTCAATTCTTTCTGATTTTAGAAACTGCATTAAAGAAGGGGTGCACCGGTCCTGGAGATACTGCAATACCAGGTCAATGCGTGGAGTGGACAGAGCAAGCTCTTTTTCCATCTCCCTGTTCTAAAAATCCATTTAATATATGGTCCCCAGATAGGGGACGTATCAGATATTAAACTGATAAGAACAGATACTACACTTGATCTTAGCCAAAAGGCCGAGAAGCGATAACCAGAATTGGTTTCAAACTACGGAGCCACCCAAGGATCCTGAAAAGTCCATTTGTGGAGATGAGCTCCTGGACTCCCGTTAAGAAGACATGTTGTCAACCTCTAGATCCCTTACATGCCTGCACTTTTCGGCTTGCTGCTGCTGCAATCCACGCGTTTTAGATCTGCATAACTCCACCTCTTTAAACACAGCACCTTCACCCCCTGCTGTTCCCACCCGCCTCAACACCGTTGGAAGGGAGGAGAACCAATTAAGGCGGGGGGTGGGGTGGAACGAGCAGCTGTCTACCCTTAGCAGGAGGGCTCCTGATTACATACCTCTCCTGCTGCTGCTGCTGCTGGCTGTCCAGCAGCAGACTGAAGGTGGCTGCTGCTGTGCACAGGTATATAAAGGCTCAGAGCCTATTATGACACGCGCAGCCAGCGTTCCATTGCCACATTCCATCTACTGCAGGCAGGATACCTGGCTGGCTGAATGTCGCTGAGAAGCTCACAGAGACCGCCATAAGCAACAGTTTAACAGAATGCCACAGACTAATCAACCAAACTTTTTGGGTTGGGTTCTCTTTTATAGTCTGCAGGCATTAAATGAAAGAAGTCAGTGTTCCAGCAGAAGGAGACAACGTTTCAGAAAAGGCATTGTAGCAAACCAAAAAAGAAATTTTAAGCGCAGCAGAGTAACCAGCGCACATACCTGTTAGCTCAGGTGAGTTTAAAAGGCTGCTGTTGATAACAAGGGCATTTGCTAAATAGATGGTGTGTGTGCAACAATATACTGAAAGGTCAATTATATTGTGCAGCTTATCTCACCACCTGTAGTTATTTAGGTGAAAGCTCCAAAATGCTTGCCTAATATGTCTGTTTATCCAAAAGGAAGTAAAAAGGGAGAGCTAGAAAGATAGCATTGCATCACATTACATGGCAATGCAATGCACAGTTGCTGAAGTTGAACCAAAATGAGCTTGTAATCTGGCTTCTGCAACTTTGAACATGAAAAATCCAATGAGGAGAAGAAAAGCAAAGCCAAAGAGTCCATCCCCAAATCCGACAAACAAGCAAAATGAACAAAAAACATTGAATTCAATTCTTTTTGATTTTAGAAACTGCATTAAAGAAGGGGTGCACCGGTCCTGGAGATACTGCAATACCAGGTCAATGCGTGGAGTGGACAGAGCAAGCTCTTTTTCCATCTCCCTGTTCTAAAAATCCATTTAATATATGGTCCCCAGATAGGGGACGTATCAGATATTAAACTGATAAGAACAGATACTACACTTGATCTTAGCCAAAAGGCCGAGAAGCGATAACCAGAATTGGTTTCAAACTACGGAGCCACCCAAGGATCCTGAAAAGTCCATTTGTGGAGATGAGCTCCTGGACTCCCGTTAAGAAGACATGTTGTCAACCTCTAGATCCCTTACATGCCTGCACTTTTCGGCTTGCTGCTGCTGCAATCCACGCGTTTTAGATCTGCATAACTCCACCTCTTTAAACACAGCACCTTCACCCCCTGCTGTTCCCACCCGCCTCAACACCGTTGGAAGGGAGGAGAACCAATTAAGGCGGGGGGTGGGGTGGAACGAGCAGCTGTCTACCCTTAGCAGGAGGGCTCCTGATTACATACCTCTCCTGCTGCTGCTGCTGGCTGTCCAGCAGCAGACTGAAGGTGGCTGCTGCTGTGCACAGGTATATAAAGGCTCAGAGCCTATTATGACACGCGCAGCCAGCGTTCCATTGCCACATTCCATCTACTGCAGGCAGGATACCTGGCTGGCTGAATGTCGCTGAGAAGCTCACAGAGACCGCCATAAGCAACAGTTTAACAGAATGCCACAGACTAATCAACCAAACTTTTTGGGTTGGGTTCTCTTTTATAGTCTGCAGGCATTAAATGAAAGAAGTCAGTGTTCCAGCAGAAGGAGACAACGTTTCAGAAAAGGCATTGTAGCAAACCAAAAAAGAAATTTTAAGCGCAGCAGAGTAACCAGCGCACATACCTGTTAGCTCAGGTGAGTTTAAAAGGCTGCTGTTGATAACAAGGGCATTTGCTAAATAGATGGTGTGTGTGCAACAATATACTGAAAGGTCAATTATATTGTGCAGCTTATCTCACCACCTGTAGTTATTTAGGTGAAAGCTCCAAAATGCTTGCCTAATATGTCTGTTTATCCAAAAGGAAGTAAAAAGGGAGAGCTAGAAAGATAGCATTGCATCACATTACATGGCAATGCAATGCACAGTTGCTGAAGTTGAACCAAAATGAGCTTGTAATCTGGCTTCTGCAACTTTGAACATGAAAAATCCAATGAGGAGAAGAAAAGCAAAGCCAAAGAGTCCATCCCCAAATCCGACAAACAAGCAAAATGAACAAAAAACATTGAATTCAATTCTTTCTGATTTTAGAAACTGCATTAAAGAAGGGGTGCACCGGTCCTGGAGATACTGCAATACCAGGTCAATGCGTGGAGTGGACAGAGCAAGCTCTTTTTCCATCTCCCTGTTCTAAAAATCCATTTAATATATGGTCCCCAGATAGGGGACGTATCAGATATTAAACTGATAAGAACAGATACTACACTTGATCTTAGCCAAAAGGCCGAGAAGCGATAACCAGAATTGGTTTCAAACTACGGAGCCACCCAAGGATCCTGAAAAGTCCATTTGTGGAGATGAGCTCCTGGACTCCCGTTAAGAAGACAAGTTGTCAACCTCTAGATCCCTTACATGCCTGCACTTTTCGGCTTGCTGCTGCTGCAATCCACGCGTTTTAGATCTGCATAACTCCACCTCTTTAAACACAGCACCTTCACCCCCTGCTGTTCCCACCCGCCTCAACACCGTTCGAAGGGAGGAGAACCAATTAAGGCGGGGGGTGGGGTGGAACGAGCAGCTGTCTACCCTTAGCAGGAGGGCTCCTGATTACATACCTCTCCTGCTGCTGCTGCTGCTGGCTGTCCAGCAGCAGACTGAAGGTGGCTGCTGCTGTGCACAGGTATATAAAGGCTCAGAGCCTATTATGACACGCGCAGCCAGCGTTCCATTGCCACATTCCATCTACTGCAGGCAGGATACCTGGCTGGCTGAATGTCGCTGAGAAGCTCACAGAGACCGCCATAAGCAACAGTTTAACAGAATGCCACAGACTAATCAACCAAACTTTTTGGGTTGGGTTCTCTTTTATAGTCTGCAGGCATTAAATGAAAGAAGTCAGTGTTCCAGCAGAAGGAGACAACGTTTCAGAAAAGGCATTGTAGCAAACCAAAAAAGAAATTTTAAGCGCAGCAGAGTAACCAGCGCACATACCTGTTAGCTCAGGTGAGTTTAAAAGGCTGCTGTTGATAACAAGGGCATTTGCTAAATAGATGGTGTGTGTGCAACAATATACTGAAAGGTCAATTATATTGTGCAGCTTATCTCACCACCTGTAGTTATTTAGGTGAAAGCTCCAAAATGCTTGCCTAATATGTCTGTTTATCCAAAAGGAAGTAAAAAGGGAGAGCTAGAAAGATAGCATTGCATCACATTACATGGCAATGCAATGCACAGTTGCTGAAGTTGAACCAAAATGAGCTTGTAATCTGGCTTCTGCAACTTTGAACATGAAAAATCCAATGAGGAGAAGAAAAGCAAAGCCAAAGAGTCCATCCCCAAATCCGACAAACAAGCAAAATGAACAAAAAACATTGAATTCAATTCTTTCTGATTTTAGAAACTGCATTAAAGAAGGGGTGCACCGGTCCTGGAGATACTGCAATACCAGGTCAATGCGTGGAGTGGACAGAGCAAGCTCTTTTTCCATCTCCCTGTTCTAAAAATCCATTTAATATATGGTCCCCAGATAGGGGACGTATCAGATATTAAACTGATAAGAACAGATACTACACTTGATCTTAGCCAAAAGGCCGAGAAGCGATAACCAGAATTGGTTTCAAACTACGGAGCCACCCAAGGATCCTGAAAAGTCCATTTGTGGAGATGAGCTCCTGGACTCCCGTTAAGAAGATATGTTGTCAACCTCTAGATCCCTTACATGCCTGCACTTTTCGGCTTGCTGCTGCTGCAATCCACGCGTTTTAGATCTGCATAACTCCACCTCTTTAAACACAGCACCTTCACCCCCTGCTGTTCCCACCCGCCTCAACACCGTTGGAAGGGAGGAGAACCAATTAAGGCGGGGGGTGGGGTGGAACGAGCAGCTGTCTACCCTTAGCAGGAGGGCTCCTGATTACATACCTCTCCTGCTGCTGCTGCTGCTGGCTGTCCAGCAGCAGACTGAAGGTGGCTGCTGCTGTGCACAGGTATATAAAGGCTCAGAGCCTATTATGACACGCGCAGCCAGCGTTCCATTGCCACATTCCATCTACTGCAGGCAGGATACCTGGCTGGCTGAATGTCGCTGAGAAGCTCACAGAGACCGCCATAAGCAACAGTTTAACAGAATGCCACAGACTAATCAACCAAACTTTTTGGGTTGGGTTCTCTTTTATAGTCTGCAGGCATTAAATGAAAGAAGTCAGTGTTCCAGCAGAAGGAGACAACGTTTCAGAAAAGGCATTGTAGCAAACCAAAAAAGAAATTTTAAGCGCAGCAGAGTAACCAGCGCACATACCTGTTAGCTCAGGTGAGTTTAAAAGGCTGCTGTTGATAACAAGGGCATTTGCTAAATAGATGGTGTGTGTGCAACAATATACTGAAAGGTCAATTATATTGTGCAGCTTATCTCACCACCTGTAGTTATTTAGGTGAAAGCTCCAAAATGCTTGCCTAATATGTCTGTTTATCCAAAAGGAAGTAAAAAGGGAGAGCTAGAAAGATAGCATTGCATCACATTACATGGCAATGCAATGCACAGTTGCTGAAGTTGAACCAAAATGAGCTTGTAATCTGGCTTCTGCAACTTTGAACATGAAAAATCCAATGAGGAGAAGAAAAGCAAAGCCAAAGAGTCCATCCCCAAATCCGACAAACAAGCAAAATGAACAAAAAACATTGAATTCAATTCTTTCTGATTTTAGAAACTGCATTAAAGAAGGGGTGCACCGGTCCTGGAGATACTGCAATACCAGGTCAATGCGTGGAGTGGACAGAGCAAGCTCTTTTTCCATCTCCCTGTTCTAAAAATCCATTTAATATATGGTCCCCAGATAGGGGACGTATCAGATATTAAACTGATAAGAACAGATACTACACTTGATCTTAGCCAAAAGGCCGAGAAGCGATAACCAGAATTGGTTTCAAACTACGGAGCCACCCAAGGATCCTGAAAAGTCCATTTGTGGAGATGAGCTCCTGGACTCCCGTTAAGAAGACATGTTGTCAACCTCTAGATCCCTTACATGCCTGCACTTTTCGGCTTGCTGCTGCTGCAATCCACGCGTTTTAGATCTGCATAACTCCACCTCTTTAAACACAGCACCTTCACCCCCTGCTGTTCCCACCCGCCTCAACACCGTTGGAAGGGAGGAGAACCAATTAAGGCGGGGGGTGGGGTGGAACGAGCAGCTGTCTACCCTTAGCAGGAGGGCTCCTGATTACATACCTCTCCAGCTGCTGCTGCTGCTGGCTGTCCAGCAGCAGACTGAAGGTGGCTGCTGCTGTGCACAGGTATATAAAGGCTCAGAGCCTATTATGACACGCGCAGCCAGCGTTCCATTGCCACATTCCATCTACTGCAGGCAGGATACCTGGCTGGCTGAATGTCGCTGAGAAGCTCACAGAGACCGCCATAAGCAAAAGTTTAACAGAATGCCACAGACTAATCAACCAAACTTTTTGGGTTGGGTTCTCTTTTATAGTCTGCAGGCATTAAATGAAAGAAGTCAGTGTTCCAGCAGAAGGAGACAACGTTTCAGAAAAGGCATTGTAGCAAACCAAAAAAGAAATTTTAAGCGCAGCAGAGTAACCAGCGCACATACCTGTTAGCTCAGGTGAGTTTAAAAGGCTGCTGTTGATAACAAGGGCATTTGCTAAATAGATGGTGTGTGTGCAACAATATACTGAAAGGTCAATTATATTGTGCAGCTTATCTCACCACCTGTAGTTATTTAGGTGAAAGCTCCAAAATGCTTGCCTAATATGTCTGTTTATCCAAAAGGAAGTAAAAAGGGAGAGCTAGAAAGATAGCATTGCATCACATTACATGGCAATGCAATGCACAGTTGCTGAAGTTGAACCAAAATGAGCTTGTAATCTGGCTTCTGCAACTTTGAACATGAAAAATCCAATGAGGAGAAGAAAAGCAAAGCCAAAGAGTCCATCCCCAAATCCGACAAACAAGCAAAATGAACAAAAAACATTGAATTCAATTCTTTCTGATTTTAGAAACTGCATTAAAGAAGGGGTGCACCGGTCCTGGAGATACTGCAATACCAGGTCAATGCGTGGAGTGGACAGAGCAAGCTCTTTTTCCATCTCCTGTTCTAAAAATCCATTTAATATATGGTCCCCAGATAGGGGACGTATCAGATATTAAACTGATAAGAACAGATACTACACTTGATCTTAGCCAAAAGGCCGAGAAGCGATAACCAGAATTGGTTTCAAACTACGGAGCCACCCAAGGATCATGAAAAGTCCATTTGTGGAGATGAGCTCCTGGACTCCCGTTAAGAAGACATGTTGTCAACCTCTAGATCCCTTACATGCCTGCACTTTTCGGCTTGCTGCTGCTGCAATCCACGCGTTTTAGATCTGCATAACTCCACCTCTTTAAACACAGCACCTTCACCCCCTGCTGTTCCCACCCGCCTCAACACCGTTGGAAGGGAGGAGAACCAATTAAGGCGGGGGGTGGGGTGGAACGAGCAGCTGTCTACCCTTAGCAGGAGGGCTCCTGATTACATATCTCTCCTGCTGCTGCTGCTGGCTGTCCAGCAGCAGACTGAAGGTGGCTGCTGCTGTGCACAGGTATATAAAGGCTCAGAGCCTATTATGACACGCGCAGCCAGCGTTCCATTGCCACATTCCATCTACTGCAGGCAGGATACCTGGCTGGCTGAATGTCGCTGAGAAGCTCACAGAGACCGCCATAAGCAACAGTTTAACAGAATGCCACAGACTAATCAACCAAACTTTTTGGGTTGGGTTCTCTTTTATAGTCTGCAGGCATTAAATGAAAGAAGTCAGTGTTCCAGCAGAAGGAGACAACGTTTCAGAAAAGGCATTGTAGCAAACCAAAAAAGAAATTTTAAGCGCAGCAGAGTAACCAGCGCACATACCTGTTAGCTCAGGTGAGTTTAAAAGGCTGCTGTTGATAACAAGGGCATTTGCTAAATAGATGGTGTGTGTGCAACAATATACTGAAAGGTCAATTATATTGTGCAGCTTATCTCACCACCTGTAGTTATTTAGGTGAAAGCTCCAAAATGCTTGCCTAATATGTCTGTTTATCCAAAAGGAAGTAAAAAGGGAGAGCTAGAAAGATAGCATTGCATCACATTACATGGCAATGCAATGCACAGTTGCTGAAGTTGAACCAAAATGAGCTTGTAATCTGGCTTCTGCAACTTTGAACATGAAAAATCCAATGAGGAGAAGAAAAGCAAAGCCAAAGAGTCCATCCCAAAATCCGACAAACAAGCAAAATGAACAAAAAACATTGAATTCAATTCTTTCTGATTTTAGAAACTGCATTAAAGAAGGGGTGCACCGGTCCTGGAGATACTGCAATACCAGGTCAATGCGTAGAGTGGACAGAGCAAGCTCTTTTTCCATCTCCCTGTTCTAAAAATCCATTTAATATATGGTCCCCAGATAGGGGACGTATCAGATATTAAACTGATAAGAACAGATTTTTTTTTTTTTTTTATTTTTTTTTTTAAAACCACTCAGGTTTAGATATAAGCAAACAGTTAACCAGACTTCGTCATAAGTTATACTGCCACTTCATAAACATCATTGTGGTTTCTTTATTAAAGTATTATTCAACAAAAATACAAACAAGTAATCCTATGCCAGAGACATTTCCAGAAAAAATATCAACGGTATTTAACCATATCCTGCCACTTAAGGTATTTCCACACACCTTCAGAATCTGTTCCACCACCACCACCTTCTCTTGTATCCCACAAATAGATTACATATAGTCTTGCTAAGATCAACCTAATACAATCATTTACTGTTAAATTTACTCTTTTAAACACACACAAATTTCTCACATCCCACAAGCTCTCCTGCACACACACCATAATAAACCACATCATCCTTTCTAGGCCACGACGACTAGCACCAAAACCAAACATAGCCACTCTCCAATCAATAAACTTCACACCAGCAACCCCTTTACACAGTCCACCCACACCTTTCCACACATCATACGCAAAATTACAATCCCACATAAGGTGCCTCACCGTCTCATTCGCTCCACAACCATCCCTTGGACATACTGCAGATCTTATGAGATCTCTTTTCTTCTGAAAATCCCTCACTGGCAAAATATTATGAAGGCCCATCCATACTATATCTCGCTGTCTATTCGACACACCTTGAATGCTTAACTTCTTCCATACCCGCGCAACTTCCATAGAACGCAATCCCACCACATTACTCTCACACTCATTCACACACATCTTCCCCATCACCTTCTTAACCAACATAAAGTCTTTCATTGCAACTGCTAACAAATCATTCTTCCTCACAAACTTCTCAATCAAACCATACCACTCAGGACACTTAAAAGCAACAGGCACATTCTTATCACGCTTCACCCAATTCAGACCATACAGCATCCATCCAGCCAAATACTTACACATAAATGCCCCTTTATTATTCTTCCCAATCAAAATGACCGTAGTCTTAATAAAATGCAATGTTAGAAACACTTCAATATTCGGAAACTTTAGTCCCCCATACAAATATTGCTTAAACAAAATCTCTCTCTTAAGTCTTTCCATCCTACTGCCCCAAAAAAACACAAAAATTAGTTTCTCCACTTTTTTAATTTTCCTATAGGGCACTGGAAAAATACAAGAAACATAAAGCAAAATAGGGAGAATAACAGCCTTAATAATAAGAACCTTCCCTACCAAAGACAAAGAACGTAACTTCCAAAAATTCATCTTCCGCACAATCCGCTCACCACATTCATCCCAACTCTCATAACCTTTCAAATCATCATTAAAAAAAACTCCCAACACTTTAATTGCACCATCCACACCAGCCACACCATCCATCTTAATCCTATTGTCATCAAAACATTTAAACATGCATTTGTTCCAATTCACACGAAACGCTGACGCGCCACAAAATAAATTCAACAACAATTTTACTCTCTCCATAGAGGCCACACTCTCACTCACCACTACTACATCATCCATATATCCTAAGACTTTCACAGTCATTCCACCACTCCCTGGCACTAACAAACCACGCACCACTTTCTCTTTCCGAATCATACACAGCAGTGGCTCAATCACACACACAAATAATACCGGTGACATGGGACAACCTTGCCTCACACCAGACCTAATACACACTTTCTCACTCAAAAACCCATTCACCAGAAATTCACTCATCACCTCCCCATACAATCCTCTCACGGCACGCACAAATTTCTCCGGAAAACCCATTCTACGCAAAACCTCAAATAGAAACACATGAGACACGCGATCAAACGCCTTTTCAAAGTCAACAGCCATCACCATACACTTCTGCTTTCTTACTTTACAATCCCACAACACATCTCTTAAAAGACACAGATTATCCGTCATACATCTACCAGGCACTGCACACACTTGATCTTTACCAATCACATCAGCTACAACTGTGGCACCCCAGGGGTCTGGTTTTCCACAGTAATGTAATGTTATGTCTGAGAGCAGGTGGGAGGTCCTTTGGTCAGGGATCCTGTGCATGCCACACCTCCTGCCCAGTCTTGGGAGGGGAAGAACTTCCCCTGTAAAAACCCGGGGCTGAGGCAGGGAGAGTCAGACAAGGAGAGTGGAGAAGAGAAGCAGCATAGGAAACAGCAGAGTTACAAGGAGTCAGGGGCTGGCAGCTGCAGAGCTCGCCCTGACTAAGAAGATTCTTTACCGGACCCGGAGTCCGAGGCTGTGGGGACTAACTCCTACCCAGCAGCAGAATCCGTCAGGCAGGGGATTTCAGGTCCTCTGGCCCAGAAGCCCGAAGGCACGGTCACACGCGTGGGACCAGCACCGCCATCGTGGAGCGGAAGCCATTAGAAGGCCCCGAGTCACCGGCCATACGGGTGAGCACCACACGGTACACTCAGGGACGTGGGCTACTTACATCAGCTTCTAGCAAGGTAGCCAGAAGAGTACAGTCAGTTTGGGAGGCCTACAACTACGCCTGGCCAGGGGAGATCCCATCTGCTCAAAGACTGACCAGGCCCCGTTTGCTAGCAAGTACTCCGGGAGGGTCTGTTGTTGTTACCAGTAAAGACCCTGAACTACACCGTACCGTCTCTGAGTGGTTCCTGCTACCCCCATCATCCACGTCGGCTGCCCTGAGGCCATACCCCTCCCGTTGGGGGTTATACTATCACGCTGCACAATCCTACCACCGGCCTCAGCGGTCTGCCCTGCAGCAGCAGCTTCCTGGCTGCACTCAACGGGTGGCGTAGTCATCAACTATTTACTACTAATAGACTGCCGTCTAGTTTGACTCCCTGGGCACAGACCGGGTCACCGCCACGAGACTACAACCCTCCACTGATCCGGCTCCGGGTAGGCTCCCGCGTGCGCAACGCAGCGCGACACAGGCCCAGGGGCGCGTCAACTTTGGCGTAGTCGGCAGGATTTCGTGCCCGCAACCACCGGGTACTGCGTGCCTGAAAAGCAAAGACTGTTCAAACTTACCAGTGGTGAAGGTTTCCCGCCATCCGGCGCCATCTTCTACCTTCTTCCCGCCATCCGCGAAGGTTTCCCGCCATCCGGCGCCATCTTCGACCTTCTTCCCGCCATCCGTGGAGTTTTCCCGCCATTGGACGCCATCTTGAGGACACCGCGCGGGAAGAAGAGGGGCGTGGACTCCGAAAGCGCGCGAGAACTGAAGCCCCGCCTCACGTCCGGACGTTGCGTAAGGTCCTGGAAGGAGCCCAGCAGACGCCGACGTCACAGGAGCGCGACGGAAGGTCCTCAACCCTGACGATCCACTGCGGAGCCGCGGTCTACGGAAGAGGATCATCGCAAGGTAGGCCACGGTCCACTAGGGGGGAGGAAGATGTCGGATACGGAGGAGAGCTTCACTGCCTCAACCCCCGCCAGCGCTACCGCTGCTGCAGTTATGCCCTTCACCATGCCCTATATCCCGGGAGCAGCTTGGCTACCCCAGTACTCAGGGGAGTCACATACCCTGCATGACTTTAGAGAAAAGCTGGATAGCCTCTTCCAGGTGTACCCCCTCACAGAAGAACAAAAAGTGAGCATCCTGGTGGCCCAACTAACCGGGACAGCCAAAAGGGAAGTAAAATCCTGGCCACCTGGGAGGAAGACTGTCGCAGGGATACTAACCCGGCTGAAGGACACCTTTGATACCCGCACCTCAGCCGAGATTAAGCTTAGATTCTACGGGTGCAAGCAGCGAGCGCATGAGAGTATAAGGGACTATGCACTAAACCTACAAGAGGCCCTGAGGGCCATAAAGCAGACCGACCCTGATGGGGTGGGAAACGAGGACAGGCTATTGACTGAACAATTTATAGAGGGTTTATATTGCAATGCCCACCGAACCCAGTTGCGGGCAATGGCCTTACAGGATCCCCATTTGGACTTTGCACAGTTCAAGGATAGAGCTATCCGGGTGCTCCGAGAACCAGCACCGGGTGGCGTTGTTACCCACAGGCGCCCAGCTATCACTTACCACCAGGAGGCGGCGCCCTTGTCGGCAGGGCCTGTGGGAGCTGATGCGCAGGCTTTGGACAATGACCCGGCTCCAGACCTACACCATCAGGTCCAAGAGCTAGCTAAGAGCGTTGCTGCGCTAACCCGAACTGTGCAGTCTTTACAGGTTTCCACCCCAGGGAAGATCCAGCTGGCATCCGGACCGGAGGACATCCCGTGGCGTCGACCAAGGAGGATCCCACCGGCCAGAGGAAGACCCAGTGACCGATACAGCGAGGACGGACGACCCATCTGCCGCCGCTGCAATCAACCCGGACATATGGAAAGGTACTGTTCTTTAAACGGGCACAACCTGGGGTAGAGGGCCAACCCCCAGGAAAAAGATCACCAGGCCCATCGAACTGGCGCGACAGATATGTGGGAGGACGTCCAGTCTTGCCTGTGGTACTGGATGGCATTCCCATGAGTGCCCTACTGGATACCGGGTCACAGGTCACCACCATCCCGTACGTGCTCTTCAAGCAGTACTGGAATGACTCGGATATTACCCGCTACCCTGACGACGACTTGAGTATCATCGCCAGCAATGGCCAGCCCGTGCCACAGATCGGATTTAAAGAGGTGACCCTCAAAATCGGTAGAGTCGAACTGGCCGCACAGGGACTGATCATTGTAGATATTGATAAACATGAGAGTCACCCAAAAATAACTCTAGGAACTAACGTAATTGAAAATTGTCTTGCAGAGGTGATTTTCCTTTTACAGCAGGTTGCCAAGAACGCCAGCTCCGGCGAGCAGCGGGTGCTCCAGAAAGAGATCCGGGCACTGATGCAACGGCAACAAGTGGAACTCTCCGGCGGTGAGATTGGTAGCGTAAGAATGTGTGACCCTTTTCCTATTGCCATGCCCCCAAAAAGTGAAATGATGATTTGGTGCCGGGCAGCTATTGGTCTGAGAGGTAGAGATTACCAGGCAATGGTAGAACCAGTTTACTCAGACAGTAGGCCCACCATTTTGACAGCACGGGGGGTGGTCAATGTACGCCATGGGAGGGTGCCCATTCGCATAATAAATATCGGGGAGAGGGAAGTGTACCTGCCCCGGTATGCCACGCTAGCCAAATTATATACCACTAATCAAAATTCTATACAATCTGTGGAACCCTTGCCTCCATCTCACCCGGAGGAAGGTAACGGCTCTAAGAAAGACATGGAGGACTGGTGTCAGCAACTACATTTGGGTACTGATTCCACTCCCTCACATCAGAAACAAGGAGTCTATCGGGTGGTTCAAGAGTATGAGAGAGTGTTTAGTAAACACCCGTTAGACTTCGGGCGAGTCAAGGGGGTAGAACACCGCATCCCCACGGGAGATCATCCTCCCATAAAAGAGAGGTATCAACCCGTACCCCCTGCACATTACCAACACGCCAAGGGGATGCTTAGAGACATGAAGGAGGCTGGGGTAATCCGGGATAGCTGTAGCCCCTGGGCAGCCCCACTAGTTTTAGTCAAAAAGAAAGACAACACCATGAGGATGTGTGTAGATTACCGGAAAATCAACCGTATCACACACAAGGATGCGTACCCCTTACCAAGGATAGAGGAGTCATTGGCTGCTTTAAGATCTGCTAACTTCTTCTCTACCTTGGATCTCACTAGCGGGTACTGGCAGGTTCCTGTAGCAGAGGCGGACCGGGAGAAGACCGCATTCACCACCCCGATGGGACTTAGCGAGTTCACCTGCATGCCGTTCGGACTCTGCAACGCCCCAGGAACCTTCCAACGATTAATGGAGTGCTGTCTGGGCCACAGAAACTTCGAGACGGTCCTGTTGTACCTGGACGATGTCATCGTATACTCCAAAACTTATGAGGACCACCTGAAACACCTGGCGGAGGTGTTCGAAGCTCTGGCGAGTTACGGCCTAAAGGTGAAACCCTCCAAGTGTCACCTCCTGAAACCAAAGGTGCAATACCTGGGACACGTGGTGAGCGCTGACGGAGTGGCTCCCGACCCCGATAAGATCACCGCAATTAAGGGATGGCCAAGCCCCTCCAGCGTAAAAGAAGTGCGGCAGTTCCTAGGGTTGGTAGGCTACTACCGAAGGTTTATTCCCGGTTTCACCAAAAAGGCAGCGCCTATGCAGGACCTCCTGATAGGCCAGTCCCGAAAGGCCAAGAACCAGAAGCCGCCCTTCAAATGGGAAGAGCTAGAAGAAGAGTCCTTCCGCCAGCTGAAGATGGCCCTCACGGGGGATGAAATCTTGGCGTACCCGGACTATAGCCAGCCCTTCATCCTCTACACCGACGCCAGTAACATCGGGCTAGGAGCCGTACTGTCCCAGATTCAGCAGGGGAGAGAACGAGTAATCTCCTATGCCAGCCGAAAACTGCGACCCACCGAAAGGAACCCCGAGAATTACAGCTCATTTAAGCTAGAGTTCCTGGCCGTGGTATGGGCAGTCACCGAGCGCTTTAGGCATTACCTCGCTTCTTCCCGGTTCACCGTATACACGGATAACAACCCGTTGACACACCTGGACACGGCAAGACTCGGTGCCCTGGAGCAGAGGTGGATGGCCCGTCTGTCCAACTACGAGTTCACAATCAAATACCGGGCAGGACGCTCCAATACTAACGCGGATGCCCTGTCCAGGATGCCCAACCTGCCGGACGAAGGAGAAGATCCGGAGGGACTGGAAGAAGTTGAACTCCCTGCGTTCCACCGTCATGGGACTATCCAGTATTCCCACCGGGTAAGGGGTAAGCAGGCTGCTACGTTGAACCCCTTACCCCACTACAACTGGGCGGAAACGCAAGACAGCGACCCTGCCGTCCGACTGGTGAAGGAGATGCTGACTCGGCCGGAGGCTCGCCTTGAACCAGACGCTCCGGAGGAAGCCAAACAACTATGGGCGGAGAAGAGTCGACTATTCCTTTACAAGGGGAAGTTGTGCCGCAGAATGGTCAACTCCCGGACGCATGAACTACTCTGGCAAGTAGTGGTGCCACGAAGAGACGCAGCCATGGTGATGGAGGCATACCACGACGGAGCTGGACACTTCGGGTGGAAAAAGCTGGAGTTCCTGCTGCGCGAGCGGTTCCACTGGGTAGGCATGAGGGGAACCATCGAGAAGTGGTGCAGAGACTGTGGCCCGTGCAATCTGAGAAGGAAGGACCGGGCCAGCCAGAAGACTCCCCTGCAGTCCATCGTCACCCGGCAACCGTTGGAACTGGTAGCCTTGGATCATGTAAAACTGACCCCAAGCAGAAGTGGCTACGTCTACGCGCTAACCATCGTGGATCATTACTCCCGGTTCTTGGTTGTCGTCCCCGTCAAGGACTTAACGGCTCAAACAGCAGCTAGAGCCTTCCAGCAGCACTTCTGCCGTCCACACGGGTACCCGGACCAAGTGCTGACGGACCAGGGACCTGCCTTTGAAGCGGAGGTCTTCCAGGAATTCTGCAATCTGTATGGCTGCCGGAAGATAAGGACGACACCCTACCATCCGCAAACTAATGGACTTTGTGAAAAAATGAACCAGGTGGTAATGGATCTGCTAAAAACATTGCCCCTGGAAGAACGCAGTCTGTGGCCTGAGAAGTTGCCCGATCTGGTGGACCTATACAACCACATCCCGGTAGGTTCCACCAACTGTACCCCGGCTTACCTAATGAGGGCGAGACCTGGTAAGTTACCTGTTGACCTGGAATTGGGAGTCCTGACACCTGAGGACACTTCACCAGAAACAGACTGGGACACAGAGAGGCAGCAGCAGTACCGGAGAGTACAAGAGAGCGTGGAGCGAAGTCTCTGTCAGGCTAGGGAAAGACAAGAGAAGACTTACAACCAGTATGCTCCCGCTGTTCCCCTGGTACCCGGAGAGCAGGTCTTGAAGAGGAAAAGACGGCTCCACAAGTTGGATGACCAGTGGGAGAAGGACCCGTACACCGTACTGCCCTCAAGCCACGAGAACCCGAAGGTCTGTACCATCAGTAAAGACGGAGGGGAAACCACAGCCATTGTATCCCGGGACCACCTGAAGAAGTGTCCCGAACAACTGAGGAACCCTGAAGAAGAACAAGAAGACCATCGACCCGTAGAGGAAAGGGAAGATATGGTTAGTACCGTGCTCGGGGACTTCCCTCGGTCTTGGACTCAAGTCAATGGTGCAGTTGTGGTACCCGTACTCACCTTCCTCCAACCATCATCCCAAGAACCTACGGAGCAACGGGTAGAGCTGGAAGAACAGCCGGTCCAGGAGGCAGAAGACTCCACACGAGTAGAACAGGAGAATCAACCCTCTGCTTATAGTGAGCCTGCCGTACCCCTAGTGAGACAAAGAGCCGGTAGACAGCTGCCCAGTTTACCCTTGACAGCTCCTACACCCTGTAGTTCAGGGCCAGACAGTCAGCTCCGTAGGTCCACTAGGGCCACTAGAGGCCAGTTACCCGCACGCTGGAGAATTTGAAGTGTAAAAATAGTTTTATTTATGTTTATCTGTGTATTGTTGCTTGTGTATAATTTTGTGTTTCCAGTTGTTTTTAGGAAACCTTGGTGGATTTACCGGGAATCCTTGTATATAGTTGGAGCGTAACCCAGGATGGACTAGAGACTGTTAAGGACTCGGGGTAGGACAGACCCCTACCTGGTTACGTCTCCCTGTGTTGGTGAAATGGACACCTTTGCTTTCTTCAAAGACTGCACCCGGTTGCGGACACGCCGTAACCATCTTGTGTGTTTTTCTTATTGTATTGTTATTGTTATACTTTGTTATGTTTTTCTAAATGTGTTTAGTCCCGGAGTACTAAATTTCACTAGGGGGGAATGTGGCACCCCAGGGGTCTGGTTTTCCACAGTAATGTAATGTTATGTCTGAGAGCAGGTGGGAGGTCCTTTGGTCAGGGATCCTGTGCATGCCACACCTCCTGCCCAGTCTTGGGAGGGGAAGAACTTCCCCTGTAAAAACCCGGGGCTGAGGCAGGGAGAGTCAGACAAGGAGAGTGGAGAAGAGAAGCAGCATAGGAAACAGCAGAGTTACAAGGAGTCAGGGGCTGGCAGCTGCAGAGCTCGCCCTGACTAAGAAGATTCTTTACCGGACCCGGAGTCCGAGGCTGTGGGGACTAACTCCTACCCAGCAGCAGAATCCGTCAGGCAGGGGATTTCAGGTCCTCTGGCCCAGAAGCCCGAAGGCACGGTCACACGCGTGGGACCAGCACCGCCATCGTGGAGCGGAAGCCATTAGAAGGCCCCGAGTCACCGGCCATACGGGTGAGCACCACACGGTACACTCAGGGACGTGGGCTACTTACATCAGCTTCTAGCAAGGTAGCCAGAAGAGTACAGTCAGTTTGGGAGGCCTACAACTACGCCTGGCCAGGGGAGATCCCATCTGCTCAAAGACTGACCAGGCCCCGTTTGCTAGCAAGTACTCCGGGAGGGTCTGTTGTTGTTACCAGTAAAGACCCTGAACTACACCGTACCGTCTCTGAGTGGTTCCTGCTACCCCCATCATCCACGTCGGCTGCCCTGAGGCCATACCCCTCCCGTTGGGGGTTATACTATCACGCTGCACAATCCTACCACCGGCCTCAGCGGTCTGCCCTGCAGCAGCAGCTTCCTGGCTGCACTCAACGGGTGGCGTAGTCATCAACTATTTACTACTAATAGACTGCCGTCTAGTTTGACTCCCTGGGCACAGACCGGGTCACCGCCACGAGACTACAACCCTCCACTGATCCGGCTCCGGGTAGGCTCCCGCGTGCGCAACGCAGCGCGACACAGGCCCAGGGGCGCGTCACAACCACACGCATCCGACACGCCAAAATTTTACTGAATACCTTGTAATCGGCGTTCAGAAGCGTAATTGGCCTCCAATTACTCAAACACCTTTTATCCCCTTTCTTATGGATTAAGACCACCACTCCCTCCTTCATTGAACCCGCAAGCATCCCATTCTCCCACATAAACTGACACACTTCCACTAAATCCATACCCATCACTTCCCACATCATAACATATAGCTCCACAGGCAAACCATCCTTCCCAGGCGTCACATTTTTCCTTGCACCAAACACCGCTTTCTTAACTTCCTCCTCAATCACTGCCTCACATAGACCAGAACATCCATCCTTATCCACCTTACAATCCAAAGTCTTAAGCACTTCTTCTTTCAAACTCTCATCCACCCACTTCCTGCCAAACAACTCAGCATAAAACGTGAGCACTTCCTTCATTACATCCTCCCCACTCACACAAACACCATCCACATCAAAAATCTCCTCCATACCCTCCTTCTTACCATTTATTTTTTTAAAGAAATATCTTGAACACTTTTCATCTTTATCAAGATGGACCACCTTTGACCTAAAAATTATTTCCCTTCCCTTCCTCTCCAAAGTCCTCTTCAAATCCTCTCTCGCACTTCTTAACAAATCATCCACATCCACACCACACATCCTCATTTTCTCCAGCCATTCCACCCTCATCATTAAATCTTTATATTGACTCCTAACCATGGCAGCCTTTTTATAGCCCCATCGACGAAAAAACTTTTGCACTTCATACTTCATCCAATCCCACCACACCAATACACTTTCAAACTTACTCTTTTGAGATTTACACCAACTATATTTTTTCTTAAAATCATTCACAATTCTCTCATCCTCAAGCAAACTCACATTCAATTTCCACACACCTCTCCCATGCACCCGCCTTAAATCCCCTCTAAAACCACCTTTCAGGCACACATGGTCCGAAAAAGGAACTGAAAATTGAGAAAAACCATCACATATTATATTTTTAGAAAAAAACATCCTATCAATCCTAGATGTTATCCCACCCCTGTCAGCTTTATAGGTTGGTGGTGGTGGCTTCCCCAAATAAACCTCAGCAGCATCAAAAAAGAAAAAATCAGAAATAATGTTTGCCAATTTTTTTCCTGAGGCATCAACTTTCCCCTCAGTTACACAGTTAAAATCACCTGTTACTATCACAGGGATCCTACCAGGTAATTCTAAACATAATTTATCTAATAAACTTAACCTGTCTTCTTTTTTTGTAGGACCATAAATATTTATAATTTTAACTTTCCACCCCCTCCCACACACAACTGCAGAGATGCAACGACCCACCTCTATTACCTTATAATATTCAAAAACAAAATTTCTATTATTTAATACTATCCCAACTCCATCATTTTTATTCCCACTAGAGCCAGACCAGATATGCTGGCCATATGGCCAATCAGCGTCTTCCAGGGGTTCTTCTATACCACACTCCTGTAGACACATAATATCAAAAGAATGGTTATGTAAGAAGTCCAGAATCACAGATCTTCTAACTCTAGACTTTAAAAGTCTTACATTAAGGGACGCAATGTCCCAATTTGGTTTAGAGACCATTCTTTGGCTCAAAAACCAGAAACACCAGTCTCAGCAAAAAAACATGCCTTCCTTATCCTTTGTCATCCGGCGAACTCCCACTTAGCTGAAAGATAGTGGACTCCAAATTCTCCTCCAGGTAAGCCGTTGACGCAGGAGAAAGAGAAACCACTGGGTAATCCAGCTCACTCACCGGACTTGCCACGCATTGGCTACTTGATGGTTCAGACAACCGGGCCCTTTTATTCTTAGCGCGGTCCGGTTCCTCAGAAGACCTCACCCCAGTCTCAGTGAAGTCTCCTTGACCTCCAGCTCCCTCTTCATCCATACTTTCACTGCTCCAACTGAGAGCCGGGTCCCCTGGGATTTCCAAGGCTCCCTCACGTTCTTCACAAAAGGAGTCAATGAAACCCCCCTGATAGGAAGAAATGTCCATCTCAGCTGCCAGAACCTCTTCCACTCTCCCGGGCTCCACCAGTAGGTCAGCAGAAGCCCTCACTGGAGCAGTCTCCACACGCTGTTCCACTACCTTCACCCTGGAAGAAACTGCGGCCTCAGGTGCCACACTCTTAGGCCTCGGAGAGTTCGAGACCACCTCAGAGTATGCCCTTGCCTTGCCCTCGTTCGCACGACGAGTACAATCCTTAAAGGCATGCCCCTCCATACCACAAGCATTGCAAACAATTGGATTGGTACAGTCCTTAGCAACATGCCCACTTTGGTTGCACTTGGAGCAAACAGGCACAGCAGTACAAACCTCTTGTAAGTGTCCGTACTTCTTACATTTCCTGCAAAAAACTGGGGCCTCAGGAAAGAAGAGAATACCCCTATCTCTCCCGATAGAGAAACTTTGGGGAGGGTAATGAACACCTCCAGGCTCCGAAGAACTTTCCCCAAATCTGACAAAATATCTGTATTTGCCAGTCCATAAGTTCTCCTCGTTCATGATTTTGTGACTGTTGCTCACAAAGTCACAATGCCTCTTAAGAAAAGTCGCAATGTCATGTTCGTGCACAAAGGGATTATACATAAATATGACTAGGGGAACATCACCTTTGGAGTACAAGACTGTAAAAGTCAAACCATGCAAGGTTGGATTCTTCTCCTGCTCCCTCAACTTCTTATACAGGTTCCGGCAAGCCGCCATAGATTGTAGCACCAAGACATACCGTCCTTCTTTCCGGGATTCCTGCAGGCAGACGATGTTTTCTCTTGTCACTTCCAGGATTTTGAAGATCACCTCGTGCACCATATACGACAGATTGAAACGCTCTCTGACAGCAGCATCAACTTCAATGCGGAATGCATTGCGAACCCGATTGTCATCGGTCCCAGCATAGCGTATCTTCACGCCCATTATGATCACTCTCTCGTTCCTCCTCGTTCTCCCCCTAAAGCAGCAACCGGCTTAAGCCATCAAGATGGCGATGCCGGAAGGCCAAGGGAAAACACTCAAGGACCCCAGACAAGACACTTGGTCTTAGCCAAAAGGCCGAGAAGCGATAACCAGAATTGGTTTCAAACTACGGAGCCACCCAAGGATCCTGAAAAGTCCATTTGTGGAGATGAGCTCCTGGACTCCCGTTAAGAAGACATGTTGTCAACCTCTAGATCCCTTACATGCCTGCACTTTTCGGCTTGCTGCTGCTGCAATCCACGCGTTTTAGATCTGCATAACTCCACCTCTTTAAACACAGCACCTTCACCCCCTGCTGTTCCCACCCGCCTCAACACCGTTGGAAGGGAGGAGAACCAATTAAGGCGGGGGGTGGGGTGGAACGAGCAGCTGTCTACCCTTAGCAGGAGGGCTCCTGATTACATACCTCTCCTGCTGCTGCTGCTGCTGGCTGTCCAGCAGCAGACTGAAGGTGGCTGCTGCTGTGCACAGGTATATAAAGGCTCAGAGCCTATTATGACACGCGCAGCCAGCGTTCCATTGCCACATTCCATCTACTGCAGGCAGGATACCTGGCTGGCTGAATGTCGCTGAGAAGCTCACAGAGACCGCCATAAGCAACAGTTTAACAGAATGCCACAGACTAATCAACCAAACTTTTTGGGTTGGGTTCTCTTTTATAGTCTGCAGGCATTAAATGAAAGAAGTCAGTGTTCCAGCAGAAGGAGACAACGTTTCAGAAAAGGCATTGTAGCAAACCAAAAAAGAAATTTTAAGCGCAGCAGAGTAACCAGCGCACATACCTGTTAGCTCAGGTGAGTTTAAAAGGCTGCTGTTGATAACAAGGGCATTTGCTAAATAGATGGTGTGTGTGCAACAATATACTGAAAGGTCAATTATATTGTGCAGCTTATCTCACCACCTGTAGTTATTTAGGTGAAAGCTCCAAAATGCTTGCCTAATATGTCTGTTTATCCAAAAGGAAGTAAAAAGGGAGAGCTAGAAAGATAGCATTGCATCACATTACATGGCAATGCAATGCACAGTTGCTGAAGTTGAACCAAAATGAGCTTGTAATCTGGCTTCTGCAACTTTGAACATGAAAAATCCAATGAGGAGAAGAAAAGCAAAGCCAAAGAGTCCATCCCCAAATCCGACAAACAAGCAAAATGAACAAAAAACATTGAATTCAATTCTTTCTGATTTTAGAAACTGCATTAAAGAAGGGGTGCACCGGTCCTGGAGATACTGCAATACCAGGTCAATGCGTGGAGTGGACAGAGCAAGCTCTTTTTCCATCTCCCTGTTCTAAAAATCCATTTAATATATGGTCCCCAGATAGGGGACGTATCAGATATTAAACTGATAAGAACAGATACTACACTTGATCTTAGCCAAAAGGCCGAGAAGCGATAACCAGAATTGGTTTCAAACTACGGAGCCACCCAAGGATCCTGAAAAGTCCATTTGTGGAGATGAGCTCCTGGACTCCCGTTAAGAAGACATGTTGTCAACCTCTAGATCCCTTACATGCCTGCACTTTTCGGCTTGCTGCTGCTGCAATCCACGCGTTTTAGATCTGCATAACTCCACCTCTTTAAACACAGCACCTTCACCCCCTGCTGTTCCCACCCGCCTCAACACCGTTGGAAGGGAGGAGAACCAATTAAGGCGGGGGGTGGGGTGGAACGAGCAGCTGTCTACCCTTAGCAGGAGGGCTCCTGATTACATACCTCTCCTGCTGCTGCTGCTGCTGGCTGTCCAGCAGCAGACTGAAGGTGGCTGCTGCTGTGCACAGGTATATAAAGGCTCAGAGCCTATTATGACACGCGCAGCCAGCGTTCCATTGCCACATTCCATCTACTGCAGGCAGGATACCTGGCTGGCTGAATGTCGCTGAGAAGCTCACAGAGACCGCCATAAGCAACAGTTTAACAGAATGCCACAGACTAATCAACCAAACTTTTTGGGTTGGGTTCTCTTTTATAGTCTGCAGGCATTAAATGAAAGAAGTCAGTGTTCCAGCAGAAGGAGACAACGTTTCAGAAAAGGCATTGTAGCAAACCAAAAAAGAAATTTTAAGCGCAGCAGAGTAACCAGCGCACATACCTGTTAGCTCAGGTGAGTTTAAAAGGCTGCTGTTGATAACAAGGGCATTTGCTAAATAGATGGTGTGTGTGCAACAATATACTGAAAGGTCAATTATATTGTGCAGCTTATCTCACCACCTGTAGTTATTTAGGTGAAAGCTCCAAAATGCTTGCCTAATATGTCTGTTTATCCAAAAGGAAGTAAAAAGGGAGAGCTAGAAAGATAGCATTGCATCACATTACATGGCAATGCAATGCACAGTTGCTGAAGTTGAACCAAAATGAGCTTGTAATCTGGCTTCTGCAACTTTGAACATGAAAAATCCAATGAGGAGAAGAAAAGCAAAGCCAAAGAGTCCATCCCCAAATCCGACAAACAAGCAAAATGAACAAAAAACATTGAATTCAATTCTTTCTGATTTTAGAAACTGCATTAAAGAAGGGGTGCACCGGTCCTGGAGATACTGCAATACCAGGTCAATGCGTGGAGTGGACAGAGCAAGCTCTTTTTCCATCTCCCTGTTCTAAAAATCCATTTAATATATGGTCCCCAGATAGGGGACGTATCAGATATTAAACTGATAAGAACAGATACTACACTTGATCTTAGCCAAAAGGTCGAGAAGCGATAACCAGAATTGGTTTCAAACTACGGAGCCACCCAAGGATCCTAAAAAGTCCATTTGTGGAGATGAGCTCCTGGACTCCCGTTAAGAAGACATGTTGTCAACCTCTAGATCCCTTACATGCCTGCACTTTTCGGCTTGCTGCTGCTGCAATCCACGCGTTTTAGATCTGCATAACTCCACCTCTTTAAACACAGCACCTTCACCCCCTGCTGTTCCCACCCGCCTCAACACCGTTGGAAGGGAGGAGAACCAATTAAGGCGGGGGGTGGGGTGGAACGAGCAGCTGTCTACCCTTAGCAGGAGGGCTCCTGATTACATACCTCTCCTGCTGCTGCTGCTGCTGGCTGTCCAGCAGCAGACTGAAGGTGGCTGCTGCTGTGCACAGGTATATAAAGGCTCAGAGCCTATTATGACACGCGCAGCCAGCGTTCCATTGCCACATTCCATCTACTGCAGGCAGGATACCTGGCTGGCTGAATGTCGCTGAGAAGCTCACAGAGACCGCCATAAGCAACAGTTTAACAGAATGCCACAGACTAATCAACCAAACTTTTTGGGTTGGGTTCTCTTTTATAGTCTGCAGGCATTAAATGAAAGAAGTCAGTGTTCCAGCAGAAGGAGACAACGTTTCAGAAAAGGCATTGTAGCAAACCAAAAAAGAAATTTTAAGCGCAGCAGAGTAACCAGCGCACATACCTGTTAGCTCAGGTGAGTTTAAAAGGCTGCTGTTGATAACAAGGGCATTTGCTAAATAGATGGTGTGTGTGCAACAATATACTGAAAGGTCAATTATATTGTGCAGCTTATCTCACCACCTGTAGTTATTTAGGTGAAAGCTCCAAAATGCTTGCCTAATATGTCTGTTTATCCAAAAGGAAGTAAAAAGGGAGAGCTAGAAAGATAGCATTGCATCACATTACATGGCAATGCAATGCACAGTTGCTGAAGTTGAACCAAAATGAGCTTGTAATCTGGCTTCTGCAACTTTGAACATGAAAAATCCAATGAGGAGAAGAAAAGCAGAGCCAAAGAGTCCATCCCAAAATCCGACAAACAAGCAAAATGAACAAAAAACATTGAATTCAATTCTTTCTGATTTTAGAAACTGCATTAAAGAAGGGGTGCACCGGTCCTGGAGATACTGCAATACCAGGTCCATGCGTGGAGTGGACAGAGCAAGCTCTTTTTCCATCTCCCTGTTCTAAAAATCCATTTAATATATGGTCCCCAGATAGGGGACGTATCAGATATTAAACTGATAAGAACAGATACTACACTTGATCTTAGCCAAAAGGCCGAGAAGCGATAACCAGAATTGGTTTCAAACTACGGAGCCACCCAAGGATCCTAAAAAGTCCATTTGTGGAGATGAGCTCCTGGACTCCCGTTAAGAAGACATGTTGTCAACCTCTAGATCCCTTACATGCCTGCACTTTTCGGCTTGCTGCTGCTGCAATCCACGCGTTTTAGATCTGCATAACTCCACCTCTTTAAACACAGCACCTTCACCCCCTGCTGTTCCCACCCGCCTCAACACCGTTGGAAGGGAGGAGAACCAATTAAGGCGGGGGGTGGGGTGGAACGAGCAGCTGTCTACCCTTAGCAGGAGGGCTAATGATTACATACCTCTCCTGCTGCTGCTGCTGCTGCTGGCTGTCCAGCAGCAGACTGAAGGTGGCTGCTGCTGTGCACAGGTATATAAAGGCTCAGAGCCTATTATGACACGCGCAGCCAGCGTTCCATTGCCACATTCCATCTACTGCAGGCAGGATACCTGGCTGGCTGAATGTCGCTGAGAAGCTCACAGAGACCGCCATAAGCAACAGTTTAACAGAATGCCACAGACTAATCAACCAAACTTTTTGGGTTGGGTTCTCTTTTATAGTCTGCAGGCATTAAATGAAAGAAGTCAGTGTTCCAGCAGAAGGAGACAACGTTTCAGAAAAGGCATTGTAGCAAACCAAAAAAGAAATTTTAAGCGCAGCAGAGTAACCAGCGCACATACCTGTTAGCTCAGGTGAGTTTAAAAGGCTGCTGTTGATAACAAGGGCATTTGCTAAATAGATGGTGTGTGTGCAACAATATACTGAAAGGTCAATTATATTGTGCAGCTTATCTCACCACCTGTAGTTATTTAGGTGAAAGCTCCAAAATGCTTGCCTAATATGTCTGTTTATCCAAAAGGAAGTAAAAAGGGAGAGCTAGAAAGATAGCATTGCATCACATTACATGGCAATGCAATGCACAGTTGCTGAAGTTGAACCAAAATGAGCTTGTAATCTGGCTTCTGCAACTTTGAACATGAAAAATCCAATGAGGAGAAGAAAAGCAAAGCCAAAGAGTCCATCCCCAAATCCGACAAACAAGCAAAATGAACAAAAAACATTGAATTCAATTCTTTCTGATTTTAGAAACTGCATTAAAGAAGGGGTGCACCGGTCCTGGATGTTAGGATCATTCAGCCATGGAGGGTCCTTGTTGGAGTCGGGGTATCCCCGTAACAAGAAATACACAGACACGTAGTGTATAATCAAGTACTGGGAAGCCCCTGAGCGCGTCTCCCTCTATGGGTGCTGTCCCTTTATTTATAATAATAATCTTTTTTTTTTTTTTTGTCAGACATGCGCAGTAAAATGCCTTTGTTTCACAGGCAGCGAAATGATGATTCATAACAATGGAATGTTGATAAGAAAGTTTCATAAACAAAAAGTGATAATTAGTAGAAGGTTGCTGAGACAGCTAAAACAAGTTACAATCTAGTTTCTGGGCGTCAGTCCAAATGTCCAGATAAGGGAAGAATAACTTCATCTGTGTCTTACATCGTAGTCTTGCGTGAAGTACAACTCCCATCATCCTCTCAGTCCCCCCTTTGATTCTTCCTTATGGACTTTTGGTAGAAAACCTGGTCCGGGAGTTCTTTTCTTTCATATTCTTGAGTCCATATTACAAAGCTTATTTATGCATATTAAAATAATTTTTAATCCTATTTTAAACACTACATATATGACTACTATAACTAGCACAATCTGTAATATACCTTGCAGAATTTCAGCCACCCAACCTCCAATACCCTTAAACCAGTTCTTTGGGTTGAGAAAGGAGAAGGTGTCTGACCACCAGCTATCTTTATTTTGGTCATTGTGTCTGTCATATTCATCCCACATCTGCATCAACATTGGATACACAAAGAAAGTGCTGAATATTTTATTAGGAATTCCCATTTGGACCACATGTGGCCTACCTGAAGGTCTAGGCGAGTTGTCGGCTGCTCTTTTGTATAGTGTGTGTTTAGGTACTGCTTGCATATCTACCTGCTGATTCTGAACTATAAATGTGGCCGGTGTTAAGCGTCCTAGAGTACATGTACGTTTTATTCCTACTGGGAGCCATTTGTATGCTCCATTTCCACAAATCCAGAAGGTTCCTTCAGGCAGATCCCATATTGCAGAGTGTTGGAGCACCAACCTATGTACCAAATCTAAAAATTTAGATACATTCTGAAGTATACACCAAGGGGGTTTTTGACCTAATGGACTACAGTATCCTGCATCTGGATTTTCACAAGTCGGTGTACCTGGGTCATATGCACTTGACTTATTACATAATATATTACCTGGTATCTTTGAACATGTATCATTGTTTCCATCGGGGAATAATTGTGAATATTTCCAACCATTATTGTGTATGTATTTTTCTACTATATCAGGTTTAAAAGGTTGAGAAGAAGATACTGTGCTACTAAAACTGAGTTGTATATTTTCTGTAGGAATTAACCCTAAGTCTGTTAGTCCCGTCTTATTTCTAGGAACCCATACACCTCCTTTAAACGCTAAATATTGTAAGTTGTTTATTTTTCCGGTCATATTACCTTGCCACCAGGGAAATCCCACCCACCCCACAACTGGGATGGCAACAGTGGTGTTCCATAATCTAGAATTAACGGTTTGGTTATTTGCTAATTTGTCTGAGCAATTAGTCCATGTAAACACTTCCTCAGGGGTCATGGGTACGGCCAGGAAGGGTATGCTCGTGGCTGATATTGGAGAATGCGTACAAATCCAACAGTCTGCTATTTTCTGTCCGCCATCGAGCAGCCCGTTTACCAATGTCTCATGATGTTTTATAAATTTATTATCTGTAGGTTTTGGGGAACTTAGTTTATCCCACAGGTCTCCCTGATCTATCGTTATAGCTAACACAAGTACAATCACCACTATTTCTTTTTGCAATGGCTTGCATGTACCCATGCTGATTTTCCTTCCAATTTTACTGCAGTTGGAGTTGTCAATAACACCTGATATGGACCCTCAAATCTGGGTTCTAGCGTTCTTCTGTTATGTCTTTTTACGTAGACTTCGTCTCCTGGTTGCAGCTTGTGCGTTCCCTCAATGGAATCTGGATCTGGAATGGAAGAGAACACTAAAGAGTGTATTTTAGACACATGCTTACATAAATTTTGTACATAAGCAGTTAAGCTTTCAGTTTCTAACATTAAAGTCTGTGGGAAATACAATCCTGTATTGGCAACTCTACCAAACAATATTTCATGGGGGGTGAGTTTGCTCTTTCCCTGGGGGGTGTTTCTGACTGAATACAATGCTATTGGGAGACACTCAGTCCATGGTTTCTGTGTTTCTGCCATGGCTTTCTGTATTTTTAACTTAAGTGTTCCATTCATTCTCTCAACCTTACCAGAACTCTGTGGGTGGTAAGGGGTGTGTAGTTCACTTTTTATACACAACATTTTCATTACATTCTGAAAGATCTCTCCAGTAAAATGTGTACCTCTATCTGACTCGATCACTTCTGGGATACCATAACGGGGTACCAGTTCATGTGCTATTTTTACTGCAGTGACTTTAGCCGTGGCTGTATGAACTGGATAAGCCTCTGGCCACCCCGAAAACATGTCCACACATACCAGTACATACTCATAGTGTCCATGCTTAGGCATCTGGATGTAATCGATCTGAAGTCTCTGGAACGGATATAGTGGTCTTACATGGTGCTTCTGGGGGGTCTTAACAGTCTGTCCTGGATTGTGGGCTAAACAGATTTCACAAGAACCACATTTTGCTCGAGCTACCTGGCCGAACCCTGGGGCTAACCACTTCTGTCTGACCCTCTGTATCATACCGTTTGCAGACACATGTGTAGGTCCGTGGGCTTCACTGACCACAACAGGGTACCATGCTCGGGGGAGACAAAGCTCATCTCCTTTTCTCCATAGTCCTTCTTTTTCTTCTGCCCCCTGTTTCTGCCACTCTTCTTTTTCTTCTCTACTCACCTGCTGGTGGGCTTCTTTGAGCCGTGTAATTAAGTCAAATTCTGATACTGCACTAATAGTGTGGTCAGTTGTCAGAGGTTTTACTGCAGCTCGCTTAGCAGCCTTGTCGGCTCGGTCATTACCCCTAGCTATCTCGGTGTTGAGTCTTACATGTGCAGGTACTTTTATTACTGCTACTTGTTTGGTTGAGGCAGCTGATTCTAGGATTTGTCTAATCATTTGTCCATGTTTTACTGGTTGACCTGAAGCTGTCATGTAACCTCTAGCTCTCCATATACATCCAAAATCATGTACAATACCATATGCATATCAGTAAAAATATTAGCGGTTTTTTCTTTTGCTAACTGTAATGCTCGTATTAGAGCTAATAGGTCAGCTTCCTGGGCTGAACAGCTGGCCTGCATTGGCTCAGCTTCAATAACATCATAATCTGATACAATGGCATAACCTGTGTGAAAGTTACCAGTTTCATCTGCATACCTACTACCATCTATATACATATGTAGGTCTGGATTGTCAAGAGGGGTGTCCTGTACATTAGGTAGCCCTTGTGTTTCTTGTTCTATACACTGTAAGCAATCATGTATTATATTGTCTTGTTCGTGGTATTGTAAAAAATTTTCATCTTCGTCTTCCTGACCTCCTTCCACTCCCCCCTTTGTCTCTAGTGGTAACAGAGTGGCTAAATTTAGAGACAATATGCGGCGAAAAGTGAGGTTTGGTGGCATTAGTAAGGAGCATTGTAATCTAAGATGTCTAGCCATTGAAATGTGTTTTGGCAATACCTGATTCAGTATGCCATGTACATCATGTGTAGTTTGTACTATTAGGGCATGGTCTAGTACTATTTCTGAGGCTTTTTCTACCAAAAGAGAGACAGCTGCTACTACTCTGACACATGATGGTGCAGCTTTGGTAACATTATCTAATTGAGCAGAATAGTATGCAACAGGTCTTTGTTTATTTTCATGTTTCTGTGTTAGTACTCCTGTAGCATGATTAGACATTTCCGCAGCCATTAATTGGAATGGTTTGGCGTAGTCTGGGATTCCCAAGGCCGGGGCTGACATGAGACCTTTCTTGAGGTCTTGAAAGGCTATGAGCGCTAATTCAGTTAACTGAAAAGGCTCGATTTTTAAACAATCATATAGAGGTTGCATAAGCTGACTAGCATGTATAACCCATTGTCTGCAGTGTGATACTATTCCCAAAAATGCTCTTAATGTTTTGTAGTTCTTGGGAGGAACAAGATCTCTAATGATTTTTAGTCTGTCGGCGGTGAGGTGCCGAATACCTTGTGAAATGCAGTGTCCTAGAAATACTACCGTAGTCATACAAAGTTGTACTTTTTTCTTGTTAACTTTACAGCCCATGTCTGCTAGAAATATTAACAACCTTATTGTGTTGCTGTTTGCGGACTCTTGAGCAGGGGCACATAACAATAGGTCATCAACATATTGGAGAATTACAACCTCATCCGTAGGTTTGAAATTTTGAAGAACTGATCTCATAGCTTCTGAGTACAAGGTAGGTGAATGTATCATACCCTGTGGTAATCTTGTCCATGCTAATTGTCTATTCTTAAATGTAAATGCAAACAGTTTGTAACAGTCTGGGTGTAATGGTACTGAAAAAAATGCATTTGATAAGTCTATGACAGAAAATACTCGTGCTGTTGCTGGGATCTGTGATAGCAACGTGTGTGGATTTGGCACAACAGGAGTAATAGGTTCCAAAATTTTATTTATCTCTCTTAGATCATGTACCATCCGGTACCTAGCAGCTGACCCCTCAGTAGATTTCTTTTTTACGGGGTACAACGGTGTATTGGCTGGTGACTTTACTTCTATCAGTACTCCAGTTTTTAGATAATCTTTTATCTGTTCTCCTATGGCGTGTTCTTGTTGGGCACTAATAGGATACTGTCTCAATTGGGGTAGTGTCACACCTGGAACAGGAGTGACTTTTACAGGAGCTATTGGCATTAGTCCTACATCGGTGTCATGTTGTGCCCATAATTTTTCTGGTACCTCAGAAAGATCTAAAATAATTTGGGTAGGGGCAGGATCTTTCTCATCCTCTAAGGCTTGGACTTTTACAATGTTTTCTAGAGACTCTTGGTCATCAGGCACCAAAATTTGGACTCTACCATCCTTTGTCTCTTACCACTCCTGCTTTTCTAGCCCGAATGTCCTCCCATAGTTTCCTGTTAAACCTGTCATGCCTTGCTACCTGAAAAGTTTTGCAAACTTTCCCTAAATTCTTAGTTGCTTCTACACCACACCTTTCTTTCACGATTGTATAGACATCTTGTTCATCATTTGTGGTCTTAGTCTGTTTGTTGCCCATTTTTCCTGACTATTCTTACCTTAGGAGGCTTTTTGGGTTAGATAAAATATATTCTATATTTTACCTTTCCTCGTTACCTATTCTGTCCTAAGGAGCCATTGTTGCCCATTTTTCCTGACTATTCCTACCTTAGGAGGCTTTTTGGGTTAGATAAAATATATTCTATATTCTACCTTTCCTCGTTACCTATTCTGTCCTAAGGAGCCAGTATCTGAAACGGTTTCTCTGGACCGTTTTGTCTGAAGTGTAGAGTAATTCTAACACACATATATATGGCAACAAGGGCAAGACCAACAATACATAAAATGAACCATACAGTCTCCATTATATATCGTGTCCCTGGAGTATTATCATTACTTCCATGGGCTCATTCTGTCAATCTCTTATCCGTCAAAAAGGAGGACAAAGGTTCGGGAGTTAAGCGTGAGCGAAGGTTTCCCCGAAAGGACACAACCTTATGACTCAGTTAGGCAATCTCCGTAATACTTATGTCATCTACCTTAGTGCGGCTTATGAGGCTATTCCCGACATCCACATCTCTTTCATACCATCCGTTTCATAACCTTCTCTGACCTCTCCTTCGGCAGATCCTACAGTATATACATGAATGACCCGAGCTATAGGTATCCTTCTCTACTAGTTCCTCAATCCCAACACAAGATATGCATGAAATTTACGGACTATCGCAGAGCAGATGTAAGAGAACTAACAGTGTCTCTTACCTGGCCAGGTTTGTCATCTGCTGTTCCGATGTCCCAATCTCAGCGGTTACTCGTGCCGGTCGATGAACTTGAAGGAATACGCAGACCTCGGGTCCCTGTTTCGGGCGCCAGGAAATGTTAGGATCATTCAGCCATGGAGGGTCCTTGTTGGAGTCGGGGTATCCCCGTAACAAGAAATACACACACGTAGTGTATAATCAAGTACTGGGAAGCCCCTGAGCGCGCCTGCCTCTATTGGAGCTGTCCCTTTTATTTATACTAATAATCTTAGTTTGTTGTCATACATGCGCAGTAAAATGCCTTTGTTCTACAAGCAGCGAAATAATGATTCATTACAGTGGAATGTTAATAAGAAAGTTTCATAAAAAGTGTTAATTCATAGCAGTAGAAGGTTACTGAGACAGCTAAAAACAGGTTACAATCTAGTTTCCGGGCGTCAGTCCAAATGTCCAGATAAGGAAAGAATTACTTCATCTGTGTCTTACATCGTAATCTTGCGTGAAGCATCACTCCCATCATCCTCTCACAATCATGAGAAAAGCTACTTAAAGTGGCCACTTGCAAGTTGTTCTCCTGTTTGAATCTCCTCTGAAGAGTGGCATCATGGGCTCCTCAAAACAACTGTCAAATGATTTGAAAACAAAGATTAATCAACATAGCTGTTCAGGGGAAGGATACAAAAAGCTGTCTCAGAGATTTAACCTGTCAGTTTCCACTGTGAGGAACATAGTAAGGAAATGGAAGAACACAGGGACAGTTCTTGTTAAGGCCAGAAGTGGCAGGCCAAGAAAAACATCAGAAAGGCAGAGAAGAAGAATGGTGAGATCAGTCAAGAACAATCCTCAGACCACCTCCAGAGAGCTGCAGCATCAACTTGCTGCAGATGGTGTCACTGTGCATCGGTCAACTATACAACGCACTTTGCACAAGGAGAAGCTGTATGGGAGAGTGATGCGAAAGAAGTCGTTTCTGCAAGCACGCCACAAACAGTCGGCTGAGGTATGCAAAAGCACATTTGGAGAAGCCAATTTCCTTTTGGAAGAAGGTCCTGTGGACTGATGAAACCAAGGTTGAGTTGTTTGGTCATACAAAAAGGCGTTATGCATGGCGGCAAAAAAACACAGCATTCCAAGAAAAACACTTGCTACCCACAGTAAAATTTGGTGGAGGTTCCATCGTGCTTTGGGGCTGTGTGGCCAATGCTGGCACCGGGAATCTTGTTAAAGTCGAAGGACGCATGGATTCCACTCAGTATCAGCAGATTCTTGACAATAATGTTCAAGAATCAGTGACAAAGTTGAAGTTACGCAGGGGATGGATCTTTCAGCAAGACAATGATCCAAAACACCGCTCCAAATCTACTCAGGCATTCATGCAGAGGAACAATTACAATGTTCTGGAATGGCCATCCCAGTCCCCAGACCTGAATATCATTGAACATCTGTGGGATCATTTGAAGAGGGCTGTCCATGCTCAGCGACCATCAAACTTAACTGAACTGGAATTGTTTTGTAAAGAGGAATGGTCAAAAATACCTTCATCCAGGATCCAGGAACTCATTAAAAGCTACAGGAAGCGACTAGAGGCTGTTATTTTTGCAAAAGGAGGATCTACTAAATATTAATGTCACTTTTCTGGTGAGGTGCCCATACTTATGCACCTGTCAAATTTTGTTTGAATGCAGATTGCACATTTTCTGTTAGTACAATAAACCTCATTTAAAGGCAGAAACATTACTGTGTCCAACAGTTATTACATATATCAAACTGAAATAGCTGTTGCAAAAACACCAATTTTTATAAAACATTAAGCTTCAGATTAATAGGGGTGCCCAAACTTTTTCATATAACTGTATGTTGTAATTATTTTTTTAATATGAACTATTGGCACAATAGTCAATGAATGCCTGAGTAGATTTGGAGCCGTGTTTTGGATCATTGTCTTGCTGAAAGATCCATCCCCTGCGTAACTTCAACTTTATCACTGATTCTTGAACATTATTGTCAAGAATCTGCTGATACTGAGTGGAATCCATGCGTCCCCATCCATCCATCCTGGGTAGGTGTATATGCCCCGCCATCCATCCATCCTGGGTAGGTGTAGATGCCTCTCCATCCATCCATCCTGGGTAGGTGTACATGCCCCTCCATCCATCCTGGGTAGGTGTATATGCTTCGCCATCCATCCATCTTGGGTAGGAGTAGATGCCCCGCCATCCATCCATCTTGGGTAGGAGTAGATGCCCCTCCATCCATCCATCCTGGGTAGGTGTAGTTGCCCCTCCATCCATCCTGGGTAGGTGTATATGGTCCTCCATCCATCCATTCTGGGTAGGTGTATATGCCCCTCCATTCATCCATTCTGGGTAGGTGTATATGCCCCTCCATCCATCCATTCTGGGTAGGCATAGATGCCCCTCCATCCATCCATCCATCCATTCTGGGTAGGTGTATATGCCCCTCCATCCATTCTGGGTAGGCGTAGATGCCCCTCCATCCATCCATTCTGGGTAGGCGTAGATGACCCTCCATCCATTCATCCTGGGTAGGTGTAGATGCCCCTCCGTCCATCCATCCTGGGTAAGGTGTAGATGCCCCTCCATCCATCCATCCTGGGTAAGGTGTAGATGCCCCTCCATCCATCCATCCTGGGTAGGTGTAGATGCCCCTCCATCCATCCATACATCCTGGGTAGGTGTAGATGCCCCTCCATCCATCCACCCATCCTGGGTAGGTGTAGATACCCAGGATGAATGGATGGATGGAGGGGCATCTACACCTACCCAGGATGGATGGATGGATGGACAGGCATCTACACTTACCCAGGATGAATGGATGGATGGAGGGGCAAGTGTAGATGCCCCTCCATCCATCCATCCTGGGTAGGGGTAGATGCCCCTCCATCCATCCATCCTGGGTAGGTGTATATGCCCCTCCATCCATCCATTCTGGGTAGGTGTATATGCCCCTCCATCCATCCATCCTGGGTAGGCGTAGATACCTTTCCATCCATCTATCCTGGGTAGGTGTATATGCACCTCCATCCATCCATTCTGGGTTTGCGTAGATGCACCTCCATCCATCCTGGGTAGTCTATTCTGGTAGGTGTATATGCCCCTCCATCCATCCATCCATCCTGGGTAGGAGTATTTGCACCTCCATCCATCCTGGGTAGGTGTATATGCCCCTCCATCCATCCTGGGTAGGTGTATTTCACCCTCCATCCATCCATCCATCCTGGGTAGGTGTATATGACCCTTCATCCATCCATCCATCCATCCATCCATTCTGGGTAGGCATAGATGCCCCTCCATCCATCCATCCATCCTGCGCAGTCTATTCTGGTAGGTGTATATGCCCCTCTATCCATCCATCCTGGGTAGGTGTAGATGCCCCTCCATTCGTCCATTCTCGGTAGGTGTAGATGCCCCTCCATTCGTCCATTCTCGGTAGGTGTAGATGCCCCTCCATCCATCCATCCATCCATAGTAGGTGTAGATACCACTCCATCCATCCATCCTGGGTAGGTGTATATGCCCCTCCATCCATCCTGGGTAGGTGTATATGCCCCTCCATTCATCCTGGGTAGGTGTATATGCCCCTCCATCCATCCATCCTGGGTAGGTGAATATGCCCGCCCTTCCATCCATCCTGGGTAGGTGTATCGGCCTCTCCATCCATCCTGGGTAGCTGTATATGCCCCTCCATCCATCCATCCATCCAGAGTAGGTGTATATGCCCCTCCATCCATCCATCCTGAGTAGGTGTATATGCCCATCCATCCATCCTGGGTAGGTGTATATGCCCCTCCATCCATCCACTCTGGGTAGGTGTAGATGCCTCTCCATCCATCAATCCATCCTGGGTAGGTGTATATGCCCCTCCATCCATCCATTCTGGGTAGGCGTAGATGCGCCTCCATCTATTCATCCTGGGTAGGTGTAGATGCCCCTCCATCCATCCATTCATCCTGGGTAAGTGTAGATGCCCCTCCATCCATCCATCCTGGGTAGGGGTAGATGCCCCTCCATCCATCCATTCTGGGTAGGTGTATATGCCCCTCCATCCATCCATTCTGGGTAGGTGTATATGCCCCTCCATCCATCCATCCTGGGTAGGCGTAGATACCTTTCCATCCATCCATCCTGGGTAGGTGTATATGCACCTCCATCCATCCATCCATCCATCCATCCATCCATCCATCCATCCAATCTGGGTAGGTGTATATGCCCCTTCATCCATCCATTCTGGGTTTGCGTAGATGCACCTCCATCCATCCATCCATCCATCCATCCTGGGTAGGTGTAGATGCCCCTCCATCCATCCACCCATCCTGGGTAGGAGTAGATGCCCTTCCATCCATCCATTCATCGTGAGTAAGTGTAGATGCCCCTCCATCCATCCATCGTGGGTAGGGGTAGATGCCCCTCCATCCATCCAATCTGGGTAGGTGCATATGCCCCTTCATCCATCCATTCTGGGTTTGCATAGATGCACCTCCATCCATCCTGGGTAGTCTATTCTGGTAGGTGTATATGCCCCTCATTCCATCCATCCTGGGTAGGCGTAGATACCTCTCCATCCATCCATCCTGGGTAGGTGTATATGCACCTCCATCCATCCAATCTGGGTAAGCATAGATGCCCCTCCATCCATCCATCCTGAGCAGTCTATTCTGATAGGTGTATATGCCCCTTCATCCATCCATCCATCCTGGGTAGGTGTAGATGCCCCTCCATCCATCAATCCATCCTGGGTAGGTGTAGATGCCCCTCCATCCATCCATGGTAGATGCGAATACCCCTCCATCCATTCTTCCATCCATCCATCCTGGGTAGGTGTATATGCCCCTCCATTCATCCTGGGTAGGTGTATATGCCCCTCCATCCATCCAGTGTAGGAGTATTTGCCCCTCCATCCATCCTGGGTAGGTGTATATGCCCCTCCATCCATCCATCCTGGGTAGGTGTATATGCCCATCCATCCATCCTGGGTAGGTGTATATGCCCCTCCATCCATCCTGGGTAGGTGTATCGGCCCCTCCATCCATCCATCCATCCTGAGTAGCTGTATATGCCCCTCCAGCCATCCTGGGTAGGTGTATATGCCCCTTCATCCATTCTGGGTAGGTGTAGATGCCCCTCCATCCATCCTGGGTAGTCTATTCTGGTAGGTGTATATGCCCCTCCATCCAACCTGGTTAGGTGTAGATGCCCCCTCCATCCATCCATCCATCCTGGGTAGGTGTATATGCCCCTTCATCCATCCATCCATCCTGGGTAGGTGTAAATGCCCCTCCATCCATCCTGAGTAGGTGTATTTCCCCCTCCATCCATCCATCCTGGGTGAGTGTATATGACCCTTCATCCATCCATCCATTCTGGGTAGGCGTAGATGCCCCTCCATCCTGCGCAGTCTATTCTGGTAGGTGTATATGCCCCTCTATCCATCCATCCTGGGTAGGTGTATATGCCCCTCCATCCATCCATTCTCGGTAGGTGTAGATGCCCCTCCATTCGTCCATTCTCGGTAGGTGTAGATGCCCCTCCATCCATCAATCCATCCTGGGTAGGTGTAGATGCCCCTCCATCCATCCATAGTAGGTGTAGATACCACTCCATCCATCCTTCCATCCATCCATTCTGGGTAGGTGTATATGCCCCTCCATCCATCCTGGGTAGGTGTATATGCCCCTCCATTCATCCTGGGTAGGAGTATTTGCCCCTCCATCCATAGTGGGTAGGTGTATATGCCCCTCCATCCATCCATCCTGGGTAGGTGAATATGCCCTTCCATCCATCCTGGGTAGGTGTATCGGCCTCTCCATCCATCCTGGGTAGCTGTATATGCCCTCCATCCATCCATCCTGAGTAGGTGTATATGCCCCTCCATCCATCCATCCTGAGTAGGTGTATATGCCCATCCATCCATCCTGGTAGGTGTATATGCCCCTCCATCCATCCACTCTGGGTAGGTGTATATGCCCCTCCATCCATCCATCCTGGGTAGGTCTATATGCCCCTCCATCCATCCACCCATCCTGGGTAGGTGTAGATGCCCTTCCATCCATCCATTCATCCTGGGTAGGTGTAGATGCCCCTCCATCCATCCACCCATCCTGGGTAGGTGTAGATGCCCTTCCATCCATCCATCCATTCATCCTGAGTAAGTGTAGATGCCCCTCCATCCATCCATCGTGGGTAGGGGTAGATGCCCCTCCATCCATCCATTCTGGGTAGGTGTATATGCCCCTCATTCCATCCATCCTGGGTAGGCGTAGATACCTCTCCATCCATCCATCCTGGGTAGGTGTATATGCACCTCCATCCATCCAATCTGGGTAAGCATAGATGCCCCTCCATCCATCCTGAGCAGTCTATTCTGGTAGGTGTATATGCCCCTCCATCCATCCACTCTGGGTAGGTGTAGATGCCCCTCCATCCATCAATCCATCCTGGGTAGGTGTAGATGCCCCTCCATCCATCCATGGTAGATGCGAATACCCCTCCATCCATTCTTTCATCCATCCATCCTGGGTAGGTGTATATGCCCCTCCATTCATCCTGGGTAGGTGTATATGCCCCTCCATCCATCCATCCTGGGTAGGTGTATATGCCCATCCATCCATCCTGGGTAGGTGTATATGCCCCTCCATCCATCCTGGGTAGGTGTATCGGCCCCTCCATCCATCCTGGGTAGGTGTATCGGCCCCTCCATCCATCCATCCTGAGTAGCTGTATATGCCCCTCCAGCCATCCTGGGTAGGTGTATATGCCCCTTCATCCATTCTGGGTAGGTGTATATGCCCCTCCATCCAACCTGGTTAGGTGTAGATGCCCCCTCCATTCATCCATCCTGGTTAGGTGTAGATGCCCCTCAATCCATTCATACATCCTGGGTAGTCTATTCTGCTAGGTGTATATGCCCCTCCATCCATCCTGGTTAGGTGTAGATGCCCCTCCATCCATCCATCCTGGTTAAGTGTAGATGCCCCTCCATCCATCCATCCATCCTGGGTAGGTGTAGATGCCCCTCCATCCATCCATCCTGGTTAAGTGTAGATGCCCCTCCATCCATCCATCCATCCTGGGTAGGTGTATATGCCCCTCCATCCATCAATCCATCCTGGGTAGGTGTAGATGCCCCTCCATCCATCCATGGTAGATGCGAATACCCCTCCATCCATTCTTCCATCCATCCATCCTGGGTAGGTGTATATGCCCCTCCATCCATCCTGGGTAGGTGTATATGCCCCTCCGTCCATCCAGTGTAGGAGTATTTGCCCCTCCGTCCATCCTGGGTAGGTGTATATGCCCCTCCATCCATCCATCCTGGGTAGGTGTATATGCCCTTCCATCCTGGGTAGGTGTATATTCCCCTCCATCCTCGGTAGGTGTATATTCCCCTCCATCCATCCTGGGTAGGTGTATCGGCCCCTCCAGCCATCCTGGGTAGGTGTATCGGCCCCTCCAGCCATCCTGGGTAGGTGTATATGCCCCCTCCATCCATCCAGTGTAGGAGTATTTGCCCCTCCATCCATCCTGGGTAGGTGTATATGCCCCTCCATCCATCCATCCTGGGTAGGTGTATATGCACCTCCATCCATCCATCCTGGGTAGGTGTATATGCACCTCCATCCATCCAATCTGGGTAAGCATAGATGCCCCTCCATCCATCCATCCATCCTGGGTAGGTGTATATGCCCTTCCATCCTGGGTAGGTGTAGATTCCCCTCCATCCATCCTGGGTAGGTGTATATGCCCCTCCATCCATCCTGGGTAGGTGTATCAGCCCCTCCATCCATCCATCCTGGGTAGCTGTATATGCCCCTCCAGCCATCCTGGGTAGGTGTATATGCCCCTCCATCCAACCTGGTTAGGTGTAGATGCCCCCTCCATTCATCCATCCTGGTTTGGTGTAGATGCCCCTCCATCCATCCATCCATCCTGGGTAGTCTATTCTGGTAGGTGTATATGCCACTCCATCCAACCTGGTTAGGTGTAGATGCCCCCTCCATCCATCCATCCTGGGTAGGTGTATATGCCCCTTCATCCATCCATCCTGGGTAGGTGTAAATGCCCCTCCATCCATCCATCCTGGGTAGGTGTAAATGCCCCTCCATCCATCCATGCTGGGTAGGTTTATATGCCCCTGACTAGCCCAGGGGAATGGGTATGACTCGGTACCCGGGCCTTTAGGGATGTCGCGGTGGTCGGCTCCCGGGCCCGTACCCTGGGGTCGCTCCTTTAAAAGGGTTGGTGATTTGTGAAGTTTATAAAAGAGTTTGTGACGCCACCTGTGGTTTCTGGTGAGGATCACCAACGCTGCGCAGTCCACTGAGGCCGGTGATAAGGCAGCTCGATGGTATAGCTTCCCACAGGTGGAGCTAGGCCTCAGGGCAGCGTATGGACGGGGAAAGCAGGACGGAGAGACCCAGCCGGGTCAGAGCAAGAACAGGGACAGACACGATTGTCACTTCAGTACCTTTTACTGATGGAAATTCAGGCACGTCCCAGAGCACTGTAGGGTGAAGGGTGCACGTCAGGATCCTCCCCAATGAGCGGGTTTTGGGCCTCCTGTTTCTTGCCTCTGCGTAGTAAGTTTCTGACCTTCCTGGAGCAAGGCCTAACTTTGTCTCTGTCCTGCGCTGGCTGACCTTGTGGTAGGGCCTTTCTTGGATTACACGCTCCCGACTTAAGGGGCCTATGTGTCTCCTGGCTCTATTACGTATCAGCACTTTTGCGATACTGGGACTTGTAGTTCTCCAGGGATTCTGGTTATATCTTACTGGGTCGTGGAGATCCCGGTAAGCTTCGGACCCGATGTCCGGTAACTGCTTCTTCGGGGTGAGCTAGTTAAGCTCCTCTGCCCCCTATGTATTAACTCTCCACTCGCCTTCGGCCTACTCAGGCCCTCACTAGGCTATACACACACTAACGGCAGCTTGCCGCGCTTCACCGATCTTATGGCGCCGGCACACCTAAAGCTCACCTCTCTGAGCTACAACTGAGTCTAGAACGTGCTCCACTGCAGACTGACCTCTCTCAGGCTTTTGCACTGCAGGAACTCTCTCAACAGGTTTGCTTTCTGTCGACTCCAGTCTAGACTAACTGCTGCCTGGCTCCACCTTCCCTTATATATCTATCCCTAACGGGCTCCCTCTGATGGTCTGAGGTGGAAGGTGGAGATGTGTGAATGGTTATGGGGGCCTCTTGTGGAGGAATCCATCAATACACCCTGCTAAGATCTGTGATACCAAGCGCAGCTAGGCGTCACACACCCCCCATCCATCCTGGGTAGATGTATATGCCCCTCCATCCATCCATTCTTGGTAAATGCATATGCCCCTTCATCCATCCATCCATCCATCCTGGTTAGGTGTAAATGCCACTCCATCCATCCCGGTCAGTATATGCCCCCCTCCATCCATCCATCCTGGTGGGTATATGCCCCCCCTCCATCCATCCTGGTGGGTATATGCCCCCCCCTCCATCCATCCTGGTGAGTATATGCCCCCCCCTCCATCCATCCTGGTGAGTATATGCCCCCCCCCTCCATCCATCCTGGTGAGTATATGCCCCCCCCCTCCATCCATCCTGGTGAGTATATGCCCCCCCCCTCCATCCATCCTGGTGAGTATATGCCCCCCCCCTCCATCCATCCTGGTGAGTATATGCCCCCCCCCTCCATCCATCCTGGTGAGTATATGCCCCCCCCCTCCATCCATCCTGGTGAGTATATGCCCCCCCCTCCATCCATCCTGGTGGGTATATGCCCCCCCCCTCCATCCATCCTGGTGGGTATATGCCCCCATATATTCAATGCGAAGGTAAAAAAAACAAAACAAACGCTTCTACTCACCTTCCACGTTCCCACGCAGCGCTGTGTCTGTGTTGCCTGAAGATGTCGGCGGTGATAACAGCTGAGAGGCTGAGATCACCGCACGGCGCCGCTGCAGATACTCACTCGGGACGTCCACTCCTAGGCATTTCCTTCCCGGCAGCTCCTGTCATGGCATGCTCTGACTGAGCAGTGCGTGCGACGACAGGGGGAATGTACAGCTTACACTGCAGGCTCCACAAAGATGGCTGCAATCTCCTCCCACGGCTGCGACCTGAACAGCCAAGGGGGCGTGCCCAGGTCACAGCTAGAGGCAGGAGGAGCGGCCTCTAATGTTAGAGAAAGGGTCGGTGACAGACTACTGTCTCTTATGGCCAGGGCTGCCGTAAATGAGGTGTGTAAGAGCGCTTCTTACACACCCCCCCAAATAAAAATGGCAGCCCCTAGTGGCCAATGTAAAAATAAATAAAAAACTAATAAAGTGGTACATTTAATTTTGTATTAAAAATAATTGATTACATAATTATTAATACAAAACATAAAATCGTGGCCCCTTCCCTGTAAGAATAGCACATGGCTCTTTTCACGTCTGGTTATTCTTCTAGCAGGTAGAATATGCTCCGTTATAGACCGGGGACAGGTTTACAGCTCTATTTATTGTGGACGATTGATCTGCAAATCAGAACTGAGACCGGTCCGATTTTCATCCGATTTGTAGATAAAGATCATCTATTGAAGTCAACGAGTCTGTCAGAAAAATGGCCAGAACCAACCATGTTGCCTGTACTGCTTGTTTTCCAGTGTCTATAGGCCGGGCAAGCGAGGCGAGGAAACCTTTAGCTTTTTACTTTACATATAAAAAAATATGCCCCACTGAGGAGAAAAACTGACACACTGACCAAAATCAGATGAAAATTAGAAAAAAAACACTGATTAAAACCTGACATGTGAACGGGGCCTTAGGCCTTAATCAGATGTCAGCAGGGTCGGACTGGGGTGTCTGGGGCCCACAGGGGACGCTGACTCTAGGGGCCCACCTCCAGCAATATGCAGATCTCTCTTCTCTGCTCTCCCTGTTATAGTGGAGCAGTGACCGGCGGCTCCTCACATCTACTCTGCACAGACTACAACAGGGATGGACAATTTCTGTAGTTTACATGAAAGGGCTTCTTTGGTTAAAACAAGTCATCACAGATTCATGGGCTACACAGGATAGGTGATCACTTATTGATTGGAAGAATGGGGAAGTTTTATCCCTGACAGGACACTTATCCCCATTTAAAATGCAGCGACAGGTGGGACGTCTGACCACAGCCTCATTCGTTCTCTTGGGGGCTTCCAAAGAAGAGCAGCGCTCACAGCCCCTGAGGGAATGAATGGATCAGTGGTCGAGTCGCACATGAGCTCCAGTGTAATGGGGAGAAAAGCTCCACAGTCTGCCGATCGCTGCAGGTCCCAGTAGTCAGACCCCCACCAATCAATAAGTTATCACTTATCCTGTGGAGAGGGGATTACTTGTTCTCCCCGGAGAACCCCTGTGAGTGCATCTCTGACGCTCTGCTCCAAGTATTTCATCTCTAAGGCCACAGCCCCACTATCAGTATTCGGTCAGTATTTTTTCTCAGGAGTGGGAGCCAAAACCAGGTGAGGAACAATCAGAGAAAAGGTAGAATAGAAACAAGTCACCAATTCTGGATTTATCACCCACTCCTGCTTTTGGCTCTCACTACTGAGAAAAAATACTGACCAAATACGGATAGTGAAGCCGTGGCCTCATGGAAAAAAATCTTTTCCTAGGTAATCTCAGCGAGAACAAATGACCGCCATACACAACATAATCCACTATAACACCACCAATAATATCACATACAAAAGGGACAAATATCACCACACCATGACCAGACCACATATTACCACCACATAGTGACCAAATAATACAATACTGATCAGGAATACAAACCACAATACTAACACTGTCACTATACATATGAGCTCTGTATATAGTGTCAGTGTACAGGTAATATAGTGATCCCCAGTGACAATATAAACAGGATCTCTGTATATAGTGTCAGTGTACATGTAATACAGTGATCACCGGTGACATTATACACAGGAGCTCTGTATGTAGTGTACAGGTAATACAGTTATCACGAGTGACATTATACACAGGAGCTCTGTATATAGTGTATAGGTAATACACTGGTCACCAGTGACATACACAGGAGCTCTGTATATACTATATAGTGTAAGTGTACAGTAATACACTGACTCACCAGTGATGTCTCTAGCTGAAGTTCTTCATCTTCGCTTTTCCTCATCTGGCACAGTCCACCATCACTTCTTCCAGCCAGGAATCATCTCTGCAGAAAATAACACACAGTTATCAATAACTGATCTCTTTTAGAGCACATTCCCACTTTTCCCCAGGCTTCTACACTACACCAGTTGAAGAAATAAAGCGACATAGTGGCGCCCTGCACAGTAACAGGACCCCCCTTTTGTCCCCTCTTACGGAAAACAGTTTCCTAAAAATAAAATTATATTACAGAAGTAATAATGTCCCTAATTGGACTCTAAAGTAATAATGTTCCCCACTCGCCATCATAAACTAATAAAGTTCCTCAATCTGGCCCCTAAACAGTAATAAAGTCCCTTGTCCAGCGTGGCCCCCCATCTATCCATCCTGACCCCCCCCCCCCCCCCCATGTATTCATTCTGGTCTCCATGTGTCCAGCCTGCCCCTCCCATATATCCATCCGGGCCTCCATGTGTCCAGCCTGCCCCCCTTCATATATCCATCCTGTCCCACTCATATATGCATCCCACCCCACCCCATATATCTATCCAGGACCCCATGTGTCCAGCTTGCCGCCCTTCACCTCCATGTGTCCATCCAGGTCCCCATGTGTCCAGCTTGCTGCCCTTCACCTCCATGTGTCCATCCAGGTCCCCAACTTGGCCCCCTTCACCACCATGTGTCCCCTTATGCGTCCAACCAGCCCCCCCCTTTCAGCCTCATGCCTCCATCCATATGTCTCCCCATGGGTCCAGCCAGCCCCCCCTTCAGCCCCGTGCCTCCATCCATATGTCCCCCATGCGTCCAGCCAGCCCCCCTTCAGCCCCATGTCCCCATGGGTCCAGTCAGCCCCCCCTTCAGCCCCATGTCCTCATCCATATCCCCATGGGTCCAGCCAGCCCCCCCTTCAGCCCCATATCCCCATCCATGTCCCCATGGATCCAGCCAGCCAGCCCCATGTCCCCATGGGTCCAGCCAGCCCCCCCCCCCTTCAGCCCCATGTCCCCATGGGTCTAGCCAGCCCCCCTTCAGCCCCATGTCCCCATCCATGTTCCCATGGGCCCAGCCAGCCCCCTCCCCTTCAGCCCCATGTCCCCATGGGTCCAGCCAGCCCCCCCTTCAGCCCCATGTCCCCATCCATGTCCTCATGGGTCCATCCAGCCCCCCCTTCAGACCCATGTCCCCATCCATGTCCCCATGGGTCCAACCAGCCCCCCCTTCAGCCCCATGTCCCCATCCATGTCCCCATGTGACCAGCCTGCGACCCCTCCATATATGGATGATGACCAATGCTGGGAACACTCACCCAGAAAAACGTAGATATTGCACTTGACTTGAAGTTGAAGCAGGGAGAGCTGTAGCCAGACCTGCAGCCTTGTTTCCAGGGTTATGGTGAGAGAGCAGAGTGCTGGTCACCGCATACTCAGCCCAGGAGCCGGCTTAAAAGGCAAGAGAGCAGGAGAGAAGAGGGCGGTGCGCGGTGCTGGTGCGGTGTTCCATACCCGGACGGGAGCCGGTGTTACAAGGCCAATTCCAAGGGAGCAGGAGCCGGGACTGGAGAGCAGAGCGCGGCGTCGGCGTATCAAAAGCCGGCAGGGGAGCAGGGAGAGGAGAGCGCGACGTCAGCGTGTCACCTGACAACACACCACTGCCAGCCACCAGCGGCAAAGCAGAGCGCGGTGCGTGTCACCGCCCACCAAGAACACGTCCTCAGTCATGTGACTATGCGCGTCACCCGCTGTCACCACTGAATAGTATGAGCGCCGCACGCGACGCTACATTTCCTTCGGCTGCGCTTTTAAAGGGCCCGCACTTTTTAAGAGCCTCCGCTACCAATTCTCTCACTCTCTCATCGGGGCCCACCGGGAATTTTTCCAGCTATCACACCAGGCCAGTCCTACCCTGCGCGCTGGCATCGGGGCCCCCTCCTCAAATACTTACCTCTCCCGTTCCCAGCAACTCCTGTGTCTTCAGCGTCTTCGGAGTCTGTCGTCACTACCGTGCGCCCTCTGTCTTATCTAGCAATCCATAAGTATAATGCAAACTATGGGGCCATTATACAGCATGGAGCAATCTATGGGGCCATTACACAGCATGGAGCAATCTATGGGGCCATTACACAGCATGGAGCAATCTATGGGGCCATTACACAGCATGGAGCAATCTATGGGGCCATTACACAGCATGGAGCAATCTATGGGGCCATTACACAGCATGGAGCAATCTATGGGGCCATTACACAGCATGGAGCAATCTATGGGGCCATTACACAGCATGGAGCAATCTATGGGGCCATTACACTTATGGAGCAATCTATGGGGCCATTACACTTATGGAGCAATCTATGGGGCCATTACACTTATGGAGCAATCTATGGGGCCATTACACTTATGGAGCAATCTATGGGGCCATTACACTTATGGAGCAATCTATGGGGCCATTACACTTATGGAGCAATCTATGGGGCCATTACACTTATGGAGCAATCTATGGGGCCATTACACTTATGGAGCAATCTATGGGGCCATTACACTTATGGAGCAATCTATGGGGCCATTACACTTATGGAGCAATCTATGGGGCCATTACACTTATGGAGCAATCTATGGGGCCATTACACTTATGGAGCAATCTATGGGGCCATTACACTTATGGAGCAATCTATGGGGCCATTACACTTATGGAGCAATCTATGGGGCCATTACACTTATGGAGCAATCTATGGGGCCATTACAGCATGGAGCAATCTATGGGGCCATTACAGCATGGAGCAATCTATGGGGCCATTATACAGCATGGAGCAATCTATGGGGCCATTATACAGCATGGAGCAATCTATGGGGCCATTATACAGCATGGAGCAATCTATGGGGCCATTATACAGCATGGAGCAATCTATGGCGCCATTACAGCATGGAGCAATCTATGGCGCCATTACAGCATGGAGCAATCTATGGCGCCATTACAGCATGGAGCAATCTATGGCGCCATTACAGCAGGGAGCAATCTATGGGGCCATTATACAGCATGGAGCAATCTATGGGGCCATTACAGCATGGAGCAATCTATGGGGCCATTATACAGCATGGAGCAATCTATGGGGCCATTATACAGCATGGAGCAATCTATGGGGCCATTATACAGCATGGAGCAATCTATGGGGCCATTATACAGCATGGAGCAATCTATGGGGCCATTACAGCATGGAGCAATCTATAGGGCCATTATACAGTATGGAGCAACCTATGGGGCCATTACAGCATGGAGCAATCTATGGAGCCATTATGCAGCATGGAGCAATCTATAGGGCCATTATACAGCATGGAGCAATCTATGGAGCCATTATACAGCATGGAGCAATCTATGGGGCCATTATACAGCATGGAGCAATCTATGGGGCCATTATACAGCATGGAGCAATCTATGAGGCCATTACAGCATGGAGCAATCTATGGGGCCATTATACTTATGGAGCAATCTGTGGGGCCATTACAGCATGGAGCAATCTATGGGGCCATTATACAGCATGGAGCAATCTATGGGGCCATTATACAGCATGGAGCAATCTATGGGGCCATTACAGCAGGGAGCAATCTATGGGGCCATTACAGCAGGGAGCAATCTATGGGTCCATTCTACTTATGGAGCAATCTATGGGGCCATTACAGCATGGAGCAATCTATGGGGCCATTATACAGCATGGAGCAATCTATGGGGCCATTATACAGCATGGAGCAATCTATGGGGCCATTATACAGCATGGAGCAATCTATGGGGCCATTATACAGCATGGAGCAATCTATGGGGCCATTACACAGCATGGAGCAATCTATGGGGCCATTACACAGCATGGAGCAATCTATGGGGCCATTATACAGCATGGAGCAATCTATGGGGCCATTATACAGCATGGAGCAATCTATGGGGCCATTATACAGCATGGAGCAATCTATGGGGCCATTATACAGCATGGAGCAATCTATGGGGCCATTATACAGCATGGAGCAATCCATGGGGCCATTATACAGCATGGAGCAATCCATGGGGCCATTATACAGCATGGAGCAATCCATGGGGCCATTATACAGCATGGAGCAATCCATGGGGCCATTATACAGCATGGAGCAATCCATGGGGCCATTATACAGCATGGAGCAATCCATGGGGCCATTATACAGCATGGAGCAATCTATGGGGCCATTACAGCATGGAGCAATCTATGGGGCCATTACAGCATGGAGCAATCTATGGGGCCATTATACAGCATGGAGCAATCTATGGGGCCATTATACAGTAGGGAGCAATCTATGGGGCCATTATACAGCATGGAGCAATCTATGGGGCCATTATACAGTAGGGAGCAATCTATGGGGCCATTATACTTATGAAGCAATCTATAGGGCCATTATACTTATGGAGCAATCTATAGGGTCATTATACAGTATGGAGCAACCTATGGGGCCATTACAGCATGGAGCAATCTATGGAGCCATTATGCAGCAAGGAGCAATCTATAGGGCCATTATACAGCATGGAGCAATCTATGGAGCCATTATACAGCATGGAGCAATCTATGGGGCCATTATACAGCATGGAGCAATCTATGGGGCCATTATACTTATGGAGCAATCTATGGGGCCATTATACTTATGGAGCAATCTGTGGGGCCATTACAGCATGGAGCAATCTATGGGGCCATTATACAGCATGGAGCGCTCTATGGGGCCATTACAGCATAGAGCAATCTATGGGGCCATTATACTTATGGAGCAATCTATAGGGCCATTACAGCATGGAGCAATCTATGGGGCCATTATACTTATGGAGCAATATATAGGGCAATTACAGCATGGAGCAATCTATGGGGCCATTATACTTATGGACCAATCTATAGGGCCATTATACTTATGGAGCAATCTATAGGGCCATTATACACCATGGAGCAATCTATGGGGCCATTATACAGCATGGAGCAATCTATGGGGCCATTATACTTATGAAGCAATCTATAGGGCCATTATACTTATGGAGCAATCTATAGGGTCATTATACAGTATGGAGCAACCTATGGGGCCATTACAGCATGGAGCAATCTATGGAGCCATTATGCAGCATGGAACAATCTATAGGGACATTATACAGCATGGAGCAATCTATGGAGCCATTATACAGCATGGAGCAATCTATGGGGCCATTAAGCAGCATGGAGCAATCTATAGGGCCATTACAGCATGGAGCAATCTATAGGGCCATTACAGCATGGAGCAATCTGTGGGGCCATTACAGCATGGAGCAATCTGTGGGGCCATTACAGCATGGAGCAATCTGTGGGGCCATTACAGCATGGAGCAATCTGTGGGGCCATTACAGCATGGAGCAATCTGTGGGGCCATTATACTTATGAAGCAATCTATGGGGCCATTATACAGCATGGAGCAATCTATGGGGCCATTATACTTATGGAGCAATCTATAGGGCCATTACAGCATGGAGCAATATATGGGGCCATTATACAGTATGGAGCAGTCTATGGGGCCATTATACAGTATGGAGCAGTCTATGGGGCCATTATACAGTAGGGAGAAATCTATGGGGCCATTATACAGCATGGGGCAATCTATGGGGCCATTATACAGCATGGGGCAATCTATGGGGCCATTACAGCATGGAGCAATCTATGGGGCCATTATACTTGTGGAGCAATCTATAGGGCCATTACAGCATGGAGCAATCTATGGGGCCATTATACAGCATGGAGCAATCTATGGGGCCATTATACAGCATGGAGCAATCTATGGGGCCATTATACAGCATGGAGCAATCTATGGGGCCATTATACAGCATGGAGCAATCTATGGGGCCATTATACAGCATGGAGCAATCTATGGGGCCATTATACAGCATGGAGCAATCTATGGGGCCATTATACTTATGGAGCAATCTGTAGGGCCATTATACTTATGGAGCAATCTATAGGGCCATTATACTAATGGAGCAATCTATGGGGCCATTATACTTATGGAGCAATCTATGGGGCCATTATACAGTATGAAGCAATCTATGGGGCCATTATACAGTATGGAGCAATCTATGGGGCCATTATGCAGCATGGAGCAATTTATAGGGCCATTACAGCATGGAACAATCTATGGGGCCATTATACTTATGGAGCAATCTATGGGGCCATTATACAGCATGGAGCAATCTATGGGGCCATTATACAGCATGGAGCAATCTATGGGGCCATTACCGCATGGAGCAATCTATGGGGCCATTACCGCATGGAGCAATCTATGGGGCCATTACCGCATGGAGCAATCTATGGGGCCATTACCGCATGGAGCAATCTATGGGGCCATTACCGCATGGAGCAATCTATGGGGCCATTACCGCATGGAGCAATCTATGGGGCCATTACCGCATGGAGCAATCTATGGGGCCATTACCGCATGGAGCAATCTATGGGGCCATTATACTTATGGAGCAATCTATAGGGCCATTATACTTATAGAGCAATCTATGGGGCCATTATACAGTAGGGAGCAATCTATGGGGCCATTATACAGCATGGAGCAATCTATGGGACCTTTATACAGCATGGAGCAATCTATGGGACCTTTATACAGCATGGAGCAATCTATGGGGCCATTATCCTTATGGAGCAATCTATAGGGCCATTACAGCATGGAGCAATCTATGGGGCCATTATACTTATGGAGCAATCTATGGAGCCATTACAACATGGAGCAATCTATGGGGCCATAATACAGCATGGAGCAATCTATGGGGCCATTATACAATAGGGAGCAATCTATGGGGCCATTATACTTATGGAGCAATCTATAGGGCCATTACAGCATGCAGCAATCTATGGGGCCATTATACAGTATGGAGCAATCTATGGGGCCATTATACAGCATGGAGCAATCTATGGGGCCATTATACAGCATGGAGCAATCTATGGGGCCATTATACTTATGGAGCAATCTATAGGACCATTACAGCATGGAACCAATCTATGGGGCCATTATACAGCATGGAGCAATCTATGGGGCCATTATACTTATAGAGCAATCTACAGGGACATTATACAGTATGGAGCAATCTATGGAGCCATTATGCAGTATGGAGCAATCTATGGGGCCATTATGGAGCATGGAGCAATCTATAGGGCCATTATACTTATGGAGCAATCTATGGGGCCATTACAGCATGGAGCAATCTATGGGGCCATTATACAGCATGGAGCAATCTATAGGGCCATTACAGCATAGAGCAATCTATGCGGCCATTATACAGCATGGAGCAATCTATGGGGCCATTATACAGCATGGAGCAATCTATGGGGCCATTATACAGCATGGAGCAATCTATGGGGCCATTATACAGCATGGAGCAATCTATGGGGCCATTATACAGCATGGAGCAATCTATGGGGCCATTATACTTATGGAGCAATCTATAGGGTCATTATACTTATGGAGCAATCTATGGGGCCATTATACAGTATGGAGCAATCTATGGAGCCATTATGCAGCATGGAGCAATTTATAGGGCCATTACAGCATGGAGCAATCTATGGGGCCATTATACTTATGGAGCAATCTATGGGGCCATTATACAGCATGGAACAATCTATGGGGCCATTACAGCATGGAGCAATCTATGGAGCCATTATGCAGCATGGAGCAATCTATAGGGCCATTATACAGCATGGAGCAATCTATGGAGCCATTATACAGTATGGAGCAATCTATGGGGCCATTATACAGCATGGAGCAATCTATGGGGCCATTACAGCACGGAGCAATCTATGGGGCCATTATGCAGCATGGAGCAATCTATGGGGCCATTATGCAGCATGGAGCAATCTATGGGGCCATTACAGCATAGAGCAATCTATGGGGCCATTATACTTATGGAGCAATCTATAGGGCCATTGCAGCATGGAGCAATCTATGGGGCCATTATACTTATGGAGCAATCTATAGGGCCATTACAGCATGGAGCAATCTATGGGGCCATTATACACCATGGAGCAATCTATGGGGCCATTATACTTATGGAGCAATCTATGGGGACATTATACTTATGGACCAATCTATAGGGCCATTATACTTATGGAGCAATCTATGGAACCATTATGCAGTATGAAGCAATCTATGGGGCCATTATGCAGCATGGAGGAATCTATAGGGCCATTACAGCAAGGAGCAATCTATGGGGCCATTATACTTCTGGAGCAATCTATGGGGCCATTATACTTCTGAAGCAATCTATAGGGCCATTACAGCATGGAGCAATCTATGGGGCCATTATACAGCATGGAGCAATCTATGGGGCCATTATACAGCATGGAGCAATCTATGGGGCCATTATACAGCATGGAGCAATCTATGGGGCCATTATACAGCATGGAGCAATCTATAGGGTCATTATACAGTATGGAGCAACCTATGGGGCCATTACAGCATGGAGCAATCTATGGAGCCATTATGCAGCATGGAGCAATCTATAGGGCCATTATACAGTATGGAGCAATCTGTGGGGCCATTACAGCATGGAGCAATCTGTGGGGCCATTACAGCATGGAGCAATCTGTGGGGCCATTATACAGCATGGAGCAATCTATAGGGCCATTACAGCATAGAGCAATCTATGCGGCCATTATACAGCATGGAGCAATCTATGGGGCCATTATACAGCATGGAGCAATCTATGGGGCCATTATACAGCATGGAGCAATCTATGGGGCCATTATACAGCATGGAGCAATCTATGGGGCCATTATACAGCATGGAGCAATCTATGGGGCCATTATACAGCATGGAGGAATCTATAGGGCCATTACAGCAAGGAGCAATCTATAGGGCCATTATACTTATGAAGCAATCTATGGGGCCATTATACAGCATGGAGCAATCTATGGGGCCATTATACAGCATGGGGCAATCTATGGGGCCATTATACAGCATGGGGCAATCTATGGGGCCATTATACAGCATGGAGCTATCTATAGGGCCATTACAGCAAGGAGCAATCTATAGGGCCATTATACTTATGAAGCAATCTATGGGGCCATTATACAGCATGGAGCAATCTATAGGGCCATTACAGCATGGAGCAATATATGGGGCCATTATACAGTATGGAGCAGTCTATGGGGCCATTATACAGCATGGGGCAATCTATGGGGCCATTATACAGCATGGAGCAATCTATGGGGCCATTATACAGCATGGAGCAATCTATGGGGCCATTATACAGCATGGAGCAATCTATGGGGCCATTATACTTGTGGAGCAATCTATAGGGCCATTACAGCATGGAGCAATCTATGGGGCCATTATACAGCATGGAGCAATCTATGGGGCCATTATACAGCATGGAGCAATCTATGGGGCCATTACATCATGGAGCAATCTATGGGGCCATTACATCATGGAGCAATCTATGGGGCCATTACATCATGGAGCAATCTATGGGGCCATTATACTTATGGAGCAATCTATGGGGCCATTATACAGTATGAAGCAATCTATGGAGCCATTATACAGTATGGAGCAATCTATGGGGCCATTATGCAGCATGGAGCAATTTATAGGGCCATTACAGCATGGAACAATCTATGGGGCCATTATACTTATGGAGCAATCTATGGGGCCATTATACAGTAGGGAGCAATCTATGGGGCCATTATACAGTAGGGAGCAATCTATGGGGCCATTATACAGTAGGGAGCAATCTATGGGGCCATTATACAGCATAGAGCAATCTATGGGGCCATTAGACTAATGGAGCAATCTATAGGGCCATTACAGCATGCAGCAATCTATGAGGCCATTATACAGCATGGGGCAATCTATGGGGCCATTATACAGCATGGAGCAATGTATAGGGCCATTACAGCATGGAGCAATCTATGGGGCCATTATACTTATGAAGCAATCTATGGGGCCATTATACAGCATAGAGCAATCTATGGGGCCATTATACTTATGGAGCAATCTATAGGACCATTACAGCATGGAGCCAATCTATGGGGCCATTATACAGCATGGAGCAATCTATGGGGCCATTATACTTATGGAGCAATCTACAGGGACATTATACAGTATGGAGCAATCTATGGAGCCATTATGCAGTATGGAGCAATCTATGGGGCCATTATGGAGCATGGAGCAATCTATAGGGCCATTATACTTATGGAGCAATCTATGGGGCCATTACAGCATGGAGCAATCTATGGGGCCATTATACAGCATGGAGCAATCTATGGGGCCATTATACAGCATGGAGCAATCTATGGGGCCATTATACAGCATGGAGCAATCTATGGGGCCATTATACAGCATGGAGCAATCTATGGGGCCATTACATCATGGAGCAATCTATGGGGCCATTATACTTATGGAGCAATCTATGGGGCCATTATACAGTATGAAGCAATCTATGGAGCCATTATACAGTATGGAGCAATCTATGGGGCCATTATGCAGCATGGAGCAATTTATAGGGCCATTACAGCATGGAACAATCTATGGGGCCATTATACTTATGGAGCAATCTATGGGGCCATTATACAGTAGGGAGCAATCTATGGGGCCATTATACAGTAGGGAGCAATCTATGGGGCCATTATACAGTAGGGAGCAATCTATGGGGCCATTATACAGCATAGAGCAATCTATGGGGCCATTAGACTAATGGAGCAATCTATAGGGCCATTACAGCATGCAGCAATCTATGAGGCCATTATACAGCATGGGGCAATCTATGGGGCCATTATACAGCATGGAGCAATGTATAGGGCCATTACAGCATGGAGCAATCTATGGGGCCATTATACTTATGAAGCAATCTATGGGGCCATTATACAGCATAGAGCAATCTATGGGGCCATTATACTTATGGAGCAATCTATAGGACCATTACAGCATGGAGCCAATCTATGGGGCCATTATACAGCATGGAGCAATCTATGGGGCCATTATACTTATGGAGCAATCTACAGGGACATTATACAGTATGGAGCAATCTATGGAGCCATTATGCAGTATGGAGCAATCTATGGGGCCATTATGGAGCATGGAGCAATCTATAGGGCCATTATACTTATGGAGCAATCTATGGGGCCATTACAGCATGGAGCAATCTATGGGGCCATTATACAGCATGGAGCAATCTATGGGGCCATTATACAGCATGGAGCAATCTATGGGGCCATTATACAGCATGGAGCAATCTATGGGGCCATTATACAGTAGGGAGCAATCTATGGGGCCATTATACTTATGAAGCAATCTATAGGGCCATTATACTTATGGAGCAATCTATAGGGTCATTATACAGTATGGAGCAATCTATGGAGCCATTATGCAGCATGGAGCAATCTATGGAGCCATTATGCAGCATGGAGCAATCTATAGGGCCATTATACAGCATGGAGCAATCTATAGGGCCATTATACAGCATGGAGCAATCTATGGAGCCATTATACTTATGGAGCAATCTATGGAGCCATTATACTTATGGAGCAATCTATGAGGCCATTACAGCATGGAGCAATCTATGAGGCCATTACAGCATGGAGCAATCTATGGGGCCATTATACTTATGGAGCAATCTGTGGGGCCATTACAGCATGGAGCAATCTATGGGGCCATTATACAGCATGGAGCAATCTATGGGGCCATTATACAGCATGGAGCAATCTATGGGGCCATTACAGCAGGGAGCAATCTATGGGTCCATTCTACTTATGGAGCAATCTATGGGGCCATTATACAGCATGGAGCAATCTATGGGGCCATTATACAGCATGGAGCAATCTATGGGGCCATTATACAGCATGGAGCAATCTATGGGGCCATTATACAGCATGGAGCAATCTATGGGGCCATTATACAGCATGGAGCAATCTATGGGGCCATTATACAGCATGGAGCAATCTATGGGGCCATTATACAGCATGGAGCAATCTATGGGGCCATTATACAGCATGGAGCAATCTATGGGGCCATTATACAGCATGGAGCAATCTATGGGGCCATTATACAGCATGGAGCAATCTATGGGGCCATTATACAGCATGGAGCAATCCATGGGGCCATTATACAGCATGGAGCAATCCATGGGGCCATTATACAGCATGGAGCAATCCATGGGGCCATTATACAGCATGGAGCAATCCATGGGGCCATTATACAGCATGGAGCAATCTATGGGGCCATTACAGCATGGAGCAATCTATGGGGCCATTATACAGCATGGAGCAATCTATGGGGCCATTATACAGCATGGAGCAATCTATGGGGCCATTATACAGTAGGGAGCAATCTATGGGGCCATTATACAGCATGGAGCAATCTATGGGGCCATTATACAGCAGGGAGCAATCTATGGGGCCATTATACTTATGAAGCAATCTATAGGGCCATTATACTTATGGAGCAATCTATAGGGTCATTATACAGTATGGAGCAACCTATGGGGCCATTACAGCATGGAGCAATCTATGGAGGCATTATGCAGCATGGAGCAATCTATAGGGCCATTATACAGCATGGAGCAATCTATGGAGCCATTATACAGCATGGAGCAATCTATGGGGCCATTATACTTATGGAGCAATCTATGGGGCCATTATACAGCATGGAGCAATCTATGAGGCCATTACAGCATGGAGCAATCTATGGGGCCATTATACTTATGGAGCAATCTGTGGGGCCATTACAGCATGGAGCAATCTATGGGGCCATTATACAGCATGGAGCAATCTATGGGGCCATTACAGCATAGAGCAATCTATGGGGCCATTATACTTATGGAGCAATCTATAGGGCCATTACAGCATGGAGCAATCTATGGGGCCATTATACTTATGAAGCAATCTATAGGGCCATTACAGCATGGAGCAATCTATGGGGCCATTATACTTATGGAGCAATCTATGGGACCATTATACAGTATGGAGCAATCTATGGAACCATTATGCAGTATGGAGCAATCTATGGGGCCATTATGCAGCATGGAGGAATCTATAGGGCCATTACAGCAAGGAGCAATCTATGGGGCCATTATACTTCTGGAGCAATCTATGGGGCCATTATACTTCTGGAGCAATCTATGGGGCCATTACAGCATGGAGCAATCTATGGGGCCATTATACACCATGGAGCAATCTATGGGGCCATTACAGCATGGAGCAATCTATGGGGCCATTATACACCATGGAGCAATCTATGGGGCCATTATACTTATGAAGCAATCTATAGGGCCATTATACTTATGGAGCAATCTATAGGGTCATTATACAGTATGGAGCAACCTATGGGGCCATTACAGCATGGAGCAATCTATGGAGCCATTATGCAGCATGGAGCAATCTATAGGGCCATTATACAGCATGGAGCAATCTATGGAGCCATTATACAGCATGGAGCAATCTATGGGGCCATTAAGCAGCATGGAGCAATCTATAGGGCCATTATACTTCTGGAGCAATCTATGGGGCCATTATACTTCTGGAGCAATCTATAGGGCCATTACAGCATGGAGCAATCTATGGGGCCATTATACACCATGGAGCAATCTATGGGGCCATTATACAGCATGGAGCAATCTATGGGGCCATTATACTTATGAAGCAATCTATAGGGCCATTATACTTATGGAGCAATCTATAGGGTCATTATACAGTATGGAGCAACCTATGGGGCCATTACAGCATGGAGCAATCTATGGAGCCATTATGCAGCATGGAGCAATCTATAGGGCCATTATACAGCATGGAGCAATCTATGGAGCCATTATACAGCATGGAGCAATCTATGGGGCCATTAAGCAGCATGGAGCAATCTATATGGCCATTACAGCATGGAGCAATCTGTGGGGCCATTACAGCATGGAGCAATCTATGGGGCCATTATACTTATGAAGCAATCTATGGGGCCATTATACAGCATGGAGCAATCTATGGGGCCATTATACTTATGGAGCAATCTATAGGGCCATTACAGCATGGAGCAATATATGGGGCCATTATACAGTATGGAGCAGTCTATGGGGCCATTATACAGTAGGGAGAAATCTATGGGGCCATTATACAGCATGGGGCAATCTATGGGGCCATTACAGCATGGAGCAATCTATGGGGCCATTATACTTGTGGAGCAATCTATAGGGCCATTACAGCATGGAGCAATCTATGGGGCCATTATACAGCATGGAGCAATCTATGGGGCCATTATACAGCATGGAGCAATCTATGGGGCCATTACATCATGGAGCAATCTATGGGGCCATTATACTTATGGAGCAATCTATGGGGCCATTATACTTATGGAGCAATCTGTAGGGCCATTATACTTATGGAGCAATCTATGAGGCCATTATACTTATGGAGCAATCTATAGGGCCATTATACTTATGGAGCAATCTATGGGGCCATTATACTTATGGAGCAATCTATGGGGCCATTATACAGTATGAAGCAATCTATGGAGCCATTATGCAGTATGGAGCAATCTATGGGGCCATTATGCAGCATGGAGCAATTTATAGGGCCATTACAGCATGGAACAATCTATGGGGCCATTATACTTATGGAGCAATCTATGGGGCCATTATACAGCATGGAGCAATCTATGGGGCCATTATACAGTAGGGAGCAATCTATGGGGCCATTATACAGTAGGGAGCAATCTATGGGGCCATTATACAGCATAGAGCAATCTATGGGGCCATTAGACTAATGGAGCAATCTATAGGGCCATTACAGCATGGAGCAATCCATGGGGCCATTATACAGCATGGAGCAATCTATAGGGCCATTACAGCATGGAGCAATCCATGGGGCCATTATACAGCATGGAGCAATGTATAGGGCCATTACAGCATGGAGCAATCTATGGGGCCATTATACTTATGGAGCAATCTATGGTGCTATTACAGCATGGAGCAATCTATGGGGCCATTAAACAGCATGGAGCAATCTATGATGCCATTATACAGCATGGAGCAATCTATGGGCCCATTATACTTATGGAGCAATCTATGGGCCCATTATACTTATGGAGCAATCTATAGGGCCTTTACAGCATGGAGCAATCTATGGGGCCATTGCAGCATGGAGCAATCTATGGGGCCATTGCAGCATGGAGCAATCTATGGGGCCATTACCGCATGGAGCAATCTATGGGGCCATTACCGCATGGAGCAATCTATGGGGCCATTACCGCATGGAGCAATCTATGGGGCCATTACCGCATGGAGCAATCTATGGGGCCATTACCGCATGGATCAATCTATGGGGCCATTACCGCATGGATCAATCTATGGGGCCATTACCGCATGGAGCAATCTATGGGGCCATTACCGCATGGAGCAATCTATGGGGCCATTACCGCATGGAGCAATCTATGGGGCCATTACCGCATGGAGCAATCTATGGGGCCATTACCGCATGGAGCAATCTATGGGGCCATTACCGCATGGAGCAATCTATGGGGCCATTACCGCATGGAGCAATCTATGGGGCCATTATACTTATGGAGCAATCTATAGGGCCATTATACTTATGGAGCAATCTATGGGGCCATTATACAGTAGGGAGCAATCTATGGGGCCATTATACAGCATGGAGCAATCTATGGGACCTTTACACAGCATGGAGCAATCTATGGGACCTTTATACAGCATGGAGCAATCTATGGGGCCATTATCCTTATGGAGCAATCTATAGGGCCATTACAGCATGGAGCAATCTATGGGGCCATTATACTTATGGAGCAATCTATGGAGCCATTACAACATGGAGCAATCTATGGGGCCATAATACAGCATGGAGCAATCTATGGGGCCATTATACAGTAGGGAGCAATCTATGGGGCCATTATACTTATGGAGCAATCTATAGGGCCATTACAGCATGCAGCAATCTATGGGGCCATTATACAGTATGGAGCAATCTATGGGGCCATTATACAGCATGGAGCAATCTATGGGGCCATTATACAGCATGGAGCAATCTATGGGGCCATTATACTTATGGAGCAATCTATAGGACCATTACAGCATGGAGCCAATCTATGGGGCCATTATACAGCATGGAGCAATCTATGGGGCCATTATACTTATAGAGCAATCTATAGGGCCATTATACTTATGGAGCAATCTACAGGGACATTATACAGTATGGAGCAATCTATGGAGCCATTATGCAGTATGGAGCAATCTATGGGGCCATTATGGAGCATGGAACAATCTATAGGGCCATTATACTTATGGAGCAATCTATGGGGCCATTACAGCATGGAGCAATCTATGGGGCCATTATACAGCATGGAGCAATCTATAGGGCCATTACAGCATAGAGCAATCTATGCGGCCATTATACAGCATGGAGCAATCTATGGGGCCATTATACAGCATGGAGCAATCTATGGGGCCATTATACAGCATGGAGCAATCTATGGGGCCATTATACAGCATGGAGCAATCTATGGGGCCATTATACAGCATGGAGCAATCTATGGGGCCATTATACAGCATGGAGCAATCTATGGGGCCATTATACTTATGGAGCAATCTATGGGGCCATTATACAGTATGGAGCAATCTATGGAGCCATTATGCAGCATGGAGCAATTTATAGGGCCATTACAGCATGGAACAATCTATGGGGCCATTATACTTATGGAGCAATCTATGGGGCCATTATACAGCATGGAACAATCTATGGGGCCATTACAGCATGGAGCAATCTATGGAGCCATTATACAGCATGGAGCAATCTATAGGGCCATTATACAGCATGGAGCAATCTATGGGGCCATTATACAGCATGGAGCAATCTATGGGGCCATTATACAGCATGGAGCAATCTATGGGGCCATTATACAGCATGGAGCAATCTATGGGGTCATTATGCAGCATGGAGCAATCTATGGGGCCATTACAGCATAGAGCAATCTATGGGGCCATTATACTTATGGAGCAATCTATAGGGCCATTGCAGCATGGAGCAATCTATGGGGCCATTATACACCATGGAGCAATCTATGGGGCCATTATACTTATGGAGCAATCTATGGGGACATTATACTTATGGACCAATGTATAGGGCCATTATACTTATGGACCAATCTATGGAACCATTATGCAGTATGAAGCAATCTATGGGGCCATTATGCAGCATGGAGGAATCTATAGGGCCATTACAGCAAGGAGCAATCTATGGGGCCATTATACTTCTGGAGCAATCTATGGGGCCATTATACTTCTGGAGCAATCTATAGGGCCATTACAGCATGGAGCAATCTATGGGGCCATTATACAGCATGGAGCAATCTATGGGGCCATTATACAGCATGGAGCAATCTATGGGGCCATTATACAGCATGGAGCAATCTATGGGGCCATTATACTTATGGAGCAATCTATAGGGTCATTATACAGTATGGAGCAACCTATGGGGCCATTACAGCATGGAGCAATCTATGGAGCCATTATGCAGCATGGAGCAATCTATAGGGCCATTATACAGTATGGAGCAATCTATGGGGCCATTAAGCAGCATGGAGCAATCTATAGGGCCATTACAGCATGGAGCAATCTGTGGGGCCATTATACAGCATGGAGCAATCTATGGGGCCATTATACAGCATGGAGCAATCTATAGGGCCATTACAGCATAGAGCAATCTATGCGGCCATTATACAGCATGGAGCAATCTATGGGGCCATTATACAGCATGGAGCAATCTATGGGGCCATTATACAGCATGGAGCAATCTATGGGGCCATTATACAGCATGGAGCAATCTATGGGGCCATTATACTTATGAAGCAATCTATGGGGCCATTATACAGCATGGAGCAATCTATGGGGCCATTATACTTCTGGAGCAATCTATAGGGCCATTACAGCATGGAGCAATATATGGGGCCATTATACAGTATGGAGCAGTCTATGGGGCCATTATACAGCATGGGGCAATCTATGGGGCCATTATACAGCATGGAGCAATCTATGGGGCCATTATACAGCATGGAGCTATCTATGGGGCCATTACAGCATGGAGCAATCTATGGGGCCATTATACTTGTGGAGCAATCTATAGGGCCATTACAGCATGGAGCAATCTATGGGGCCATTATACAGCATGGAGCAATCTATGGGGCCATTATACAGCATGGAGCAATCTATGGGGCCATTATACTTATGGAGCAATCTATGGGGCCATTATACTTATGGAGCAATCTATGGGGCCATTATACTTATGGAGCAATCTATGGGGCCATTACCGCATGGAGCAATCTATGAGGCCATTATACTTATGGAGCAATCTATAGGGCCATTATACTTATGGAGCAATCTATGGGGCCATTATACAGTATGAAGCAATCTATGGAGCCATTATACAGTATGGAGCAATCTATGGGGCCATTATGCAGCATGGAGCAATTTATAGGGCCATTATAGCATGGAACAATCTATGGGGCCATTATACTTATGGAGCAATCTATGGGGCCATTATACAGCATGGAGCAATCTATGGGGCCATTATACAGTAGGGAGCAATCTATGGGGCCATTATACAGTAGGGAGCAATCTATGGGGCCATTATACAGTAGGGAGCAATCTATGGGGCCATTATACAGCATAGAGCAATCTATGGGGCCATTATACAGCATAGAGCAATCTATGGGGCCATTATACAGCATAGAGCAATCTATGGGGCCATTATACAGCATAGAGCAATCTATGGGGCCATTATACAGCATAGAGCAATCTATGGGGCCATTATACAGCATAGAGCAATCTATAGGGCCATTACAGCATGCAGCAATCTATGAGGCCATTATACAGCATGGGGCAATCTATGGGGCCATTATACAGCATGGAGCAATGTATAGGGCCATTACAGCATGGAGCAATCTATGGGGCCATTATACAGCATGGAGCAATCTATGGAGCCATTACAACATGGAGCAATCTATGGGGCCATAATACAGCATGGAGCAATCTGTGGGGCCATTATACAGTAGGGAGCAATCTATGGGGCCATTATACAGTAGGGAGCAATCTATAGGACCATTACAGCATGCAGCAATCTATGGGGCCATTATACAGTATGGAGCAATCTATGGGGCCATTATACAGCATGGAGCAATCTATAGGGCCATTACGACATGGAGCAATGTATAGGGCCATTACAGCATGGAGCAATCTATGGGGCCATTATACTTATGGAGCAATCTATGGTGCTACTACAGCATGGAGCAATCTATGGGGCCATTATACAGCATGGAGCAATCTATGGGCCCATTATACTTATGGAGCAATCTATAGGGCCATTACAGCATGGAGCAATCTATGGGGCCATTATACTTATGGAGCAATCTATGGGGCCATTGCAGCATGGAGCAATCTATGGGGCCATTATACTTATGGAGCAATCTATGGGGCCATTACCGCATGGAGCAATCTATGGGGCCATTACCGCATGGAGCAATCTATGGGGCCATTACCGCATGGAGCAATCTATGGGGCCATTACCGCATGGAGCAATCTATGGGGCCATTACCGCATGGAGCAATCTATGGGGCCATTACCGCATGGAGCAATCTATGGGGCCATTACCGCATGGAGCAATCTATGGGGCCATTACCGCATGGAGCAATCTATGGGGCCATTATACTTATGGAGCAATCTATGGGGCCATTATACTTATGGAGCAATCTATGGGGCCATTATACAGTAGGGAGCAATCTATGGGGCCATTATACAGTAGGGAGCAATCTATGGGGCCATTATACAGCATGGAGCAATCTATGGGACCTTTACACAGCATGGAGCAATCTATGGGACCTTTATACAGCATGGAGCAATCTATGGGGCCATTATCCTTATGGAGCAATCTATAGGGCCATTACAGCATGGAGCAATCTATGGGGCCATTATACTTATGGAGCAATCTATGGAGCCATTACAACATGGAGCAATCTATGGGGCCATAATACAGCATGGAGCAATCTATGGGGCCATTATACAGTAGGGAGCAATCTATGGGGCCATTATACTTATGGAGCAATCTATAGGGCCATTACAGCATGCAGCAATCTATGGGGCCATTATACAGTATGGAGCAATCTATGGGGCCATTATACAGCATGGAGCAATCTATGGGGCCATTATACAGCATGGAGCAATCTATGGTACCATTATACTTATGGAGCAATCTATAGGACCATTACAGCATGGAGCCAATCTATGGGGCCATTATACAGCATGGAGCAATCTATGGGGCCATTATACTTATAGAGCAATCTATAGGGCCATTATACAGTATGGAGCAATCTATGGAGCCATTATGCAGTATGGAGCAATCTATGGGGCCATTATGGAGCATGGAACAATCTATAGGGCCATTATACTTATGGAGCAATCTATGGGGCCATTACAGCATGGAGCAATCTATGGGGCCATTATACAGCATGGAGCAATCTATAGGGCCATTACAGCATAGAGCAATCTATGCGGCCATTATACAGCATGGAGCAATCTATGGGGCCATTATACAGCATGGAGCAATCTATGGGGCCATTATACAGCATGGAGCAATCTATGGGGCCATTATACAGCATGGAGCAATCTATGGGGCCATTATACAGCATGGAGCAATCTATGGGGCCATTATACAGCATGGAGCAATCTATGGGGCCATTATACTTATGGAGCAATCTATGGGGCCATTATACAGTATGGAGCAATCTATGGAGCCATTATGCAGCATGGAGCAATTTATAGGGCCATTACAGCATGGAACAATCTATGGGGCCATTATACTTATGGAGCAATCTATGGGGCCATTATACAGCATGGAACAATCTATGGGGCCATTACAGCATGGAGCAATCTATGGAGCCATTATACAGCATGGAGCAATCTATAGGGCCATTATACAGCATGGAGCAATCTATGGGGCCATTATACAGCATGGAGCAATCTATGGGGCCATTATACAGCATGGAGCAATCTATGGGGCCATTATACAGCATGGAGCAATCTATGGGGTCATTATGCAGCATGGAGCAATCTATGGGGCCATTACAGCATAGAGCAATCTATGGGGCCATTATACTTATGGAGCAATCTATAGGGCCATTGCAGCATGGAGCAATCTATGGGGCCATTATACTTATGGAGCAATCTATAGGGCCATTACAGCATGGAGCAATCTATGGGGCCATTATACACCATGGAGCAATCTATGGGGCCATTATACTTATTGAGCAATCTATGGGGACATTATACTTATGGACCAATGTATAGGGCCATTATACTTATGGACCAATCTATGGAACCATTATGCAGTATGAAGCAATCTATGGGGCCATTATGCAGCATGGAGGAATCTATAGGGCCATTACAGCAAGGAGCAATCTATGGGGCCATTATACTTCTGGAGCAATCTATGGGGCCATTATACTTCTGGAGCAATCTATAGGGCCATTACAGCATGGAGCAATCTATGGGGCCATTATACAGCATGGAGCAATCTATGGGGCCATTATACAGCATGGAGCAATCTATGGGGCCATTATACAGCATGGAGCAATCTATGGGGCCATTATACAGCATGGAGCAATCTATGGGGCCATTATACTTATGGAGCAATCTATAGGGTCATTATACAGTATGGAGCAACCTATGGGGCCATTACAGCATGGAGCAATCTATGGAGCCATTATGCAGCATGGAGCAATCTATAGGGCCATTATACAGTATGGAGCAATCTATGGGGCCATTAAGCAGCATGGAGCAATCTATAGGGCCATTACAGCATGGAGCAATCTGTGGGGCCATTATACAGCATGGAGCAATCTATGGGGCCATTATACAGCATGGAGCAATCTATAGGGCCATTACAGCATAGAGCAATCTATGCGGCCATTATACAGCATGGAGCAATCTATGGGGCCATTATACAGCATGGAGCAATCTATGGGGCCATTATACAGCATGGAGCAATCTATGGGGCCATTATACAGCATGGAGGAATCTATAGGGCCATTACAGCAAGGAGCAATCTATAGGGCCATTATACTTATGAAGCAATCTATGGGGCCATTATACAGCATGGAGCAATCTATGGGGCCATTATACTTCTGGAGCAATCTATAGGGCCATTACAGCATGGAGCAATATATGGGGCCATTATACAGTATGGAGCAGTCTATGGGGCCATTATACAGCATCGGGCAATCTATGGGGCCATTATACAGCATGGAGCAATCTATGGGGCCATTATACAGCATGGAGCAATCTATGGGGCCATTATACTTGTGGAGCAATCTATAGGGCCATTACAGCATGGAGCAATCTATGGGGCCATTATACAGCATGGAGCAATCTATGGGGCCATTATACAGCATGGAGCAATCTATGGGGCCATTATACAGCATGGAGCAATCTATGGGGCCATTATACTTATGGAGCAATCTATGGGGCCATTATACTTATGGAGCAAGCTATGGGGCCATTATACTTATGGAGCAATCTATGGGGCCATTACCGCATGGAGCAATCTATGAGGCCATTATACTTATGGAGCAATCTATAGGGCCATTATACTTATGGAGCAATCTATGGGGCCATTATACAGTATGAAGCAATCTATGGAGCCATTATACAGTATGGAGCAATCTATGGGGCCATTATGCAGCATGGAGCAATTTATAGGGCCATTACAGCATGGAACAATCTATGGGGCCATTATACTTATGGAGCAATCTATGGGGCCATTATACAGCATGGAGCAATCTATGGGGCCATTATACAGTAGGGAGCAATCTATGGGGCCATTATACAGTAGGGAGCAATCTATGGGGCCATTATACAGTAGGGAGCAATCTATGGGGCCATTATACAGTAGGGAGCAATCTATGGGGCCATTATACAGCATAGAGCAATCTATGGGGCCATTATACAGCATAGAGCAATCTATGGGGCCATTATACAGCATAGAGCAATCTATGGGGCCATTATACAGCATAGAGCAATCTATGGGGCCATTATACAGCATAGAGCAATCTATAGGGCCATTACAGCATGCAGCAATCTATGAGGCCATTATACAGCATGGGGCAATCTATGGGGCCATTATACAGCATGGAGCAATGTATAGGGCCATTACAGCATGGAGCAATCTATGGGGCCATTATACAGCATGGAGCAATCTATGGAGCCATTACAACATGGAGCAATCTATGGGGCCATAATACAGCATGGAGCAATCTGTGGGGCCATTATACAGTAGGGAGCAATCTATGGGGCCATTATACAGTAGGGAGCAATCTATAGGACCATTACAGCATGCAGCAATCTATGGGGCCATTATACAGTATGGAGCAATCTATGGGGCCATTATACAGCATGGAGCAATCTATAGGGCCATTACGACATGGAGCAATGTATAGGGCCATTACAGCATGGAGCAATCTATGGGGCCATTATACTTATGGAGCAATCTATGGTGCTACTACAGCATGGAGCAATCTATGGGGCCATTAAACAGCATGGAGCAATCTATGATGCCATTATACAGCATGGAGCAATCTATGGGCCCATTATACTTATGGAGCAATCTATAGGGCCATTACAGCATGGAGCAATCTATGGGGCCATTATACTTATGGAGAAATCTATGAGGCCATTGCAGCATGGAGCAATCTATGGGGCCATTATACTTATGGAGCAATCTATGGGGCCATTACCGCATGGAGCAATCTATGGGGCCATTATACTTATGGAGCAATCTATGGGGCCATTATACTTATGGAGCAATCTATGGGGCCATTATACTTATGGAGCAATCTATGGGGCCATTATACTTATGGAGCAATCTATGGGGCCATTATACTTATGGAGCAATCTATGGGGCCATTATACAGTAGGGAGCAATCTATGGGGCCATTATACAGCATGGAGCAATCTATGGGACCTTTATACAGCATGGAGCAATCTATGGGACCTTTATACAGCATGGAGCAATCTATGGGGCCATTATCCTTATGGAGCAATCTATAGGGCCATTACAGCATGGAGCAATCTATGGGGCCATTATACTTATGGAGCAATCTATGGAGCCATTACAACATGGAGCAATCTATGGGGCCATAATACAGCATGGAGCAATCTGTGGGGCCATTATACAGTAGGGAGCAATCTATGGGGCCATTATACAGTAGGGAGCAATCTATAGGACCATTACAGCATGCAGCAATCTATGGGGCCATTATACAGTATGGAGCAATCTATGGGGCCATTATACAGCATGGAGCAATCTATGGGGCCATTATACAGCATGGAGCAATCTATGGGGCCATTATACTTATGGAGCAATCTATAGGACCATTACAGCATGGAGCCAATCTATGGGGCCATTATACTTATGGAGCAATCTACAGGGACATTATACAGTATGGAGCAATCTATGGAGCCATTATGCAGTATGGAGCAATCTATGGGGCCATTATGGAGCAATCTATAGGGCCATTATACTTATGGAGCAATCTATGGGGCCATTACAGCATGGAGCAATCTATGGGGCCATTATACAGCATGGAGCAATCTATAGGGCCATTACAGCATAGAGCAATCTATGGGGCCATTATACAGCATGGAGCAATCTATGGGGCCATTATACAGCATGGAGCAATCTATGGGGCCATTATACAGCATGGAGCAATCTATGGGGCCATAATACAGCATGGAGCAATCTATAGGGTCATTATACTTATGGAGCAATCTATGGGGCCATTATACAGTATGGAGCAATCTATGGAGCCATTATGCAGCATGGAGCAATTTATAGGGCCATTACAGCATGGAGCAATCTATGGGGCCATTATACTTATGGAGCAATCTATGGGGCCATTATACTTATGGAGCAATCTATGGGGCCATTATACAGCATGGAACAATCTATGGAGCCATTATGCAGCATGGAGCAATCTATAGGGCCATTATACAGCATGGAGCAATCTATGGAGCCATTATACAGTATGGAGCAATCTATGGGGCCATTAAGCAGCATGGAGCAATCTATAGGGCCATTACAGCATGGAGCAATCTATGGGGCCATTACAGCATGGAGCAATCTATGGGGCCATTATACTTATGGAGCAATCTATGGGGCCATTATGCAGCATGGAGCAATCTATGGGGCCATTATGCAGCATGGAGCAATCTATGGGGCCATTACAGCATAGAGCAATCTATGGGGCCATTATACTTATGGAGCAATCTATGGGGCCATTATACTTATGGAGCAATCTATAGGGCCATTATACACCATGGAGCAATCTATGGGGCCATTATACTTATGGAGCAATCTATGGGGCCATTATACTTATGGAGCAATCTGTAGGGCCATTATACTTATGGAGCAATCTATGGGGCCATTACCGCATGGAGCAATGTATGAGGCCATTATACTTATGGAGCAATCTATAGGGCCATTATACAGTATGAAGCAATCTATGGAGCCATTATACAGTATGGAGCAATCTATGGGGCCATTATGCAGCATGGAGCAATTTATAGGGCCATTACAGCATGGAACAATCTATGGGGCCATTATACAGTAGGGAGCAATCTATGGGGCCATTATACAGCAGGGAGCAATCTATGGGGCCATTATACAGTAGGGAGCAATCTATGGAGCCATTATACAGCATAGAGCAATCTATAGGGCCATTACAGCATGGAGCAATCTATGGGGCCATTATACAGCATGGAGCAATCTATAGGGCCATTACGACATGGAGCAATGTATAGGGCCATTACAGCATGGAGCAATCTATGGGGCCATTATACTTATGGAGCAATCTATGGTGCTATTACAGCATGGAGCAATCTATGGGGCCATTAAACAGCATGGAGCAATCTATGATGCCATTAAACAGCATGGAGCAATCTATGATGCCATTAAACAGCATGGAGCAATCTATGATGCCATTAAACAGCATGGAGCAATCTATGGGGCCATTATACTTATGGAGCAATCTATGGGGCCATTATACTTATGGAGCAATCTATGGGGCCATTATACTTATGGAGCAATCTATAGGGCCATTATACTTATGGAGCAATCTATGGGGCCATTATACAGTAGGGAGCAATCTATGGGGCCATTATACAGCATGGAGCAATCTATGGGACCTTTATACAGCATGGAGCAATCTATGGGGCCATTATCCTTATGGAGCAATCTATAGGGCCATTACAGCATGGAGCAATCTATGGGGCCATTATACTTATGGAGCAATCTATGGAGCCATTACAACATGGAGCAATCTATGGGGCCATAATACAGCATGGAGCAATCTGTGGGGCCATTATACAGTAGGGAGCAATGTATGGGGCCATTATACAGTAGGGAGCAATCTATAGGACCATTACAGCATGCAGCAATCTATGGGGCCATTATACAGTATGGAGCAATCTATGGGGCCATTATACAGCATGGAGCAATCTATGGGGCCATTATACAGCATGGAGCAATCTATGGGGCCATTATACAGCATGGAGCAATCTATAGGACCATTACAGCATGGAGCCAATCTATGGGGCCATTATACAGCATGGAGCAATCTATGGGGCCATTATACTTATGGAGCAATCTACAGGGACATTATACAGTATGGAGCAATCTATGGAGCAATCTATGGGGCCATTATGGAGCAATCTATAGGGCCATTATACTTATGGAGCAATCTATGGGGCCATTACAGCATGGAGCAATCTATGGGGCCATTATACAGCATGGAGCAATCTATAGGGCCATTACAGCATAGAGCAATCTATGGGACCATTATACAGCATGGAGCAATCTATGGGGCCATTATACAGCATGGAGCAATCTATGGGGCCATTATACAGCATGGAGCAATCTATGGGGCCATTATACAGCATGGAGCAATCTATGGGGCCATTATACAGTATGGAGCAATCTATGGAGCCATTATGCAGCATGGAGCAATTTATAGGGCCATTACAGCATGGAGCAATCTATGGGGCCATTATACTTATGGAGCAATCTATGGGGCCATTATACAGCATGGAACAATCTATGGGGCCATTACAACATGGAGCAATCTATGGAGCCATTATGCAGCATGGAGCAATCTATAGGGCCATTATACAGCATGGAGCAATCTATGGAGCCATTATACAGTATGGAGCAATCTATGGGGCCATTAAGCAGCATGGAGCAATCTATAGGGCCATTACAGCATGGAGCAATCTATGGGGCCATTACAGCATGGAGCAATCTATGGGGCCATTATGCAGCATGGAGCAATCTATGGGGCCATTATGCAGCATGGAGCAATCTATGGGGCCATTACAGCATAGAGCAATCTATGGGGCCATTATACTTATGGAGCAATCTATGGGGCCATTATACTTATGGAGCAATCTATAGGGCCATTATACACCATGGAGCAATCTATGGGGCCATTATACTTATGGAGCAATCTATGGGGCCATTATACTTATGGAGCAATCTGTAGGGCCATTATACTTATGGAGCAATCTATGGGGCCATTATACTTATGGAGCAATCTATGGGGCCATTATACTTATGGAGCAATCTATAGGGCCATTATACACCATGGAGCAATCTATGGGGCCATTATACTTATGGAGCAATCTATGGGGCCATTATACTTATGGAGCAATCTGTAGGGCCATTATACTTATGGAGCAATCTATGGGGCCATTACCGCATGGAGCAATCTATGAGGCCATTATACTTATGGAGCAATCTATGGGGCCATTATACAGTATGAAGCAATCTATGGAGCCATTATACAGTATGGAGCAATCTATGGGGCCATTATGCAGCATGGAGCAATTTATAGGGCCATTACAGCATGGAACAATCTATGGGGCCATTATACAGCATGGAGCAATCTATGGGGCCATTATACAGTAGGGAGCAATCTATGGAGCCATTATACAGCATAGAGCAATCTATAGGGCCATTACAGCATGGAGCAATCTATGGGGCCATTATACAGCATGGAGCAATCTATAGGGCCATTACGACATGGAGCAATGTATAGGGCCATTACAGCATGGAGCAATCTATGGGGCCATTATACTTATGGAGCAATCTATGGTGCTATTACAGCATGGAGCAATCTATGGGGCCATTAAACAGCATGGAGCAATCTATGATGCCATTAAACAGCATGGAGCAATCTATGATGCCATTATACAGCATGGAGCAATCTATGGGCCCATTATACTTATGGAGCAATCTATGGGCCCATTATACTTATGGAGCAATCTATAGGGCCTTTACAGCATGGAGCAATCTATGGGGCCATTATACTTATGGAGAAAACTATGGGGCCATTGCAGCATGGAGCAATCTATGGGGCCATTATACTTATGGAGCAATCTATGGGGCCATTACCGCATGGAGCAATCTATGGGGCCATTACCGCATGGAGCAATCTATGGGGCCATTACCGCATGGAGCAATCTATGGGGCCATTACCGCATGGAGCAATCTATGGGGCCATTATACTTATGGAGCAATCTATAGGGCCATTATACTTATGGAGCAATCTATAGGGCCATTATACAGTAGGGAGCAATCTATGGGGCCATTATACAGCATGGAGCAATCTATGGGGCCATTATACAGCATGGAGCAATCTATGGGACCATTATACAGAATGGAGCAATCTATGGGACCATTATACAGCATGGAGCAATCTATGGGGCCATTATCCTTATGGAGCAATCTATAGGGCCATTACAGCATGGAGCAATCTATGGGGCCATTATACTTATGGAGCAATCTATGGGGCCATTATACAGTATGGAGCAATCTATGGAGCCATTATGCAGCATGGAGCAATCTATGGGGCCATTATGCAGCATGGAGCAATTTATAGGGCCATTACAGCATGGAGCAATCTATGGGGCCATTATACTTATGGAGCAATCTATGGGGCCATTATACAGTATGGAGCAATCTATGGGGCCATTATACAGTATGGAGCAATCTATGGAGCCATTATGCAGCATGGAGCAATCTATGGGGCCATTATGCAGCATGGAGCAATTTATAGGGCCATTACAGCATGGAGCAATCTATGGGGCCATTATACTTATGGAGCAATCTATGGGGCCATTATACAGCATGGAACAATCTATGGGGCCATTATACAGCATGGAACAATCTATGGAGCCATTATGCAGCATGGAGCAATCTATAGGGCCATTATACAGCATGGAGCAATCTATGGAGCCATTATACAGTATGGAGCAATCTATGGAGCCATTAAGCAGCATGGAGCAATCTATAGGGCCATTACAGCATGGAGCAATCTATGGGGCCATTATACTTATGGAGCAATCTATGGGGCCATTATACAGTATGGAGCAATCTATGGAGCCATTATGCAGCATGGAGCAATCTATGGGGCCATTATACAGTAGGGAGCAATCTATGGGGCCATTATACTTATGGAGCAATCTGTGGGGCCATTACAGCATGGAGCAATCTATGGGGCCATTATACAGCATGGAGCAATCTATGGGGCCATTACAGCACGGAGCAATCTATGGGGCCATTATGCAGCATGGAGCAATCTATGGGGCCATTATGCAGCATGGAGCAATCTATGGGGCCATTACAGCATAGAGCAATCTATGGGGCCATTATACTTATGGAGCAATCTATAGGGCCATTGCAGCATGGAGCAATCTATGGGGCCATTATACTTATGGAGCAATCTATAGGGCCATTACAGCATGGAGCAATCTATGGGGCCATTATGCACCATGGAGCAATCTATGGGGCCATTATACTTATGGAGCAATCTATGGGGACATTATACTTATGGAGCAATCTATAGGGCCATTATACTCATGGAGCAATCTATGGGGCCATTATACAGTATGGAGCAATCTATGGAACCATTATGCAGTATGGAGCAATCTATGGGGCCATTATGCAGCATGGAGGAATCTATGGGGCCATTATACTTCTGGAGCAATCTATGGGGCCATTATACTTCTGGAGCAATCTATAGGGCCATTACAGCATGGAGCAATCTATGGGGCCATTATACAGCATGGAGCAATCTATGGGGCCATTATACAGCATGGAGCAATCTATGGGGCCATTATACAGCATGGAGCAATCTATGGGGCCATTATACTTATGAAGCAATCTATAGGGCCATTATACTTATGGAGCAATCTATAGGGTCAATATACAGTATGGAGCAACCTATGGGGCCATTACAGCATGGAGCAATCTATGGAGCCATTATGCAGCATGGAGCAATCTATAGGGCCATTATACAGCATGGAGCAATCTATGGAGCCATTATACAGTATGGAGCAATCTACGGGGCCATTAAGCAGCATGGAGCAATCTATAGGGCCATTACAGCATGGAGCAATCTATAGGGCCATTACAGCATGGAGCAATCTATGGGGCCATTATACTTATGAAGCAATCTATGGGGCCATTATACAGCATGGAGCAATCTATGGGGCCATTATACTTATGGAGCAATCTATAGGGCCATTACAGCATGGAGCAATATATGGGGCCATTATACAGTGTGGAGCAGTCTATGGGGCCATTATACAGTAGGGAGAAATCTATGGGGCCATTATACAGCATGGGGCAATCTATGGGGCCATTATACAGCATGGGGCAATCTATGGGGCCATTATACAGCATGGAGCAATCTATGGGGCCATTACAGCATGGAGCAATCTATGGGGCCATTATACTTGTGGAGCAATCTATAGGGCCATTACAGCATGGAGCAATCTATGGGGCCATTATACTTATGGAGCAATCTATAGGGCCATTACAGCATGGAGCAATCTATGGGGCCATTATACACCATGGAGAAATCTATGGGGCCATTATACTTATGGAGCAATCTATGGGGACATTATACTTATGGACCAATCTATAGGGCCATTATACTTATGGACCAATCTATGGGGCCATTATACAGTATGGAGCAATCTATGGAACCATTATGCAGTATGGAGCAATCTATGGGGCCATTATGCAGCATGGAGGAATCTATAGGGCCATTACAGCAAGGAGCAATCTATGGGGCCATTATACTTCAGGAGCAATCTATGGGGCCATTATACTTCTGGAGCAATCTATAGGGCCATTACAGCATGGAGCAATCTATGGGGCCATTATACAGCATGGAGCAATCTATGGGGCCATTATACAGCATGGAGCAATCTATGGGGCCATTATACAGCATGGAGCAATCTATGGGGCCATTATACAGCATGGAGCAATCTATGGGGCCATTATACTTATGAAGCAATCTATAGGGCCATTATACTTATGAAGCAATCTATAGGGTCATTATACAGTATGGAGCAACCTATGGGGCCATTACAGCATGGAGCAATCTATGGAGCCATTATGCAGCATGGAGCAATCTATAGGGCCATTATACAGCATGGAGCAATCTATGGAGCCATTATACAGTATGGAGCAATCTATGGGGCCATTAAGCAGCATGGAGCAATCTATAGGGCCATTACAGCATGGAGCAATCTGTGGGGCCATTACAGCATGGAGCAATCTATGGGGCCATTATACAGAATGGAGCAATCTATGGGGCCATTATACTTATGGAGCAATCTATAGGGCCATTACAGCATGGAGCAATATATGGGGCCATTATACAGTATGGAGCAGTCTATGGGGCCATTATATAGTAGGGAGAAATCTATGGGGCCATTATACAGCATGGGACAATCTATGGGGCCATTATACAGCATGGGGCAATCTATGGGGCCATTATACAGCATGGAGCAATCTATGGGGCCATTATACAGCATGGAGCAATCTATGGGGCCATTATACTTGTGGAGCAATCTATAGGGCCATTACAGCATGGAGCAATCTATGGGGCCATTATACAGCATGGAGCAATCTATGGGGCCATTATACAGCATGGAGTAATCTGTAGGGCCATTATACTTATGGAGCAATCTATGGGGCCATTATACTTATGGAGCAATCTATAGGGCCATTATACTTATGGAGCAATCTATGGGGCCATTATACAGTATGAAGCAATCTATGGAGCCATTATACAGTATGGAGCAATCTATGGGGCCATTATGCAGCATGGAGCAATTTATAGGGCCATTACAGCATGGAACAATCTATGGGGCCATTATACTTATGGAGCAATCTATGGGGCCATTATACAGCATGGAGCAATCTATGGGGCCATTATACAGTAGGGAGCAATCTATGGGGCCATTATACAGTAGGGAGCAATCTATGGGGCCATTATACAGTAGGGAGCAATCTATGGGGCCATTATACAGTAGCGAGCAATCTATGGGGCCATTATACAGTAGCGAGCAATCTATGGGGCCATTAGACTAATGGAGCAATCTATGGGGCCATTACAGCATGGAGCAATCTATGGGGCCATTATACAGCATGGAGCAATGTATAGGGCCATTACAGCATGGAGCAATCTATGGGGCCATTATACAGCATGGAGCAATCTATAGGGCCATTACGACATGGAACAATGTATAGGGCCATTACAGCATGGAGCAATCTATGGGGCCATTAAACAGCATGGAGCAATCTATGATGCCATTAAACAGCATGGAGCAATCTATGATGCCATTATACAGCATGGAGCAATCTATGGGCCCATTATACTTATGGAGCAATCTATGGGCCCATTATACTTATGGAGCAATCTATAGGGCCATTACAGCATGGAGCAATCTATGTGGCCATTATACTTATGGAGAAATCTATGGGGCCATTGCAGCATGGAGCAATCTATGGGGCCATTATACTTATGGAGCAATCTATGGGGCCATTATACTTATGGAGCAATCTATGGGGCCATTATACTTATGGAGCAATCTATGGGGCCATTATACTTATGGAGCAATCTATGGGGCCATTATACTTATGGAGCAATCTATGGGGCCATTATACTTATGGAGCAATCTATGGGGCCATTATACTTATGGAGCAATCTATAGGGCCATTATACTTATGGAGCAATCTATGGGGCCATTATACAGTAGGGAGCAATCTATGGGACCATTATACAGCATGGGGCAATCAATGGGGCCATTATACAGCATGGAGCAATCTATGGGACCTTTATACTTTTGGAGTAATCTATAGGGCCATTACAGCATGGAGCAATCTATGGGTCCATTATACAGCATGGAGCAATCTATGGGGCCATTATACAGCATGGAGCAATCTATGGGGCCATTATCCTTATGGAGCAATCTATAGGGCCATTACAGCATGGAGCAATCTATGGGGCCATTATACTTATGGAGCAATCTATGGAGCCATTACAACATGGAGCAATCTATGGGGCCATTATCCTTATGGAGCAATCTATAGGGCCATTACAGCATGGAGCAATCTATGGGGCCATTATACTTATGGAGCAATCTATGGAGCCATTACAACATGGAGCAATCTATGGGGCCATAATACAGCATGGAGCAATCTATGGGGCCATTATACAGTAGGGAGCAATCTATGGGGCCATTATACAGTAGGGAGCAATCTATGGGGCCATTACAGCATGCAGCAATCTATGGGGCCATTATACAGTATGGAGCAATCTATGGGGCCATTATACAGCATGGAGCAATCTATGGGGCCATTATACAGCATGGAGCAATCTATGGGGCCATTATACAGCATGGAGCAATCTATGGGGCCATTATACAGCATGGAGCAATCTATGGGGCCATTATACAGCATGGAGCAATCTATAGGACCATTACAGCATGGAGCCAATCTATGGGGCCATTATACAGCATGGAGCAATCTATGGGGCCATTATACAGCATGGAGCAATCTATAGGGCCATTATACTTATGGAGCAATCTATAGGGACATTATACAGTATGGAGCAATCTATGGAGCCATTATGCAGTATGGAGCAATCTATGGGGCCATTATGGAGCATGGAGCAATCTATAGGGCCATTATACTTATGGAGCAATCTATGGGGCCATTACAGCATGGAGCAATCTATGGGGCCATTATACAGCATGGAGCAATCTATAGGGCCATTACAGCATGGAGCAATCTATGGGGCCATTATACTTATGGAGCAATCTATGGGGCCATTACAGCATGGAGCAATCTGTGGGGCCATTATACTTATGGAGCAATCTATGGGGCCATTACAGCATGGAGCAATCTGTGGGGCCATTATACTTATGGAGCAATCTATAGGGCCATTATACTTATGGAGCAATCTATAGGGTCATTATACTTATGGAGCAATCTATGGGGCCATTATACAGTATGGAGCAATCTATGGAGCCATTATGCAGCATGGAGCAATTTATAGGGCCATTACAGCATGGAGCAATCTATGGGGCCATTATACTTATGGAGCAATCTATGGGGCCATTATACAGCATGGAACAATCTATGGGGCCATTATACAGCATGGAACAATCTATGGGGCCATTATACAGCATGGGACAATCTATGGGGCCATTATACAGCATGGAGCAATCTATAGGGCAATTACATCATGGAGCAATCTATGGGGCCATTATACTTATGGAGCAATCTATAGGGCCAATACAGCATGGAGCAATCTATGAGGCCATTACAGCATGGAGCAATCTATGGGGCCATTATGGAGCATGGAGAAATCTATGGGGCCATTATACTTATGGAGCAATCTATGGGGCCATTATGCAGTATGGAGCAATCTATGGAGCCATTATGCAGCATGGAGCAATCTATAGGGCCATTACAGCATGGAGCAATCTATGGGGCCATTATACAGCATGGAGCAATCTATGGGGCCATTATACAGCATGGAGCATTCTATAGGGCCATTACAGCATAGAGCAATTTATGGGGCCATTACCGCGTGGAGCAATCTATGGGGCCATTATACTTATGGAGCAATCTATAGGGCCATTATACTTATGGAGCAATCTATGGGGCCATTATACTTATGGAGCAATCTATGGGGCCATTATACAGTAGGGAGCAATCTATGGGGCCATTATACAGTAGGGAGCAATCTATGGGGCCATTATACAGCATGGAGCAATCTATGGGGCCATTATCCTTATGGAGAAATCTATAGGGCCATTACAGCATGGAGCAATCTATGGGGCCATTATACTTATGGAGCAATCTATGGGGCCATTACAGCATGGAGCAATCTATGGGGCCATTATACAGTAGGGAGCAATCTATGGGGCCATTATACTTATGAAGCAATCTATAGGGCCATTACAGCATGGAGCAATCTACGGGGCCATTATACAGTAGCGAGCAATCTATGGGGCCATTATACTTATGGAGCAATCTATAGGGCCATTACAGAATGCAGCAATCCATGGGGCCATTATACAGTATGGAGCAATCTGTGGAGCCATTATACTTATGGAGCAATCTATGGGGCCATTATGGAGCATGGAGAAATCTATGGGGCCATTATACTTATGGAGCAATCTATGGGGCCATTATACAGCAATCTATGGGGCCATTATACAGCAGGGAGCAATCTAGGGGGCCATTATACAGCATGGGGCAATCTATGGGGCCATTATACAGTATGGAGCAATCTATGGGGCCATTATACTTATGGAGCAATCTATAGGGCCATTACAGCATGGAGCAATCTATGGGGCCATTATACAGCATGGAGCAATCTATGGCGCCATTATACTTATGGAGCAATCTATAGGGCCATTATACTTATGGAGCAATCTATAGGGCCATTATACTTATGGAGCAATCTATAGGGCCATTATACTTATGGAGCAATCTATAGGGCCATTATACTTATGGAGCAATCTATAGGGCCATTATACTTATGGAGCAATCTATAGGGCCATTATACTTATGGAGCAATCTATAGGGCCATTATACTTATGGAGCAATCTATGGGGTCATTATACTTATGGAGCAATCTATGGGGCCATTATGCAGCATGGAGCAATCTATGGGGCCATTATGCAGCATGGAGCAATCTATGGGGCCATTATGCAGCATGGAGCAATTTATAGGGCCATTACAGCATGGAGCAATCTATGGGGCCATTATACTGCATGGAACAATCTATGGGGCCATTATACAGCATGGAACAATCTATAGGGCCATTACAGCATGGAGCAATCTATGGGGCCATTACAGCATGGAGCAATCTATGGGGCCATTACAGCATGGAGCAATCTATGGGGCCATTACAGCATGGAGCAATCTATGGGGCCATTACAGCATGGAGCAATCTATGAGACCATTACAGCATGGAGCAATCTATGCGGCCTTTATACTAATGGAGCAATCTATAGGACCATTATACTTATGGAGCATTCTTTGGGGCCATTATACTTATGGAGCAATATATGGGGCCATCATACAGCAGGGAGCAATCTATGGGGCCATTATACAGCATGGGGCAATCTATGGGGCCATTATTCAGCATGGAGCAATCTATGGGGCCATTATACTTATGGAGCAATCTATGGGGCCATTACAGCATGGAGCAATCTATGGGGCCATTACAGCATGGAGCAATCTATGGGGCCATTACCGCATGGAGCAATCTATGGGGCCATTACCGCATGGAGCAATCTATAGGGCCATTATACTTATGGAGCAATCTATAGGGCCATTATACAGTATGGAGCAATCTATGGAGCCATTATGCAGTATGGAGCAATCTATGGGGCCATTATGCAGCATGGAGCAATCTATGGGGCCATTACAGCATGGAGCAATCTATGGGGCCATTATACTTATGGAGCAATCTATGGGACCATTACAGCGTGGAGCAATCTATGGGGCCATTATACAGAGTGGAGCAATCTATGGGGCCATTATACAGCATGGAGCAATCTATGGGGCCATTATACAGCATGGGGCAATATATGGGGCCATTATACAGCATGGAGCAATCTATTGTCACACTGTCACAGAATACTGGAGGTAGGGGGCCTAAGCTGACCCTAAGCTGGGGCCCTGACTAATCCCTCAACCTGGAGGTACTGTTAAAGGTACAGAGGTCCAGGCCGCCAGCGTAACCCCTACCTCCTGAGGATCCCTGCACCTCAGTAATCTAGTCCTGAGAAGGACCCCGATCACAACAATTGGGAACCAGAAATAATATGCCCACACACAGTATTTAGAGGAACGAGACAGTACAAGGGAAAAACCAAAACCACCTTGCATACAACTTCTACACAACTACAACAGAGGGAACACCAACGGGAAAGGAGATAAATGATAAAGCGAGGAAAGGGAAAAAACACTTCCAAATACACTTATCTCAGCAACTCCAAACACCACGATCCGCTCTGTAAGTCTGAATGAAAAGCTTTCACCGACACCTCCCAAACAGACCTGCAGGAATATGAAGGAGTCTCACTAAAGAAGCATTGATTGCAGCTGGGCGAGGCTGGACCTCAGCTAGCCCAGAGAGAGAGAGAATTAACTCCTTCACTGCCAAAAAAACACAAAGCACCAACAAGTCAGCTGCGAGAAGTCAGGCTGTGTACTCGTGACGATCTTCGTGGCAACACACCCGTGACATCTATGGGGCAATTATACTTATGAAGCAATCTATAGGGCCATTACAGCATGCAGCAATCTATGGGGCCATTATGGAGCATGGAGCAATCTATGGGGCCATTATACAGCATGGGGCAATCTATGGGGCCATTATACAGCATGGGGCAATCTATGGGGCCATTATACAGCATGGGGCAAACTATGGAGCCATTATAAAGCATGGGGCAATCTATGGGGCCATTATACAGCATGGAGCAATCTATGGGGCCATTATACTTATGGAGCAATCTATGGGGCCATTATACAGTATGGAGCAATCTATGGAGCCATTATGCAGTATGGAGCAGTCTATGGGGCCATTATGCAGCATGGAGCAATCTATAGGGCCATTACAGCATGGAGCAATCTATGGGACCATTTTACTTATGGAGCAATCTATGGGACCATTATACAGCATGGAGCAATCTATGGGACCATTATACAGCATGGAGCAATCTATGGGGCCATTATACAGCATGGGGCAATCTATGGGGCCATTATACAGCATGGGGCAATCTATGGGGCCATTATACAGCATGGGGCAATCTATAGGGCCATTACAGCATGAAGCAATCTATGGGGCCATTATACAGCATGGAGCAATCTATGGGGCCATTATACTTATGGAGCAATCTATAGGGCCATTATACAGTATGGAGCAATCTATGGGGCCATTATACAGTATGGAGCAATCTATGGGGCCATTATACAGTATGGAGCAATCTATGGGGCCATTACAGCATGGAGCAATGTATAGGGCCATTACAGCATGGAGCAATCTATGGGGCCATTTATACAGCATGAAACAATCTATGGGGCCATTATACAGCAGGGAGCAATCTAGGGGGCCATTATACAGCAGGGAGCAATCTAGGGGGCCATTATACAGCATGGGGCAATCTATGGGACCATTACAGCATGGAGCAATCTATGGGGCCATTATACAGCATGGAGCAATCTATGGGGCCATTATACAGCATGGAGCAATCTATGGGGCCATTATACAGCATGGAGCAATCTATGGGGCCATTACAGCATGGCGCAATCTATGGGGCCATTATACAGCATGGAGCAATCTATGGGGCCATTATACTTATGGAGCAATCTATGGGGCCATTATACTTATGGAGCAATCTATGGGGCCATTACAGCATGGCGCAATCTATGGGGCCATTACCGCTTGGAGCAATCTATGGGGCCATTATACTTATGGAGCAATCTATAGGGCCATTAGACTCATGGAGCAATCTATAGGGTCATTATACTTATGGAGCAATCTATAGGGCCATTATACTTATGGAGAAATCTATGGGGCCATTATACAGTATGGAGCAATCTATGGAGCCATTATACAGTATGGAGCAATCTATGGAGCCATTATGCAGCATGGAGCAATCTATAGGGCCATTACAGCATGGAGCAATCTATAGGGCCATTATACTTATGGAGCAATCTATGGGACCATTACAGCGTGGAGCAATCTATGGGGCCATTATACAGCATGGAGCAATCTATGGGGCCATTATACAGCATGGGGCAATCTATGGGGCCATTATACAGCATGGGGCAATCTATAGGGCCATTACAGCATGAAGCAATCTATGGGGCCATTATACAGCATGGAGCAATCTATGGGGCCATTATACAGTATGGAGCAATCTATGGGGCCATTATACAGTATGGAGCAATCTATAGGGCCATTACATCATGGAGCAATCTATGGGGCCATTATACTTATGGAGCAATCTATGGGGCCATTATACAGCATGGAGCAATCTTTGGGCCATTATACAGCATGGAGCAATCTATGGGACCATTACAGCATGGAGCAATCTATAGGGCCATTACAGCATGGAGCAATCTATGGGGCCATTATACAGCATGGAGCAATCTATGGGGCCATTATATAGTAGGGAGCAATCTATGGGGCCATTATACAGCATTGGGTAATCTATGGGGCCATTATACAGCATGGAGCAATCTATGGGGCCATTATACAGCATGGAGCAATCTATGGGGCCATTATACAGCATGGAGCAATCTATGGGGCCATTATCCTTATGGAGCAACCTATTGGGCCATTACAGCATGGAGCAATCTATGGGGCCATTATACTTATGGCGCCATCTATGGGGCCATTATACAGCAATCTATGGGGCCATTATACAGCATGGAACAATCTATGGGGCCATTATACAGCAGGGAGCAATCTAGGGGGCCATTATACAGCATGGGGCAATCTATGGGGCCATTATTCAGCATGGAGCAATCTATGGGGCCATTATACTTATGGAGCAATCTATGGGGCCATTACAGCATGGAGCAATCTATGGGGCCATTACAGCATGGAGCAATCTATGGGGCCATTACAGCATGGAGCAATCTATGGGGCCATTACAGCATGGAGCAATCTATAGGGCCATTACACTTATGGAGCTATCTATAGGGCCATTATACTTATGGAGCAATCTATAGGGCCATTACACTTATGGAGAAATCTATGGGGCCATTACACAGTATGGAGCAATCTATGGAGCCATTATGCAGTATGGAGCAATCTATGGGGCCATTATGCAGCATGGAGCAATCTATAGGGCCATTACAGCTTGGAGCAATCTATGGGGCCATTATACTTATGGAGCAATCTATGGGACCATTACAGCGTGGAGCAATCTATGGGGCCATTATACAGAGTGGAGCAATCTATGGGGCCATTATACAGAGTGGAGCAATCTATGGGGCCATTATACAGAGTGGAGCAATCTATGGGGCCATTATACAGCATGGAGCAATCTATGGGGCAATTATACTTATGAAGCAATCTATAGGGCCATTACAGCATGCAGCAATCTATGGGGCCATTATACTTATGGAGCCATCTATGGGGCCATTATACAGCATGGAACAATCTATGGGGCCATTATACAGCAGGGAGCAATCTATGGGGCCATTATACAGCATGGGGCAATCTATGGGGCCATTATACAGCATGGGGCAATCTATGGGGCCATTATTCAGTATGGAGCAATCTATGGGGCCATTATACTTATGGAGCAATCTATAGGGCCATTATACTTATGGAGCAATCTATAGGGCCATTATACTTATGGAGCAATCTATAGGGCCATTATACTTATGGAGAAATCTATGGGGCCATTATACAGTATGGAGCAATCTATGGAGCCATTATGCAGTATGGAGCAATCTATGGGGCCATTATGCAGCATGGAGCAATCTATAGGGCCATTACAGCATGGAGCAATCTATGGGGCCATTATACTTATGGAGCAATCTATGGGGCCATTATACTTATGGAGCAATCTATGGGGCCATTATACTTATGGAGCAATCTATGGGGCCATTATACTTATGGAGCAATCTATGGGGCCATTATACAGCATGAAGCAATCTATGGGGCCATTATACAGCATGTAGCAATCTATGGGGCCATTATACAGCATGGAGCAATCTATGGGGCCATTATACAGCATGGAGCAATCTATGGGGCCATTATACAGCATGGAGCAATCTATGGGGCCATTACACTTATGGAGCAATCTAAAGGGCCATTACAGCATGAAGCAATCTATGGGGCCATTATACAGCATGGAGCAATCTATGGGGCCATTATACTTATGGAGCAATCTATAGGGCCATTATACTTATGGAGCAATCTATGGGGCCATTATACAGTATGGAGCAATCTATGGGGCCATTATACAGTATGGAGCAATCTATGGGGCCATTATACAGTATGGAGCAATCTATGGGGCCATTATACAGTATGGAGCAATCTATGGGGCCATTACAGCATGGAGCAATCTATAGGGCCATTACAGCATGGAGCAATCTATGGGGCCATTATACTTATGGAGCAATCTATGGGGCCATTACAGCATGGCGCAATCTATGGGGCCATTATACAGCATGGAGCAATCTATGGGGCCATTATACTTATGGAGCAATCTGTGGGGCCATTATACTTATGGAGCAATCTATGGGGCCATTATGGAGCATGGAGCAATCTATAGGGCCATTACAGCATGGAACAATCTATGGGGCCATTATACTTATGGAGCCATCTATGGGGCCAGTATACAGCAATCTATAGGGCTATTACAGCATGGAGCAATCTATGGGGCCATTACAGCATGGAGCAATCTATGCGGCCATTATACTTATGGAGCAATCTATGCGGCCATTATACTTATGGATCAATCTATAGGGCCATTATACTTATGGAGCAATCTATAGGGCCATTATACTTATGGAGCAATCTATAGGGCCATTATGCAGCATGGAGCAATCTATAGGGCCATTATGCAGCATGGAGCAATCTATAGGGCCATTACAGCATGGAGCAATCTATGGGGCCATTATACAGCATGAAACAATCTATGGGGCCATTATACAGCAGGGAGCAATCTAGGGGGCCATTATACAGCATGGGGCAATCTATGGGGCCATTATTCAGCATGGAGCAATCTATGGGGCCATTATACTTATGGAGCAATCTATGGGACCATTACAGAATGGAGCAATCTAGGGGGCCATTATACAGCATGGAGCAATCTATGGGGCCATTATACAGCATGGAGCAATCTATGGGCCCATTATACTTATGGAGCAATCTATAGGGTCATTACAGCATGGAGCAATCTATGGGGCCATTATACTTATGGAGCAATCTATGGGGCCATTACAGCATGGCGCAATCTATGGGGCCATTATACAGCATGGAGCAATCTATGGGGCCATTATACTTATGAAGCAATCTATGGGGCCATTACAGCATGGCGCAATCTATGGGGCCATTACAGCATGGAGCAATCTATGGGGCCATTATACTTATGGAGAAATCTATGGGGCCATTATACAGTATGGAGCAATCTATGGAGCCATTATGCAGTATGGAGCAGTCTATGGGGCCATTATGCAGCATGGAGCAATCTATAGGGCCATTACAGCATGGAGCAATATATAGGGCCATTATACTTATGGAGCAATCTATGGGGCCATTATACAGCATGGAGCAATCAATGGGGCCATTATACAGCATGGGGCAATCTATGGGGCCATTATACAGCATGGGGCAATCTATGGGGCCATTACACTTATGGAGCAATCTATGGGGCCATTACACTTATGGAGCAATCTATAGGGCCATTACAGCATGAAGCAATCTATGGGGCCATTATACAGCATGGAGCAATCTATGGGGCCATTATACTTATGGAGCAATCTATAGGGCCATTATACTTATGGAGCAATCTATGGGGCCATTATACAGTATGGAGCAATCTATAGGGCCATTACATCATGGAGCACTCTATGGGGCCATTATACTTATGGAGCACTCTATGGGGCCATTATACAGCATGGAGCAATCTATGGGGCCATTATACAGCATGGCGCAATCTATGGGGCCATTATACAGCATGGAGCAATCTATGGGGCCATTATACAGCATGGAGCAATCTATGGGACCATTACAGCATGGAGCAATATATAGGGCCATTACAGCATGGAGCAATCTATGGGGCCATTATACTTATGGAGCAATCTATGGGGCCATTACAGCATGGCGCAATCTATGGGGCCATTATACAGCATGGAGCAATCTATAGGGCCATTATACAGCATGGAGCAATCTATGGGGCCATTATACTTATGGAGCAATCTATGGGGCCATTACAGCATGGCGCAATTTATGGGGCCATTATACTTATGGAGCAATCTATGGGGCCATTATACTTATGGAGCAATCTATGGGGCCATTACAGCATGGCGCAATCTATGGGGCCATTATACAGCATGGAGCAATCTATGGGGCCATTATACTTATGGAGCAATCTATAGGGCCATTATACTCATGGAGCAATCTATAGGGCCATTATACTTATGGAGCAATCTATGGGGCCATTACAGCATGGCGCAATCTATGGGGCCATTACAGCATGGAGCAATCTATGGGGCCATTATACTTATGGAGAAATCTATGGGGCCATTATACAGTATGGAGCAATCTATGGAGCCATTATGCAGTATGGAGCAGTCTATGGGGCCATTATGCAGCATGGAGCAATCTATAGGGCCATTACAGCATGGAGCAATATATAGGGCCATTATACTTATGGAGCAATCTATGGGACCATTACAGCGTGGAGCAATCTATGGGGCCATTATACAGCATGGAGCAATCAATGGGGCCATTATACAGCATGGGGCAATCTATGGGGCCATTATACAGCATGGGGCAATCTATGGGGCCATTACACTTATGGAGCAATCTATAGGGCCATTACAGCATGAAGCAATCTATGGGGCCATTATACAGCATGGAGCAATCTATGGGGCCATTATACTTATGGAGCAATCTATAGGGCCATTATACTTATGGAGCAATCTATGGGGCCATTATACAGTATGGAGCAATCTATAGGGCCATTACATCATGGAGCACTCTATGGGGCCATTATACTTATGGAGCACTCTATGGGGCCATTATACAGCATGGAGCAATCTATGGGGCCATTATACAGCATGGCGCAATCTATGGGGCCATTATACAGCATGGAGCAATCTATGGGGCCATTATACAGCATGGAGCAATCTATGGGACCATTACAGCATGGAGCAATATATAGGGCCATTACAGCATGGAGCAATCTATGGGGCCATTATACTTATGGAGCAATCTATGGGGCCATTACAGCATGGCGCAATCTATGGGGCCATTATACAGCATGGAGCAATCTATAGGGCCATTATACTTATGGAGCAATCTATGGGGCCATTATACTTATGGAGCAATCTATGGGGCCATTACAGCATGGCGCAATCTATGGGGCCATTACCGCATGGAGCAATCTATGGGGCCATTATACTTATGGAGCAATCTATGGGGCCATTACAGCATGGCGCAATCTATGGGGCCATTATACAGCATGGAGCAATCTATGGGGCCATTATATAGTAGGGAGCAATCTATGGGGCCATTATACAGCATTGGGTAATCTATGGGGCCATTATACAGCATGGAGCAATCTATGGGGCCATTATACAGCATGGAGCAATCTATGGGGCCATTATACAGCATGGAGCAATCTATGGGGCCATTATACAGCATGGAGCAATCTATGGGGCCATTACAGCATGGAGCAATCTATGGGGCCATTATACTTATGGAGCAATCTATAGGGCCATTACAGCATGGAGCAATCTATGGGGCCATTATACAGCAGGGAGCAATCTATGTGGCCATTATACAGAAGGGAGCAATCTATGGGGCCATTATACTTATGGAGCAATCTATAGGGCCATTACAGCATGCAGCAATCTATGGGGCCATTATACAGCAGGGAGCAATCTATGGGGCCATTATACAGCAGGGAGCAATCTATGGGGCCATTATACAGCAGGGAGCAATCTATGGGGCCATTATAAAGCATGGAGCAATCTATAGGGCCATTACAGCATGGAGTAATCTATGCAGCCATTATACTTTTGGAGCAATCTATAGGGCCATTATACGTATGGAGCAATCTATAGGGCCATTATGCAGTATGGAGCAATCTATGGGGCCATTATACTTATGGAGCAATCTATGGGGCCATTATACAGCATGGGGCAATCTATGGGGCCATTATACAGCATGGGGCAATCTATGGGGCCATTATACAGCATGGAGCAATCTATGGGGCCATTATACAGCATGGAGCAATGTATAGGGCCATTACAGCATGGAGCAATCTATGGGACCATTACAGCATGGAGCAATCTATGGGGCCATTATACAGCATGGAGCAATCTATGGGGCCATTATACAGCATGGAGCAATCTATGGGGCCATTATACAGCATGGAGCAATCTATGGGGCCATTATACAGCATGGAGCAATCTATGGGCCCATTATATTTATGGAGCAATCTATAGCGCCATTACAGCATGGAGCAATCTATGGGGCCATTATACTTATGGAGCAATCTATGGGGCCATTACAGCATGGCGCAATCTATGGGGCCATTACCGCATGGCGCAATCTATGGGGCTATTATACTTATGGAGCAATCTATGGGGCTATTATACTTATGGAGCAATCTATGGGGCTATTACAGCATGGCGCAATCTATGGGGCCATTATACAGCATGGAGCAATCTATGGGGCCATTATACTTATGGAGCAATCTATAGGGCCGTTACAGCATGCAGCAATCTATGGGGCCATTATACTTATGGAGCAATCTATAGGGCCATTATACTTATGGAGCAATCTATAGGGCCATTAGACTCATGGAGCAATCTATAGGGCCATTATACTTATGGAGCAATCTATGGGGCCATTATACAGCATGGAGCAATCTATGGGGCCATTATACAGTAGGGAGCAAACTATGGGGCCATTATACAGCATGGGGTAATCTATGGGGCCATTATACAGCATGGAGCAATCTATGGGGCCATTACAGCATGGTGCAATCTATGGGGCCATTATACTTATGGAGCAATCTATGGGGCCATTACAGCATGGAGCAATCTATGGGGCCATTATACAGCATGGAGCAATCTATGGGGCCATTACACTTATGGAGCAATCTATAGGGCCATTACAGCAGGGAGCAATCTATGGGGCCATAATACTTATGGAGCAATCTATGGGGCCATTACAGCATGGAGAAATCTATGGGGCCATTATACAGCATGGAGCAATCTATGGGGCCATTATACAGTAGGGATCAATCTATGGGGCCATTATACAGCATGAGGCAATCTATGGGGCCATTATACAGCATGGAGCAATCTATGGGGCCATTATCCTTATGGAGCAATCTATAGGGCCATTACAGCATGGAGCAGTCTATGGTGCCATTATACTTATGGTGCCATCTATAGGGCCATTACAGCATGGAGCAATCTATGGGGCCATTATACAGCATGGAGCAATCTATGGGGCCATTATACTTATGGAGCAATCTATGGGGCCATTATACTTATGGAGCAATCTATAGGGCCATTATACTTATGGAGCAATCTATAGGGCCATTATACTTATGGAGCAATCTATGGGGCCATTATACTTATGGAGCAATCTATGGGGCCATTACAGCATGGAGCAATCTATGGGGCCATTATACTTATGGAGCAATCTATGGGGCAATTACAGCATGGAGCAATCTATGGGGCCATTATACTTATGGAGCAATCTATAGGGCCATTACAGCATGCAGCAATCTATGGGGCCATTATACAGCAGGGAGCAATCTATGGGGCCATTATACAGCAGGGAGCAATCTATGGGGCCATTATACAGCAGGGAGCAATCTATGGGGCCATTATACAGCAGGGAGCAATCTATGGGGCCATTATAAAGCATGGAGCAATCTATAGGGCCATTACAGCATGGAGCAATCTATGGGGCCATTATACAGTATGGAGCAATCTTTGGGGCCATTATGCAGCATGAAGCAATCTTTGGGGCCATTATGCAGCATGAAGCAATCTATGGGGCCATTACAGCATGGAGCAATATATGGGGCCATTACACAGTATGGAGCAGTCTATGGGGCCATTATACAGTAGGGAGCAATCTATGGGGCCATTATACAGCATGGGGCAATCTACGGGGCCATTATACAGCATGGAGCAATCTATGGTGCCATTATACTTATGGAGCAATCTATAGGGCCATTTCAGCATGGAGCAATCTATGGGGCCATTATACTTATGGAGCAATCTGTAGGGCCATTATACTTATGGAGCAATCTATGGGGCCATTACAGCATGGAGCAATCTATGGAGCCATTACGGCATGGAGCAATCTATGGGGCCATTATACTTATGGAGCAATCTATGGGGCCATTACAGCATGGAGCAATATATGGGGCCATTATACAGCATGGAGCAATCTATGGGGCCATTATACAGCATGGAGCAATCTATAGGGCCACTATACTTATGGAGCAATCTATAGGGCCATTATACTAATGGAGCAATCTATAGGGCCATTATACTTATGGAGCAATCTATAGGGCCATTACAGCATGGGGCAATCTATGGGGCCATTATACTTATGGAGCAATCTATGGGGCCATTACAGCATGGAGCAATATATGGGGCCATTATACAGCATGGAGCAATCTATGGGGCCATTATACAGCATGAAGCAATCTATGGGGCCATTATACAGTAGGGAGAAATCTATGGGACCATTATACAGCATGGGGCAATCTATGGGGCCATTATACAGCATGGAGCTATCTATGGGGCCATTATACAGTATGGAGCAGTCTATGGGGCCATTACAGCATGGAGCAATCTATGGGGCCATTATACTTGTTCAAGAGAGGCCTGGACGCCTTTCTTGAGAACAATAAAATTACATCTTATGCTTAGTTAATTAATCCAGGGATTTAATCTGACTGCCAGATTGGTGTCGGGAAGTGAATTTTTCCTCAATGATGTAAATTGGCCTATACCGCATGTTTTTTTATTGCCTTCCCCTGGATCAACGCTGCGGAATAGCTGCAGTGCACAAGAAATAGGCTGAACTGGATGGGCGATTGTCTTTTTTCGGCCTTATAAACTATGAAACTATGAAACTTGTGGAGCAATCTATAGGGCCATTACAGCATGGAGCAGTCTATGGGGCCATTATTCAAGAGGGAGCAATCTATGGGGTCATTACACAGTATGGGGTAATCTATGGGGCCATTACTGTATGGAACAATCTATGGGGCCATTACAGGATGGAGCAATCTATGGGGCCATTATACTTATGGAGCAATCTATAGGGCCATTACAGCATGGAGCAATCTATAGGGCCATTACAGCATGGAGCAATCTATAGGGCCATTACAGCATAGAGCAATCTATAGGGTCATTACAGCATGGAGCAATGTATGGAGCCACTATACAGTATGGAGCAATATATGGGGCCATTATACAGTATGGAGCAATATATGAGGCCATTATACAGTATGGAGCACTATATGGGGCCATTATACATTATGCAGCAGCATGTGGGGGCATTATACAGTATGGAGTTATATATGGGGCCATTATACAGTTTGCAGCAGTATCATGTGGGGCCATTATGCAGCATGGAGCAATCTATGGGGCCATTATATTATGGAGCAATCTATGGGGCCATTATATTATGGAGCAATCTAGGGGGGCATTGTACAGTAGGGAGCAATCTATGGTGCCATTACAGTATGGAGCAATCCATGGTGCCATTACAGTATGGAGCAATCTATGGGGCCATTATACAGTATGGAGCAATCTATGGGGCCATTATACAGTATGGAGCAATCTATGGGGCCCATTATACTGTATGGAGGTTTATGTGGGGCCCATTACATTTTATAGAGGACTTTGTGGTGCCCATAATTCTGTATGGAGGACTATGTGGGGGCCGGGAATTGGATGGTTCGCCCCCGCACAGTTCGCCCCTGCACAGTTCGCCCCCGCACAGTTCGCCCCCGCACAGTTCGCCCCCAGGATGTTTCGCCCCGAACATTTCGCCCCCAGCAGTTCGCCCCCAGGATGTTTCGCCCAGAACATTTCGCCCCCAGGATGTTTCGCCCCGAACATTTCACCCCCAGCAGTTCGCCCCCAGGATGTTTCGCCCCGAACATTTCGCCCCCAGCATTTCATCCCTGGATGTTTTGTCTCTAGCAATTTGCTCCTGGATCTTTCGCATACGGGAAAGACCTGCCTGAACTGAACTTTGGCAGGTTCGCTTATCACTAATAATACACCATATGAGTCTAAGATATAGAATTCTGATCAAATGAGTTTTTTTTATTCTAAAACATTGTTTTCTAGATAAGTCATTTTACAAACAGACAGGAAAATAGTAGGATTTCATTGGTTACCAAGGAGGTCATGCCCCCTTGGTAGCAGAACGGATCCTGGCTCCCTGTGATACATTCAGGGCTGCTTGTTCACAGCCCTCTGCAAAGCTCCCCTTCACCCTCCGCTCATGTGCTCTGTCCTGGACAAGAGGAGGGCTCCCCCCCGCCTGTGTAAAGCCGTTACAGGACGGAACACATAGGGGGGGGCTCTGCAGAAGGCTGTAAACCAGCAGCCCTTTATACATCATAGGGAATCTATTGTTACGGTAGTTGCATGCTCCTGTGCAGCCACAGCCTCTAGAATCCATCCACAAGTTCTGCTACTAAGGAGAAACAACCTCCTTAGCCACCACTGAAATCCTGCAGCACATGGAGCTTTAACTTGGAGGAGACTTTTCACACAGAAGTGAAGCTGCTGGAAGGTCTCCTTTGGAAATGAATATCATGGGCACAGGTACTATAACAGAACTTATGTTTTTTGGAGAGTTATGCTTTAACTGTATATATCAAAACTGTTGTAACAAGAAACATAAAAAGGTATAGAGGGGAAGGATTAGAGAAAAAGAGAAAAGACAAATTACAGGTTATAATGCTTGAATGATTTTACAGCTAAAAACACTGCTCTCAAAACATACAATATGTGACCATGAACTAAAATCCAAAGCTGTAGGCAATGCCTCTCAGATAATCCATCACGCTTCTATTATTGAAATCTTGCTCGATACGTTTAACCCTTGCTGAAATTGCAGCATACTTTTTGTTTCTTGCAGCGATGGGATTTCCTGCTATTATCTGAATAATTTCAAAACTATGGAGCTCTTGCTGATGTTTCAGACAGTTAATGAACCGGTATATATTTTGGAAAAGAGTACCACATGTTTCTCGAAAGCTACGGTGCCATCCTTCGACATCATTATTTGTTCGCTGTTGATCATTCAGTGTTCGTTCATACACATTCCAGAGTTGAACTGGAAACAAAGGTGCTTGACGTCCTCTGCGATTCATTCGACCGATATTAGCCGTCTTCAAAATAGTTGGCGATAGGTATTGCTTCTCGTGGAAAGTCAGGATCTTCCACCAATTCTTCAAATGATTGCACAACATTCTGTGGTGGTATAAAGGCCAGGGCAGGTATCATGCGTATCCAACGGGCAAATTCATGGTCACCTTGGTATTGCATCTTGAGTCCTTCATTTTGAACTTTACGCCAAACCGACTGTGATAGGTGGAAAAAGCAACCAGTCTTCTCAAGGTTGGGGAATTCACTTTCAAATGCCTGTATTGCAGCTAGTTCAAAATCCAACATCAGGTTGTCTGGCTGCCGTCCAGGCTGCAAGTTCTTCAGCTTTTGCAGCAACCTCTGGTATGTAGAACAGCTCTTGTCTGTCAGCAAGGTGCACACTAGCGGAACAACAAGGCCGCTATGGACTACATGGATTGTGTAAAGTTGCTTAAACAAGGCTGGTGTAGTGAAAAACATGCCATCAGCAAACCACTCTTTAGTTTGTGCCAGTAGATGGAGATTGTCTCTTGTTCCAAATATCAACATACGGCTGTGTCCATTTCCTAATTTAAAATGAAAGTATTAGTAGAGGAAATAACAGAAAAAGTGTAACAAGCATCAGACAGATAATTTTGGGATGAATTCACGAAAAAAAATATCCTAATCAGAAGCCTCTGTTCATATCTCACATTAAAAACTCACATTTTGCTCCAGATTTTCTGATTTCATAACTGAAGCAAAATCTAGTGTAAAGGGGCCAACCAATACTTTGACAACATATATTGTCCCAGTGGAAAATGATATATTTTTGTTTAAAAAAAAAATTATGCATAATGGAATTGTTTTAATACAATGTTAAATAGTTAAGTAGCTTACCAGAGTCATGCAGAAGGTACTGCTGCTGGACACCATCAATACTGATCTCCTGAAACTCCTGGGGGATAGCAAGTTGATCAAGGGTTTGAGGGAACCTTGGGATATTGCCAAGCTGCCTTGCTAATCGTATTGTTCTCTTCAGTGATGCTTTCCTTGGGAGAAGTGCTACAACATTAGAATGGGCTCCTGAAACGACGTCTGTGAGAATCTGTTGTGGTATCTCCTGTGTTGTCCTTGCCCTGGTGACTGCCACATTAACAAGTCGGATTGCTTCAGGTCTTGCAGCTGGTGCTGCGTGACTGTGAAGATTGACTACTTTCACAACTTTGCCAGATTCTTCATTGGTCCAAACACGTCCCATGCAAGTCGACCGTTTTTCACATACCCAGATGGAATGGACATCATCAGCGGTTCGTTTGGAAAATAAGTAAATGTGATTCTCATGGACCAACTTCCTCCTTCCACGTTTGGACAGAACTGAATTCATAGTTGTAGAAAGTGAATTGCTGTGGAAGCTGACTGATTTTTTGTGGCAGTACACTTCTCTCTTTGTGGAGATTTCAGACACTGCTATATTCTGATGTACAAATGGAATAAAAGCTAGTCTAATGTAACTTGCAGGACACCTGACCTGCTACTTGTTACATCTGCAACAAAACTTGCAACAAAGCAGGCCCGTGCTGGGTCAGGTAAAAGTTGAAAATTGTTTTGATTTTAGGCCTCTTGCACACTGTAATTTTAGAGTGGTTTCACACTTGTGTTTGGGGCCGCCAGAGGTCGATCCGCTCTGGATCTGACATCCAGCTGACCCCGGGGCAATGCTGGCAGAATGCTGGCATTCTGCTTGCATTGCCCATAGATGTGAACGGCTGGGTTCCGCGATCTGCAGCCGCCCGTTCGCTTTCGTAATACCGCATTCCGCTATCAGTGTCAGAACAAAAAGAAAAGCATTTTCTTCTTTTCATTCCGCTGCAGGTTAGCAGAACGGCGGCATTACAGAAGCAAACGGGAGGCCTGTAGTACATATGTAGTGGAAGTGTGAAAGCACCCTTATGCTGCCACTGTTTTAGAACTCCAAAGCACGTGCTTTACTAGCATTTTTGAGAGCACTTTTGTGAGCGCTCTCAGTAATGACCCATAAGATACAGGCTATTGATGAACGCTAAGTGCTCAAAAATAGCTCCTGTAATAAAATAAAAAGAGCTGGCCGAAACAACACCTCGCTTTTCCAGCCATTGACTTATATATTCAAAATTGGCAATCTTCTTAGCAATTTTCCAGTGCTTAGCACTTGGGAAAGTGCCTACTGTGAAAGAGGTCATAGGGCTAAAACACAAGACCGAAATTCCCTGCCTAATTTGGGGCCAAAACATCTGGGGGCAAAAAGCTGGGGGCGAAATGTTCGGGGGCGAAACATCCTGGGGGTAAAATGCTGGGGGCGAAATGTGCGGGGGCTAAACATCCTGGGGGCGAAATGTGCGGGGGCGAAACATCCTGGGGGCGAAATGTACCTGGGGGCAAACTGCTGGGGGCGAAACTTCCTAGAACCGTTTGAGGGTACCGTTGAATCGCTCACACAAACCATTGGTTTGGGGATGATACGTGCTCGATACCAGATGCTGCACCTGCATTTTCTTACATAGGGCCTCCATTAAGCAACACATGAACTGGGTCCCCTGGTCGGTAAGCATCTCACTGGGGAAGCCTACTCGCGAAAAGATGGCCAAGAGGGCGTCCGACACCTTATCCGCCCTAATTGAGGACAGGGCTACTGCCTCCGGATACTGGGTAGCATAGTCTATCACAGTAAGGATGAAACGTTTTCCAGAGCTGCTGGGTATGGCCAGTGGTCCCACAATGTCCACAACAATCCTCTGGAAAGGCTCCTCTATCACTGGCAAAGATATCAGGGGGGGCATTGGGAGCCGGCCCTGACTTTCCCACTCTGACACGTGGTACAGGAGTGACAGTAGTTCACCACATCTGTCCTCATTTTGGGCCAATAAAAGTAGTGAGACAGCCGGGCCTTGGTTTTGCTGACCCCCAAGTGTCCAGCAAGTGGAATCTCATGGGCGATCTGCAACAACTCACCCCTGAATTGGTAGGGGACGACCAGCTGTCTTCCCCTCAGCCACTCCTGTTGGGGTGTACAGGGAACTGTCTCCCAGTACAACCTCCTATGGTCCCACAATACCCTCTCCTTATCCGACTCGGAGGTGGGTTTCTCAGCGAGGCTCCTTAACGCCTCTAGGCTAGCATCTGAGTGCAGAGCTGCTTGAAACTCCTGGCTGGAGGAAGCCAGAAGTGAGGTTAGGGCCACGTCCTCACTGGGACCGGCTCTGGGTCCCTAACTGATTCCGTTATTCCTCTGTCCGAGGAGGGTCCAGAAGGCAGGGCGTTACTTGCGTTCTGGGCACTCTGACTGCGGGTAACAGCGGCTATATAGGCCGTCTCCCCGGGGAATAACACCGTCCCATCAGCCTGCGCGGCTATGCGTGCCACTTCCCCATCCTCCCCCATTACCTCAGGCGCAGTGCTACTTATGGGGCAGCTACCATCAGCCAGATCACAGTCTGTGACACTGGTCGCTGGCACAGCACCACCTGCTTCATGGTCCCCGTGCCTCTCTCCATTACCCATAGCACTGACACTTGCTCCTGCTAGGGGATCTTCAGCAATATCACCCTGCAGCGTGACATGGCTGAGTTCTCCTGTACCTTCAAATACATCATCATCAGGTAAAGCTTTGACATTCACATTATCAGCATTAACCTTAACAACTGTATCAGATCGGGCAGGGGTGTCAGGGATATAATAAGCAAATATCCTCCCCAAATCAGATCCCAACAAAACATTTGCAGGCAGGTTTTCAGATACTCCCACTTCCTTCACCCCACTCCCCGCACCCTAATCCATAAAAACCTGGGCAAGGGGCATCGGACACCACCAATCCCGGTGACAGTCAGGGTCTTTCCTGGAATAAGCTTCAGCGGACTCCATTTCGGGTCAGATGAGGGTTCGTTCGGCCCCAGTGTCCTTGAGGCCTACAGTGACAGTATCCACCACAGTGACAGACTGCAAGTTTTCACAGGCCCTCCCAACCGGCCCACCCACCAAAAGAATTGATGCATTAGGCCCTGGGACCTTGGATGGGGGGGTTCTTCCTCTGCTTCTCTGGGCAAGTGGCGCTGAAATGACAAGTCTGGTTGCAGAAATAACACTTGCGGGCATCAGATGCAGGCCGGGCGTTGGTAACGGGGACAAGGCCTCCAGAAGGTCGGATGCTGGGGCAGGGATGGCGGTTGATGGCTTACCCCCTTTCCAGCTGGCAACGCCCAGCTTCCGCACCTCCGGTTGGCCTTGTAGGTGTCTGCGATCTGCGCTGCTTTATTGGCATCTGGTGGCTCCCGATCCATTACCTCAGTCGGACACAGATGCAGGAACTGGTCTTTCACCATCAGGTCCTTTAACTGCTCAAAGGTGGTCGCTGACAGTCGTTGGATCCACTGCTTGAAGTTGGTTCTGAGCCCATGCACCACATCGCTGTAACTGTCGTGCGGTCCACGTTGGAGGTTCCGGAACTTTTTACAGTACACCTCAGGAGTCAGTTGGAACCTCTGGATTAGGGCCTGCTTAATGGCATCATAGTTCCCATCTAGGCCCTGAGGAAGAGCCACAAACACATCCAGAGCTTTGCCTCGCAGCCCTGCAGTTAAGTACCGGGCCCACTGGTCCACAGGCAGCTGGTACTGTCTGCAAGTCTTTTCAAAACCCCTCAGAAAGGTGTCGAGGTCGCTGTCCTTTAACATCACAGGAAAATGCTCTGGACGGGGTTTAAACAGGGTCGCATTGTTGGTCTCACCGTTCCGTGAGGTGGATGGTGAGATCCTGAGCTGGGCCATCTGCAGTTCATGGGCCTTCTGAGCTTGGGCCTGCCGCTCGGCCTCTCGCTCGGCTCTCTCTGTCTCTGACTGGGCTTGGGCCTCCGCTCGTCAGCCTCCTGGTGCTGCTGAATTACTTTCAGCCGTCCTTCATGATCCTCTGCAGGAAGTTGCTGTAGAGCCATCTGCAGATAAGGGTCCAGGCTGCCCTGGTCGCTGACGCGGCATGCGTCTACAGGTGGGACCCCTGCAGCAGTACTGTCCATATCTTGGCTGACCCCTGGCCCTGCTGAGGTCTGGAGAAGGGCTTGCTCTGCCTCCAGTTGCGCCAGCGCAGCAGCCATTTGTTCTTTGTTTTTGCCGAGGGGGTCCATGCCTTTGGTTATACATATTCTAATAAGAGTGTCCATTTTCTGCTGGCTGTACCAGAACTCCCCAACAATGACCTTGATCACCCAAATACAAATAGAAAGAAAAAACGAAGAAGGGTAGGGGTGACTGCTGCACATACAGTATTGTCTCAGATCTAATAAACACTGAGTTCAATCTTCAAAACTTTTGTGCAGGGTCCAGGTAAGAACCGTGCAAGTTTTTAGTGAGAGGAATGATTGCTCAAACCAGATCACTAATGTCCTATGATCCCACCGCTTGCCACCAATTGTCAGGAAAACTTGGTCAGACCTTGCAGCACTCTGGCACCCCCTTATCCTGCTGGTGAAACACGGTATTGACCGAGGATAAGCAACAGGACGCAGCTGCTCTCATTTATGTCGACTATTGCGGCACGTGATGTGACAGGATGTATATATACCACCAGTTCCGTCCAGGAACGTATATATACCTCAATCCCACCACCCTCAACCACAATATCACATAAATACACCGTATGCTGCCACCACCGATCTCTTAACAGGTGGATCGGGTACCCGTTCGGTAACGTGAATTAGCGGGTGAGGAACGGGTTTGCTCAACATAGGACAAGAAGAACGAAGCTAGTAAATAATAATTTACTCCTGAAAGTTGGCAGTGTTTGCAAAAGATATACAAGATATTATAAAAGACAATTTACATATATGCACAAAACAGTTATTAAAATAAAAGGGGTAAATAATAGCAAAACCTGCGCCACGAGGTGATGGTCTCAGATTCTGTGGGGGGGACGGCTCCCCGGAAATTAGGTGTGATTCCTCCACGCAGCTAGGAGTGCTTGCATCTGACGTCCCTGGGTCGGAATGAGCCAACATGGACGTTCTGGTTTTTAGTAAGGAGGCAAAACACTAGGACACACCCATGTTGTTTACCTCACACGGGGGCTCGGTTTTGTGAACCCACCCAGCTGCACAAGACATAAAAATCCTTCATCTTCCATATCTTGGTATGGGGGGGCCCACATCCAAGATGGATACATCATGTTTGCCGTCACCAATATTCACGGAGATTGATATCAAATTTGATATTTCTATGATGTTCAGAAGCTCAGAACCCATTTCCTAGGTTTCTGGTGGTTTCCCAGTTATGAAAGATACATCATAACTGGAAAAAGGTGAGCATCCCAAAAATGTGGTCCATGTGTTTGTGACAGTCATGTGCATTGTTAACCCCTTAACATTTGACGTACTAATACGCGTCTGTGCCCTGGGACTTAAGAGCCAGACCCGTATTAGTACGTCATGGCGATCGCGCGCGCATACAGGCTGTGCGGGCGCGATCGCCGCCGGGTGTCAACTGATTGTCACAGCTGACACCCGGTACTATGTGCAGGGAGCGGTCACGCACCGCTCCCAGCACATTAACCCCCGCGATGCTGCGATCGAAGTCGATCGCAGCATTGCGGTGGCAAGGGGAGGTGATCGCAGATACTCACCTCCTCTTCCGGCTTCCAGCGCTGTCTGCCATGGCTTCCAGGATGTTGCCATGATGACCCGATGTTGTCATGACAACATCCGGGTCACCAGACAGCAGGAAGATTTTTTGGACATGCGCAGTGCATCTCCAAAAATCTTCTCCCTGTCCAGCGCTGACAGCCTGCATGACACAGGGATGGTGCTGCATTCCTGTGCCATGCAGGCGATCAGAGAAAAAAAAGTGAAAGTCCCATAGTGGGACAAAGTAATAAAGTATAAAAACTATCAGAAAGTGAAAAAAAAAATAAAAAAAATTGTAAAAATATATATATAAAAAAATAAAAAAAAATAATCCACCAAAAATAAAAATATAATGTACCCATCAATGAATATTATTATATATATAAAAAAAAAAGAAACAATAAAAGTACACATTTGGTATTGCCACGTCCGGAACAACCAGACCTATAAAACTGTCCCACTAGTTAACCCCTTCAGTGAACACGTTAAAAAATAAAAATAAAAAACGAAGCAAAAAACAATGCTTTATCACCATACCGCCAAACAAAAAATGGAATAACACGCGATCAAAAAGACAAATATAAATAAAAATGGTACCGCTGAAAAAGTCATCTCGTCCCGCAAAAAACAAGCTGTCATACAGCTCCATCAGCCAAAAAATAAGTTATAGCTCTCAGAATAAAGCTATGCTAAAAAATAATTTTTTCTATAAAATTGCTTTTATTATGTAAAAGTGCAAAACATAGAAATACGATATAAATGTGGTACCGCTGTAAACGTACTGACCCAAAGAATAAAGCTGCCTTATCAATTTTACCACACGCGGAACAGAATAAAAAAAAAACAAAAAAAACAATTCCTGAATTGTTGTTTTTTGTTTATTCTGCCTCCAAACATCGGAATAGAAAGCGATCAAAAAATGTCACGTGCCTGAAAATGGCACCAATAACAACGTCAACTCATCCCGCAAAAAAAAAAGCCGTCAAATGACTGTCTGCCAAAATCTGGAAAAATTATAGCTCTCAAAATATGGCGATGCAAAAACTAGATTTTACAAAAAATGCGTCTTTTAGTGTGTGACAGCTGTCAGTCATAAAAACCCCATATGATTCTGGTATCTCTGTAATCACACCGACCTGAAGAATAAGGTCATCTAATCACTTATACCGCATGAGGAACGGCGTAAAAAATAAACTCTCGAGTTGTGCTAGGGTTAGGGTTGTGCTACGGTTAGGGTTGTGATGGGGTTGGGATTTTTTTCAAAAGTAAGAAAAAAAGATGACGATATGGCGACTAGTGTTGAGCTCAAGTGCTCGCTACTTGAGTTTGCATCGGGTGTTCTGGTATGCATTGAGTATCGTGGGTATTTGAGTGACATGCTCGAGTCTCCGCCCCATATGCTTCACGGCCCAAAAAACTTTGCGGGGATTGCCTGCCATGCACGAGCGATCCCTGCATGTTTTTTTTTGGGTGTCTAATAACCGTGAAACATCCGGGCGGGGACTCGAGCATTTCACTCAAGCACACGCAGTACATGGTGCATACCTGAGTACCCGATGCAAACTCAAGTAGCGAGCACTTGCGCTCAAGACTAATGACAACTTATTCAATATGATGACCTAATGTTATCAAATTCTGTGTCGTACCTCCAAATGCAACATGGTGTCCACTAACAAATTGTCGGCTCAAATTGTTAGCGGACACCATGTTGCATTTGGAGAGTCCCTGTGTGCCCAAACATTGGAGCTCCCCCACAAAGTGACCCCATTTTGGAAACTAGACCCCCCAAGGCACCTATCTAGATGCATAGTGAGCACTTGGAACCCTTAGGTGCTTCACAAATTGATTCATAAAAATGGAAAAGTATTTTTTTTCCACTTTTTCATTTTTACGAATCAATTTGTGAAGCACCTGGGGGTTCCAACTGCTCACTATGCATCTAGATAGGTGCCTTGGGGGGTCTAGTTTCCAAAATGGGGTCACTTTGTGGGGGAGCTCCAATGTTTGGGCACATCAGGGGCTCTCCAAACACAATATGGCGTCCGCTAATTATTCAAGCAAATTTTACAATCAAAAAGTCAAATGGCGCTCCTTCCCTTCCGAGCCCTGCCGTGAGCCCAAACAGTGTTTTTTCCCCACATATGGGGTATCTGCGTGCCCAGGGGAAATTGCACAACAAATTTTATGTAGATACAAGTCTGTACATCAGTACAGGGGAGAACACAAGAGCGGTGTATGATCCGAGCTGCGGTAATACATTATACCTGTATAACAATTGGCGCAGGCTTTGGCACTTTCCGGTCTCCTTTCAGAGGCTGCCCGTTCTTCTGGGTCATTACTTGCTTGTTGCCATTTCCTAGAGCTTTTCTTGATGTTTTCCCACATGATACAGAACCGCGCACTTTGTCCTGGTGGCTTTTGACAAGTGACTTTACTTTAGGGAAATATAGATCATGTGAGGACGGTTCCTGAGCCAACCATGTGGAGCATCAATGGGCATGAAAGTGAAAGATTGCCAACACCAAAGCTGCAGAGGCAAAAGTCTTCCAATACACAAGGAACAGAATTATGCCCACCTGGATGTCAGGTGTACTAGTAATCCCAGCACCCAACCCTCATGCCCAAAAGGACTACGTCATTTCTGCACTAAAAGTATTTCACGTGTCAAAACCCCACTGAAGTGGCACTTTAACCCCTTACCAACATGATTTGCAGTTACATCATATACCAGCTCTGACTTCTTGCCTGGAAGATGATGGCTGTGATATTTAGCCATCTGCCTTTAATAGCCACATGTAGAGCAGAGCTCCACCTGTTAGAGATGGACAGCAGCATTAACAGCGAACTGAGAAGGGAGTCATGCCATGTGCCCAACTGTGCCCCTGTAACACGATCGTGGGATGCCATCACTGCCAGGAAGGAGTCTGCTGAAAAGACCCATGCCTGTCATGACAGATCTGTGAGTGCTGGCTATATACTGCAGTATTGCTGTACATAACACAAGAAATCAGATGATTGCATGTTCACGTCCCCTAAGGCTATGTGCCCACGATGCAGAAATGCTCCGGATTTTTCCTGAGCCTTTCTGCATCTCTCCTGGCAGACAAAACGCATGCGGATTGTACATGCGGATAGTACATGCGTTTTTCCTGCCAGGGACATGCGGATGTGAAGCGTTCTTCACATGCATTTCTGCATGCGGGTTGACAAGCGCTTTTCAAGCGATTTTAGCATCACTTGGAAAGTGCTTGTCAACTTGGTCACACTATATAAATCCATGCAAATGGAGTGTGACCCGAGAGAATGTCAAAAAAATAAAAAATAAATCTATACTTACCTTGCGATGGCGCCCGGAGTCTTGCTTCACTCGGTGCTGACTGCCGGCAGATCGCGGTACAGTGAACTGAAGGACCTGCCGACGTCAGCGTCGCGTGACCAGTCACAAGAATATGACGTCAGCGCAGGTCCTTCAGTCCATCGCGATTTGCCGGCATGAGAGGAGGAGCGCAACGGGGGCCGCCAGAAGGTAAGTATCATATTTATTTTTTATTTTATTCTTTTTTTCACTGTTTCTATGGTACCTGGGTCTGGAGGAGAGTCTTCTCTCCTCTAGACCTGGGTACCATCCGCACATTGGAACACGTGGATTGCGCATCTACAAATACAGTGATGCGTAGTCCATGCGTTCTAATGCAAGTCAATGGCGTATAGCAAATGTGGTGCCAATATTCAAAAAGGGGACAAAAACTGAACTTGGAAATTATAGGCCAGTAAGCTTAACCTCTACTGTGGGTAAAATCCTGGAGGGTTTCCTAAGATATGCTATGATAGAGTATCTGAAGAAGAATAACCTCATGACCCAATATCAACATGGGTTTATGAGGGACCGTTCCTGTCAAACTAATCTGATCAGTTTTTATGAGGAGGCAAGTTCTGGACTGGACCAAGGAAATGCAGTGAATGTTGTGTATATGGACTTTTCAAAAGCTTTTGATACGGTTCCACACAAAAGGTTGATACATAAAATGAGAACATTGGGGATAGGGGAAAATATATGTATGTGGGTTAAGAATTGGCTCAGTGATAGGAAACAAAGGGTGGTTATTAATGGAAAACACTCAGACTGGGTCTCAGTTAACAGTGGGGTACCACAGGGGTCAGTATTGGGCCCCCTTCTTTTTAACATTTATTAATGACCTTGTAGGGGGCATATAGAGTAATATTTCAATATTTGCAGATGACACTAAACTCTGCAGGGTAATCAATACAGAGGAGGACAATTTTATATTACAGGAGGATCTATGTAAACTAGAAGCTTGGGCTGATAAATGGCAAATGAGCTTTAATGGGGATAAATGTAAGGTAATGCACTTGGGCAGAGGAAATAAAATGTATAATTATATACTTAATTGTAAAACACTGTGCAAAACTGGAACTGAAAAAGACCTGGGTGTATTGGTGGACGACAAGCTCACGTTTAGTGGCCAGTGTCAGGCAGCTGCTGCAAAGGCAAATAAAATAATGGGATGCATTAAAAGAGGCATAGATGCTCATGAGGAGAACATAATTTTACCTCTATACAAGTCACTAGTGCGACCACACTTAGAATACTGTGTACTGGTCTCCGGTATATAAGAAAGACATGGCTGAACTAGAGCGGGTGCAGAGAAGAGCGACCAAGGTTATTAGAGGACTGGGGGGTCTGCAATACCAAGACAAGTCATTACACTTGGGGTTATTTACTGTGGAAAAAAGAAGGCTTAGAGGTGATCTTAGTACTATGTACAAGTATATGAGGGGACAGTACAAAGACCTTTCTACTGATCTTTTTACTCTGAGGCCTGAGACGGGGACAAGGGGGCATCTTCTACGTCTGGAGGAAAGAAGGTTTAATCATAATCACAGACGGGGATTCTTTACTGTAAGAGCAGTGAGACTATGGAACTCTCTGCCGCATGATATTGTAATGAGTGATTCACTATTAAAATTTAAGAAGGGCATGGATGCCTTTCTTGAAAAGTACAATATTGCAGGTTATAGATACTAGATTCCTTGATAGGGCGTTGATCCAGGGAACTAGTCTGATTGTCGTATGGAGTCGGGAAGGAATTTTTTTCCCCAATGTGGAGCTTGGTGTTTGCCACATGGGTTTTTTTTGCCTTCCTCTGGATCAACATGTTAGGCTATGGGTTGAACTAGATGGACTTAGTCTTCCTTCAACCTTAAAAACTATGTTACTATATAATGGTGGCGAAAACGCAGCACTTCCGCAAAATAATTGGTAGTGCTGTTTTTTTTCCGCAATGATAATCCGCAGCGGAAATTTCCACAGCATGTGCACAGCACATGCGGATCATCATTGGGGAACATGGCAGGCCTTCTACCATGCGTTTTTTAAGCATTTCTGCAGCGTTTTTGCCGCTGCGGAAACACTTAAAAAGGAATCGTGGGCACACAGCCTAAGGGGACAAAAAGGAAAAAGTTTAATCTGAATATTCAAATCACTCCTGCCCCTCTATGACCCATTTTAAAATAAAACATATGGGCGTTATCCAATCAAAATATAAAAATAATTAACCTGATCAGTGAATGGCATAAAAACAAAAACCCTCATATGGCTGTATAGACAGAAAAATAAAGCTACTGCTCTTAGAAGAATAAGAAAAATGCAGAGCCGGGAAATAACATGGTCAGGAAGGGGTTAAATTCTGCCACTTCTATAGAAAATTGAACCCATTTCGCTGACTGCCTTCAATGGCAGCCAAATAAGGCAGAGGGTTAGAGGAATACCGACCTTATATTGTAGACTTCTAGGATGCTTAAGAAGTGGACAATCCCTTTAAGCTACATTGTGCAGACAAAGCCATGGCAGTGTAGAAGGCCGACAAGATCTCAGTGGAAAGGCTGCAGGTTTGCGTCTGCATTAGGCAAGTTATAGAGGTAGAAGTGTTGGGACCTTGTTGCTGTGCAGGTAGAATCTGGAGCCTCGGCAGCGTCCTGCGGAGCCCATACTACAGGGAGGAGGAGCAGCGCCATGTGTAGTAATCTGAGCAGGATAGTCAGTGTTCAGCCAGCACTGATGGAGACTGACACCCCAACTCATTACCCAATACATGACCGGCTTAAAGAACCTCTCCCATCAGAGCTTATCCTCTTACTATATTGTAATCAGATTATACAGCACTGCACTTACAGCTGCTCATTATACCTTTCTACTGGGCTAATTATTCTCTTTTCTCTGCTCTATGTAGAATTAGCTGGGTCCCCTCCTGACCCAGCCGCTCTCATCCCCCTGCCAGGGACTTTTGCAGGGACTTATGACTCATACAAGGAAAACTGACCTCCTGTTTCTACATACAGCTTATAAATATTAGCAAAAATGTCCAATCACATTGTAAATATAACGACATCCAAAAATGTGTGCGTCCAATGGACATTCCACACGGACAGTGTAGAGCAGGGGTCTCAAACTCGGCTGGGTATATGGGCCGCATATGGAAAAAATTGGAATTTGGGGGGCCGCATTCTTTGCAGGTCAAAGTGACATTTTTAGTGATGCCATTTTTTTTGTATACACCGTCTGAACATTTTTGCTGTGTTTATTTTATTTTTTTATAGCTTGGGTCGTTACGGATGTGGCGATAATAAATGTGCACTTTTTGTGTTTACTTTAGTTTATATATTTAGTTTATATATAAAGCAGCATTTTTAGTGGCAAAATATTTTTTTATGCTTTATTTTTATTTTTACAATTTTGTTTCCCTCTTTTGGCCACAGAGTAATATAGTTTCAGAATTAGCACCATATATAGTAATTCTGGCAAACATCTAGTAATTTGCCCCATCCTGGTCCCCACCTTGTAGTAATATGCCCCATCCTGGTGGTCCCCATCTTGAAGTAACGTGCCCCATCCTGGTGGTCCCCATCTTGCAGTAACGTGGCCCATCCTGGTGGTCCCCATCTTGCAGTAACGTGGCCCATCCTGGTGGTCCCCATCTTGCAGTAACGTGGCCCATCCTGGTGGTCCCCATCTTGCAGTAATGTGGCCCATCCTGGTGGTCCCCATCTTGCAGTAATGTGGCCCCCATCTTGCAGTAATGTGGCCCCCATCTTGCAGTAATGTGGCCCCCATCTTGCAGTAATGTGGCCCATCCTGGTGGTCCCCATCTTGCAGTAATGTGGCCCATCCTGGTAGTCCCCATCTTGCAGTAATATGCCCATCCTGGTGGTCCCCATCTTGCAGTAATGTGCCCCATCCTGGTGGTCCCCATCTTGCAGTAATGTGGCCCCCATCTTGCAGTAATGTGGCCCATCCTGGTGGTCCCCATCTTGCAGTAATGTGGCCCATCCTGGTAGTCCTCATCTTGCAGTAATATGCCCATCCTGGTAGTCCCCATCTTGTAGTAATATGCCCCATCCTGGTGGTCCCCATCTTGTAGTAATGTGCCCCATTCTTGTCCCCACCTTGTAGTAATGTGTCCCATCCTAGTGGTCCCCATCTTGTAGTAATGTGCCCCATCCTGGTGGTCCCCATCTTGTAGTAATATGCCCCATCCTGGTGGTCTCCATCTTGTAGTAATATGCCCCATCCTGGTGGTCCCCATCTTGCAGTAATATGCCCCATCCTGGTGGTCCCCATCTTGCAGTAATATGCCCCATCCTGGTGGTCCCCATCTTGTAGTAATATGCCCCATCCTGGTGGTCCCCATCTTGCAGTAATATGCCCCATCCAGGTCCCCATCTAGTAGAATTGTCCTCTGCGCTGTTCTTCACACACCTAAAAAAGTAAAAAAAAAAAAAAAGATTCCTTTCACCTGTCCTCCGTTCCCTCTGCTTCCTTTGTGCACATGTGGCCCGCGGGCCGCATGTTTGAGACCTGTGGTGTAGACGGTTATGTAAAAGAATGGGAAGCCACTAGGTGGCAGCACAACGTCACATAACAGGATTTTTTATCCAGATGGCTGTGAATCTACTAGTCATTAGGTTACCTGACTCAAGTAATCATTCATAGATCTCCACAGCCCAATGTAGATGTATTGAAGTAGAACAGTGAGAGCAGAACCAGTTAGGCTTGTATTTTACCAGTGAGATTCAAAAACACAATTTAAACTTCCTTGACATTACAATAATAAATACCAACCAAGGCCGGTTACCACAACACTGAAAACTGACAGCCACAAGTGGGTTACTATCCTGGCAGAGCTACCATCCGGCTCCCCTACGTAGAGGAATACCGAAAAGCCAATATATACGCCTAAGGAGAAATTGCTCAACGGTGAATGAGTACATGATAAAATCGAGGGAATTACAAAAACGCTTCCTACAAAAGGGATGTCCTAAAAAAGTGCTAGGCCAACGCCCTTACAAGAGACAGAAATTCTCTATTGACCCCTAAAGCACGAGAACAACAAGATAATGAGATCCATCTAATAGGAACCTACGACGACCGAAATCAGGGGGTGATGAACATACTCTGATCTTTGGGCAATTTTGAGATCAGATAAAGATCTGCAAGATGTGGTCCCTGAGAGCCCCAGGGTCACATACAGGAGAGGCAGGAACCTTAGAGATCACCTTGTGCGCAGCCACTTTGTGGAGGACAACACGGGCAAAACAACGTGGCTGAGCAGTGACACCACGGGGACTTATAGATGTGATGACTGCAAAGCCTGCAAATACATCTGTAAAAGCAAGAAATGTATCAGTGCCACAACCAAACTAGAAGACCAAAACCGCGAATTCGCAAACTGCAAGACGCAAGGAGTAATCTATATGGCAACTTGCCAATGTCCGATGAACTACATCGGCAAAACCAAAAGAGTTCCGGAGACGGATATTGGACCATATCGGTTATGTCAGACGTAGGGAGGACACAACTCTCTCGAGACACATGCTTGAGAAACACACCTTGGACCCGTTTTCTTTATACTTTCAAGCCATCGAAGTAGTACACCCCCCCGAGAGGAGGTAATTGGAACCAACTGCTGCTTCAGAAAGAAAGTAGATGGATCCATAGAATGAAATCCTATAACCCACACTACACAAATGAAACATTGTCCTTCTCATGTTTCATTGACACATAACATTTTCACCCCCTATGAAACCTCTTGAACCTCGCTAGACCTAAAAACTCTCTAAAATATAATATGTAGAATCCAGTCCATGTTCTTCATAATGGATATTGGTCCACATAACTATCAAATCAGAGCCATATAGGACCAAAACTATTAAAGTTATTATACTTTAAAATCACAAAATGACCTCTTGAACAAATTGAACTTTGATAACAATTGGACAAATTTCATCAGAATTTCTTCCTTTGTTTTTAGATTATAAAATACTCATCTGAAGACTTAATAATACAGATACATCGATACAATCAGACACACTGATACAATCAGAATAAAAGTCATCCCAATGTCTATTATTATGGACATATTGATACGATCAAATGAAATGAACTTTGAGGAAATAGACGTCCGCAAGCGTTTGCTGGTGCGGAAGCAGTGACATAGCCAGATGGCATTTGTCACGATGAAAGGAAGTTCTGCATCGATGTAAGTGTAGGTGGGACGAGGTAGCACATGAAACAGGCAGATCTGTCTGTAAACCAAACAAATGACAAACTACGAACAAACACTATTAACAACTCATATCGCAACAAACTCGTAGAGACTACATTATAAGATGCAATGCAATATACCAGTCTCCTTCCCTAGATATAAAAGACATATTAATACTGTGAGATCGCAGCGCAGCCAAGACATCTCTGTGAGAAAAAGATCCTACTGGAAGAATGAGACGAGTCCCTGCATGATTATATGATCGCAACATGATACGCCTGCAACGCACCCTAGTCACTCGATTGGATGACAGAAGGGGGGCGCACAAGAGGTGGCACCAACTTTCCTATAAAGTCACGCTGGTTTAGCCGCCAGACGCTGCCGGCAACCCTGCCGATAAGTTTATTACAAAACTATCGTACTATCAAACCAAAAAAGATCATAGACTGTGAGCCCCTGATGACCATGAGAGTCTCATATAAGAATGATGAAACGCGTAGGGCTGAGCATTTCTATAGAAAGTCCTACAAGAGATGATTAGCCAGGCTACCTCAATATAAAGCTCCTAGATCAGGAGAAACAAGCACCGCACCGGTATATGACGGCAGCACTATAAAGCCGTTCTGAAGAGAATAGCACAGGACATGGTAAAATGAAGATTATTAATGCCATTATCAGACTGCAGACTCACAATGAGGAGAAATGAGATGGCATGATTTCTAATAGCCAGAGGCCAAATTGAAAAGGGAGTTATACATATAAATAAAGAGATACCCCTAGGAATTGTGACTAATCCCTGGCCTCCCAACAAGACAATATATATAAATGGTTAGCCGGTGAGATAAATTAAAACCATACACAATAGTCCTATGTTTAGGATAATTTTAGGAAATTTGTCACGGATTTTGGACACTTAAAAAAAAATCCTTTTTAAAATATTGAATAAAGGTTATTTTTTATATTTTACTCCCATTGGATTTGACTGTGAAATGCTGCAGAATTATCTTGGAGCATATTTATACTATATAAAACAGTGAGGGGTCAATATTGGTTTAGTAGTTTCCATATTACTCTGGATAGGCTTCTCAGTGTCTGCGGCATGGCAGGCTGGATGGCAGCGTTCTGCTACGATCCAGCCTGCCATCTCAATGTAGCAGAGCTGGAGCCGTCGTAGGAACCATGGAAAGGTAAAGATGAGGTTTGTTAATTATTTTACTTCTATTGCAGGAGACATTGGCTTCAGCTGGAATGGGCGTGATGGTAAGTATGGTTTAATTTAGGATATTAAAGTATTGTGTGTTTATTTCAATTAAAAGATTTTATTCTGGGTGTTGGTGTTTTATTCACTTTCACTATGGGGTTAGTAATGGGCGCGTCTTATAGACACCTCCTCATTACTAACCTGGGCTTGATGTCAGCTGGCATTATAAGCTGACATCAACCCCAGCCCTATTACTCCAGTGCCACCGCTACAGGGCAGTGGGAGAGCGAGGCTAAGTGCCAGAATTGGCGTATCCTATGGATGTGTCATTTCTCGGGCGGCTGACGGCTGGTGTTTCTAGCCTGTGAGGTGGCCAATATTCATGGCACCCTTCCTGGGCTATTAATATCAGCCCCCAGCTGTCTGCCTAGCCTTTGCTAGCTATTAAAATAGGGGGAACCCACGTCATTTTTCTTTGGGTCCCCCATTTTAAGATGGCGGATACACAGGTGCAAAATACTGATGAAACAATCACTCACAACCTACAATTTCATGGAGGGGGTGACTGCCTAGTATTAGAATTGCACAAAGATAGGCTTGTATAGGGTGCTGTTCACACTAGGGTAGTGCACAGTATCCGGCCCTGGGCACGGAGCGGGTCTGGGCCATGGCTGCACCCCATCGACAACATAGGACCCGGCTCCGAGTCCCCCATCCCCCAGGGTAGGGCTTCCAGCGTCACACATCTGCTATCTTTATGTGGGTCTGCTGCATCCTGGTAGTGCATTTGGCTTTGAAGATCAGGCCAGGTAAACACTGCTGCCCTTTCCTTACCCCCAGCATAGTGAGCGGGGGTGAGGAGCAAGGGGGAATGTGTGTGTGGAAATATAAGGAACAGGGGGGTAATGTGTCAGGAGACCGAGTAGGGGGAGAAAAGTTTGTGCGGGCACATAATAGAGACTGGGTAATGTGGGGAAAGGGGTAACATGAAGAGACAGTGTGAGGGCATACCAAAGAGGAGACAGTACATGTACTGATGGTGGTTCTGGTGATGTTGTACTGTACTGATGAGGGTTGTGATGCTGTATTTCTGCATACTGCTGGTAGTTCTATTGATGTATTTTTGTGCAGCTATTGGTTCTGATCCTGTACACATGGAACAGTCCATAACTTGTAAGATTACATGATACATGGCCATGTTAATAAAGTGTTGTGCTGTCTGAGAAGAGTTACTGTTTTTATTTGTTTTAGGAAAATTAAAGGGTTAGATCAAGTTTGTGATGAAAGTCTGCAATCACTGACAGCACACCTCTGAATTCTCATCGTGCGCATGTGCACTGCATGCGGTCAGGATTCTCTGGTGCTAGTGGTGAGAGCAGGAAGTCTTGAAACCACAATTATGCGAATTGCATACACATGATCACATGCCGACTAGACATGCATGGCCTCATTCTATACAAATTACTTGAGTGAGGCTGGTCACGTTTAGTTGGAATGTGGCCAGAAGTATGAAAATCTCATACTTGCACGCACATGACCTTTCAGGATTCTCCTGTACTGGAGGAAAGGTGAAAGTGTGCAGTGCATGCGCTGCGAGTATTCAGAAGTCTGCAGTCACCTAGAGTTCTTCCGACTTTAATCACAAACCTGGACAACCCTTTTAATTATACAATTAAGTACTGTAGCATGCCCAATCCTAAGAGCGTGTAATATACTCCATGTCAGGATTCAGCTCTGCTAGCTGGGTCCAGCAGACACCACATGACCACTCGTATGTGATTTTCATACTTACGGTTATGTGACAACTAGCCTTTAATCCTGCTTCTCTTTATGAAATAGGAGCTGTAGTTTTTGACTGAAATTGAGAGAATTAGGAAGAGTAGCTAGTCACGTGACTGTCAAAAAGCAAATCGTATATGAGCGGTCACATGACTACTATTCAAACTGCATGAGCGGTGTGTGTGGGGGGCGCCAAACTGAATTCCTGCTCCGGGTGCCGGAAAACAGATCTGCCTCTGTGCTAAGCTTGCAGATATGGTCAGAAGGTTCTGTAAGACATTGCTCTATAGATCAGATATTCTTCCAGAAACAAACCGCCTGGAAGCCTCCTTGTCAGATTTATGCTTAAGAACTAATTATATTTTACTTTAAATATTTCTAATAAAGAAAATAATCAATACAGTAATTATAATCCATAATATTCCAATATGTTCTATTACTTGTGATACGTCTGATATAGTCTAGCTTTATTAAATCATGTTTTGTTTCTGTAAAGGAAATCAAGGCTGAGCCTGCAGATATTGTTAGAAAGTTCTGTACCATGTTATTCTATAGATAAAATGTACTCACAGAAACCAGGCGTCTGGAGGTCTCCTGCAACAGACTTATCCTTGAGAACTAAGAATTGTAATGTTTAATCTGAACATGCATGGAAACTTTGTTACTGTGAGCCAGAACTTTGGTTTAGATACTGCACTCTTCTGTAACAGAGTAGGTCCCTCTCTCATTCATAGGGGTCCTGTATACACAATTTATGTCTCATCTCCATCTCTGAACTGTAACTATTATTCAAAATACATTTTTCTCTCATTCTAATCACCTGTGAATATGGATGTTTTGCTTGGAATACAGATTTCCATGTCATTTCATTATATTGTCTGGGCGTGCGTGGAAACTCCATGCATGAGAGAAATTTACATTTAAATATTTCATCCTTTTGCAAGAAGGCCGACCCACTCCTCATTCATAGAGGTTTCTGTAGAAGTGTTTTTATATCTTAGCCTTATCTATACCTTTTTTAATTGTAAGTTTATTCTAAATTAACCTCCATTTTATTCAATTACCTATGAAGACCTGGTTTGTCCAGAAGTCTGCACCGACTTCTGCTCTCAAGCTCATCCAGTGGCCGGTATCATTATGGTATGGCATCCAGCGGCCAGTATCGTTATGGTATGGCATCCAGCGGCCAGTATCGTTATGGTATGGCATCCAGCGGCCAGTATCGTTATGGTATGGCATCCAGCGGCCAGTATCATTATGGTATGGCATCCAGTGGCCAGTATCATTATGGTATGGCATCCAGTGGCCAGTATCATTATGGTATGGCATCCAGTGGCTAGTATCATTATTATACACACTATAATCCTCCCAATTGGCATCAAGATAACAGAACAGTAGTGTTGCGCAGACGTGCTTGGATAAGGTGTCATCTGAGCATGCTCGGGTGCTAACAGATTATCTTTTGCGTGCTCTAATAATATGTTCACACCGCCGCGGCTCCACACAAACTGGCAAGCCCTGCATGTATTGCGGCGGTCTAACAGCCGTGAGACATGCAGCCGCGGTGACGCAAACATATTTTTCAAGCACGCCGAAGATACTCTTAGCACCCGAGAATACTCGGATAACGCCTTATCGGAGCACGTTAGCTTATCACTACAGAACAGATCTGAACAGTGCTCAGGATTCTGCTCACCTAGCACCCTGCCGAGAATAATAAATGCCTGTAGCCAATTTCCAAAAGTGCCTCCTACATTGCTCACCATCCACCTCCCTATGCTTTTTCCCTGCTCCCACATTTCAGTGACGAAACACTCAAGTGGCAGTAAAGTAGATAAAGCTGCAGTTTTCCTTTTCCAAATATTTTTAACTTCCATTTTTTAAATGAGGCCCTAATGGTCCTTGAAAGCATACACACACGCTCCCAAGTCAGACTTTGTTGCAGACGGACAAGCCTACTTTTGGTAACAGTCTCTGCTGCCACTGGCCAAGCCCCAACACATCCTTCTGCATCATCAACCCTAACAGACCATGCTGCTACAGGCCCCTCACACTGTGGTCCCAACTGCAACACCCGGTGGCCTAAAAGATGTACCCAGGTTACCGTACGTGAGGTGTGAAAGCGTGTAACTGGCATGTCTCACCGGAGGTCATCACCACAACCCACTAATGGTCCATCCTAACTGACTCTGGGCATTTTGAGGACCTGATGCAAAGTATCTTCTGGATTAACGACCTCTGATGAAGTCTGCAATAATGAAAAATAATAATAATAAAGTAAACGCTGCATTGCACCGAATGACCAGCAGGTGGCAACGAAGTCACAACATTAACTAGCCCCCTATTGTAGAAAACCTAAACACCATCAGGAGGTGCTGAGGCTTCATGAGAACGCGCCACCCCCAAACTTAAAAGGCTTTTCCACTATTCAGACAACTTCTCAATCACTGTTTCCCCTCAGTAAAATAATAACTATTCTACTCTGTGCCATTCCAGCAGTGTCAGCACTGGCTCTCCCGGGGTCCGCGATCCCTGCGGCCAATCAGAGGTGTCTTCACTCTCTCGTACTTTGGAGGAATTGACCGCTGCAGCTGCTCTCCCACTTCCTCCAGATGTCAATGATGTCTGTAGGAGAGGAAAGTGAAGCCAGCGCTGAATGTCACGCCAAAGATGGCTGCCCTCCTATTATATAAATCTCACTAGAACTCCACCACCAGCCTATCACATTCCTAGTTCCACATCCAACCTCCATATCAAACCCTGTAATAAACCCTTCATTACCTGGTCTTGTCAGGACCTCAATAAACCCAGCCTTTTTGAGGCCTAGTTCTGTACGGCCATTAATAATGCACTGGTGTAAATAATGTGTGTGAGGTAAATGGTGTGGAAAACCGGATTGTAATCAAGCAATGATTTCTTCAATTGGACTGCAATGTCCTGAACCATACGACTTGTACCAGTCATGTGACTTATGCTGCCCCAGGACTACAGCCATATTGGCCAAAGCTGTGATATCGCAGAGGCACATACCAGCATGTGGAAGCATGGCGACATAGCGATGACATCACAATGGCAGGTGTCGGAATGTGGAATCTATGACATAGCGATGACATCACAATGGCAGGTGCCGGAATGTGGAATCTATGACAACGATGACATCACAATGGCAGGTGCCGGAATGTGGAATCTATGACATAGCGATGACATCACAATGGCAGGCGCCTATATACACACGGGAGACACACGGGAGCTCACAAACCACAAGGAAGGCAAGAAGAATCGATTGAAGAATAGGGACAGGAGAAGCCAAGAAGAACAGAATAACCCGCTTCTTAGCCTTCACTGAGCCATGACAAGACTGAGCGGATGGAAGCGGAGGAGGAGACCCAGGACCCCGTCACATCCACCTGACTGATGAGAAAGGGGAGAAATTATGTAGATTATGTAGCAGCATTACAACTATTCTCGTTACCCATAGCAACCAGTCAGAGCTCAGCTTTTATTAAAGGGGTATTCCCATCTCCAAAATCCTCTACCAATATGTAGTAGGTGTAATAATAATAATATTAGATATCCATGCTTACAACCACCAGTTATCTAGTTGCTAGTGGTCGTAACCATGGATACCTAAGGTCCTGCAATGCCTGCACATGAGGAAAGAGACACAGCGAAGCAGAAAAACTATTCTACATTTCTAATTGAGGTTTTTTCTAATATTAATATTACACCTACTACATATTGGGATAGGATCTTGGAGATGGGAATACCCTTTTAATCTCTGATTGCTATGGGTAACTAGGAGAGTTTGTTGCTCAGCTTTGATAAGGGATGACAGATTTTACTAGACTAAGTGGATATCATTGGTGCAACCAGTGCAGCTGCACAGGGGGCTAATAGGTTAGGGGGTCACTCACCTTCATTTTGTTGATTCTGTGTATTGCTGTAGCAGTGCTGTGCGTGTATATTGATGCTGTGGGGCAGGGGCGTACATAGAAATCATCGGGGCCCATAGCAGAAGTTTGAGTTGAGGTCTCTCCCTTCAAAAGAAATGAATAAAAAAATTATATTTGTCAGTGTCACAACTTTCCAGCCTGTACATAGTAATTTTCCCCCTGCTGAAGTCCTAGATTCCCCTCTCATTGCCACCATAACGTATGATGCCAACAAAAGTGCCCCCCAAACACAGTATGATACCCCCCATGGTGAATTCCTCTACCTTAGCCTCCACATGTACAGTAGGGTCATCAAACTATGCCCCCCCTCAACTCCCAAGGCAAAGTAAGGTGACCACAACACAGCAATCCCCCAACTGTGACCCCCACATAGCCCTCCATGTAGAGTAATGGGCCTACATACAGTATAATGGCCCCACACTGTATAATAGTCTGCACTAGCCCTCCAAACAGTATGATGGACACCACATAGGTCAGAGTAATATTCAGCTCACCCTTGAAGGATTCCCAGTGGGTTCCATATAACGAAGCACAGGATCCAGTCTCTGCCAGATGTAGAAGCAAGGTGCATCCAAATCCAGTACAAAAAAAGTCTTTATAAGAACGATTGAAACAATGGCATTGTTGTGACACACCATTTAGGTGTAGTTGGGGGTTTGGAAGGTGCACAAAATATGAGTCTAAGAACATGCAGAGTGTTTGAAACGCGTTCGGTGTTGCACATTTTCTACACCTTCCAAACCCCCAACTACAGCTAAATGGTGTCACAGCAATCCATTTGTTTTTTTACTGGAGCTGGATATTCACTTCAATCCAAGCATGATGGACCCCACACAAACCTTAACACTGTATAATTGCTTGCATACTGTATAATGGCCCCACACAACCCTTCAAATATTATAATGGCCCCCCATAGTATAACACGCCACCATAATCCTCCATACAATAAAATACTCACTATAGTGCTCCACAGAGCATAATTCACTTCCCCATGGTCCTCCTCACAGAATAATACACTCCCCATGGTCCTCCACACAGTAATATGCACCCGCCCATAGGGTAAAACTCAACCCCCCCGCCCATAAGATAAAACTCAACCCCCCCCTCCATAGGGTGAAATACAACCCCCCCATAGGGTGAAACGCAAACCCCCGCCCATAGGGTAAAACACAACCCCACCCCCCATAGGGTAAAACGCAGCCCACAGTTTTCCAGTATTATGGGCACCACGTACTCACTGATTTTTTTTAAGAAAAATACAATACTCACCGCTCCTTGTTCCCCCACTGCTTCAGTCTCTGCAGCGCATATACTCACCTCAGCAGCTACACTATCTGACACAGCATGGAGTGCGATGAAGTGTCATCATCGTGCCCGCTGTGTCAGATGCAGGAGGGAGGGAGCATTAAATGCTGCCGTTCAGTCAATACCATGGTTAATCACTAACAGGGGCATTTAAGTGTCCTGGTAGCTACTTCACTCATGTACCTCTTCCCATCGCCCCATAGAAGTGATTGCCGAAGATTTACCATGGCAGTCAGGGGCCTTAAAGAAGGATTCAATCACTGCCATCTTAGTACTCCTATAAAGCTTGGCTTCACAAGAGAATGTCAATTAAACTACATGCATATACTGCAATAATACAAAATTACAAAATATAGTATAAGGGGTTAAATGATCACATAAGTCCACTAAGTTAACTTAAAAATAAAGTAAAAATTGAAAAAGTTTTGAAAAATATGAACGTTTAAATTATACTTCAACCGTTATGTTAAAATACCCCCCAAAACATAAAATGAAATGCTCTTCTTCACAAAAAAAACACAATCAAAAGCAATGACATTTAATGCAACCCAAAAAGGTATCAAAAACGGATCAATTCACTTGTATTGAGAGAGGCCGAACACATCCAGTCGGCACGTGATAGCGTGTATGCAAATTGCAATCTTGCGGCGCCAGTACTAGAGAAATTCTGTCCGCTCGCACACTGTGCACTTTAAGGAGCCACAAGTCTGACTGCAGATGGCGCCCCAAACCTGGGCAAACCTTTTAATATACCCCAAAATTGTATCAATAAAAGCTACGCAAAATCACGCCCTCACAAAGGTCCATCAACAGAAAAAAAAATGTAAAAGGTCTCAGAATATGGTGACCCAAACCAATTTCTTTAGTGTTGTTACATAGTTGTTTAACCACCGTGGGAGATAAAACACCTTGAGTTTGGTATTGCGGTTATCTCAATGACCTGGAGAATTATATTATAATCTAAAAACAAATCCTTAAAAGACAATAGTGGAATTGCTTTTATCTCATTATTTCATCCCAACACAGATTTTGTTTCTCTCCACATTTCAGACATATGATAAATATATAGTTGTATAGTTTGTTTTTATCTTAGTGGTGAAAACTTTTTATTTTGTTTCATTTTGCAACAAAGAAAATAACTCGTTTCCCACTATTTCCTGTGGCCAAATATTTTCCTATTGGTAAAGCAAAATGAGGATTTAGTTTGTGTGAGTGAAGCTCATGTTTTTATTGACAAAAGTTTGGGGAACATAGAAGATTTTGATTCTTTTTTAAAATCATTATTTGGGTATGTTATATGGTTATTAAAGGGGTAAATACTTGTTATGGTGCTAATATTATGGGTTCAATAATTTAACGTTTTATATGGCGATTGGATTAAATGATACTTCCGCGTTTTAAATTTTTATACCTTTGAAATCAGATCGGGGCCCGTCTGCCCACCAGGGACAGGTGATCGGGGCCCGTCTGCCCACCAGGGACAGGTGATCGGGGCCCGTCTGCCCACCAGGGACAGGTGATCGGGGCCCGTCTGCCCACCAGGGACAGGTGATCGGGGCCCGTCTGCCCACCAGGGACAGGTGATCGGGGCCCGTCTGCCCACCAGGGACAGGTGATCGGGGCCCGTCTGCCCACCAGGGACAGGTGATCGGGGCCCGTCTGCCCACCAGGGACAGGTGATCGGGGCCCGTCTGCCCACCAGGGACAGGTGATCGGGGCCCGTCTGCCCACCAGGGACAGGTGATCGGGGCCCGTCTGCCCACCAGGGACAGGTGATCGGGGCCCGTCTGCCCACCAGGGACAGGTGATCGGGGCCCGTCTGCCCACCAGGGACAGGTGATCGGGGCCCGTCTGCCCACCAGGGACAGGTGATCGGGGCCCGTCTGCCCACCAGGGACAGGTGATCGGGGCCCGTCTGCCCACCAGGGACAGGTGATCGGGGCCCGTCTGCCCACCAGGGACAGGTGATCGGGGCCCGTCTGCCCACCAGGGACAGGTGATCGGGGCCCGTCTGCCCACCAGGGACAGGTGATCGGGGCCCGTCTGCCCACCAGGGACAGGTGATCGGGGCCCGTCTGCCCACCAGGGACAGGTGATCGGGGCCCGTCTGCCCACCAGGGACAGGTGATCGGGGCCCGTCTGCCCACCAGGGACAGGTGATCGGGGCCCGTCTGCCCACCAGGGACAGGTGATCGGGGCCCGTCTGCCCACCAGGGACAGGTGATCGGGGCCCGTCTGCCCACCAGGGACAGGTGATCGGGGCCCGTCTGCCCACCAGGGACAGGTGATCGGGGCCCGTCTGCCCACCAGGGACAGGTGATCGGGGCCCGTCTGCCCACCAGGGACAGGTGATCGGGGCCCGTCTGCCCACCAGGGACAGGTGATCGGGGCCCGTCTGCCCACCAGGGACAGGTGATCGGGGCCCGTCTGCCCACCAGGGACAGGTGATCGGGGCCCGTCTGCCCACCAGGGACAGGTGATCGGGGCCCGTCTGCCCACCAGGGACAGGTGATCGGGGCCCGTCTGCCCACCAGGGACAGGTGATCGGGGCCCGTCTGCCCACCAGGGACAGGTGATCGGGGCCCGTCTGCCCACCAGGGACAGGTGATCGGGGCCCGTCTGCCCACCAGGGACAGGTGATCGGGGCCCGTCTGCCCACCAGGGACAGGTGATCGGGGCCCGTCTGCCCACCAGGGACAGGTGATCGGGGCCCGTCTGCCCACCAGGGACAGGTGATCGGGGCCCGTCTGCCCACCAGGGACAGGTGATCGGGGCCCGTCTGCCCACCAGGGACAGGTGATCGGGGCCCGTCTGCCCACCAGGGACAGGTGATCGGGGCCCGTCTGCCCACCAGGGACAGGTGATCGGGGCCCGTCTGCCCACCAGGGACAGGTGATCGGGGCCCGTCTGCCCACCAGGGACAGGTGATCGGGGCCCGTCTGCCCACCAGGGACAGGTGATCGGGGCCCGTCTGCCCACCAGGGACAGGTGATCGGGGCCCGTCTGCCCACCAGGGACAGGTGATCGGGGCCCGTCTGCCCACCAGGGACAGGTGATCGGGGCCCGTCTGCCCACCAGGGACAGGTGATCGGGGCCCGTCTGCCCACCAGGGACAGGTGATCGGGGCCCGTCTGCCCACCAGGGACAGGTGATCGGGGCCCGTCTGCCCACCAGGGACAGGTGATCGGGGCCCGTCTGCCCACCAGGGACAGGTGATCGGGGCCCGTCTGCCCACCAGGGACAGGTGATCGGGGCCCGTCTGCCCACCAGGGACAGGTGATCGGGGCCCGTCTGCCCACCAGGGACAGGTGATCGGGGCCCGTCTGCCCACCAGGGACAGGTGATCGGGGCCCGTCTGCCCACCAGGGACAGGTGATCGGGGCCCGTCTGCCCACCAGGGACAGGTGATCGGGGCCCGTCTGCCCACCAGGGACAGGTGATCGGGGCCCGTCTGCCCACCAGGGACAGGTGATCGGGGCCCGTCTGCCCACCAGGGACAGGTGATCGGGGCCCGTCTGCCCACCAGGGACAGGTGATCGGGGCCCGTCTGCCCACCAGGGACAGGTGATCGGGGCCCGTCTGCCCACCAGGGACAGGTGATCGGGGCCCGTCTGCCCACCAGGGACAGGTGATCGGGGCCCGTCTGCCCACCAGGGACAGGTGATCGGGGCCCGTCTGCCCACCAGGGACAGGTGATCGGGGCCCGTCTGCCCACCAGGGACAGGTGATCGGGGCCCGTCTGCCCACCAGGGACAGGTGATCGGGGCCCGTCTGCCCACCAGGGACAGGTGATCGGGGCCCGTCTGCCCACCAGGGACAGGTGATCGGGGCCCGTCTGCCCACCAGGGACAGGTGATCGGGGCCCGTCTGCCCACCAGGGACAGGTGATCGGGGCCCGTCTGCCCACCAGGGACAGGTGATCGGGGCCCGTCTGCCCACCAGGGACAGGTGATCGGGGCCCGTCTGCCCACCAGGGACAGGTGATCGGGGCCCGTCTGCCCACCAGGGACAGGTGATCGGGGCCCGTCTGCCCACCAGGGACAGGTGATCGGGGCCCGTCTGCCCACCAGGGACAGGTGATCGGGGCCCGTCTGCCCACCAGGGACAGGTGATCGGGGCCCGTCTGCCCACCAGGGACAGGTGATCGGGGCCCGTCTGCCCACCAGGGACAGGTGATCGGGGCCCGTCTGCCCACCAGGGACAGGTGATCGGGGCCCGTCTGCCCACCAGGGACAGGTGATCGGGGCCCGTCTGCCCACCAGGGACAGGTGATCGGGGCCCGTCTGCCCACCAGGGACAGGTGATCGGGGCCCGTCTGCCCACCAGGGACAGGTGATCGGGGCCCGTCTGCCCACCAGGGACAGGTGATCGGGGCCCGTCTGCCCACCAGGGACAGGTGATCGGGGCCCGTCTGCCCACCAGGGACAGGTGATCGGGGCCCGTCTGCCCACCAGGGACAGGTGATCGGGGCCCGTCTGCCCACCAGGGACAGGTGATCGGGGCCCGTCTGCCCACCAGGGACAGGTGATCGGGGCCCGTCTGCCCACCAGGGACAGGTGATCGGGGCCCGTCTGCCCACCAGGGACAGGTGATCGGGGCCCGTCTGCCCACCAGGGACAGGTGATCGGGGCCCGTCTGCCCACCAGGGACAGGTGATCGGGGCCCGTCTGCCCACCAGGGACAGGTGATCGGGGCCCGTCTGCCCACCAGGGACAGGTGATCGGGGCCCGTCTGCCCACCAGGGACAGGTGATCGGGGCCCGTCTGCCCACCAGGGACAGGTGATCGGGGCCCGTCTGCCCACCAGGGACAGGTGATCGGGGCCCGTCTGCCCACCAGGGACAGGTGATCGGGGCCCGTCTGCCCACCAGGGACAGGTGATCGGGGCCCGTCTGCCCACAAGGGACAGGTGATCGGGGCCCGTCTGCCCACCGGGACAGGTGATCGGGGCCCGTCTACATGGTGGGCGCTTCTAGAAGTACTCCTAGTGTGCAGTTCTAGAACTACCCGTAGTGCCGTGAGCAGTTCTAGAACTTCTAGTGTGCAGTTCTAATACTGCTCCCGGTGGGCGCTTCTAGAACTACCCCCCCGGTGGGCGCTTCTAGAACTACCCCCCCGGTGGGCGCTTCTAGAACTACCCCCCCGGTGGGCGCTTCTAGAACTACCCCCCCCCCCCGTGGGCGCTTCTAGAACTCCCCCCCCCCCCCGTGGGCGCTTCTAGAACTGCCCCCGGTGGGCGCTTCTAGAACTACCCCCCCCCCCCGTGGGCGCTTCTAGAACTACCCCCCGTGGGCGCTTCTAGAACTAACCCCCCCCCCGTGGGCACTTCTAGAACTACCCCCCCCGTGGGCGCTTCTAGAACTAACCCCCCCCCCCCGTGGGCGCTTCTAGAACTACCCCCCCCCCCCCCGGTGGGCGCTTCTAGAACTCCCCCCCCCCGGTGGGCGCTTCTAGAACTACCCCCGGTGGGCGCTTCTAGAACTACCCCCGGTGGGCGCTTCTAGAACTACCCCCGGTGGGCGCTTCTAGAACTACCCCCGGTGGGCGCTTCTAGAAGTCCTCTTAGTGTGCAGTTCTAGAACTACACCTGGTGTCTGTGGGCGGTTATAGAACTACCCCTGGTGCCGTGAGTAGTTCTAGAACTTCTTTTAGTGAGCGGTTCTAATACTGCTCCTGGTGGGCGCCTTTAGAACTTCCCCTGGTGGGCGGTTCTAGAAGTACTCCTAGTATGCAGTTCTAGAACTACCCCTGGTGGGTGGTTCTGAAACTACCCCTGGTGCCGTGAGTGGTTCTAGAACTTCAACTAGTGTGCAGTTCTAATAATGCTCCTGGTAGGTGGTTCTAGAAGTACTCTAGTGAGCAGTTCTAGAAATACCCCTGGTGCCGGTGGGCTCTTCTAGAACTATCCCTCGTGGGCGCTTCTAGAACTACACATAGTGCCGGTGAGCGGTTCTGAAGCTACCTCTGGTGGGCGCTTCTAGAAGTACTCGTAGTGTGCAGTTCTAGACCTACTCCTGGTGGGCGGTTATAGAACTACACCTGGTGGGCGGTTATAGAACTACACCTGGTGGGCGGTTATAGAACTACACCTGGTGCCGTGAGCAGTTCTAGAACTTCTTTTAGTGTGCGGTTCTAATACTGCTCCTGGTGGGCGCTTTTAGAACTTCCCCTGGTGGGCGGTTCTAGAAGTACTCCTAGTATGCAGTTCTAGAACTACCCCTGGTGCCGGTGGGCGCTTCTAGAACTACCCCTGGTGGGCAGTTCTAGATCTACACCTGGTGCCGGTGGACGGTTCTAGAACCACTCCTAGTGTGCAGCTCTAGAACTGCCCCTGGGAGCGCTTCTAGAACTACCCCTCACGGGCGCTTCTAGAAGTACTCCTAGTGTGCAGTTCTAGAACTACCCGCAGTGCCGTGAGCAGTTCTAGAACTTCTAGTGTGCAGTTCTAATACTGCTCCTGGTGGGCGCTTTTAGAACTACCCCCGGTGCCGTCGGGCGCTTCTAGAACTACACCTAGTGCCGGTGAGCGGTTCTGAAACTACCCCCGCTGGGCGCTTCTAGAAGTACTCTTAGTGTGCAGTTCTAGAACTACTCCCGGTGCCGATGAGCGCTTCTAGAAGTACTCCTAGTGTCCCGTTCTAGAACTACCCCTGGTGCCGTGAGCGGTTCTAATACTGCTCCTGGTGAGCGGTTTTAGACCTACCCTTGGTGGGCGGTTCTAGAAGTACTCCTAGTGTGCAGTACTAGAACTACCCCTGGTGCCGGTGTGCGCTTCTAGAACTACCCCTGGTGCCATGATCGGTTGTAGAACTTCTTCTAGATTGCGGTTCTAATACTGCTCCTGGTGGGCGCTTCTAATACTATCACTGGTGGGCAGTTCTAGTACTACTCATTGTGCTGGTGGGCACTTCTAGAACTACCCCTGGTGGGTGGTTCTGAAACTACTGGTGCTGATGGACTCTTCTAGAAATACCCCTGGTGGGCAGTCATAGAACTACCTCTGGTGCTGGTGGGCGCTTCTAGAACTACCCCTGGTGGGCGCTTCTAGAACTAACCGCAGTGTAGTGTGCGGTTCTAATACTGTTCCAGGTGGGCGCTTCTAAAGCTACCCCTGGCGGGCGCTTCTAGAGCTACCCCTGGCGGGCGCTTCTAGAACTACCCGCAGTGTAGTGTGTGGTTCTAATACTGTTCCAGGTGGGCGCTTCTAGAACTACATCTCTTGGGCGCTTCTAGAAGTACTCTTAGTGTGCGGTTCTAGAACTACCCCTGATACAGGTGGGCGGTTCTAGAACTACTGCTAATATGCAGTTCTAGAACTACCCCTGGTGGGCGCTTCTAGAACTACCCGCAGTGTAGTGTGCGGTTCTAATACTGTTCCAGGTGGGCGCTTCTAGAAGTACTCTTAGTGTGCAGTTCTAGAACTACTCCCGGTGCCGATGGAAGCTTCTAGAACTACCCCCCGATGGGCGCTTCTAGAACTACCCCTCACGGGCGCTTCTAGAAGTACTCCTAGTGTGCAGTTCTAGAACTACCCGCAGTGCCGTGAGCAGTTCTAGAACTTCTAGTGTGCAGTTCTAATACTACCCCCGGTGGGCGCTTCTAGAACTACCCCCGGTGGGCGCTTCTAGAACTACCCCCGGTGGGCGCTTCTAGAACTACCCCCGGTGGGCGCTTCTAGAACTACCCCCGGTGGGCGCTTCTAGAACTACCCCCGGTGGGCGCTTCTAGAACTACCCCCGGTGGGCGCTTCTAGAACTACACCTAGTGCTGGTGAGCGGTTCTGAAACTACCCCCGCTGGGCGCTTCTAGAAGTACTCTTAGTGTGCAGTTCTAGAACTACTCCCGGTGCCGATGGACGGTTCTAGAACTACCCCCGGTGCCGATGGGCGCTTCTAGAACTACCCCCGGTGCCGTGAGCGGTTCTAGCACTTCTAGTGTGCGGTTCTAATACTGCTCCTGGTGAGCGCTTTTAGACCTACCCTTGGTGGGCGGTTCTAGAAGTACTCCTAGTGTGCAGTACTAGAACTACCCCTGGTGCCGGTGTGCGCTTCTAGAACTACCCCTGGTGCCATGATCGGTTGTAGAACTTCTTCTAGATTGCGCTTCTAATACTGCTCCTGGTGGGCGCTTCTAATACTATCACTGGTGGGCAGTTCTAGTACTACTCATTGTGCTGGTGGGCACTTCTAGAACTACCCCTGGTGGGTGGTTCTGAAACTACTGGTGCCGATGGGCGCTTCTAGAAAAACCCCTGGTGGGCGCTTCTAGAACTACCCGTAGTGTGTGGTTCTAATACTGTTCCAGGTGGGCGCTTCTAGAACTACATCTTGTGGGTGCTTCTATAAGTACTCAGTGTGCGGTTCTAGAACTACCCCTGGTGCAGGTGGGCGGTTCTAGTACTACCTCTAGTGTGCAGTTCTCGAACTACTGCTAACATGCAGTTCTAGAACTACCCCTGGTGCCCGTGGGGGGTTCTAGAGCTACCCCTGGTGGGCGCTACTAGAACTACACCTGGTGGGTGCTTCTAGAAGTACTCCTAGTATGCAGTTCTAGAACTACCCCGGTGCCGTGAGTGGTACTAGAACTAGTCCTGGTGGGCAGTTCTAGAACTTCTTCTAGTGTGCAGTTCTAATACTGCTCCTGGTGGGCGCTTTTAGAACTTCCCCTGGTGGGCGGTTCTAGAAGTACTCCTAGTATGCAGTTCTAGAACTACCCCTGGTGCCGGAGGGTGCTTCTGGAACTACCCCTGGTGGGTGGTTCTGAAACTACCCCTGGTGCTGTGAGTGGTTCTAGAACTTCTACTAGTGTGCAGTTCTAATAATGCTCCTGGTAGGTGGTTCTAGAAGTACTCTAGTGAGCAGTTCTAGAAATATCCCTGGTGCCGGTGGGCTCTTCTAGAATTACTCCTAGTGTGCAGTTCTAGAACTTCCCCCTAGGGGGTGCTTCTAGAACTACACCTAGTGCCGGTGAGCGGTTCTGAAGCTACCTCCGCTGGGCGCTTCTAGAACTACCCCTGGTGGGCGCTTTTAGAAGTACTCTTAGTGTGCAGTTCTAGAACTACACCTGGTGTCTGTGGGCGGTTCTAGAGCTACATCTGGTGGGCGGTTATAGAACTACCCCTGGTGCCGTGAGCAGTTCTAGAACTTCTTTTAGTGTGCGGTTCTAATACTGCTCCTGGTGGGCGCTTTTAGAACTTCCCCTGGTGGGCGGTTCTAGAAGTACTCCTAGTATGTAGTTCTAGAACTACCCCTGGTGCCGGTGGGCGGTTCTAGATCTACACCTGGTGTCGGTGAACGGTTCTAGAACTACCCCCTGGTGGGTGGTTCTGAAACTACCCCTGGTGCTGTGAGTGGTTCTAGAACTTCTACTAGTGTGCAGTTCTAATAATGCTCCTGGTAGGTGGTTCTAGAAGTACTCTAGTGAGCAGTTCTAGAAACACCCCTGGTGCCCGGTGGGCTCTTCTAGAACCACTCCTAGTGTGCAGCTCTAGAACTACCCCCGGTGGGCGCTTCTAGAACTACCCCTCACGGGCGCTTCTAGAAGTACTCCTAGTGTGCAGTTCTAGAACTACCCGCAGTGCCGTGAGCAGTTCTAGAACTTCTAGTGTGCAGTTCTAATACTGCTCCTGGTGGGCACTTTTAGAACTACCCCCGGTGCCGATGGGCGCTTCTAGAACTACCCCTGGTGGGCGCTTTTAGACCTACCCCTGGTGGGCGCTTTTAGACCTACCCTTGGTGGGCGGTTCTAGAAGTACTCCTAGTGTGCAGTACTAGAACTACCCCTGGTGCCATGATCGGTTGTAGAACTTCTTCTAGATTGCGGTTCTAATACTGCTCCTGGTGGGCGCTTCTAATACTATCACTGGTGGGCAGTTCTAGTACTACCCATTGTGCTGGTGGGCAGTTCTAGTACTACCCATTGTACTGGTGGGCAGTTCTAGTACTACCCCTGGTGGGTGGTTCTGAAACTACTGGTGCCGATGGGTGCTTCTAGAACTACCCCTGGTGGCCAGTCATAGAACTACCCCTGGTGGCCAGTCATAGAACTACCCCTGGTGGCCAGTCATAGAGCTACCCCTGGTGGCCAGTCATAGAACTACCCGCAGTGTAGTGTACGGTTCTAATACTGTTCCAGGTGGGCGCTTCTAGAACTACATCTTGTGGGCGCTTCTAGAAGTACTCTTAGTGTTCCGTTCTAGAACTACCCCCAGTGCCGTGAGCGGTTCTAGAACTTCTAGTGTGCGGTTCTAATACTGCTCCTAGTGGGCGCTTTTAGACCTACCCTTGGTGGGCGGTTCTAGAAGTGCTCCTAGTGTGCAGTACTAGAAGTACCCCTGGTGCCGGTGTGCGTTTCTAGAACTACCCCTGGTGCCATGATCGGTTCTAGAAATTCTTCTAGATTGCGGTTCTAATACTACCCATTGTGCTGGTGGGCAGTTCTAGAACCACCCCTGGCGGGCAGTTCTAGAACCACCCCTGGCGCCGTGAGCGGTTCTAATACTGCTTCTGGTGGGCGCTTTTAGCACTAACCCTGGTGGGCGGTTCTAGAAGTACTCCTAGTATGCAGTTCTAGAACTACCCCTGGTGCCGGTGGGCGCCTCTAGAACTATCCCTGGTGCCAGAGTGCACTTCTAGAACGACTCCAGGTGGGCGCTTCTAGAACTACCCCTGGAGGGCGGTTCTAATACTGCTCCTGGTGGGCGCTTTTAGAACTACCCGTGGTGGGCAGTTCTAATACTGCTCCTGGTGGGCGCTTCTAGACCTAACCCCGGCGGACGCTTCTAGAACTACCCCTGGTGGGCGCTACTAGAGCTACCCCTGGTGGGCGCTACTAGAACTACCCCTGGTGGGCGCTACTAGAACTACCCCTGGTGGGCGCTACTAGAACTACCCCTGGTGGGCGCTACTAGAACTACCCCTGGTGGGCGCTACTAGAACTACCCCTGGTGGGCGCTACTAGAACTACATCTTGTGGGCGCTTCTAGAAGTACTCCTCGTGTGCGGTTCTAGAACTGCCCCCGGTGCAGGTGGGCGATTCTAGAACTACCTCTAATGTGCAGTTCTAGAACTACTGCTAATATGCAGTTCTAGAACTACCCATAGAGAGCGCTTCTAGAACTACCCCTGGTGTCTGTGGGCGGTTCTAGAGCTACACCTGGTGGGCGGTTATAGAACTACCCCTGTTGCCGTGAGCAGTTCTAGAACTTCTTTTAGTGTGCGGTTCTAATACTGCTCCTGGTGGGCGCTTTTAAATCTACACCTGGTGCCGGTGGACGGTTCTAGAACTACCCCTGGTGGGTGGTTCTGAAACTACCCCTGGTGCTGTGAGTGGTTCTAGAACTTCTACTAGTGTCCAGTTCTAATAATGCTCCTGGTAGGTGGTTCTAGAAGTACTCTAGTGAGCAGTTCTAGAAATACCCCTGGTGCCGGTGAGCTCTTCTAAAACTACTCCTAGTGTGCAGCTCTAGAACTACCCGCAGTGCTGTGAGCACTTCTACAACTACCCCCCTCGTGGGCACTTCTACAACTACCCCCCTCGTGGGCACTTCTACAACTACCCCCCTCGTGGGCACTTCTACAACTACCCCCCTCGTGGGCACTTCTACAACTACCCCCCTCGTGGGCACTTCTACAACTACCCCCCTCGTGGGCACTTCTACAACTACCCCCCTCGTGGGCACTTCTACAACTACCCCCCTCGTGGGCACTTCTACAACTACCCCCCTCGTGGGCACTTCTACAACTACCCCCCTCGTGGGCACTTCTAGAAGTACCCCTCGTGGGCGCTTCTAGAAGTACTCCTCGTGGGCGCTTCTAGAAGTACTCCTAGTGTCCAGTTCTAGAACTACCCCTGATGCCGATGTGATCTTCTATAACTACCCTTGGAGGGTGGTTCTAGAACTACCCCTGGTGCCATGATCGGTTCTAGAACTTTCTTCTAGTGTGCGGTTCTAATACTGCTCCTGGTGGGCGCTTCTAGAACTACCCCTGGTGGGTGGTTCTAGAACTACTCCTGGTAGTATACATCTATTCTATATTTTTCGATTTTAACTATTGTATGTACATTGGTGTGAGTGCCTGTCTCTAGGGTGTCTTACTTAACCGTGTATTTATTATAGGTTTTTTAATTTCCTATTTATGCATAATTTGACAATTTTGTTCGGTTGTTCTTGATTGGTTCTTTGACATTCCTAGTTTGCCTATGGGGTCAATGCACCAAAATGAGTCATCTAGCGTCAATGAACTTTAACCACTTTCACTGCACACGTCAGTGTTGTGCCCTTCTCCCCCGCCCCCCCAAATAGCTGCAAAGTCCCACCTGTATACTGGAGCCCAAGACCACAAGATCACATGCTGGATCTCTGGCACTCATGAAGTCATGTGCAGGGGCCTCAGGAGCCTCCGAACACCACACTGACATCTGTCTGCTCTCCTCCACAACTGAGCAGCATCAGAAACCCAGCTAACAGACATTGCTGTCACTGCAAACACTCATTGGATTAACTGACACGATGTCAGCAAGTTGCTGAAGATCTGGATACTGCAGCCATGAGATCTGTGGCAGCATTAGGCAGATGGGACACTGCAGCTAATAGAGAGTAAGAGTGCAACAGAGATGGCCCTAAACTGCATTTAAAGGGTGTCAGGAAAACTTAGTCAGACTTTGCAGCCCTCTGGCGCCCCCTTATCCTGCTGGTCAAACACGGTATTGACTGAGGATAAGCAACAGGGCGCAGCTGCTCTCATTTATGTCGACTATTGTGGCACGTGATGTGACAGGACGTATACAGTTATATGAAAAAGTTTGGGCACCCCTATTAATCTTAAGCTTAATGTTTTATAAAAATTGGTGTTTTTGCAACAGCTATTTCAGTTTGATATATGTAATAACTGTTGGACACAGTAATGTTTCTGCCTTGAAATGAGGTTTATTGTACTAACAGAAAATGTGCAACCTGCATTCAAACTAAATTTGACAGGTGCATAAGTATGGGCACCTCACCAGAAAAGTGACATTAATATTTAGTAGATCCTCCTTTTGCAAAACTAAAAGCTTCCTGTAGCTTTTAATGATTTCCTGGATCCTGGATGAAGGTATTTTTGACCATTCCTATTTACAAAACAATTCCAGTTCTGTTAAGTTTGATGGTCGCCGAGCATGGACAGCCCTCTTCAAATGATCCCACAGATGTTCAATGATATTCAGGTCTGGGGACTGGGATGGCCATTCCAGAACATTGTAATTGTTCCTATGCATGAATGCCTGAGTAGATTTGGAGCGGTGTTTTGGATCATTGTCTTGCTGAAAGATCCATCCCCTGAATAACTTCAACTTTGTCACTGATTCTTGAACATTATTGTCAAGAATCTGCTGATACTGAGTGGAATCCATGCGTCCCTCAACCTTAACAAGATTCCCGGTGCCGGCATTGGCCACACAGCCCCAAAGCATGATGGAACCTCCACCAAATTTTACTGTGGGTAGCAAGTGTTTTCTTGGAATGCTGTGATTTTTTGCCGCCATGCATAACGCCTTTTTGTATGACCAAACAACTCAATCTTGGTTTCATCAGTCCACAGGACCTTCTTCCAAAAAGAAATTGGCTTCTCCAAATGTGCTTTTGCATACCTCAGCCGACTCTGTTTGTGGCGTGCTTGCAGAAATGGCTTCTTTTGCATCACTCTCCCATACAGCTTCTCCTTGTGCAAAGTGCGTTGTATAGTTGACCGATGCACAGTGACACCATCTGCAGCAAGTTGATGCTGCAGCTCTCTGGAGGTGGTCTGAGGATTGTCCTTGACTGATCTCACCATTCTTCTTCTCTGCCTTTCTGATGTTTTTCTTGGCCTGCCACTTCTGGCCTTAACAAGAACTGTCCCTGTGTTCTTCCATTTCCTTACTATGTTCCTCACAGTGGAAACTGACAGGTTAAATCTCTGAGACAGCTTTTTGTATCCTTCCCCTGAGCAACTATGTTGAATAATCTTTGTTTTCAGATCATTTGACAGTTGTTTTGAGGAGCCCATGATGCCACTCTTCAGAGGAGATTCAAACAGGAGAACAACTTGCAAGTGGCCACTTTAAGTAGCTTTTCTCATGATTGCATACACCTGGCTATGAAGTTCAAAGCTCAATGAGGTTACAAAACCAAAAAAAGGGCTTTAGTAAGTCAGTAAAAAGTAGGTAGGAGTATTTAAAACAAGAAAATGATAAGGGTGCCCATACTTATGCACCTGTCAAATTTTGTTTGAATGCAGATTGCACATTTTCTGTTAGTACAATAAACCTCATTTCAATGCAGAAACATTACTGTGTCCAACAGTTATTACATATATCAAACTAAAATAGCTGTTGCAAAAACACAAATTTTTATAAAACATTAAGCTTAAGATTAATAGGGGTGCCCAAACTTTTTCATATAACTGTGTATACCACCAGTTCCGTCCAGGAACGTATATATACCTCAATCCCACCACCCTCAACCACAATATCACATAAATACACCGTATGCTGCCACCACCGATCTCTTAACAGGTGGATCGGGTACCAGTTAGGTAACGTGAATTAGCGGGTGAGGAACGTGTTTGCTCGACATAGGACAAGAAGAACGAAGCTGGTAAATAATAATTTACTCCCGAAAGTTGGCAGTGTTTACAAAAGATATACAAGATTTTATAAAAGACAATTTACATATATGCATAAAACAGTTATTAAAATAAAAGGGGTAAATAATAGCAAAACTTGCGCCACGAGGTGATGGTCTCAGATTCTGTGGCGGGACGGCTCCCCGGAAATTAGGTGTGATTCCTCCATGCAGCGAGGAGTGCTTGCATCTGACGTCCCTGGGTTGGAATGAGCCAACATGGACATTCTGGTTTTTAGTAAGGAGGCAAAACACTAGGACACACCCATGTTGTTTACCTCACGCGGGGGCTCTGTTTTGTGAACCCACCCAGCTGCACAAGACATAAAAATCCTTCATCTTCCATATCTTGGTATGGGGGAGCCCCACATCCAAGATGAATACATCATTTTTTTATTTTTTTTTTAAGGTTGAAGGAAGACTAAGTCCATCTAGTTCAACCCATAGCCTAACATGTTGATCCAGAGGAAGGGAAAAAAAAACCATGTGGAAAACACTAAGCTCCACATTGGGGAAAAAAATTCCTTCGACTCCATACGACAATCAGACTAGTTCCCTGGATCAACGCCCTATCAAGGAATCTAGTATTTATAACCTATAATATTATACTTTTCAAGAAAGGCATCCATGCCCTTCTTAAATTTAAAAAGTGAATCACTCGTTACAACATCATGCAGCAGAGAGTTCCATAGTCTCACTGCTCTTACAGTAAAGAATCCCCGTCTGTGATTATGATTAAACCTTCTTTCCTCCAGACGTAGAAGATGCCCCCTTGTCCCCGTCTCAGGCCTCAGAGTAAAAAGATCAGTAGAAAGGTCTTTGTACTGTCCCCTCATATACTTGTACATAGTAATAAGATCACCTCTAAGCCTTCTTTTTTCCACAGTAAATAACCCCAAGTGTAATAACCTGTCTTGGTATTGCAGACCCCCCAGTCCTCTAATAACCTTGGTCGCTCTTCTCTGCACCCGCTCTAGTTCAGCCATGTCTTTCTTATACACCGGAGACCAGAACTGTACACAGTATTCTAAGTGTGGTCGCACTAGTGACTTGTATAGAGGTAAAATTATGTTCTCCTCATGAGCATCTATGCCTCTTTTAATGCATCCCATTATTTTATTTGCCTTTGCAGCAGCTGCCTGACACTGGCCACTAAACGTGAGCTTGTCGTCCACCAATACACCCAGGTCTTTTTCAGTTACAGTTTTGCCCAGTGTTTTACAATTAAGCATATAATTATACATTTTATTTCCTCTGCCCAAGTGCATTACCTTACATTTATCCCCATTAAAGCTCATTTGTCATTTATCAGCCCAAGCTTCTAGTTTACATAGATCCTCCTGTAATATAAAATTGTCCTCCTCTGTATTGATTACCCTGCAGAGTTTAGTGTCATCTGCAAATATTGAAATATTACTCTGTATGCCCCCTACAAGGTCATTAATAAATATGTTAAAAAGAAGGGGGCCCAATTCTGACCCCTGTGGTACCCCACTGTTAACTGAGACCCAGTCTGAGTGTTTTCCATTAATAACCACCCTTTGTTTCCTATCACTGAGCCAATTCTTAACCCACATACATATATTTTCCCCTATCCCCATTGTTCTCATTTTATGTATCAACCTTTTGTGTGGAACCGTATCAAAAGCTTTTGAAAAGTCCATATACACAACATCCACTGCATTTCCTTGGTCCAGTCCCGAACTTGCCTCCTCATAAAAACTGATCAGATTAGTTTGACAGGAACGGTTCCTCGTAAATCCATGTTGATATTGGGTCATGAGGTTATTCTTCTTCAGATACTCTATTATAGCACCTCTTAGGAAACCCTCCAGGATTTTACACACAGTAGAGGTTAAGCTTACTGGCCTATAAATTTCCAAGTTCAGTTTGTCCCCTTATTTGCACCACATTTGCTATACGCCAGTCGTGTGGACCCTGTTATTATTGAATCTTTAAAGATTAAAAATAATGGTCTATGACGTTACTTAATTCCTGCAGTACTCGCGGGTGTATCCCACCTGGGCCTGGGGATTTGTCAACTTTAGTGATTTTTAGACGCCGCCGTACTTCCTGCTGGGTTAAGCAAGTGACATTTAATGGAGAATTTTTGTTATCACTAATCATGTTTTCGGTCATGCGATTTTCTTGTGTAAATACGGTTGAAAAAAAAATCATTTAGCATATTGGCTTTTTCCTCATCCTCATCCACCATTTCACCCAGACTATTTTTAAGGGGGCCAACACTATTATTTTTTAGTTGTTTACTATTTATGTAGTTAAAGAATATTTTGGGGTTATTTTTACTTTCTCTGGCAATGATTCTCTCTGCCTCAATCGTTGCCGCCTTGATTTGCTTTTTACATAATTTATTTAATTTTCTATATTTATTTAATGCCTCATCACTACCTACATGCTTTAGTTCTCTAAATGCTTTCTTTTTGTCACTTATTGTGCCCCTTACAGCTCTATTTAGCCATAGTGGTTTCCTCCCATTTCTAGCATGTTTATTCCCAAAGGGTATATATTGTGCACAGGTCCTATTCAGGAGGTTAATAAATGTCTCCCATTTGCTTTGTGCAGCTTTATGTCTCAGGATATCGTCCCAGTTTATTGCACTAAGATCATCTCTCAACCGTTGGAAATTAGCCTTCCTGAAGTTTAGTGTCCTTGTAACCCTTCTACTACACATCTTATTAAAGGTTACATGAAAATGTATTATTTTGTGATCACTATTACCCAAGTGACCCCCAACTCATATATTTGATATGCGGTCTGGCCTATTGGTTAATATTAGGTCTAGCAGTGCCCCCCTTCTTGTTGGGTCCTGAACCAGTTGTGAAAGGTAATTGTCTCTCATAGTTGTCAAAACCTATTACCTTTGCTTGAAGTACATGTTTCTGTCCCCCAACGTATTTCAGGGTAGTTGAAGTCTCCCATAATAATGACTTCTCCTTGAGTCGCTGTTTCATCTATTTGCTTTACGAGGATATTCTCCGCTACTTCCATTATTTTTGGAGACTTATAACAAACCCCTATCAGTAATTTATTATTTTTTCCCCCTCCCCTTATCTCCACCCACAGGGACTCTACATTTTCATTAGATTCACATATATCCTCCCGCAAGACAGGTTTTAAGGATGATTTTACATATAAACACCCCCCCCCCCTCGCTTGTTTGTACGGTCATTTCTAAACAGACTATAGCCCTGTAAATTAGCTGCCCAGTCATGGCTCTCGTCCAGCCACGTCTCAGATATTCCTACCATGTCATAATTATTTTCCAACAAAATTAATTCTAATTCCTCCATTTTGTTGGTGAGGCTTCTGGCATTAGTGTACATGCATTTTATGTATCTCTCTGTACCTCTATTCCTTCTTACTTTATTGGCTGTTCTAACCCCACCCCCAATTTATTTGTGCCCAGGTCACTATCTGCACTATCTTCCCCACCTATAAAATGAATACCCCCCCCCAATCCCTAGTTTAAACACTCCTCCAACCTTCTAGCCATTTTCTCCCCCAGCACAGCTGCACCCTCCCCATTAAGGTGCAGCCGGTCCCTAGCGTAGAGTCTGTAGCCAACTGAGAAGTCGGCCCAGTTCTCCAGGAACTCAAATCCCTCCTTCCTACACCAGTTCTTGAGCCACTTATTTATCTCCCTAATCTCCCGTTGCCTCTCTGGCGTGGCACGTGGTACCGGTAGTATTTCAGAGAATACCACCTTGGAGGTCCTTGCTTTCAGCTTGCAGCCTAATTCCCTGAAGTCATCTTTAAGGACCTTCCACCTACCTCTAACTTTGTCATTTGTGCCAATGTGCACCATGACCGCTGGGTCCTCACCAGCCCCTCCCAGTAATCTGTCAACCCGATCAGCGATGTGCCGGACTTGAGCGCCAGCTAGGCAGCACACTGTTTGATGATCCCTGTCTTTGTGACAGATTGCCCTATCTGTTCCCCTAATAATTGAGTCGCCCACTACCAGCACCTGCCTGGCCTGCCCTACTCTCCTATTTCCCTCTTTACTGGAGCTGACACTCCTCCGGCTTTCAGGATACATGCCTTGCTGCAGCAGTGCTACCCCTGTACCATCACTCCCCTCATCTGCCAACTTTGCAAACTTATTGGGGTGTGCCAGATCAGGACTAGCCTCCCTTGCACTCTTCCCTCTACCCCCCCTTCTAACTGTCACCCAACTAACGGCCTCACTGTCCTGCAGCTCCAGACTACCACCCTCCCCCACATCTACCCCAGTGAGCGGCTGCTCAGTGAGCAGCAGACTCCTTTCCATGTTGTCAATGGATCTCAGTGTTGCCAGCTGCTCATTTAGATCCAGTATCTGGGCTTCCAAACGCACAACGTGCTCACATCTCGCGCAGCAGTAAGCAACCATGACCGGCTGTTCAGGATTGCCTACATGTGGCAAGATGTACACTGGATAGCATTGTCAATAATGGAGCTCATTTCCTAATGGGGATTGCAATAGACAGAATGTTAAGTAAAAAGAAAAGCAAAGAATTAATGAAATACAGACAGCAATTCAGTCCAAAGTCCTGCCTTCCAAACTTCCTGAATCCAAGTCACTGAAAAATAAGTCACACACTTACTTTCGTTCGCACTTACGCTCTGGTCACACTCCGCTCGTTCACACTCGCAAATTAAGAGATTTAAAGAGGTTTTGTTTTGTTTTTTCCCCTTTTCCAGCAATACACCCTTCACCTCAATGCACTTCCAAAGGCAAGTTTGCCGTCACCAATATTGACGGAGATTGATATCAAATATAATATTTCTATGACGTTCAGAAGCTCAGAAACCATTTCCTAGGTTTCTGGTGGTTTCCCAGTTATGAAAGATACACCATCATAACTGGAAAAAGGCGAGCATCCCAAAAATGTGGTCCATGTGTTTGTGACAGTCATGTGCATTATTAAACTTGACATTAAAAGTTTGTACAGTTACACAATAGGGCTTTGGAGGGGAAATCCAGTGTAAACCAGTATGCTTGCCCTGGGCTGAGGTTTATGGCGGTTATAAAAATTCCTTGTTTGGGGGAAGCAAGAGTAGAGTTCTATGGAGGTCCCTTCCAAGTGAACAGGGGACGGAGATTTAAGACATCTCTGGCTGTCCTTTCAACATTTTTAAAACTAGGACAAAAATACATTTTGCCTGACAAAGGGAATGTCACTAGGTTTATTGCCACCTGATCTGAGCACAGCACAACGTGTGGACAAAGATCCCCAATTCCAACGACATGTTGCTCTCTGGGCTGACTGATGTAGTTTTGATAAGTGATCCTCCACCAGCAGGAGACTGCCACCAGAGGACTAGTAAAGCTGCTGCCATGTAGTCCAACCCTGTCCCCACAACTGATGAATAGCTCTGTACACTGTGCATTGGTAGCTTTCTGCCTATCAGTGGTGTGGGTGGGGTTATACAGAGCCCAGCATTCAGAGAATTAGATCTGCAGCAGACACAGAGTATGTGCCCACGAAGCGTTTTTCAAGAGGATATGCTGCAGAATTTCCGCAGCGTAAAGGCTTTTTTAGCGCTATGTTATCCGCCCCCCATGGTCCCCAATGTGATTACGCAAGTTCAATGCCCATGCTGCGTTTTTTTCCGCAGCGTTTTTCCGGCGGGGAAAAATCCGCAGCACGCTCATTAATTTTGCGTTTCCGCAAGCGGAATTGCCTTTGCAGTGCAATTAAAAACTCAAGGCAATTCCGCATGCGTTTATCCGGGAGAGGACATGCAGAAATGAAGCAGAAAATTTCTGCTTCATTTCCACAGCATGGGAACATAGCCTTACTCTGAACTGCACCAAGCGATCCATCACTGTAATCAGGATCTCTGCCCCTAAATCACCCTGCTCTCAGATGGGGCAGCAAAATCCTGGTGACAAATTCACTAACCCCATCCAGCTTCAGATGAAAGTATTAGAATTGATTCTGATGCTCAAAATTAAATGTAATGGCCAGTGGCTAATGGCAGGCAATAGGTACAGCAAAGTGTGGAAAAGTTACCTGCAGGATTGTAGGGAACAAACTTCTCAGTGTCGGGGTACTGCTGCTCGTCTGTCTTATCAGAAGTGCCAGAAACCTAGTGGGGAACAGGAACCAGGTCACAAGCTTCATTTATCCAGGGTTTACCATTAGGTTCTCCATATAGGATCTGAAAAGTAGTGTTGAGCCACCCCCGTAGTGTTCGAGTTCGGTTTGTCGAACACCCGTATGTTCGCCGAACACCTTCGAACACTGTTAAAACCAATGGCAGGCAAACAAAAACACATAGAAAACACCTTCAAAAGGTGTCCAAAAGCTGACAAACTGCTCAGTAGACACAACTAACACATGGAAAAGTGACAAGTACAAATAGTCATGCGAAAAGAAAAGAGGTGGAGGAGTAAAAGGAGGGGGAGACACAGATATAGGCATGTCATGCCCTTCTAAAGCCAAAAAAATGCGAAGCTAACACGGCCAGTCCGTTCCTGCCCGTGCGACCTCCGTGACGCCGGGTTTGTGCCAGAGCTGCGGTGGACCCTGACGGCTAGCACCCTCTCCCAATACTGGTGCCTGTCCGCTGGTGGGTCGAGCGAGCCCCCCTGCGGTGGAGACAGGTCTAAGCTTTTTAATTTAAATTGTCTCTCTAATTTGAATGAGTACACTTTAAATCCTTTTACAAGGATCTATTGGAGGGCAAGTCTGATGCCAGCAGCCACGGGAATTCCAGCTCTAGTAGCGTCCAATAAAGTTGCTGCAGTTAAAAAGCTTTTATAAGATCGAGCTCGGCGGTCCACCGCAAGGCGTCCTACCGCCAGTCCCAGGCCCTGTGCCTTGGGGTGCCTCCCCGATGCTCTTCACTGAGTGTCCCGGGGGCCCGAGGCATTTCCTTTGAAAAAATTAAGTGTCCAAACTACAGGTGGTGCAGCTTGCTTAACAGTTGGGATAATCCGCTGACTAGCAGACACTGCTACTAGGTCCAAAGTATTTCCTGGGCTAGATACAGTTAAAAATTTGTAATTAGATACTCTCGTTGGATGCTGAGAAAGCATTCCATAGAGTCTCCTGGCACGCCATATATTATTTTCTTAAAAAGCTTGGGGTAGGGATCTAGGGGACCCTTTCATAGGCAAAATCACAGCCCGGTATCGCAATACGTCACCTAGGCTGAAGATGAATGGAACATTTTCATCACCTTTCATAATCACCAATGGGACAAGGCAGGGATGTCCTCTGTCCCCTCTCTTATACATCCTAGTGATGGAGCACCTGCTCTCATCAATTCGCCATAACCCCAATATTAGGTGGATTGAGGTGGCAGGCACAGAGTACAAGTGCTCTGCATTTGCTCATGATGTCCTAGCATATAGCACTCAATCACATATATCCATCCCTGCTGTTATGGCTGAAATAGATCACTTTGTTACATGGTCAAATTTTAAAATCAATGCAGCGAAGTCTGAGGCCCTCGATGTCTCCCTCCTCAAATCCATACAGGATTCCATCCAGTCCAACTTTCCCTTTGCCTGTCCCTCACAGGGTATCAAATACTTAGGAATTCGTATTCATAGAGACCTCTCCCATCTAGGTTATCTTAATTTTGGGCCCTTTATTGAACAACTCCATACAGACCACGGTTGGCAAGTTAGAACTGTAAGATTCACTACGTGAACCACTGGTGTTTTGTGGAAAAGCACATGTACACTGTGTTCCAAATTATTATGCAAAAAGTGTTTAGGAGTGATAAGGGAAGAATTTGTTTGTTTGTCAGTTAAACTCATTGATGGTGATGTGTGTCAGGGCTCTTTATATCACTGTAAGCAATTGCAGACACCTGTGCTAATTAGTTTGGCAGGGGTGTCCAATGAAAGGCAAGACTTCTTAAGAAGGCTGTCCCACATTATTAAGCAGCCTACATTTTCTGCTAAAATGGGAAAGAAAAAGGATGTGTCGGCTGCTGAGAAGCAACAAATTGTGGATTGTTTAGGTCAAGGCATGACTACAATCAACATTGCCAAGACACTTCATCCTGATCATCGCATAATCAAGAAGTATGAAGCTGATTCACAGTACACATGTGTGCGTGCTGATAAGGGAAAATTGAGGACTCTTTCCTACAGGCAATTACGTCAGGTTAAAAGAGCAGCGGCAAAAAAGCCTTGTCATAGCAGCAGACAAGTTTTTGAAGCTGCTGGTGCCTCCAACGTCCCCCGAACAACAAGATGCAGGGTCCTCAGAGGTTTGCAGCTGTGCGTAAGTTATCCTGTCGACCTCCTCTATCTAATGTACACAAGCAGAAAGGGCTACAGTGGGCCAAACAATACATGAAGACTGACTTCAAAACTGTTTTGTTCACCGATGAGTGCCGTGCAACGCTCAATGGTCCAGATGGATGGAGTGGAGGATGGCTGGTTGATGGACACCCCATGCAAACACTGCTACGGCACCAACAAGGAGGAGGTGGAGTAATGTTTTGGGCTGGAATCATGGGGAGAGAGATTGTCGGCCCCTTTAGGATCCCTGAAGGGGTAAATATGAACTCCATAATGTATGTGGAGTTTCTCAAACAGCACTTCCTGCTATGGTTCAAGAAGAAGAACCGTGTATTCCGCAGCAAGATCATTTTCATGCATGATAATGCACCGTCTCATGCTGCACATAACATCTGCATCTCTGGCTGATATGGGCATAAAAGGGGACAAAGTTATGGTGTGACCCCCATGCTCCCCTGACCTCAACCCCATTGAGAACCTCTGGAGCATCATCAAAAGGAGTGTCTATGATGGCGGGAGGCAGTTCACATCTAAGCAACAGCTCTGGGAGGGTATTCTGTCCTCATGCAAAACAATTGAAGCAGAAACCATCCAAAACCTGACAAATTCAATGGACGAGAGAGTTCAGAAGCTCCTTTCGAACAAGGGGTCCTATGTGCAAATGTAGCATCACCTAGAATAAAGTTTTTTGAGCTGAAAACTGTTTGATTACAGTTTGTAATAACCGGCTAATGCTTATAATTTCAAAAATGACCATTTTTTTGCTCTTTATTAAAATGAAAAGGTTGATCGTAGAGTGTGGGGGATCTAAGAGTGTGGCAACCCAGTAGTCAGGATTATTTCGAATTCTGACAATCTGAGGGTCATGTTGCAGGTAGTGCAGCAAGAAGGCACTCATGTGTCTTGCGCATCTCGGAGCCCCAAAATTATTTTCCGGGCTAGATGCAGCAAAAAATTATTATTAATTTGAAAGCTGGTGGAGTTTAGTATAGATGGTCTAATAGAATCAGTGCTGTAAACTGCTACAAGGCCCAAATTATTTTCCAGCCAAGATACAGATAAACATGATTAGTAATTTGAAAGCTTATAACGGTTGGTGAGGTGATTTTAACAAATCATCAAGCTTTTACTCTCCCCAGCATGACACAGGGGTAGAAAAGTCGTTTCGGATCCATGATTTGTTCATCTTTATGAACGTGAATCTGTCTACATTATCAGTGGAGAGCCCCGTGCGCTTATCTGTCAGCACACCACCAGCAGCGCTGAACACACGTTCAGACAGAACGCTGGCTGCGGGGCATGACAAGATCTCCAAGGCGTAAGTGGCAAGCTCCGGCTATTTATCCAGATTGGAAGCCCAAAAAGAGCAAGGGTCCAGTGACACAGTCATGGCTTCAATGTTTACTTGGATATACTCCTGTACCATCGTCTCTAGGCGTTGACTATGTCAGACTTCTTGTCTCCTGTGGCCTTGCAAAGGATGGGCTAAAAAAGTGGTGAAATGATTCCGCAAAATTGATGTTACCAGCAGATACTGTGTTTATGTTAAGTTTTGAGTGCTGAACACTCGACGGTCCCACGGTTGGCAAGTTGGAACTGTGAGACTCACTACGTGCACCACTAGTGTTTTGTGGAAAAGCACATGTAAGATTCTGAAACAGTCTCTGCTGATACTCCAGCATGCGTGCATCTCTTTCTATGGCAGGAATAATTTCTGCAAATTTACTTTTGTACCGGGGATCTAAGAGTGTGGCAACCCAGTAGTCAGGATTATTTCTAATTCTCACAATTCGAGGGTCATGTTGCAGGTAGTGCAGCAAGAAGGCACTCATGTGTCTTGCGCATCCAGGAGCACCAAGTCCCTGTTGTGTTGGTGGCGAGGTAACAATCATGCTTCCTTCCTCTGCCCTCTCCCCCCAACCTCGCACAACAGAAATGTGATCAAGGTCTCCCTCATCTGATGAGTCTTCCATCAGTTCGTCCTCCACTCCTGCACCTTCCTCACTAGTTTGGCTGCTACCATGCGCCCTGGTAAAACCATCTCCCCCACCCTCACATGCCTGCCGCCTTGGTGCTGCCGACCATCTGGACCTTGCAGATGTTAGCCCTTCCTCATGCAACTCCTCCTCCTCTACTTCCTCCACCTCCTCTTCTGCCACCACCTGACTCCGAATTCTGTTTAACATGTGCTCCAGCATGTAAATCACCGGAATAGTCATGCTGATAATGGCATCGTCAGCACTAAACATCTTCTTCGCCATTTCAAAACTGTGCAGAAGGGTGCATAGGTCCCTGATCTGAGACCACTCCTCCAGCGTGATTTGCCCCACCTCTGGATCTCGTTGGCCCAGGCTATACGTCAGAACGTATTGCACCAGGGCTTGTCGGTGCTGCCACAGTCGCTGCAACATGTGCAGAGTTGAATTCCACTGGGTAGGCACATCGCATTTTAGCCGGTGAAGTGGCAGGCCCAACGACTTCTGTAGAGATGTAAGTCGCTGAGCTGCGGGATGCGAATGGCGGAAGCGAGCACACAGCGACCGTGCCCTCTGCAGAAGGCCATCTAGTCCGGGATAGTGGGCTAAAAGTTGCTCGACAACCAGGTTCAACATGTGAGCCATACAAGGCACGCGTGTGACATTGCCTCGGCAAAGGGCCGCACCCAGGTTTGCAGCATTGTCGCACACGACTTTCCCTGGTTTCAGGTCCAGTGGAGACAACCATTCATGAAATTGGTTCTCCAGAGCTGACCACAACTCCTCAGCTGTGTGACTCACATTTCCCAGACATTTCAAAGTAAAAACCGCCTGATGACGTTGAGCCCTGCTGCCAGCATAGTATGGAGGTGTGCAGGATCCCTTCTGCGCAGTTAGAAAGCTTGTGGAATGACCAGACAGGCTTTGGGTGCAGGTGGAGGACCGAGAGGAGGTTGAGGAGGCAGAAGCAGTGGAGGAAATTCGAGATAAAGAGGATTGACGCACAACTCATGGGGACGGCAAGACTTGGACAGCAGCCCCTTGTCCTGCTGTCACCATAGTTACCCAGAGCCCAGTCAGCGACATGTAACGCCCCTGTCCATGCCTACTCGTCCAAGTGTCTATGGTGAAATGCACCCTGTCACACACAGTTTCTCAAAGAAGCGGTGATGTTGTGTGCGACATGCTGGTGGAGGAGCGCAGGCACACCTTTCTTTGAGAAGTAGTGCCGACTGGGCATCTGGTACTGGGTCACTGCGACAGACATAAGGTCTCGAAAATCCTCTGTGTCCACCAGGCGGAAAGGCAGCATTTCTGTAGCCAAAAGCTTGCAGATGGTGAAATTCAACCTCTTAGCTTTCTCATGGCTAGGAGGAAATGGTCTTTTACTTGTCCACATCTGAGGGACCGAGGGCTGGCTGTTGTGCTTAGACGAGGTTGAGAAGGGTGTCCCCGGCAAACTGCCGGTCCGTGAGGAAGATGCAGGCGGACATGTTAGGTTGCCTTGATCCAAAGGTGGTGCTATCGATGTCGGACAGCGCTGAACACCAGCTGGTGTTTCTACCTCCAAAGAAAATGATGACCTGCCAATCACGCTGGCTGTTGCAGGTAAAGAGGTGGCAGGTCTGCGTCCCAAAACAGGTGTGACTGCTGTCCCCCCAGTCACAGAGGATGAAGAGGCCACGGATGCACAAGATGTGGCAGACGGCGGTTGGCCCGGCCGGCTAGGCCGCATTGTAGCACAGTGAGCTTCCCACTGCAATTTATGCTTCATATCCATGTGCCGGTTCATGCATGAAGTGCTCAAACTATGTATTTTTTGGCCTCTACTTAGCTTTTGCTGACAAATGTTACAGATAACACAAGTTGGGTCATCCTTATCGATCTGAAAAAATGCCCAGGCTATGCAAGGCTTAGCACCCATGCGACCTGAAGAGCCACCACGACTTGTGGTCAGAGGCAGAGTTGTGTTTGAGGATGCAGTTGTTGACGTGCTTCCAGTACTACGTCTGTCCAGGAAGGCGCAACCTGACCTCGTCGTCACTAGCATCCTCCTCCACCTCCTGTGCTGACCTCATCGACTGGCTAACTGTGGGTTGACAGTAAGTGGGATCTCCAACCTCATCATCATCACCCTGTGTGTTATCACACCCGTCGTCCTCAGAGCCAACCTCTTCCTGCCCTGACAAAAAACTAAAGTTGTCGCTCCAATCAGGTATATGAGTCTCATCATCATCTTCCTCATTGTCTCCACCAACAGGAGTTACAGTTTGGGAACGAGGGTCTACATTATGGTCAGAACCTTCTGCCTCTGGTCCTGGATCCGACTCAAAGATTCTGGGCATCAGTGCAGATCATTTCCTCGTCTGGATTCACAGAAGCTCTGCAGCCGACCTCTAATTCCCAGGCTATAGTATGAGTAAACAGCTCTGCAGACTCCACCATCTGTGTTACCCCATACTAAGACGGGCAGCTGGAGACTTGGGAGCTGTGAGGAAGCAAGTGCGATTGGGGTGACACCTCTGAGGACTGGAGTATTTGTGATGTTGAAGTTGAGGTGGAGGAGAGCCCACTTAAAGGAGCACTTGATATCTGTTGAAGCACATGCTGTTTTTGTGCCTCATCTGGAATTTGTAGCGATTGGCGTGGCCGTAAGAAAGGGATCTTCTCACATTGTCCGCTAAAAGAAGTAGACATCTTAGTTTGGCTGGAAGATTGTCTTTCTTCAGCAGATGTTACTGTTGCTTTAACACCTACCCCATGGATACAACCTTTCTTTCCCTTCCCAACATGCCTATTCCCCTTTCCACAAGCAGCAGGCCTTTTTCCACTCATTTTGGTGGTTAACTAATTGACAACTCTGGAGTTGTTTGCACAAAAACAATGAATGGGAACCGAGCAGAGCTGAGTGGCCAAACTGTGGTATTAGCCCAAAAGTATTGGCTGGGTTAGATGCAGAAAAAAATTATTTTGAATTTGCAACCTGGTGGAGGTTAGTATAGATGGACTAATAGAACAAGTCCCACACACTGCTACAAGCCAAAATATTTTTTTTTCAGAGCAAGATGCAGATAAAAATTATTTTGAATTTCCAACCTGGTGTAGGTAAGTATAGATGGACTAATAGAATGATGCTATGCCCAAAAGGTTTTCCTTCACTAGGTGCAGTAAAAAAATTTGCATTCTATACACAGGTGGTGTAGCTTGCAACACAGATAGGCTACTCCACTGACTAACACACACTGCAAGAGGCCAAAAAGGATTTGCTTTGCTAGATTTAGCCAAATGCTGTGAAAAAAACTTGCACAGCACTAGTACAGACCTGCCTGGCAAAAAGTGATAGGAACTGATGTAACCTAGTCCTCAAAAGGACTGCAATCACAACTATTCCCTACTCCCAAGCTATCTGTAGATTTGTGCGAAAATTGGCTTGAAATTAACACAAAGTATAGCGCACACAGCAACAGCAGTGCAGTCTAACACGCAGCTGCAGCAGTGAGAAAATGGTGGTGACGGGGAAAATGGCTGGGTCTTATAGGGCAAGGACATGTGACATACACTGCCAATGACATGCCCTTGCTTGTGTGAAAAAAAGCAGTTCGCTCCATGTGTGCGCTGCTGATAGGCTGACAGATTGCACCTCCCTACTGTAAATGCGGGAAAGAGAAAAAAAAATGGAGATCTTCATTATTTATGCAGAGATCCATCCCCTGCCCCTCCCCCCACCCCGCTGTACACTCAAACTGCGTATTTACATTAATTTTCAGCATTACTGAGAAAAAATCCAGTTATGATTTTGGTGCACGAACAGTTATCGAACATAACCTCGAACAGCCGAATTTTTCTCAAATTGTTCGTGTTCGCCGAACGGCTCGAACACCGCCCAAAACAGCTCGAAGTTGAGATTGGCGAACAGTTCGAGTCGAACACCGCTCCTCTCTACTGAAACTGAGTCAGCCAAGTCCTTGTGGCATAGCTGTGGCCTGGCCATACACTATTTGGCTAGCAGCCATCTCTCCCAACATACAGATGAGTTCTCATGTGTTCTGTGGGGAGGAGGGTAATCGCCTGCCTCTAAGCAATTTGTGCCTAGAGAACAAGGAGCGGGTATTTGAACTGAACATTTGTTAGGGCAGCTAGATTAGCCAGATATTAGCCCACTTTAATCAAACAGAAAACAATGGGACTTGTAATTGTGGTGCCCCTGATGGTTCAGTCACCACAGAGATAGTGCACCTCACCCAGAGGTGTGGAGTCTCCTTCTCTCAGGTGAGGAGGGAGTGCTGCCCAGAACCCCAACACCCGCATTCAACACTACACTGCTCCAGGCCAGCTGGAGGGGCAACATGCATGAGCGCAACTGCTGAGCCCTGTCCCAGGCTGGAGTAGGGGGAACCAGTAGTGGGTGTGGGTGGAGGAAGTAGTTTAAGGGAGCAATATAGTAGTAGGTATATAAAGGGGAGCCATTTTAGGGTGGCAGGAGAGTTCGGTAGAGGAGTCAGTGGAGAACAGTCAGGGATCAGAGTCTCTTTAGGAGCTCTGCTCCACAAGCAGGGCCCAGTGCTAGAGGCCCAGGAGGGGAGCAGAGGAGTAGGCTCCGATCTAAGGAAGGGATCCTAGGGGGTACGGCGAGTGCAGGACGGCACCCGTATGCCCCGCATCTGTCAGAAGACAGGGATCGTAAGCCGCAGGAAGGGGACGGACCCCTGGTCCAGCCGTGTAACTCCAGGTCTTGGCTGGGAGTCTTCTGGCTTATATAGTCAGTTGCTGAAGCCTCATTCTAATCCCCGTGAGGGACAAGCAGGTTCGGGAACTCCAACGTACAGGAGGGGCTTCAGAGCACCCAAATGGGATTGAGAGTGGGAAGCACAGGGCAGGAGGGAGACAGACCCAGTGTGAAGACTGTCTAGCTAGGAACACAGAAAGTGGAGTTCTGTCAGGTGCTCCTAATCTACCTGAGGAAGTGCTGAACCCCTGCCTGGTGAACGCAGCGCGACGTGGGGAGGCTGACAACTGTACAGTGCACCAATGGAACTGTCATAAGAACTGTGAGAAAAGACTCGGATGACTGCATCGCACTGCCTCAGTCCATTCTTTATCTGCGCCATCTTTCCCTCCCTGCACTACAACGCCCAGTGCAACTTTCACTGCCTTACACTGCCCAGGAGCAAGCTCTACCTGTGGAGAGCCACACCATCCCTGCTGCCGTAACATCAGCTCCAGAGGACTGCTCCGCAGCGGCAGCTCCCTTTGGCTGCCTTCCACAGGTGGCGTCACAAACACTTTCCCCAGATCCTCCAATATCTTCCCCTTTTTACTGACCGCCCTGGGTCACGGACCGGGCCAGCCACGGTGATATCCCCTATACCGGCATCCATAGGCCCAGCTGCCAGGGGGCGCGTCAGCTCTGGAGTCATGAACAAGATAAGTGACCAACCCGTTATCGGTGGGTGAAGTGTGCCTAAAGAACTGTGTAATGATACTGATGTGGTGCCCGCCCCAGAAGAACGGGCGCCATTATGTGCGTGATCAAAGACAACAGTATGGAACCTCCCATCGTGGGCCGGGTCCCAGAATGGCGCCAAAAGCATACCCTGCCCCTTGCAACTGTGACTGTCCGCATAGATGTGTCCGTCAAGGCAGGGAGGCCGTCACAAGGAGTGACCGACAGCAGATTGCCATGGGACCGACCCCGAAAGAGGAGGAGGAGGAGGAAAGAAGGAATGGAGACAGGGTGTGGTCTTAACCAGTCTAGACCAGGGTTCCCCAACTCCAGTCCTCAAGGCCCACCAACAGGTCATGTTTTCAGGATTTCCTTAGTATTGCACAGGTGATGGAATTATTGCCTGTGCAGGTGATGCAATTATCACCTGTGTAATACTAAGGAAATCCTGAAAACATGACCTGTTGGTGGGCCTTGAGGACTGGAGTTGGGGAACCCTGGTCTAGACAGACCGCACCCGGCAGACAACATGGACGGAAGTCAGGATCAAGCCTCCGCCTCTGGCCTGCTGCCGTGGCAAGCGACCCCCCTCACCCTGGAGGGAGAAGCCAGTAAGTTATCCCCGGAGGACGCGGAGTTCCTCCAGAGTGAGATTCTGGAGCTGAGCCAACAAGTGGACCGGGCCCAGCAAGCAGCAGTTACCAAGTGGAGGAGCGAGCTGTTGGAGAAGTTTGCAGCACGGTGTAGAGCAGCACAGGATGCCAGCAGCGGCAACCCAGCGGAACCCGCTGAATACCAGGAGGCCGTGTGCAGCACAGGAGCAGGTGGGAAGAAATCCCCTGTCCCAGACGCTGCAAGCGCCGACCTGCTCCTGGGCTTCCTACACCAACACTCTCCGTACCCCGCCATGCCCTCCCTGGAGCAGCTGCTCAGCCCGGAACCTCCACCCCAGGGCACTGACTGAGGACCTTCCACTTGTTGCCCTCCCGGAACCTCCACTCCCAGGCACTGAAGTCAGGAACCTTCTGCTGGGTTCCCTCGCGGAGCCTCCACCTCCGGCACCTGAGTGGGTGTACGGCGCGCCGGGCTTCGATTGGTCCACCCGGTTTGAGGACCAGCAGCCGTGCACGCTAGTGTTGATCGAGCACTAAAATGCTCGGGTGCTCAAATCTCGGGCCGAGCTCGCCGTGATACTCGGGTGCTCGACCCGAGCAACGAGCCCAATGTTAGTCTATGGGAGACCTGAGCATTTTTGGCATGGCACTCCCGGCAGTCTTTTAAAAGCCTAACAAGTGCCCAAAACAATAGTGACAGTGCTCAAATGACATGGGGACAGCATGGGGATCGCCCCAGGAAGCATTTCTGATGCCCAGGTCACTGCTGTCAACAACGTGGTCAGAGGTATTAAGCCACTTTTAAGGGCTCACAATAAAACATTCAAAAATGAAACTGAAACTGCTTTCCTGTGAAATATGTTAAGGAACTTCCTTTCCAGGGTAAAGACTTGTGTATAAGGTAAAATAAATAACCCCCCCAAAAAAATACTCCTCCACACCTTGGGCTATGTTAACAAGTAGCATTTTTTTAGAAGTTTTTGCACTTTTGTATTGCTTTCAACCGTGACAAATGCATTCACCGGGAAATGTCATTTTAACATTTTACAACCTTATCTGACCATGTGCTGTGTGACACATGCATACAGTGCTGAAAATACATGGGAACAGCATGGGGAATACCCCTGGAAGCATCTCTGACACCCAGGTCACTGCCTAAAAGTGTGCCCATCAGAAATGATCCTTGCCGCGTCAGAAGATGCAGACTTGCAACTATCCCCGTGCAAGTTCTTGTCCCAACCCTCATGCCCAAAAGGACTACGTCATTTCTGCACTAAAAGTATTTCACGTGTCAAAACCCCACTGAAGTGGCACTTTAACCCCTTACCAACATGATTTGCAGTTACATCATATGCCAGCTCTGACTTCTTGCCTGGAAGATGATGGCTGTGATATTTAGCCATCTGCCTTTAATAGCCACATGTAGAGCAGAGCTCCACCTGTTAGAGATGGACAGCAGCATTAACAGCAAACTGAGAAGGGAGTCATGCCATGTGCCCAACTGTGCCCCTGTAACACGATCGTGGGATGCCATCACTGCCAGGAAGGAGTCTGCTGAAAAGACCCATGCCTGTCATGACAGATCTGTGAGTGCTGGCTATATACTGCAGTATTGCTGTACATAACACAAGAAATCAGATGATTGCATGTTCACGTCCCCTAAGGCTATGTGCCCACGATGCAGAAATGCTCCGGATTTTTCCTGAGCCTTTCTGCATCTCTCCTGGCAGACAAAACGCATGCGGATTGTACATGCGGATAGTACATGCGTTTTTCCTGCCAGGGACATGCGGATGTGAAGCGTTCTTCACATGCATTTCTGCATGCGGGTTGACAAGCGCTTTTCAAGCGATTTTAGCATCACTTGGAAAGTGCTTGTCAACTTGGTCACACTATATAAATCCATGCAAATGGAGTGTGACCCGAGAGAATGTCAAAAAAATAAAAAATAAATCTATACTTACCTTGCGATGGCGCCCGGAGTCTTGCTTCACTCGGTGCTGACTGCCGGCAGATCGCGGTACAGTGCACTGAAGGACCTGCCGACGTCAGCGTCGCGTGACCAGTCACAAGAATATGACGTCAGCGCAGGTCCTTCAGTCCATCGCGATTTGCCGGCATGAGAGGAGGAGCGCAACGGGGGCCGCCAGAAGGTAAGTATCATATTTATTTTTTATTTTATTCTTTTTTTCACAGTTTCTATGGTACCTGGGTCTGGAGGAGAGTCTTCTCTCCTCTAGACCTGGGTACCATCCGCACATTGGAACACGTGGATTGCGCATCTACAAATACAGTGATGCGTAGTCCATGCGTTCTAATGCAAGTCAATGGCGTATAGCAAATGTGGTGCCAATATTCAAAAAGGGGACAAAAACTGAACTTGGAAATTATAGGCCAGTAAGCTTAACCTCTACTGTGGGTAAAATCCTGGAGGGTTTCCTAAGATATGCTATGATAGAGTATCTGAAGAAGAATAACCTCATGACCCAATATCAACATGGGTTTATGAGGGACCGTTCCTGTCAAACTAATCTGATCAGTTTTTATGAAGAGGCAAGTTCTGGACTGGACCAAGGAAATGCAGTGAATGTTGTGTATATGGACTTTTCAAAAGCTTTTGATACGGTTCCACACAAAAGGTTGATACATAAAATGAGAACATTGGGGATAGGGGAAAATATATGTATGTGGGTTAAGAATTGGCTCAGTGATAGGAAACAAAGGGTGGTTATTAATGGAAAACACTCAGACTGGGTCTCAGTTAACAGTGGGGTACCACAGGGGTCAGTATTGGGCCCCCTTCTTTTTAACATTTATTAATGACCTTGTAGGGGGCATATAGAGTAATATTTCAATATTTGCAGATGACACTAAACTCTGCAGGGTAATCAATACAGAGGAGGACAATTTTATATTACAGGAGGATCTATGTAAACTAGAAGCTTGGGCTGATAAATGGCAAATGAGCTTTAATGGGGATAAATGTAAGGTAATGCACTTGGGCAGAGGAAATAAAATGTATAATTATATACTTAATTGTAAAACACTGTGCAAAACTGGAACTGAAAAAGACCTGGGTGTATTGGTGGACGACAAGCTCACGTTTAGTGGCCAGTGTCAGGCAGCTGCTGCAAAGGCAAATAAAATAATGGGATGCATTAAAAGAGGCATAGATGCTCATGAGGAGAACATAATTTTACCTCTATACAAGTCACTAGTGCGACCACACTTAGAATACTGTGTACTGGTCTCCGGTATATAAGAAAGACATGGCTGAACTAGAGCGGGTGCAGAGAAGAGCGACCAAGGTTATTAGAGGACTGGGGGGTCTGCAATACCAAGACAAGTTATTACACTTGGGGTTATTTACTGTGGAAAAAAGAAGGCTTAGAGGTGATCTTATTACTATGTACAAGTATATGAGGGGACAGTACAAAGACCTTTCTACTGATCTTTTTACTCTGAGGCCTGAGACGGGGACAAGGGGGCATCTTCTACGTCTGGAGGAAAGAAGGTTTAATCATAATCACAGACGGGGATTCTTTACTGTAAGAGCAGAGAGACTATGGAGCTCTCTGCCGCATGATGTTGTAACGAGTGATTCACTATTAAAATTTAAGAAGGGCATGGATGCCTTTCTTGAAAAGTACAATATTGCAGGTTATAGATACTAGATTCCTTGATAGGGCGTTGATCCAGGGAACTAGTCTGATTGTCGTATGGAGTCGGGAAGGAATTTTTTTCCCCAATGTGGAGCTTGGTGTTTGCCACATGGGTTTTTTTTGCCTTCCTCTGGATCAACATGTTAGGCTATGGGTTGAACTAGATGGACTTAGTCTTCCTTCAACCTTAAAAACTATGTTACTATATAATGGTGGCGAAAACGCAGCACTTCCGCAAAATAATTGGTAGTGCTGTTTTTTTTCCGCAATGATAATCCGCAGCGGAAATTTCCACAGCATGTGCACAGCACATGCGGATCATCATTGGGGAACATGGCAGGCCTTCTACCATGCGTTTTTTAAGCATTTCTGCAGCGTTTTTGCTGCTGCGGAAACACTTAAAAAGGAATCGTGGGCACACAGCCTAAGGGGACAAAAAGGAAAAAGTTTAATCTGAATATTCAAATCACTCCTGCCCCTCTATGACCCATTTTAAAATAAAACATATGGGCGTTATCCAATCAAAATATAAAAATAATTAACCTGATCAGTGAACGGCATAAAAACAAAAACCCTCATATGGCTGTATTGACAGAAAAATAAAGCTACTGCTCTTAGAAGAATAAGAAAAATGCAGAGCCGGGAAATAACATGGTCAGGAAGGGGTTAAATTCTGCCACTTCTATAGAAAATTGAACCCATTTCGCTGACTGCCTTCAATGGCAGCCAAATAAGGCAGAGGGTTAGAGGAATACCGACCTTATATTGTAGACTTCTAGGATGCTTAAGAAGTGGACAATCCCTTTAAGCTACATTGTGCAGACAAAGCCATGGCAGTGTAGAAGGCCGACAAGATCTCAGTGGAAAGGCTGCAGGTTTGCGTCTGCATTAGGCAAGTTATAGAGGTAGAAGTGTTGGGACCTTGTTGCTGTGCAGGTAGAATCTGGAGCCTCGGCAGCGTCCTGCGGAGCCCATACTACAGGGAGGAGGAGCAGCGCCATGTGTAGTAATCTGAGCAGGATAGTCAGTGTTCAGCCAGCACTGATGGAGACTGACACCCCAACTCATTACCCAATACATGACCGGCTTAAAGACCCTCTCCCATCAGAGCTTATCCTCTTACTATATTGTAATCAGATTATACAGCACTGTACTTACAGCTGCTCATTATACCTTTCTACTGGGCTAATTATTCTCTTTTCTCTTCTCTATGTAGAATTAGCTGGGTCCCCTCCTGACCCAGCCGCTCTCATCTCCCTGCCAGGGACTTTTGCAGTGACTTATGACTCATACAAGGAAAACTGACCTCCTGTTTCTACATACAGCTTATAAATATTAGCAAAAATGTCCAATCACATTGTAAATATAACGACATCCAAAAATGTGTGCGTCCAATGGACATTCCACACGGACAGTGTAGAGCAGGGGTCTCAAACTCGGCTGGGTATATGGGCCGCATATGGAAAAAATTGGAATTTGGGGGGCCGCATTCATTGCAGGTCAAAGTGACATTTTTAGTGATGCCATTTTTTTTGTATACACCGTCTGAACATTTTTGCTGTGTTTATTTTATTTTTTTATAGCTTGGGTCGTTACGGATGTGGCGATAATAAATGTGCACTTTTTGTGTTTACTTTAGTTTATATATTTAGTTTATATATTTAGTTTATATATAAAGCAGCATTTTTAGTGGCAAAATATTTTTTCATGCTTTATTTTTATTTTTACAATTTTGTTTCCCTCTTTTGGCCACATAGAGTAATATTGTTTCAGAATTAGCACCATATATAGTAATTCTGGCAAACATCTAGTAATTTGCCCCATCCTGGTCCCCATCTTGCAGTAACGTGCCCCATCCTGGTGGTCCCCATCTTGCAGTAATGTGGCCCATCCTGGTGGTCCCCATCTTGCAGTAATGTGGCCCATCCTGGTGGTCCCCATCTTGCAGTAATGTGGCCCATCCTGGTGGTCCCCATCTTGCAGTAATGTGGCCCATCCTGGTGGTCCCCATCTTGCAGTAATGTGGCCCATCCTGGTGGTCCCCATCTTGCAGTAATGTGGCCCATCCTGGTGGTCCCCATCTTGCAGTAATGTGGCCCATCCTGGTGGTCCCCATCTTGCAGTAATGTGGCCCATCCTGGTGGTCCCCATCTTGCAGTAATGTGGCCCATCCTGGTGGTCCCCATCTTGCAGTAATGTGGCCCATCCTGGTGGTCCCCATCTTGCAGTAATGTGGCCCCCATCTTGCAGTAATGTGGCCCCCATCTTGCAGTAATGTGGCCCCCATCTTGCAGTAATGTGCCCCATCCTGGTGGTCCCCACCTTGTAGTAACATGCCCCATCCTGGTGGTCCCCATCTTGAAGTAACGTGCCCCATCCTGGTGGTCCCCATCTTGCAGTAACGTGCCCCATCCTGGTGGTCCCCATCTTGCAGTAACGTGCCCCATCCTGGTGGTCCCCATCTTGCAGTAACGTGCCCCATCCTGGTGGTCCCCATCTTGCAGTAATGTGGCCCATCCTGGTGGTCCCCATCTTGCAGTAATGTGGCCCATCCTGGTGGTCCCCATCTTGCAGTAATGTGGCCCATCCTGGTGGTCCCCATCTTGCAGTAATGTGGCCCATCCTGGTGGTCCCCATCTTGCAGTAATGTGGCCCATCCTGGTGGTCCCCATCTTGCAGTAATGTGGCCCATCCTGGTGGTCCCCATCTTGCAGTAATGTGGCCCATCCTGGTGGTCCCCATCTTGCAGTAATGTGGCCCATCCTGGTGGTCCCCATCTTGCAGTAATGTGGCCCATCCTGGTGGTCCCCATCTTGCAGTAATGTGGCCCATCCTGGTGGTCCCCATCTTGCAGTAATGTGGCCCATCCTGGTGGTCCCCATCTTGCAGTAATGTGGCCCCCATCTTGCAGTAATGTGGCCCATCCTGGTGGTCCCCATCTTGCAGTAATGTGGCCCATCCTGGTGGTCCCCATCTTGCAGTAATGTGGCCCATCCTGGTAGTCCCCATCTTGCAGTAATGTGGCCCATCCTGGTGGTCCCCATCTTGCAGTAATGTGGCCCCCATCTTGCAGTAATGTGGCCCATCCTGGTAGTCCCCATCTTGCAGTAATATGCCCATCCTGGTGGTCCCCATCTTGCAGTAATGTGCCCCATCCTGGTGGTCCCCATCTTGCAGTAATGTGGCCCCCATCTTGCAGTAATGTGGCCCATCCTGGTGGTCCCCATCTTGCAGTAATGTGGCCCATCCTGGTAGTCCTCATCTTGCAGTAATATGCCCATCCTGGTAGTCCCCATCTTGTAGTAATATGCCCCATCCTGGTGGTCCCCATCTTGCAGTAATATGCCCCATCCTGGTGGTCCCCATCTTGCAGTAATATGCCCCATCCTGGTGGTCCCCATCTTGCAGTAATATGCCCCATCCTGGTGGTCCCCATCTTGTAGTAATATGCCCCATCCTGGTGGTCCCCATCTTGCAGTAATATGCCCCATACTTGTGGTCCCCATCTTGTAGTAATATGCCCCATCCTGGTGGTCCCCATCTTGTAGTAATATGCCCCATACTTGTGGTCCCCATCTTGCAGTAATATGCCCCATCCAGGTCCCCATCTAGTAGAATTGTCCTCTGCGCTGTTCTTCACACACAAAGTAAAAAAAAAAAAAAAAAAAGATTCCTTTCACCTGTCCTCCGTTCCCTCTGCTTCCTTTGTGCACATGTGGCCCGCGGGCCGCATGTTTGAGACCTGTGGTGTAGACGGTTATGTAAAAGAATGGGAAGCCACTAGGTGGCAGCACAACGTCACATAACAGGATTTTTTATCCAGATGGCTGTGAATCTACTAGTCATTAGGTTACCTGACTCAAGTAATCATTCATAGATCTCCACAGCCAAATGTAGATGTATTGAAGTACAACAGTGAGACCAGAACCAGTTAGGCTTGTATTTTACCAGTGAGATTCAAAAACACAATTTAAACTTCCTTGACATTACAATAATAAATACCAACCAAGGCCGGTTACCACAACACTGAAAACTGACAGCCACAAGTGGGTTACTATCCTGGCAGAGCTACCATCCGGCTCCCCTACGTAGAGGAATACCGAAAAGCCAATATATACGCCTAAGGAGAAATTGCTCAACGGTGAATGAGTACATGATAAAATTGAGGGAATTACAAAAACGCTTCCTACAAAAGGGATATCCTAAAAAAGTGCTAGGCCAACGCCCTTACAAGAGACAGAAATTCTCTATTGACCCCTAAAGCACGAGAACAACAAGATAATGAGATCCATCTAATAGGAACCTACGACGACCGAAATCAGGGGGTGATTAACATACTCTATGATCTTTGGGCAATTTTGAGATCAGATAAAGATCTGCAAGATGTGGTCCCTGAGAGCCCCAGGGTCACATACAGGAGAGGCAGGAACCTTAGAGATCACCTTGTGCGCAGCCACTTTGTGGAGGACAACACGGGCAAAACAACGTGGCTGAGCAGTGACACCACGGGGACTTATAGATGTGGTGACTGCAAAGCCTGCAAATACATCTGTAAAAGCAAGAAATGTATCAGTGCCACAACCAAACTAGAAGACCAAAATCACGAATTCACAAACTGCAAGACGCAAGGAGTAATCTATATGGCAACTTGCCAATGTCCGATGAACTACATCGGCAAAACCAAAAGAGTTCCGGAGACGGATATTGCACCATATCGGTTATGTCAGACGTATGGAGGACACAACTCTCTCGAGACACATGCGTGAGAAACACACCTTGGACCCGTTTTCTTTATACTTTCAAGCCATCGAAGTAGTACGCCCCCCGAGAGGAGGTAATTGGGACCAACTGCTGCTTCAGAAAGAAAGTAGATGGATCCATAGAATGAAATCCTATAACCCACACTACACAAATGAAACATTGTCCTTCTCATGTTTCATTGACACATAATAACATTTTCACCCCCTATGAAACCTCTTGAACCTCGCTAGACCTAAAAACTCTCTAAAATATAATATGAAGAATCCAGTCCATGTTCTTCATAATGGATATTGGTCCACATAACTATCAAATCAGCGCCATATAGGACCAAAACTATTAAAGTTATTATACTTTAAAATCACAAAATGACCTCTTGAACAAATTGAACTTTGATAACAATTGGACAAATTTCATCAGAATTTCTTCCTTTGTTTTTAGATTATAAAATACTCATCTGAAGACTTAATACAGATACATCGATACAATCAGACACACTGATACAATCAGAATAAAAGTCATCCCAATGTCTATTATGGACATATTGATACGATCAAATGAAATGAACTTTGAGGAAATAGACGTCCGCAAGCGTTTGCTGGTGTGGAAGCAGTGACATAGCCAGATGGCATTTGTCACGATGAAAGGAAGTTCTGCATCGATCTAAGTGTAGGTGGGACGAGGTAGCACATGAAACAGGCAGATCTGTCTGTAAACAAATGACAAACTACGAACAAACACTATTAACAACTCATATCGCAACAAACTCGTAGAGACGACATTATAAGATGCAATGCAATATACCAGTCTCCTTCCCTAGATATAAAAGACATATTAATACTGTGAGATCGCAGTGCAGCCAAGACATCTCTGTGAGAAAAAGATCCTACTGGAAGAATGAGACGAGTCCCTGCATGATTATATGATCGCAACATGATACGCCTGCAACGCACCCGAGTCACTCGATTGGATGACAGAAGGGGGGGCGCACAAGAGGTAGCACCAACTTTCCTATAAAGTCACGCTGGTTTAGCCGCCAGACGCTGCCGGCAACCCTGCCGATAAGTTTATTACAAAACCATCGTACTATCAAACCAAAAAAGATCATAGACTGTGAGCCCCTGATGACCATGAGAGTCTCATATAAGAATGATGAAACGCGTAGGGCTGAGCATTTCTATAGAAAGTCCTACAAGAGATGATTAGCCAGGCTACCTCAATATAAAGCTCCTAGATCAGGAGAAACAAGCACCGCACCGGTATATGACGGCAGCACTATAAAGCCGTTCTGAAGAGAATAGCACAGGACATGGTAAAATGAAGATTATTAATGCCATTATCAGACTGCAGACTCACAATGAGGAGAAATGAGATGGCATGATTTCTAATAGCCAGAGGCTAAATTGAAAAGGGGGTTATAAATATAAATATAAATATAAATAAAGAGATACCCCTAGGAATTGTGACTAATCCCTGGCCTCCCAACAAGACAATATATATAAATGGTTAGCCGGTGAGATAAATTAAAACCATACACAATAGTCCTATGTTTAGGATAATTTTAGGAAATTTGTCACGGATTTTGGACACTTAAAAAAAAATCCTTTTTAAAATATTGAATAAAGGTTATTTTTTATATTTTACTCCCATTGGATTTGACTGTGAAATACTGCAGAATTATCTTGGAGCATATTTATACTATATAAAACAGTGAGGCGTCAAAATTGGTTTAGTAGTTTCCATGTTACTATGGATAGGCTTCTCAGTGTCTCCGGGATGACAGGCTGGATGGCAGCATTCTGCTACGATCCAGCCTGCCATCTCAATGTAGCAGAGCTGGAGCCGTCGTGGGAACCATGGAAAGGTAAAGATGAGGTTTGTTAATTATTTTACTTCTATTGCAGGAGACATTGGCTTCAGCTGGAATGGGCGTGACGGTAAGTAGAGTTTAATTTAGGATATTAAAGTATTGTGTGCTTATTTCAATTAAAGGATTTTATTCTGGGTGTTGGTGTTTTATTCACTTTCACTATGGGGTTAGTAATGGGCGCGTCTTAGAGACGCCTCTCCATTACTAACCTGGGCTTGATGTCAGCTGGCATTATAAGCTGACATCAACCCCAGCCCTATTACCCCACTGCCACCGCTACAGGGCAGTGGGAAGAGCGAGGCTAAGTGCCAGAATTGGCGTATCCTATGGATGCGCCATTCCTGGGGCGGCTGAGGGATGGTGTTTCTAGCCTGGGAGGGGGCCAATATTCATGGCACCCTTCCTGGGCTATTAATATCAGCCCCCAGCTGTCTGCCTAGCCTTTGCTAGCTATTAAAATAGGGGGAACCCACGTCATTTTTTTTTGGGTCTCCCATTTTAAGATGGCGGATACACAGGTGCAAAATACTGATGAAACAATCACTCACAACCTACAATTTCATGGAGGGGGTGACTGCCTAGTATTAGAATTGCACAAAGATAGGCTTGTATAGGGTGCTGTTCACACTAGGGTAGTGCACAGTATCCGGCTTACAGCCTATTAGTTACGCCCATACTATTCGACTAGGCGGGCTTCCCGGTACTAGGGGGTGCACTTGGATAGTACCAGGCAGCCCGCCTAGTCAAATAGTATGGGCGTAACTAATAGGCTGTAAGCCGGATACTGTGCACTACCCTAGTGGAAACAGCACCCTATACAAGCCTATCTTTGTGCAATTCTAATACTAGGCAGTCACCCCCTCCATGAAATGGTAGGTTGTGAGTGATTGTTTCATCAGTATTTTGCACCTGTGTATCTGTGGCGCCCCTGAGGGTTCGACCGCCACAGGGATGCTGCACCTCTTTAATGGGGTGTAGTGTTCCTCCTTTGAGGTAAGAACAGTGCGATGGTCAGGACCCCAGCTCCACATCCAACACCACACTTCTCCCACCAGAGGGGGCTATTCGGCACTAGGTGCTGCCCCTACTGCAAGTTGGGAGACTGGGGAACCAAGAGATAGGGGAACCAATTACTGGGTGAGGGTGGAGGATTCACATTTTAGTGACACTTTAAATTTCATATTTAATACACAGCCATTTTTGGTTCTGGGTTCTTTGATCGTGATTTCCCTCCCTGAGCGTGAATCCTGTGTGGACCTGCAGCGGATGGAGACACGGCCCTCGTGTCCTGGCCTTGGGTCGAGGGGCAGGTTGCAGATAATGTATGCCTCAGCCCGGTCAAGGACCATGACCAAGAAGGCCTGGAGCTTAGGAGTGTAGCTCCACCGCAAATGGATCCCGGGGGGGATGCAGACGGAGCGGTATACGCCACCTGTCCTCGCCATCCTGATCTATTCAGAGGGATTCCGGCTGCAAGAGGGGTACCGGCCCCCGACACCTGACCTTGCTACTCTATGTCCTGGTCAGGGAAGCCCGGTAGGCCCTGAGGAACCCACCGGGTAACGGAAGGAGCAGAGATGCCATCCGTACCCTTTTTCTGAGTGAAGTTCAGAGTGAGACCCAGCCTATCTACACACACACACACAGACAGGAAAGGACTCTGTCTGAAGTCTAAGAACACTCTGGTGCGGGGTCCTGATTGAACACTGGACTTACTCGGAGGTTGTCGGAACCCCCCCCGTCTCTTGTCACCGCAGAACTCCGCGAGGAGCAGGGAGAAGCCTTTCAATTGCAATCTCCACCGTGAGTAAAAACCCTGGAAGTTAACCCCTATGGCCTCCGGACTCTTTATTCTGCATTACACCGCACTACGCAGCACCAGACCTCCTATACTACAACCCCCTCCATCCTGTCTCTCTGCCCTGAGGCCCTGCTCCACCTGTGGGGAGTAGTACCAACGACGGCTGCCATAACATCCTGCCTCAGCGGACTGCAGCAGCGCTGGTGACCTCCACCAGGCGCCACAGGTGGCGTAGTCGAGATCAGCCACTCAACTCGGTTAAGCCCGTACCATCCTTTTTAATGTGACGGCCCTGGGCACGGAGCAGGTCCGGCCCACGGCTGCACCCCATCGACAACATAGGACCCAGCTCCGAGTCCCCCATCCCCCAGGGTAGGGCTTCCAGCGTCACACATATCCGTCATCTTTATGTGGGTCTGCTGCATCCTGGTAGTGCATTTGGCTTTGAAGATCTGGCCAGGTAAACACTGCTGCCCTTTCCTCACCCCCAGCATAGTGAGCGGGGGTGAGGAGCAAGGGGGAATGGGTGTGTGGAAATAATATAAGGAACAGGGAGGGATGTGTCAGGAGACAGAGTAGGGGGAGAAAAGTTTGTGCGGGCACATAATAGAGACTGGGTAATGTGGGGAAAGGGGTAACATGAAGAGACAGTGTGAGGGCATACCAAATAGGAGACAGTACATGTACTGATGGTGGTTCTGGTGATGTTGTACTGTACTGATGAGGGTTGTGATGCTGTATTTCTGCATACTGCTGGTAGTTCTATTGATGTATTTTTGTGCAGTTATTGGTTCTGATCCTGTACACAAGGAACAGTCCATAACTTGTAAGATTACATGATACATGGCCATGTTAATAAAGTGTTGTGCTGTCTGAGAAGAGTTACTGTTTTTATTTGTTTTAGGAAAATTAAAGGGTTTGTTCAAGTTTGTGATGAAAGTCTGCAATCACTGACAGCATACCTCTGAATTCTCACCGTGCGCATGTGCACTGCATGCGGTCAGGATTCTCTGGTGCTAGTGGTGAGAGCAGGAAGTCTTGAAACCACAATTATGCGAATTGCATACACATGATCACATGCCGACTAGACATGCATGGCCTCATTCTATACAAATTACTTGAGTGAGGCTGGTTACGTTTAGTTGGAATGTGGCCAGAAGTATGAAAATCTCATACTTGCACGCACATGACCTTTCAGGATTCTCCTGTACTGGAGGAAAGGTGAAAGTGTACAGTGCATGCGCTGCGAGTATTCAGAAGTCTGCAGTCACCTAGAGTTCTTCCGACTTTAATCACAAACCTGGACAACCCTTTTAATTATACAATTAAGTACTGTAGCATGCCCAATCCTAATAGCGTGTAATATACTCAATGTCAGGATTCAGCTCGGCTAGCTGGGTCCAGCAGACACCACATGACCACTCGTATGTGATTTTCATAGTTACGGTTATGTGACAACTAGCCTTTGATCCTGCTTCTCTTCATGAAATAGGGGCTGTAGTTTTTGACTGAAATTGAGAGAATTAGGAAGAGTAGCTAGTCACGTGACTGTCAAAAAGCAAATCGTATATGAGCGGTCACATGACTACTATTGAAACTGCATGAGCGGTGTGTGTGGGGGGCGCCAAACTGAATTCCTGCTCCGGGTGCCGGGAAACAGATCTGCCTCTGTGCTAAGCTTGCAGATATGGTCAGAAGTTCTGTAAGACATTGCTCTATAGATCAGATATTCTTCCAGAAACAAACCGCCTGGAAGCCTCCTTGTCAGATTTATGCTTAAGAACTAATTATATTTTACTTTAAATATTTCTAATAAAGAAAATAATCAATACAGTAATTATAATCCATAATTTTCCAATATGTTCTATTACTTGTGATACGTCTGATATAGTCTAGCTTTATTAAATCATGTTTTGTTTCTGTAAAGGAAATCGAGGCTGAGCCTGCAGATATTGTTAGAAAGTTCTGTACCATGTTATTCTATAGATAAAATGTACTCACAGAAACCAGGTGTCTGGAGGTCTCCTGCAACAGACTTATCCTTGAGAACTAAGAATTGTAATGTTTAATCTGAACATGCATGGAAACTTTGTTACTGTGAGCCAGAACTTTGGTTTAGATACTGCACTCTTCTGTAACAGAGTAGGTCCCTCTCTCATTCATAGGGGTCCTGTATACACAATTTATGTCTCATCTCCATCTCTGAACTGTAACTATTATTCAAAATACATTTTTCTCTCATTCTAATCACCTGTGAATATGGATGTTTTGCTTGGAATACAGATTTCCATGTCATTTCATTATATTGTCTGGGCGTGCGAGGAAACTCCATGCAGGAGAGAAATTTACATTTAAATACTTCAACCTCTTACAAGAAGGCCGACCCACTCCTCATTCATAGAGGTTTCTGTAGAAGTGTTTTTTATATCTTAGCCTTATCTATACCTTTTTTAATTGTAAGTTTATTCTAAATTAACCTCCATTTTATTCAATTACCTATGAAGACCTGGTTTGTCCAGAAGTCTGCATCGACTTCTGCTATCAAGCTCATCCAGCGGCCAGTATCATTACGGTACGGCATCCAGCGGCCAGTATCATTACGGTATGGCATCCAGCGGCCAGTATCATTACGGTATGGCATCCAGCGGCCAGTATCATTACGGTATGGCATCCAGCGGCCAGTATCATTACGGTATGGCATCCAGCGGCCAGTATCATTACGGTATGGCATCCAGCGGCCAGTATCATTACGGTATGGCATCCAGTGGCCAGTATCATTACGGTATGGCATCCAGTGGCCAGTATCATTACGGTATGGCATCCAGTGGCCAGTATCATTACGGTATGGCATCCAGTGGCCAGTATCATTACGGTATGGCATCCAGTGGCCAGTATCATTACGGTATGGCATCCAGTGGCCAGTATCATTACGGTATGGCATCCAGTGGCCAGTATCATTACGGTATGGCATCCAGTGGCCAGTATCATTATGGTATGGCATCCAGTGGCCAGTATCATTATTATACACACTATAAGCCTCCCAATTGGCATCAAGATAACAGAACAGTAGTGTTGCGCAGACGTGCTTGGATAAGGTGTCATCTGAGCATGCTCGGGTGCTAACAGATTATCTTTTGCGTGCTCTAATAATATGTTCACACCGCCGCGGCTGCACACAAACTGGCAAGCCCTGCATGTATTGCGGCGGTCTAACAGCCGTGAGACATGCAGCCGCGGTGACGCAAACATATTTTTCAAGCACACCGAAGATACTCTTAGCACCCGAGAATACTCGGATAACGCCTTATCGGAGCACGTTAGCTTATCACTACAGAACAGATCTGAACAGTGCTCAGGATTCTCCTCACCTAGCACCCTGCTGAGAATAATCGATGCCTGTCGCCAATTTCCAAAAGTCCCTCCTACATTGCTCACCCTCCACCTCCCTATGCTTTTTCCCTGCTCCCACATTTCAGTGACGAAACACTGAAGTGGCAGTAAAGTAGATATAGCTGCAGTTTTCCTTTTCCAAATATTTTTAACTTCCATTTTTTAAATGAGGCCCTAATGGTCCTTGAAAGCATACACGCACGCTCCCAAGTCAGACTTTGTTGCAGACGGACAAGCCTATTTTTGGTAACAGTCTCTGCTGCCACTGGCCAAGTCCCAACACATCCTTCTGCATCATCAACCCTAACAGACCATGCTGCTACAGGCCCCTCACACTGTGGTCCCAACTGCAACACCCGGTGGCCTAAAAGATGTACCCAGGTTACCGTACGTGAGGTGTGAAAGCGTGTAACTGGCATGTCTCACCGGAGGTCATCACCACAACCCACTAATGGTCCATCCTAACTGACTCTGGGCATTTTGAGGACCTGATGCAAAGTATCTTCTGGATTAACGACCTCTGATGAAGCCTGCAATAATGAAAAATAATAATAATAATAAAGTAAACGCTGCATTGCACCGAATGACCAGCAGGTGGCAACGAAGTCACAACATTAACTAGCCCCCTATTGTAGAAAACCTAAACACCATCAGGAGGTGCTGAGGCTTCATGAGAACGCGCCACCCCCAAACTTAAAAGGCTTTTCCACTATTCAGACAACTTCTCAATCACTGTTTCCCCTCAGTAAAATAATAACTATTCTACTCTGTGCCATTCCAGCAGTGTCAGCACTGGCTCTCCCGGGGTCCGCGATCCCTGCGGCCAATCAGAGGTGTCTTCACTCTCTCGTACTTTGGAGGAATTGACCGCTGCAGCTGCTCTCCCACTTCCTCCAGATGTCAATGATGTCTGTAGGAGAGGAAAGTGAAGCCAGCGCTGAATGTCACGCCAAAGATGGCTGCCCTCCTATTATATAAATCTCACTAGAACTCCACCACCAGCCTATCACATTCCTAGTTCCACATCCAACCTCCATATCAAACCCTGTAATAAACCCTTCATTACCTGGTCTTGTCAGGACCTCAATAAACCCAGCCTTTTTGAGGCCTAGTTCTGTACGGCCATTAATAATGCACTGGTGTAAATAATGTGTGTGAGGTAAATTGTGTGGAAAACCGGATTGTAATCAAGCAATGATTTCTTCAATTGGACTGCAATGTCCTGAACCATACGACTTGTACCAGTCATGTGACTTATGCTGCCCCAGGACTACAGCCATATTGGCCAAAGCTGTGATATCACAGAGGCACATCCCAGCATGTGGAAGCATGGCGACATAGCGATGACATCACAATGGCAGGTGCCGGAATGTGGAATCCATGACAGCGATGACATCACAATGGCAGGTGCCGGAATGTGGAATCTATGACATAGCGATGACATCACAGGAGCGCAGGTGAGAGGAGACACACGGAAGCTCACAAACCACAAGGAAGGCAAGAAGCATCGATTGGAGAACAGGGACAGGAGAAGCCAAGAAGAACAGAATAACCCGCTTCTTAGCCTTCACTGAGCCATGACAAGACTGAGCGGATGGAAGCGGAGGAGGAGACCCAGGACCCCGTCACATCCACCTGACTGATGAGAAAGGGGAGAAATTATGTAGATTATGTAGCAGCATTACAACTATTCTCGTTACCCATAGCAACCAGTCAGAGCTCAGCTTTTATTAAAGGGGTATTCCCATCTCCAAAATCCTCTCCCAATATGTAGTAGGTGTAATAATAATAATAATATTAGATATCCATGCTTACAACCACCAGTTATCTAGTTGCTAGTGGTCGTAACCATGGATACCTAAGGTCCTGCAATGCCTGCACATGAGGAAAGAGACACAGCGAAGCAGAAAAACTATTCTACATTTCTAATTGAGGTTTTTCTAATATTATTATTACACCTACTACATATTGGGATAGGATCTTGGAGATGGGAATACCCTTTTAATCTCTGATTGCTATGGGTAACTAGGAGAGTTTGTTGCTCAGCTTTGATAAGGGATGACAGATTTTACTAGACTAAGTGGATATCATTGGTGCTACCAGTGCAGCTGCACAGGGGGCTAATAGGTTAGGGGGTCACTCACCTTCATTTTGTTGATTCTGTGTATTGCTGTAGCAGTGCTGTGCGCGTATATTGATGCTGTGGGGCAGGGGCGTACATAGAAATCATCGGGCCCATAGCAGAAGTTTGAGTTGAGGCCTCCCCCTTCAAAAGAAATGAATAAAAAAATTATATTTGTCAGTGTCACAACTTTCCAGCCTTTACATAGTAATTTTCCCCCTGCTGAAGTCCTAGATTCCCCTCTCATTGCCACCATAACGTATGATGCCAACAAAAGTGCCCCCCAAACACAGTATGATACCCCCCATGGTGAATTCCTCTTCCTTAGCCTCCACATGTACAGTAGGGTCATCAAACTATGCCCCCCCTCAACTCCCAAGGCAAAGTAAGGTGACCACAACACAGCAATCCCCCAACTGTGACCCCCACACAGCCCTCCATGTAGAGTAATGGGCCTACATACAGTATAATGGCCCCACACTGTATAATAGTCTGCACTAGCCCTCCAAACAGTATGATGGACACCACATAGGTCAGAGTAATATTCAGCTCACCCTTGAAGGATTCCCAGTGGGTTCCATATAACGAAGCACAGGATCCAGACTCCGCCAGATGTAGAAGCAAGGTGCATCCAAATCCAGTACAAAAAAAGTCTTTATAAGAACGATTGAAACAATGGCATTGTTGTGACACACCATTTAGGTGTAGTTGGGGGTTTGGAAGGTGCACAAAATATGAGTCTAAGAACATGCAGAGTGTTTGAAACGCGTTCGGTGTTGCACATTTTCTACACCTTCCAAACCCCCAACTACAGCTAAATGGTGTCACAACAATCCATTTGTTTTTTTACTGGAGCTGGATATTCACTTCAATCCAAGCATGATGGACCCCACACAAACCTTAACACTGTATAATTGCTTGCATACTGTATAATGGCCCCACACAACCCTTCAAATATTATAATGGCCCCCCCACATAACCCTTCACATATTATAATGGCCCCACATAGTATAACACGCCACCATAATCCTCCATACAATAAAATACTCACTATAGTCCTCCACAGAGCATAATTCACTTCCCCATGGTCCTCCTCACAGAATAATACACTCCCCATGGTCCTCCACACAGTAATATGCACCCCCCCATAGGGTGAAACGCAAACCCCCGCCCATAGGGTAAAACGCAGCCCACAGTTTTCCAGTATTATGGGCACCACGTACTCACTGATTTTTTTTTAAGAAAAATACAATACTCACCGCTCCTTGTTCCCCCACTGCTTCAGTCTCTGCAGCGCATATACTCACCTCAGCAGCTACACTATCTGACACAGCATGGAGTGCGATGAAGTGTCGTCATCGTGCCCGCTGTGTCAGATGCAGGAGGGAGGGAGCATTAAATGCTGCCGTCAGTCAATACCATGGCTAATCACTAACAGAGGCATTTAAGTGTCCTGGTAGCTACTTCACTCATGTACCTCTTCCCATCGCTCCATAGAAGTGATTGCCGAAGATTTACCATGGCAGTCAGGGGCCTTAAAGAAGGATTCAATCACTGCCATCTTAGTACTCCTATAAAGCTCGGCTTCACAAGAGAATGTCAATTAAAATACATGCATATACTGCAATAATACAAAATTACAAAATATAGTATAAGGGGTTAAATGATCACATAAGTCCACTAAGTTAACTTAAAAATAAAGTAAAAATTGAAAAAGTTTTGAAAAATATGAACGTTTAAATTATACTTCAACCGTTATGTTAAAATACCCCCCAAAACATAAAATGAAATGCTCTTCTTCACAAAAAAAACACAATCAAAAGCAATGACATCTAATGCAACCCAAAAAGGTATCAAAAACGGATCAATTCACTTGTATTGAGAGAGGCCGAACACATCCAGTCGGCACGTGATAGCGTGTATGCAAATTGCAATCTTGCGGCGCCAGTACTAGAGAAATTCTGTCCGCTCGCACACTGTGCACTTTAAGGAGCCACAAGTCTGACTGCAGATGGCGCCCCAAACCTGGGCAAACCTTTTAATATACCCCAAAATTGTATCAATAAAAGCTACGCAAAATCACGCCCTCACAAAGGTCCATCAACAGAAAAAAAAATGTAAAAGGTCTCAGAATATGGTGACCCAAACCAATTTCTTTAGTGTTGTTACATAGTTGTTTAACCACCGTGGGAGATAAAACACCTTGAGTTTGGTATTGCGGTTATCTCAATGACCTGGAGAATTATATTATAATCTAAAAACAAATCCTTAAAAGACAATAGTGGAATTGCTTTTATCTCATTATTTCATCCCAACACAGATTTTGTTTCTCTCCACATTTCAGACATATGATAAATATATAGTTGTATAGTTTGTTTTTATCTTAGTGGTGAAAACTTTTTATTTTGTTTCATTTTGCAACAAAGAAAATAACTCGTTTCCCACTATTTTCTGTGGCCAAATATTTTCCTATTGGTAAAGCAAAATGCGGATTTAGTTTGTGTGAGTGAAGCTCATGTTTTTATTGACAAAAGTTTGGAGAACAAAGAAGATTTTGATTCTTTTTTAAAATCATTATTTGGGTATGTTATATGGTTATTAAAGGGGTAAATACTTGTTATGGTGCTAATATTATGGGTTCAATAATTTAACGTTTTATATGGCGAATTGATTAAATGCTACTTCCGCGTCTTAAATTTTTATACCTTTGAAATCGGATCGGGGCCCGTCTGCCCACCGGGACAGGTGATCGGGGCCCGTCTGCCCACCGGGACAGGTGATCGGGGCCCGTCTGCCCACCGGGACAGGTGATCGGGGCCCGTCTGCCCACCGGGACAGGTGATCGGGGCCCGTCTGCCCACCGGGACAGGTGATCGGGGCCCGTCTGCCCACCGGGACAGGTGATCGGGGCCCGTCTGCCCACCGGGACAGGTGATCGGGGCCCGTCTGCCCACCGGGACAGGTGATCGGGGCCCGTCTGCCCACCGGGACAGGTGATCGGGGCCCGTCTGCCCACCGGGACAGGTGATCGGGGCCCGTCTGCCCACCGGGACAGGTGATCGGGGCCCGTCTGCCCACCGGGACAGGTGATCGGGGCCCGTCTGCCCACCGGGACAGGTGATCGGGGCCCGTCTGCCCACCGGGACAGGTGATCGGGGCCCGTCTGCCCACCGGGACAGGTGATCGGGGCCCGTCTGCCCACCGGGACAGGTGATCGGGGCCCGTCTGCCCACCGGGACAGGTGATCGGGGCCCGTCTGCCCACCGGGACAGGTGATCGGGGCCCGTCTGCCCACCGGGACAGGTGATCGGGGCCCGTCTGCCCACCGGGACAGGTGATCGGGGCCCGTCTGCCCACCGGGACAGGTGATCGGGGCCCGTCTGCCCACCGGGACAGGTGATCGGGGCCCGTCTGCCCACCGGGACAGGTGATCGGGGCCCGTCTGCCCACCGGGACAGGTGATCGGGGCCCGTCTGCCCACCGGGACAGGTGATCGGGGCCCGTCTGCCCACCGGGACAGGTGATCGGGGCCCGTCTGCCCACCGGGACAGGTGATCGGGGCCCGTCTGCCCACCGGGACAGGTGATCGGGGCCCGTCTGCCCACCGGGACAGGTGATCGGGGCCCGTCTGCCCACCGGGACAGGTGATCGGGGCCCGTCTGCCCACCGGGACAGGTGATCGGGGCCCGTCTGCCCACCGGGACAGGTGATCGGGGCCCGTCTGCCCACCGGGACAGGTGATCGGGGCCCGTCTGCCCACCGGGACAGGTGATCGGGGCCCGTCTGCCCACCGGGACAGGTGATCGGGGCCCGTCTGCCCACCGGGACAGGTGATCGGGGCCCGTCTGCCCACCGGGACAGGTGATCGGGGCCCGTCTGCCCACCGGGACAGGTGATCGGGGCCCGTCTGCCCACCGGGACAGGTGATCGGGGCCCGTCTGCCCACCGGGACAGGTGATCGGGGCCCGTCTGCCCACCGGGACAGGTGATCGGGGCCCGTCTGCCCACCGGGACAGGTGATCGGGGCCCGTCTGCCCACCGGGACAGGTGATCGGGGCCCGTCTGCCCACCGGGACAGGTGATCGGGGCCCGTCTGCCCACCGGGACAGGTGATCGGGGCCCGTCTGCCCACCGGGACAGGTGATCGGGGCCCGTCTGCCCACCGGGACAGGTGATCGGGGCCCGTCTGCCCACCGGGACAGGTGATCGGGGCCCGTCTGCCCACCGGGACAGGTGATCGGGGCCCGTCTGCCCACCGGGACAGGTGATCGGGGCCCGTCTGCCCACCGGGACAGGTGATCGGGGCCCGTCTGCCCACCGGGACAGGTGATCGGGGCCCGTCTGCCCACCGGGACAGGTGATCGGGGCCCGTCTGCCCACCGGGACAGGTGATCGGGGCCCGTCTGCCCACCGGGACAGGTGATCGGGGCCCGTCTGCCCACCGGGACAGGTGATCGGGGCCCGTCTGCCCACCGGGACAGGTGATCGGGGCCCGTCTGCCCACCGGGACAGGTGATCGGGGCCCGTCTGCCCACCGGGACAGGTGATCGGGGCCCGTCTGCCCACCGGGACAGGTGATCGGGGCCCGTCTGCCCACCGGGACAGGTGATCGGGGCCCGTCTGCCCACCGGGACAGGTGATCGGGGCCCGTCTGCCCACCGGGACAGGTGATCGGGGCCCGTCTGCCCACCGGGACAGGTGATCGGGGCCCGTCTGCCCACCGGGACAGGTGATCGGGGCCCGTCTGCCCACCGGGACAGGTGATCGGGGCCCGTCTGCCCACCGGGACAGGTGATCGGGGCCCGTCTGCCCACCGGGACAGGTGATCGGGGCCCGTCTGCCCACCGGGACAGGTGATCGGGGCCCGTCTGCCCACCGGGACAGGTGATCGGGGCCCGTCTGCCCACCGGGACAGGTGATCGGGGCCCGTCTGCCCACCGGGACAGGTGATCGGGGCCCGTCTGCCCACCGGGACAGGTGATCGGGGCCCGTCTGCCCACCGGGACAGGTGATCGGGGCCCGTCTGCCCACCGGGACAGGTGATCGGGGCCCGTCTGCCCACCGGGACAGGTGATCGGGGCCCGTCTGCCCACCGGGACAGGTGATCGGGGCCCGTCTGCCCACCGGGACAGGTGATCGGGGCCCGTCTGCCCACCGGGACAGGTGATCGGGGCCCGTCTGCCCACCGGGACAGGTGATCGGGGCCCGTCTGCCCACCGGGACAGGTGATCGGGGCCCGTCTGCCCACCGGGACAGGTGATCGGGGCCCGTCTGCCCACCGGGACAGGTGATCGGGGCCCGTCTGCCCACCGGGACAGGTGATCGGGGCCCGTCTGCCCACCGGGACAGGTGATCGGGGCCCGTCTGCCCACCGGGACAGGTGATCGGGGCCCGTCTGCCCACCGGGACAGGTGATCGGGGCCCGTCTGCCCACCGGGACAGGTGATCGGGGCCCGTCTGCCCACCGGGACAGGTGATCGGGGCCCGTCTGCCCACCGGGACAGGTGATCGGGGCCCGTCTGCCCACCGGGACAGGTGATCGGGGCCCGTCTGCCCACCGGGACAGGTGATCGGGGCCCGTCTGCCCACCGGGACAGGTGATCGGGGCCCGTCTGCCCACCGGGACAGGTGATCGGGGCCCGTCTGCCCACCGGGACAGGTGATCGGGGCCCGTCTGCCCACCGGGACAGGTGATCGGGGCCCGTCTGCCCACCGGGACAGGTGATCGGGGCCCGTCTGCCCACCGGGACAGGTGATCGGGGCCCGTCTGCCCACCGGGACAGGTGATCGGGGCCCGTCTGCCCACCGGGACAGGTGATCGGGGCCCGTCTGCCCACCGGGACAGGTGATCGGGGCCCGTCTGCCCACCGGGACAGGTGATCGGGGCCCGTCTGCCCACCGGGACAGGTGATCGGGGCCCGTCTGCCCACCGGGACAGGTGATCGGGGCCCGTCTGCCCACCGGGACAGGTGATCGGGGCCCGTCTGCCCACCGGGACAGGTGATCGGGGCCCGTCTGCCCACCGGGACAGGTGATCGGGGCCCGTCTGCCCACCGGGACAGGTGATCGGGGCCCGTCTGCCCACCGGGACAGGTGATCGGGGCCCGTCTACATGGTGGGCGCTTCTAGAACTACCCCTCGTGGGCGCTTCTAGAACTACCCCTCGTGGGCGCTTCTAGAACTACCCCTCGTGGGCGCTTCTAGAACTACCCCTCGTGGGCGCTTCTAGAACTACCCCTCGTGGGCGCTTCTAGAACTACCCCTCGTGGGCGCTTCTAGAACTACCCCTCGTGGGCGCTTCTAGAACTACCCCTCGTGGGCGCTTCTAGAACTACCCCTCGTGGGCGCTTCTAGAACTACCCCTCGTGGGCGCTTCTAGAACTACCCCTCGTGGGCGCTTCTAGAACTACATCTAGTGCCGGTGAGCGGTTCTGAAACTACCCCCGGTGGGCGCTTCTAGAAGTACTCTTAGTGTGCAGTTCTAGAACTACTCCCGGTGCCGATGGAAGCTTCTAGAACTACCCCCGGTGGGCGCTTCTAGAACTACCCCCGGTGGGCGCTTCTAGAACTACCCCCGGTGGGCGCTTCTAGAACTACCCCCGGTGGGCGCTTCTAGAACTACCCCCGGTGGGCGCTTCTAGAACTACCCCCGGTGGGCGCTTCTAGAACTACCCCCGGTGGGCGCTTCTAGAACTACCCCCGGTGGGCGCTTCTAGAAGTACTCTTAGTGTGCAGTTCTAGAACTACACCTGGTGTCTGTGGGTGGTTCTAGAGCTACATCTGGTGGGCGGTTATAGAACTACCCCTGGTGCCGTGAGCAGTTCTAGAACTACCCCTGGTGCCGGTGGGTACTTCTGGAACTACCCCTGGTGGGTGGTTCTGAAACTACCCCTGGTGCCGTGAGTGGTTCTAGAACTTCAACTAATGTGCAGTTCTAATAATGCTCCTGGTAGGTGGTTCTAGAAGTACTCTAGTGAGCAGTTCTAGAAATACCCCTGGTGCCGGTGGGCTCTTCTAGAACCATCCCTCGTGGGCGCTTCTAGAACTACACATAGTGCCGGTGAGCGGTTCTGAAGCTACCTCTGGTGGGCGCTTCTAGAACTACCCCTGGTGGGCGCTTTTAGAAGTACTCTTAGTGTGCAGTTCTAGACCTACTCCTGGTGGGCGGTTATAGAACTACACCTGGTGCCGTGAGCTGTTCTAGAACTTCTTTTAGTGTGCGGTTCTAATACTGCTCCTGGTGGGCGCTTTTAGAACTTCCCCTGGTGGGCGGTTCTAGAAGTACTCCTAGTATGCAGTTCTAGAACTACCCCTGGTGGGCGGTTCTAGATCTACACCTGGTGCCGGTGGACGGTTCTAGAACCACTCCTAGTGTGCAGCTCTAGAACTGCCCCTGGGAGCGCTTCTAGAACTACCCCTCACGGGCGCTTCTAGAAGTACTCCTAATGTGCAGTTCTAGAACTACCCGCAGTGCCGTGAGCAGTTCTAGAACTTCTAGTGTGCAGTTCTAATACTGCTCCTGGTGGGCGCTTTTAGAACTACCCCCGGTGCCGTCGGGCGCTTCTAGAACTACCCCTCGTGGGCGCTTCTAGAACTACCCCTAGTGCCGGTGAGTGGTTCTGAAACTACCCCCGCTGGGCGCTTCTAGAAGTACTCTTAGTGTGCAGTTCTAGAACTACTCCCGGTGCCGATGAGCACTTCTAGAGCTACCCCCGGTGGGCGCTTCTAGAAGTACTCCTAGTGTCCCGTTCTAGAACTACCCCTGGTGCCGTGAGCAGTTCTAATACTGCTCCTGGTGAGCGGTTTTAGACCTACCCTTGGTGGGCGGTTCTAGAAGTACTCCTAGTGTGCAGTACTAGAACTACCCCTGGTGCCGGTGTGCGCTTCTAGAACTACCCCTGGTGCCATGATCGGTTGTAGAACTTCTTCTAGATTGCGGTTCTAATACTGCTCCTGGTGGGCGCTTCTAATACTATCACTGGTGGGCAGTTCTAGTACTACTCATTGTGCTGGTGGGCACTTCTAGAACTACCCCTGGTGGGTGGTTCTGAAACTACTGGTGCCGATGGACTCTTCTAGAAATACCCCTGGTGGGCAGTCATAGAACTACCTCTGGTGCTGGTGGGCGCTTCTAGAACTACCCCTGGTGGGCGCTTCTAGAACTAACCGCAGTGTAGTGTGCGGTTCTAATACTGTTCCAGGTGGGCGCTTCTAGAGCTACCCCTGGCGGGCGCTTCTAGAACTACCCGCAGTGTAGTGTGTGGTTCTAATACTGTTCCAGGTGGGCGCTTCTAGAACTACATCTCTTGGGCGCTTCTAGAGGTACTCTTAGTGTGCGGTTCTAGAACTACCCCTGATACAGGTGGGCGGTTCTAGAACTACTGCTAATATGCAGTTCTAGAACTACCCCTGGTGGGCGCTTCTAGAACTACCCGCAGTGTAGTGTGCGGTTCTAATACTGTTCCAGGTGGGCGCTTCTAGAACTACATCTTGTGGGTGCTTCTATATGTACTCAGTGTGCGGTTCTAGAACTACCCCTGGTGCAGGTGGGCGGTTCTAGTACTACCTCTAGTGTGCAGTTCTCGAACTACTGCTAACATGCAGTTCTAGAACTACCCCTGGTGCCCGTGGGGGGTTCTAGAGCTACCCCTGGTGGGCGCTTTTAGAACTTCCCCTGGTGGGCGGTTCTAGAAGTACTCCTAGTATGCAGTTCTAGAACTACCCCTGGTGCCGTTGGGTGGTTCTGAAACTACCCCTGGTGCCGTTGGGTGGTTCTAGAACTTCAACTAGTGAGCAGTTCTAGAAATACCCCTGGTGCCGGTGGGCTCTTCTAGAAATACCCCTGGTGCCGGTGGGCTCTTCTAGAACTACTCCCTCGTGGGCGCTTCTAGAACTACTCCCTCGTGGGTGCTTCTAGAACTACTCCCTCGTGGGCGCTTCTAGAACTACACCTAGTGCCGGTGAGCGGTTCTGAAGCTACCTCTGGTGGGCGCTTCTAGAACTACCCCTGGTGGGCACTTTTAGACCTACTCCCGGTGCCGTGAGCGGTACTAGAACTACTCCTGGTGAGCAGTTCTAGAACTACACCTGGTGTCTGGGCAGTTCTAGAGCTACATCTGGTGGGCGGTTATAGAACTACCCCTGGTGCCGTGAGCAGTTCTAGAACTTCTTTTAGTGTGCGGTTCTAATACTGCTCCTGGTGGGTGCTTTTAGAACTTCCCCTGGTGGGCGGTTCTAGAAGTACTCCTAGTATGCAGTTCTAGATCTACACCTGCTGCCGGTGGACGGTTCTAGAACCACTCCTAGTGTGCAGCTCTAGAACTACCCCTGGGGGTGCTTCTAGAACTACCCCTCGTGGGTGCTTCTAGAACTACATCTAGTGCCGGTGAGCGGTTCTGAAACTACCCCCGGTGGGCGCTTCTAGAAGTACTCTTAGTGTGCAGTTCTAGAACTACTCCCGGTGCCGATGGAAGCTTCTAGAACTACCCCCCAATGGGCGCTTCTAGAACTACCCCCGGTGGGCGCTTCTAGAACTACCCCTGGTGGGCGCTTTTAGAAGTACTCTTAGTGTGCAGTTCTAGACCTACTCCTGGTGGGCGGTTATAGAACTACACCTGGTGCCGTGAGCAGTTCTAGAACTACCCCTGGTGCCGGTGGGCGGTTCTAGATCTACACCTGGTGCCGGTGGGTGGTTCTAGAACCACTCCTAGTGTGCAGCTCTAGAACTGCCCCTGGGAGCGCTTCTAGAAGTACTCCTAGTGTGCAGTTCTAGAACTACCCGCAGTGCCGTGAGCAGTTCTAGAACTTCTAGTGTGCAGTTCTAATACTGCTCCTGGTGGGCGCTTTTAGAACTACCCCCGGTGCCGTCGGGCGCTTCTAGAACTACCCCTAGTGCCGGTGAGTGGTTCTGAAACTACCCCCGCTGGGCGCTTCTAGAAGTACTCTTAGTGTGCAGTTCTAGAACTACCCCTGGTGCCGATGGACGGTTCTAGAACTACCCCCGGTGCCGATGAGCGCTTTTAGACCTACCCTTGGTGGGCGGTTCTAGAAGTACTCCTAGTGTGCAGTACTAGAACTACCCCTGGTGCCGGTGTGCGCTTCTAGAACTACCCCTGGTGCCATGATCGGTTGTAGAACTTCTTCTAGATTGCGGTTCTAATACTGCTCCTGGTGGGCGCTTCTAATACTATCACTGGTGGGCAGTTCTAGTACTACTCATTGTGCTGGTGGGCACTTCTAGAACTACCCCTGGTGGGTGGTTCTGAAACTACTGGTGCCGATGGACTCTTCTAGAAATACCCCTGGTGGGCAGTCATAGAACTACCTCTGGTGCTGGTGGGCGCTTCTAGAACTAACCGCAGTGTAGTGTACGGTTCTAATACTGTTCCAGGTGGGCGCTTCTAGAACTACATCTCTTGGGCGCTTCTAGAAGTACTCTTAATGTGCGGTTCTAGAACTACCCCTGATACAGGTGGGCGGTTCTAGAACTACTGCTAATATGCAGTTCTAGAACTACCCCTGGTGGGCGCTTCTAGAACTACCCGCAGTGTAGTGTGCGGTTCTAATACTGTTCCAGGTGGGCGCTTCTAGAACTACATCTTGTGGGTGCTTCTATAGGTACTCAGTGTGCGGTTCTAGAACTACCCCTGGTGCAGGTGGGCGGTTCTAGTACTACCTCTAGTGTGCAGTTCTCGAACTACTGCTAACATGCAGTTCTAGAACTACCCCTGGTGCCCGTGGGGGGTTCTAGAGCTACCCCTGGTGGGCGCTTTTAGAACTTCCCCTGGTGGGCGGTTCTAGAAGTACTCCTAGTATGCAGTTCTAGAAATACCCCTGGTGCCGGTGGGCTCTTCTAGAACTACTCCCTCGTGGGCGCTTCGAGAACTACACCTAGTGCCGGTGAGCGGTTCTGAAGCTACCTCTGGTGGGCGCTTCTAGAACTACCCCTGGTGGGCGCTTTTAGAACTACCCCTGGTGGGCAATTCTAGACCTACTCCCGGTGCCGTGAGCGGTACTAGAACTACTCCTGGTGGGCAGTTCTAGAGCTACATCTGGTGGGCGATTATAGAACTACCCCTGGTGCCGTGAGCAGTTCTAGAACTTTTTAGTGTGCGGTTCTAATACTGCTCCTGGTGGGTGCTTTTAGAACTTCCCCTGGTGGGCGGTTCTAGAAGTACTCCTAGTATGCAGTTCTAGATCTACACCTGCTGCCGGTGGACGGTTCTAGAACCACTCCTAGTGTGCAGCTCTAAAACTACCCCTGGGGGTGCTTCTAGAACTACCCCTCGTGGGTGCTTCTAGAACTACATCTGGTGCCGGTGAGCGGTTCTGAAACTACCCCCGGTGGGCGCTTCTAGAAGTACTCTTAGTGTGCAGTTCTAGAACTACTCCCGGTGCCGATGGAAGCTTCTAGAACTACCCCCCGATGGGCGCTTCTAGAAGTACTCCTAGTGTGCAGTTCTAGAACTACCCGCAGTGCCGTGAGCAGTTCTAGAACTGCTCCCGGTGGGCGCTTCTAGAACTACACCTAGTGCCGGTGAGCGGTTCTGAAACTACCCCCGCTGGGCGCTTCTAGAAGTACTCTTAGTGTGCAGTTCTAGAACTACTCCCGGTGCCGATGGACGGTTCTAGAACTACCCCCGGTGCCGATGGGCACTTCTAGAGCTACCCCTGGTGCCGTGAGCGGTTCTAGCACTTCTAGTGTGCGGTTCTAATACTGCTCCTGGTGAGCGCTTTTAGACCTACCCTTGGTGGGCGGTTCTAGAAGTACTCCTAGTGTGCAGTACTAGAACTACCCCTGGTGCCGGTGTGCGCTTCTAGAACTACCCCTGGTGCCAAGATCGGTTGTAGAACTTCTTCTAGATTGCGCTTCTAATACTATCACTGGTGGGCAGTTCTAGTACTACTCATTGTGCTGGTGGGCGCTTCTAGAACTACCCGTAGTGTGTGGTTCCAATACTGTTCCAGGTGGGCGCTTCTAGAACTACATCTTGTGGGTGCTTCTATAAGTACTCAGTGTGCGGTTCTAGAACTACCCCTGGTGCAGGTGGGCGGTTCTAGTACTACCTCTAGTGTGCAGTTCTCGAACTACTGCTAACATGCAGTTCTAGAACTACCCCTGGTGCCCGTGGGGGGTTCTAGAGCTACCCCTGGTGGGCGCTACTAGAACTACACCTGGTGGGTGCTTCTAGAAGTACTCCGTGTGCAGTTCTAGAACTACCCCGGTGCAGTGAGCGGTACTAGAACTAGTCCTGGTGGGCAGTTCTAGAACTTCTTTTAGTGTGCGGTTCTAATACTGCTCCTGGTGGGCGCTTTTAGAACTTCCCCTGGTGGGCGGATCTAGAAGTACTCCTAGTATGCAGTTCTAGAACTACCCCTGGTGCCGGAGGGTGCTTCTGGAACTACCCCTGGTGGGTGGTTCTGAAACTACCCCTGGTGCTGTGAGTGGTTCTAGAACTTCTACTAGTGTGCAGTTCTAATAATGCTCCTGGTAGGTGGTTCTAGAAGTACTCTAGTGAGCAGTTCTAGAAATATCCCTGGTGCTGGTGGGCTCTTCTAGAACTACTCCTAGTGTGCAGTTCTAGAACTTTCCCCTAGGGGGTGCTTCTAGAACTACACCTAGTGCCGGTGAGCGGTTCTGAAGCTACCTCCGGTGGGCGCTTCTAGAACTACCCCTGGTGGGCGCTTTTAGAAGTACTCTTAGTGTGCAGTTCTAGAACTACACCTGGTGTCTGTGGGCGGTTCTAGAGCTACATCTGGTGGGCGGTTATAGAACTACCCCTGGTGCCGTGAGCAGTTCTAGAACTTCTTTTAGTGTGCGGTTCTAATACTGCTCCTGGTGGGCGCTTTTAGAACTTCCCCTGGTGGGCGGTTCTAGAAGTACTCCTAGTATGCAGTTCTAGAACTACCCCTGGTGCCGGTGGGCGGTTCTAGATCTACACCTGGTGTCGGTGAACGGTTCTAGAACTACCCCCTGGTGGGTGGTTCTGAAACTACCCCTGGTGCTGTGAGTGGTTCTAGAACTTCTACTAGTGTGCAGTTCTAATAATGCTCCTGGTAGGTGGTTCTAGAAGTACTCTAGTGAGCAGTTCTAGAAATACCCCTGGTGCCGGTGGGCTCTTCTAGAACCACTCATAGTGTGCAGCTCTAGAACTACCCCCGGTGGGCGCTTCTAGAACTACCCCTCACGGGCGCTTCTAGAAGTACTCCTAGTGTGCAATTCTAGAACTACCCGCAGTGCCGTGAGCAGTTCTAGAACTTCTAGTGTGCAGTTCTAATACTGCTCCTGGTGGGCACTTTTAGAACTACCCCCGGTGCCGATGGGCGCTTCTAGAACTACCCCTGGTGGGCGCTTTTAGACCTACCCTTGGTGGGCGGTTCTAGAAGTACTCCTAGTGTGCAGTACTAGAACTACCCCTGGTGCCATGATCGGTTGTAGAACTTCTAGATTGCGGTTCTAATACTGCTCCTGGTGGGCGCTTCTAATACTATCACTGGTGGGCAGTTCTAGTACTACCCATTGTGCTGGTGGGCAGTTCTAGTACTACCCATTGTACTGGTGGGCAGTTCTAGTACTACCCATTGTACTGGTGGGCAGTTCTAGTACTACCCATTGTACTGGTGGGCAGTTCTAGTACTACCCCTGGTGGGTGGTTCTGAAACTACTGGTGCCGATGGGCGCTTCTAGAACTACCCCTGGTGGCCAGTCATAGAACTACCCCTGGTGGCCAGTCATAGAACTACCCGCAGTGTAGTGTACGGTTCTAATACTGTTCCAGGTGGGCGCTTCTAGAACTACATCTTGTGGGCGCTTCTAGAAGTACTCTTAGTGTTCCGTTCTAGAACTACCCCCAGTGCCGTGAGCGGTTCTAGAACTTCTAGTGTGCGGTTCTAATACTGCTCCTAGTGGGCGCTTTTAGACCTACCCTTGGTGGGCGGTTCTAGAAGTGCTCCTAGTGTGCAGTACTAGAAGTACCCCTGGTGTCTGTGTGCGTTTCTAGAACTACCCCTGGTGCCATGATCGGTTCTAGAAATTCTTCTAGATTGCGGCTCTAATACTACCCATTGTGCTGGTGGGCAGTTCTAGAACCACCCCTGGCGGGCAGTTCTAGAACCACCCCTGGCGGGCAGTTCTAGAACTACACCTGGTGCCATGAGCGGTTCTAATACTGCTTCTGGTGGGCGCTTTTAGCACTAACCCTGGTGGGCGGTTCTAGAAGTACTCCTAGTATGCAGTTCTAGAACTACCCCTGGTGCCGGTGGGCGCTTCTAGAACTATCCCTGGTGCCAGAGTGCACTTCTAGAACGACTCCAGGTGGGCGCTTCTAGAACTACCCCTGGAGGGCGGTTCTAATACTGCTCCTGGTGGGCGATTATAAAACTACCCGCAGTGTAGTGTGCGTTTCTAATACTGTTCCATATGGGCACTTCTAGAAGTACTCTTAGTGTGCAGTTCTCGAACTACCCCTGGTGCCCGTGGGGCGCTGCTAGAGCTACCCCTGGTGGGCGCTGCTAGAGCTACCCCTGGTGGGCGCTACTAGAGCTACCCCTGGTGGGCGCTACTAGAGCTACCCCTGGTGGGCGCTACTAGAGCTACCCCTGGTGGGCGCTACTAGAGCTACCCCTGGTGGGCGCTACTAGAACTACCCCTGGTGGGCGCTACTAGAACTACCCCTGGTGGGCGCTACTAGAACTACCCCTGGTGGGCGCTACTAGAACTACCCCTGGTGGGCGCTACTAGAACTACCCCTGGTGGGCGCTACTAGAACTACCCCTGGTGGGCGCTACTAGAACTACCCCTGGTGGGCGCTACTAGAACTACCCCTGGTGGGCGCTACTAGAACTACATCTTGTGGGCGGTTCTAGAATTGCCCCCGGTGCAGGTGGGTGATTCTAGAACTACCTCTAATGTGCAGTTCTAGAACTACTGCTAATATGCAGTTCTAGAACTACCCCTTGTGCCTGTGGGGGTTCTAGAACTACCCATAGAGAGCGCTTCTAGAACTACCCCTGGTGTCTGTGGGCGGTTCTAGAGCTACACCTGGTGGGCGGTTATAGAACTACCCCTGTTGCCGTGAGCAGTTCTAGAACTTCTTTTAGTGTGCGGTTCTAATACTGCTCCTGGTGGGCGCTTTTAAATCTACACCTGGTGCCGGTGGACGGTTCTAGAACTACCCCTGGTGGGTGGTTCTGAAACTACCCCTGGTGCTGTGAGTGGTTCTAGAACTTCTACTAGTGTGCAGTTCTAATAATGCTCCTGGTAGGTGGTTCTAGAAGTACTCTAGTGAGCAGTTCTAGAAATACCCCTGGTGCCGGTGAGCTCTTCTAAAACTACTCCTAGTGTGCAGCTCTAGAACTACCCCTGGGGGTGCTTCTAGAACTACACCTAGTGCCGGTGAGCGGTTCTGAAACTACCCCTGATGGGCGCTTCTAGAGGTACTCTTAGTGTGCAGTTCTAGACCTACTCCCGGTGCCGATGGACGGTTCTAGAACTACCCCCGGGTTGCCATCGGGCGCTTCTAGAGCTACACCCGGTGTGCAGTTCTAGAACTACCCGCAGTGCTGTGAGCAGTTCTAGAACTTCTAGTGTGCGGTTCTAATACTGCTCCTGGTGGGCGTTTATAGAACAACCCCCGGTGCCGATGGGCGTTTGTAAAACTACTCCCGGTGCCGTGAGCGGTTCTAGAACTTCTAGTGTGCGGTTCTAATACTGCTCCTGGTGGGTGCTTCCAGAACCACCCCCTGGTGCCGTGAGTAGTTCCAAAACTACCCCTGGTGGGCAGTTCCAAAACTACCCCTGGTGGGCAGTTCCAAAACTACCCTCGTTGCTGGTGTACGGTTCTAGAAATACTCCTGGTGCCGGTGGGCACTTCTAGAAGTACCCCTCGTGGGCACTTCTAGAAGTACCCCTCGTGGGCACTTCTAGAAGTACCCCTCGTGGGCACTTCTAGAAGTACCCCTCGTGGGCACTTCTAGAAGTACTCCTAGTGTCCAGTTCTAGAACTACCCCTGATGCCGATGTGATCTTCTATAACTACCCTTGGAGGGCGGTTCTAGAACTACCCCTGGTGCCATGATCGGTTCTAGAACTTTCTTCTAGTGTGTGGTTCTAATACTGCTCCTGGTGGGCGCTTCTAGAACTACTCCTGGTAGTATACATCTATTCTATATTTTTCGATTTTAACTATTGTATGTACATTGGTGTGAGTGCCTGTCTCTAGGGTGTCTTACTTAACCGTGTATTTATTATACGTTTTTTAATTTCCTATTTATGCATAATTTGACAATTTTGTTCGGTTGTTCTTGATTGGTTCTTTGACATTCCTAGTTTGCCTATGGGGTCAATGCACCAAAATGAGTCATCTAGCGTCAATGAACTTTAACCACCTTCACTGCACACGTCAGTGTTGTGCCCTTCTCCCCCGCCCCCCCAAATAGCTGCAAAGTCCCACCTGTATACTGGAGCCCAAGACCACAAGATCACAAGATCACATGCTGGATCTCTGGCACTCATGAGGTCATGTGCAGGGGCCTCAGGAGCCTCCGAACGCCACACTGACATCTGTCTGCTCTCCTCCACAACTGAGCAGCATCAGAAACCCAGCTAACAGACATTGCTGTCACTGCAAACACTCATTGGATTAACTGACACGATGTCAGCAAGTTGCTGAAGATCTGGATACTGCAGCCATGAGATCTGTGGCAGCATTAGGCAGATGGGACACTGCAGCTAATAGAGAGTAAGAGTGCAACAGAGATGGCCCTAAACTGCATTTAAAGGGTGTCAGGAAAACTTAGTCAGACTTTGCAGCCCTCTGGCGCCCCCTTATCCTGCTGGTCAAACACGGTATTGACTGAGGATAAGCAACAGGGCGCAGCTGCTCTCATTTATGTCGACTATTGTGGCACGTGATGTGACAGGACGTATATATACCACCAGTTCCGTCCAGGAACGTATATATACCTCAATCCCACCACCCTCAACCACAATATCACATAAATACACCGTATGCTGCCACCACCGATCTCTTAACAGGTGGATCGGGTACCAGTTAGGTAACGTGAATTAGCGGGTGAGGAACGTGTTTGCTCGACATAGGACAAGAAGAACGAAGCTGGTAAATAATAATTTACTCCCGAAAGTTGGCAGTGTTTACAAAAGATATACAAGATTTTATAAAAGACAATTTACATATATGCATAAAACAGTTAAAATAAAAGGGGTAAATAATAGCAAAACCTGCGCCACGAGGTGATGGTCTCAGATTCTGTGGCGGGACGGCTCCCCGGAAATTAGGTGTGATTCCTCCACGCAGCGAGGAGTGCTTGCATCTGACGTCCCTGGGTTGGAATGAGCCAACATGGACATTCTGGTTGTTAGTAAGGAGGCAAAACACTAGGACACACCCATGTTTACCTCACACGGGGGCTCTGTTTTGTGAACCCACCCAGCTGCACAAGACATAAAAATCCTTCATCTTCCATATCTTGGTATGGGGGAGCCCCACATCCAAGATGAATACATCATTTTTTTATTTTTTTTTTAAGGTTGAAGGAAGACTAAGTCCATCTAGTTCAACCCATAGCCTAACATGTTGATCCAGAAGAAGGGAAAAAAAAAAAAAACATGTGGAAAACACTAAGCTCCACATTGGGGAAAAAAATTCCTTCTCGACTCCATACGACAATCAGACTAGTTCCCTGGATCAACGCCCTATCAAGGAATCTAGTATTTATAACCTATAATATTATACTTTTCAAGAAAGGCATCCATGCCCTTCTTAAATTTAAAAAGTGAATCACTCGTTACAACATCATGCAGCAGAGAGTTCCATAGTCTCACTGCTCTTACAGTAAAGAATCCCCGTCTGTGATTATGATTAAACCTTCTTTCCTCCAGACGTAGAAGATGTCCCCTTGTCCCCGTCTCAGGCCTCAGAGTAAAAAGATCAGTAGAAAGGTCTTTGTACTGTCCCCTCATACTTGTACATAGTAATAAGATCACCTCTAAGCCTTCTTTTTCCGCAGTAAATAACCCCAAGTGTAATAACTTGTCTTGGTATTGCAGACCCCCCAGTCCCCTAATAACCTTAGTCGCTCTTCTCTGCACTCGCTCTAGTTCAGCTATGTCTTTCTTATACACCGGAGACCAGAACTGTTCACAGTATTCTAAGTGTGGTCGCACTAGTGACTTGTATAGAGGTAAAATTATGTTCTCCTCATGAGCATCTATGCCTCTTTTAATGCATCCCATTATTTTATTTGCCTTTGCAGCAGCTGCCTGACACTGGCCACTAAACGTGAGCTTGTCGTCCACCAATACACCCAGGTCTTTTTCAGTTACAGTTTTGCCCAGTGTTTTACAATTAAGCATATAATTATACATTTTATTTCCTCTGCCCAAGTGCATTACCTTACATTTATCCCCATTAAAGCTCGTTTGCCATTTATCAGCCCAAGCTTCTAGTTTACATAGATCCTCCTGTAATATAAAATTGTCCTCCTCTGTATTGATTACCCTGCAGAGTTTAGTGTCATCTGCAAATATTGAAATATTACTCTGTATGCCCCCTACAAGGTCATTAATAAATATGTTAAAAAGAAGGGGGCCCAATACTGACCCCTGTGGTACCCCACTGTTAACTGAGACCCAGTCTGAGTGTTTTCCATTAATAACCACCCTTTGTTTCCCATCACTGAGCCAATTCTTAACCCACATACATATATTTTCCCCTATCCCCATTGTTCTCATTTTATGTATCAACCTTTTGTGTGGAACCGTATCAAAAGCTTTTGAAGAGTCCATATACACAGCATCCACTGCATTTCCTTGGTCCAGTCCCGAACTTGCCTCCTCATAAAAACTGATCAGATTAGTTTGACAGGAACGGTTCCTCGTAAATCCATGTTGATATTGGGTCATGAGGTTATTCTTCTTCAGATACTCTATTATAGCACCTCTTAGGAAACCCTCCAGGATTTTACACACAGTAGAGGTTAAGCTTACTGGCCTATAAATTTCCAAGTTCAGTTTGTCCCCTTTTTGAATATTGGCACCACATTTCCTATACGCCAGTCGTGTGGACCCTGTTATTATTGAATCTTTAAAGATTAAAAATAATTGTCTATGACGTTACTTAATTCCTGCAGTACTCGCGGGTGTATCCCACCTGGGCCCGGGGATTTGTCAACTTTAGTGATTTTTAGACGCCGCCGTACTTCCTGCTGGGTTAAGCAAGTGACATTTAATGGAGAATTTTTGTTATCACTAATCAGGTTTTCTGTCATGCGATTTTCTTGTGTAAATACGGTTGAAAAAAAAATCATTTAGCATATTGGCTTTTTCCTCATCCTCATCCACCATTTCACCCAGACTATTTTTAAGGGGGCCAACACTATTATTTTTTAGTTGTTTACTATTTATGTAGTTAAAGAATATTTTGGGGTTATTTTTACTTTCTCTGGCAATGATTCTCTCTGCCTCAATCTTTGCCGCCTTGATTTGCTTTTTACATAATTTATTTAATTTTCTATATTTATTTAATGCCTCATCACTACCTACATGCTTTAGTTCTCTAAATGCTTTCTTTTTGTCACTTATTGCGCCCCTTACAGCTCTATTTAGCCATAGTGGTTTCCTCCCATTTCTAGCATGTTTATTCCCAAAGGGTATATATTGTGCACAGGTCCTATTCAGGATGTTAATAAATGTCTCCCATTTGCTTTGTGCAGCTTTATGTCTCAGGATATCGTCCCAGTTTATTGCACTAAGATCATCTCTCAACCGTTGGAAACTAGCCTTCCTGAAGTTTAGTGTCCTTGTAACCCTTCTACTACACATCTTATTAAAGGTTACATGAAAATGTATTATTTTGTGATCACTATTACCCAAGTGACCCCCAACTCGTATATTTGATATGCGGTCTGGCCTATTGGTTAATATTAGGTCTAGCAGTGCCCCCCTTCTTGTTGGGTCCTGAACCAGTTGTGAAAGGTAATTGTCTCTCATAGTTGTCAAAATCTATTACCTTTGCTTGAACTACATGTTTCTGTCCCCCAACGTATTTCAGGGTAGTTGAAGTCTCCCACAATAATGACTTCTCCTTGAGTCGCTGCTTCATCTATTTGCTTTACGAGGATATTCTCCGCTACTTCCATTATTTTTGGAGACTTATAACAAACCCCTATCAGTAATTTATTATTTTTTCCCCCTCCCCTTATCTCCACCCACAGGGACTCTACATTTTCATTAGATTCACATATATCCTCCCGCAAGACAGGTTTTAAGGATGATTTTACATATAAACACCCCCCCCCCTCGCTTGTTTGTACGGTCATTTCTGAACAGACTATAGCCCTGTAAATTAGCTGCCCAGTCATGGCTCTCGTCCAGCCACGTCTCCGATATTCCTACCATGTCATAATTATTTTCCAACAAAATTAATTCTAATTCCTCCATTTTGTTGGTGAGGCTTCTGGCATTAGTGTACATGCATTTTATGTATCTCTCTGTACCTCTATTCCTTCTTACTTTATTGGCTGTTCTAACCCCACCCCCAATTTATTTGTGCCCAGGTCACTATCTGCACTATCTTCCCCACCTATAAAATGAATACCCCCCCCCCCCAATCCCTAGTTTAAACACTCCTCCAACCTTCTAGCCATTTTCTCCCCCAGCACAGCTGCACCCTCCCCATTAAGGTGCAGTCGGTCCCTAGCGTAGAGTCTGTAGCCAACTGAGAAGTCGGCCCAGTTCTCCAGGAACTCAAATCCCTCCTTCCTACACCAGTTCTTGAGCCACTTATTTATCTCCCTAATCTCCCGTTGCCTCTCTGGCGTGGCACGTGGTACCGGTAGTATTTCAGAGAATACCACGTTGGAGGTCCTTGCTTTCAGCTTGCAGCCTAATTCCCTGAAGTCATCTTTAAGGACCTTCCACCTACCTCTAACTTTGTCATTTGTGCCAATGTGCACCATGACCGCTGGGTCCTCACCAGCCCCTCCCAGTAATCTGTCAACCCGATCAGCGATGTGCCGGACTTGAGCGCCAGCTAGGCAGCACACTGTTTGATGATCCCTGTCTTTGCGACAGATTGCCCTATCTGTTCCCCTAATAATTGAGTCGCCCACTACCAGCACCTGCCTGGCCTGCCCTACTCTCCTATTTCCCTCTTTACTGGAGCTGACACTCCTCCGGCTTTCAGGATACATGCCTTGCTGCAGCAGTGCTACCCCTGTACCATCACTCCCCTCATCTGCCAACTTTGCAAACTTATTGGGGTGTGCCAGATCAGGACTAGCCTCCCTTGCACTCTTCCCTCTACCCCCCCTTCTAACTGTCACCCAACTAACAGCCTCACTGTCCTGCAGCTCCAGACTACCACCCTCCCCCACATCTACCCCAGTGAGCGGCTGCTCAGCGAGCAGCAGACTCCTTTCCATGTTGTCAATGGATCTCAGTGTTGCCAGCTGCTCATTTAGATCCAGTATCTGGGCTTCCAAACGCACAACGTGCTCACATCTCGCGCAGCAGTAAGCAACCACGACCGGCTGTTCAGGATTGCATACATGTGGCAAGATGTACACTGGATAGCATTGTCAATAATGGAGCTCATTTCCTAATGGGGATTGCAATAGACAGAATGTTAAGTAAAAAGAAAAGCAAAGAATTAATGAAATACAGACAGCAATTCAGTCCAAAGTCCTGCCTTCCAAACTTCCTGAATCCAAGTCACTGAAAAATAAGTCACACACTTACGCTCTGGTCACACTCCGCTCGTTCACACTCGCAAATTAAGAGATTTAAAGAGGTTTTGTTTTTTCCCCTTTTCCAGCAATACACCCTTCACCTCAATGCACTTCCAAAGGCAAGTTTGCCGTCACCAATATTGACGGAGATTGATACCAAATATAATATTTCTATGACGTTCAGAAGCTCAGAAACCATTTCCTAGGTTTCTGGTGGTTTCCCAGTTATGAAAGATACACCATCATAACTGGAAAAAGGCGAGCATCCCAAAAATGTGGTCCATGTGTTTGTGACAGTCATGTGCATTATTAAACTTGACATTAAAAGTTTGTACAGTTACACAATAGAGCTTTGGAGGGGAAATCCAGTGTAAACCAGTATGCTTGCCCTGGGCTGAGGTTTATGGCGGTTATAAAAATTCCTTGTTTGGGGGAAGCAAGAGTAGAGTTCTATGGAGGTCCCTTCCAAGTGAACAGGGGACGGAGATTTAAGACATGTCTGGCTGTCCTTTCAACATTTTTAAAACTAGGACAAAAATACATTTTGCCTGACAAAGGGAATGTCACTAGGTTTATTGCCACCTGATCTGAGCACAGCACAACGTGTGGACAAAGATCCCCAATTCCAGCGACGTGTTGCTCTCTGGGCTGACTGATGTAGTTTTGATAAGTGATCCTCCACCAGCAGGAGACTGCCACCAGAGGACTAGTAAAGCTGCTGCCATGTAGTCCAACCCTGTCCCCACAACTGATGAATAGCTCTGTACACTGTGCATTGGTAGCTTTCTGCCTATCAGTGGTGTGGGTGGGGTTATACAGAGCCCAGCATTCAGAGAATTAGATCTGCAGCAGACACAGTTAGAGTATGTGCCCACGAAGCGTTTTTCAAGAGGATATGCTGCAGAATTTCCGCAGCGTAAAGGCTTTTTTAGCGCTATGTTATCCGCCCCCCATGGTCCCCAATGTGATTACGCAAGTTCAATGCCCATGCTGCGTTTTTTTCCGCAGCGTTTTTCCGGCGGGGAAAAATCCGCAGCACGCTCATTAATTTTGCGTTTCCGCAAGCGGAATTGCCTTTGCAGTGCAATTAAAAACTCAAGGCAATTCCGCATGCGTTTATCCGGGAGAGGACATGCAGAAATGAACCAGAAAATTTCTGCTTCATTTCCACAGCATGGGAACATAGCCTTACTCTGAACTGCACCAAGCGATCCATCACTGTAATCAGGGTCTCTGCCCCTAAATCACCCTGCTCTCAGATGGGGCAGCAAAATCCTGGTGACAAATTCACTAACCCCATCCAGCTTCAGATGCAAGTATTAGAATTGATTCTGATGCTCAAAATTAAATGTAATGGCCAGTGGCTAATGGCAGGCAATAGGTACAGCAAAGTGTGGAAAAGTTACCTGCAGGATTGTAGGGAACAAACTTCTCAGTGTCGGGGTACTGCTGCTCGTCTGTCTTATCAGAAGTGCCAGAAACCTAGTGGGGAACAGGAACCAGGTCACAAGCTTCATTTATCCAGGGTTTACCATTAGGTTCTCCATATAGGATCTGAAAAGTAGTGTTGAGCCACCCCCGTAGTGTTAGAGTTCGGTTCGTCGAACACCCGTATGTTCGCCGAACACCTTCGAACACTTAAAACCAATGGCAGGCAAACAAAAACACAAAAGGTGTCCAAAAGCTGACAAACTGCTCAGTAGACACAACTAACACATGGAAAAGTGACAAGTACAAATAGTCATGCGAAAAGAAAAGAGGTGGAGGAGTAAAAGGAGGGGGAGACACAGATATAGGCATGTCATGCCCTTCTAAAACCCCAAAAATGCGAAGCTAACACGGCCAGTCCGTTCCTGCCCGTGCGACCTCCGTGTCGCCGGGTTTGTGCCAGAGCTGCGGTGGACCCTGACGGCTAGCACCCTCTCCCAATACTGGTGCCTGTCCGCTGGTGGGTCGAGCGAGCCCCCCTGCGGTGGAGGCAGGTCTAAGCTTTTTAATTTAAATTGTCTCTCTAATTTGAATGAGTACACTTTAAATCCTTTTACAAGGATCTATTGGAGGGCAAGTCTGATGCCAGCAGCCGCGGGAATTCCAGCTCTAGTAGCGTCCACTAAAGCTGCTGCAGTTAAAAAGCTTTTATAAGATCGAGCTCGGCGGTCCACCGCAAGGCGTCCTACCGCCAGTCCCAGGCCCTGTGCCTTGGGGTGCCTCCCCGATGCTCTTCACTGAGTGTCCCGGGGGCCCGATGCATTTCCTTTGAAAAAATTAAGCGTCCAAACTACAGGTGGTGCAGCTTGCTTAACAGTTGGGATAATCCGCTGACTAGCAGACACTGCTACTAGGTCCAAAGTATTTCCTGGGCTAGATACAGTTAAAAATTTGTAATTAGATACTCTCGTTGGATGCTGAGAAAGCATTCCATAGAGTCTCCTGGCACGCCATATATTATTCTCTTAAAAAGCTTGGTGTAGGGATCTAGGGGACCCTTTCATAGGCAAAATCACAGCCCGGTATCGCAATACGTCACCTAGGCTGAAGATGAATGGAACATTTTCATCACCTTTCATAATCACCAATGGGACAAGGCAGGGATGTCCTCTGTCCCCTCTCTTATACATCCTAGTGATGGAGCACCTGCTCTCATCAATTCGCCATAACCCCAATATTAGGTGGATTGAGGTGGCAGGCACAGAGTACAAGTGCTCTGCATTTGCTCATGATGTCCTAGTATATAGCACTCAATCACATATATCCATCCATGCTGTTATGGCTGAAATAGATCACTTTGTTACATGGTCAAATTTTAAAATCAATGCAGCGAAGTCTGAGGCCCTTGATGTCTCCCTCCTCAAATCCATACAGGATTCCATCCAGTCCAACTTTCCCTTTGCCTGGCCCTCACAGGGTATCAAATACTTAGGAATTCGTATTCATAGAGACCTCTCCCGTCTATGTAATCTTAATTTTGGGCCCTTTATTGAACAACTCCATACAGACCACGGTTGGCAAGTTAGAACTGTAAGATTCACTACGTGAACCACTGGTGTTTTGTGGAAAAGCACATGTACACCGCGTTCCAAATAATTATGCAAAAAGTGTTTAGGAGTGATAAGGGAAGAATTTGTTTGTCAGTTAAACTCATTGATGGTGATGTGTGTCAGGGCTCTTTATATCACTGTAAGCAATTGCAGACACCTGTGCTAATTAGTTTGGCAGGGGTGTCCAATGAAAGGCAAGACTACTTAAGAAGGCTGTCCCACATTAAGCAGCCTACATTTTCTGCCAAAATGGGAAAGAAAAAGGATGTGTCGGCTGCTGAGAAGCAACAAATTGTGGATTGTTTAGGTCAAGGCATGACTACAATCAACATTGCCAAGACACTTCATCCTGATCATCGCATAATCAAGAAGTATGTAGCTGATTCACAGTACACATGTGTGCGTGCTGATAAGGGAAAATTGAGGACTCTTTCCTACAGGCAATTACGTCAGGTTAAAAGAGCAGCGGCAAAAAAGCCTTGTCATAGCAGCAGACAAGTTTTTGAAGCTGCTGGTGCCTCCAACGTCCCCCGAACAACAAGATGCAGGGTCCTTCAGAGGTTTGCAGCTGTGCGCAAGTTATCCTGTCGACCTCCTCTATCTAATGTACACAAGCAGAAAGGGCTGCAGTGGGCCAAACAATACATGAAGACTGACTTCAAAACTGTTTTGTTCACCGATGAGTGCCGTGCAACGCTCGATGGTCCAGATGGATGGAGTGGAGGATGGCTGGTTGATGGACACCCCATGCAAACACGGCTACGGCGCCAACAAGGAGGAGGTGGAGTAATGTTTTGGGCTGGAATCATGGGGAGAGAGATTGTCGGCCCCTTTAGGATCCCTGAAGGGGTAAATATGAACTCCATAATGTATGTGGAGTTTCTCAAACAGCACTTCCTGCCATGGTTCAAGAAGAAGAACCGTGTATTCCGCAGCAAGATCATTTTCATGCATGATAATGCACAGTCTCATGCTGCACATAACATCTGCATCTCTGGCTGATATGGGCATAAAAGGGGACAAACTTATGGTGTGACCCCCATGCTCCCCTGACCTCAACCCCATTGAGAACCTCTGGAGCATCATCAAAAGGAGTGCCTATGATGGCGGGAGGCAGTTCACATCTAAGCAACAGCTCTGGGAGGGTATTCTGTCCTCATGCAAAACAATTGAAGCAGAAACCATCCAAAACCTGACAAATTCAATGGACGAGAGAGTTCAGAAGCTCCTTTCGAACAAGGGGTCCTATGTGCAAATGTAACATCACCTAGAATAAAGTTTTTTGAGCTGAAAACTGTTTGATTACAGTTTGTAATAACCGGCTAATGCTTATAATTTCAAAAATGACCATTTTTTTGCTCTTTATTAAAATGAAAAGGTTGATCGTAGAGTGTGGGGGATCTAAGAGTGTGGCAACCCAGTAGTCAGGATTATTTCGAATTCTGACAATCTGAGGGTCATGTTGCAGGTAGTGCAGCAAGAAGGCACTCATGTGTCTTGCGCATCTCGGAGCCCCAAAATTATTTTCCGGGCTAGATGCAGCAAAAAATTATTATTAATTTGAAAGCTGGTGGAGTTTAGTATAGATGGTCTAATAGAATCAGTGCTGTAAACTGCTACAAGGCCCAAATTATTTTCCAGCCAAGATACAGATAAACATGATTAGTAATTTGAAAGCTTATAACGGTTGGTGAGGTGATTTTAACAAATCATCAAGCTTTTACTCTCCCCAGCATGACACAGGGGTAGAAAAGTCGTTTCGGATCCATGATTTGTTCATCTTTATGAACGTGAATCTGTCTACATTATCAGTGGAGAGCCCCGTGCGCTTATCTGTCAGCACACCACCAGCAGCGCTGAACACACGTTCAGACAGAACGCTGGCTGCGGGGCATGACAAGATCTCCAAGGCGTAAGTGGCAAGCTCCGGCTATTTATCCAGATTGGAAGCCCAAAAAGAGCAAGGGTCCAGTGACACAGTCATGGCTTCAATGTTTACTTGGATATACTCCTGTACCATCGTCTCTAGGCGTTGACTATGTCAGACTTCTTGTCTCCTGTGGCCTTGCAAAGGATGGGCTAAAAAAGTGGTGAAATGATTCCGCAAAATTGATGTTACCAGCAGATACTGTGTTTATGTTAAGTTTTGAGTGCTGAACACTCGACGGTCCCACGGTTGGCAAGTTGGAACTGTGAGACTCACTACGTGCACCACTAGTGTTTTGTGGAAAAGCACATGTAAGATTCTGCAACAGTCTCTGCTGATACTCCAGCATGCGTGCATCTCTTTCTATGGCAGGAATAATTTCTGCAAATTTACTTTTGTACCGGGGATCTAAGTGTGGCAACCCAGTAGTCAGGATTATTTCTAATTCTCACAATTCGAGGGTCATGTTGCAGGTAGTGCAGCAAGAAGGCACTCATGTGTCTTGCGCATCCAGGAGCACCAAGTCCCTGTTGTGTTGGTGGCGAGGTAACAATCATGCTTCCTTCCTCTGCCCTCTCCCCCCAACCTCGCACAACAGAAATGTGATCAAGGTCTCCCTCATCTGATGAGTCTTCCATCAGTTCGTCCTCCACTCCTGCACCTTCCTCACTAGTTTGGCTGCTACCATGCGCCCTGGTAAAACCATCTCCCCCACCCTCACATGCCTGCCGCCTTGGTGCTGCCGACCATCTGGACCTTGCAGATGTTAGCCCTTCCTCATGCAACTCCTCCTTCTCTACTTCCTCCACCTCCTCTTCTGCCACCACCTGACTCCGAATTCTGTTTAACATGTGCTCCAGCATGTAAATCACCGGAATAGTCATGCTGATAATGGCATCGTCAGCAATAAACATCTTCGCCATTTCAAAACTGTGCAGAAGGGTGCATAGGTCCCTGATCTGAGACCACTCCTCCAGCGTGATTTGCCCCACCTCTGGATCTCGTTGGCCCAGGCTATACGTCAGAACGTATTGCACCAGGGCTTGTCGGTGCTGCCACAGTCGCTGCAACATGTGCAGAGTTGAATTCCACCGGGTAGGCACATCGCATTTTAGCCGGTGAAGTGGCAGGCCCAACGACTTCTGTAGAGATGTAAGTCGCTGAGCTGCGGGATGCGAATGGCGGAAGTGAGCACACAGCGACCGTGCCCTCTGCAGAAGGCCATCTAGTCCGGGATAGTGGGCTAAAAGTTGCTCGACAACCAGGTTCAACATGTGAGCCATACAAGGCACGCGTGTGACATTGCCTCGGCAAAGGGCCGCACCCAGGTTTGCAGCATTGTCGCACACGACTTTCCCTGGTTTCAGGTCCAGTGGAGACAACCATTCATGAAATTGGTTCTCCAGAGCTGACCACAACTCCTCAGCTGTGTGACTCACATTTCCCAGACATTTCAAAGTAAAAACCGCCTGATGACGTTGAGCCCTGCTGCCAGCATAGTAAGGAGGTGTGCAGGATCCCTTCTGCGCAGTTAGAAAGCTTGTGGAATGACCAGACAGGCTTTGGGTGCAGGTGGAGGACCGAGAGGAGGTTGAGGAGGCAGAAGCAGTGGAGGAAATTCGAGATAAAGAGGATTGACGCACAACTCATGGGGGCGGCAAGACTTGGACAGCAGCCCCTTGTCCTGCTGTCACCATAGTTACCCAGAGCCCAGTCAGCAACATGTAACGCCCCTGTCCATGCCTACTCGTCCAAGTGTCTATGGTGAAATGCACCCTGTCACACACACAGTTTCTCAAAGAAGCTGTGATGTTGTGTGCGACATGCTGGTGGAGGAGTGCAGGCACACCTTTCTTTGAGAAGTAGTGCCGACTGGGCATCTGGTACTGGGTCACTGCGACAGACATAAGGTCTCGAAAATCCTCTGTCCACCAGGCGGAAAGGCAGCATTTCTGTAGCCAAAAGCTTGCAGATGGTGAAATTCAACCTCTTAGCTTTCTCATGGCTAGGAGGAAATGGTCTTTTACTTGTCCACATCTGAGGGACTGAGGGCTGGCTGTTGTGCTTAGACGAGGTTGAGAAGGGTGTCCCCGGCAAACTGCCGGTCCGTGAGGAAGATGCAGGCGGACATGTTAGGTTGCCTTGATCCAAAGGTGGTGCTATCGATGTCGGACAGCGCTGAACACCAGCTGGTGTTTCCACCTCCAAAGAAAATGATGACCTGCCAATCACGCTGGCTGTTGCAGGTAAAGAGGTGGCAGGTCTGCGTCCCAAAACAGGTGTGACTGCTGTCCCCCCAGTCACAGAGGATGAAGAGGCCGCGGATGCACAAGATGTGGCAGACGGCGGTTGGCCCGGCCGGCTAGGCCGCATTGTAGCACAGTGAGCTTCCCACTGCAATTTATGCTTCATATCCATGTGCCGGTTCATGCATGAAGTGCTCAAACTATGTATTTTTTGGCCTCTACTTAGCTTTTGCTGACAAATGTTACAGATAACACAAGTTGGGTCATCCTTATCGATCTGAAAAAATGCCCAGGCTATGCAAGGCTTAGCACCCATGCGACCTGAAGAGCCACCACGACTTGTGGTCAGAGGCAGAGTTGTGTTTGAGGATGCAGTTGTTGACGTGCTTCCAGTACTACGTCTGTCCAGGAAGGCGCAACCTGACCTCGTCGTCACTAGCATCCTCCTCCACCTCCTCTGCTGACCTCAGACTGGCTAACTGTGGGTTGACAGTAAGTGGGATCTCCAACCTCATCATCATCACCACCCTGTGTGTTATCACACCCGTCGTCCTCAGAGCCAACCTCTTCCTGCCCTGACAAAAAACTAAAGTTGTCGCTCCAATCAGGTATACGAGTCTCATCATCGTCTTCCTCATTGTCTCCACCAACAGGAGTTACAGTTTGGGAACGAGGGTCTACATTATGGTCAGAACCTTCTGCCTCTGGTCCTGGATCCGACTCAAAGATTCTGGGCATCAGTGCAGATCATTTCCTCGTCTGGATTCACAGAAGCTCTGGAGCCGACCTCTGATTCCCAGGCTATAGTATGAGTAAACAGCTCTGCAGACTCCACCATCTGTGTTACCCCATATTAAGACGGGCAGCTGGAGACTTGGGAGCTGTGAGGAAGCAAGTGCGATTGGGGTGACACCTCTGAGGACTGGAGTATTTGTGATGTTGAAGTTGAGGTGGAGGAGAGCCCACTTGAAGGAGCACTTGATATCCGCTGAAGCACCTGCTGTTTTTGTGCCTCATCTGGAATTTGTAGCGATTGGCGTGGCCGTAAGAAAGGGATCTTCTCACATTGTCCGCTAAAAGAAGTAGACATCTTAGTTTGGCTGGAAGATGGTCTTTCTTATGCAGATGTTACTGTTACTTTAACACCTACCCCATGGATACAACCTTTCTTTCCCTTCCCAACATGCCTATTCCCCTTTCCACAAGCAGCAGGCCTTTTTCCACTCATTTTGGTGGTTAACTAATTGACAACTCTGGAGTTGTTTGCACAAAAAACAATGAATGGGAACCGAGCAGAGCTGAGTGGCCAAACTGTGGTATTAGCCCAAAAGTATTGGCTGGGTTAGATGCAGAAAAAAATTATTTTGAATTTGCAACCTGGTGGAGGTTAGTATAGATGGACTAATAGAACAAGTCCCACACGCTGCTACAAGCCGAAGCCAAACATTTTTTTCAGAGCTAGATGCAGATAAAAATTATTTTGAATTTCCAACCTGGTGTAGGTAAGTATAGATGGACTAATAGAATGATGCTATGCCCAAAAGGTTTTCCTTCACTAGGTGCAGTAAAAAAATTTGCATTCCATACACAGGTGGTGTAGCTTGCAACACAGATAGGCTACTCCACTGACTAACACACTGCAAGAGGCCAAAAAGGATTTGCTTTGCTAGATTTAGCCAAATGCTGTGAAAAAAACTTGCACAGCACTAGTACAGACCTGCCTGGCAAAAAGTGATAGGAACTGATGTAACCTAGTCCTCAAAAGGACTGCAATCACAACTATTCCCTACTCCCAAGCTATCTGTAGATTTGTGCGAAAATTGGCTTGAAATTAACACAAAGTATAGCGCACAGAGCAACAGCAGTGCAGTCTAACACGCAGCTGCAGCAGTGAGAAAATGGTGGTGACGGGGAAAATGGCTGGGTCTTATAGGGCAAGGACATGTGACATACACTGCCAATGACACATGCCCTTGCTTGTGTGAAAAAAAGCAGTTCGCTCCGTGTGCGCTGCTGATCGGCTGACAGATTCCCGCATTTACAGTAGGGAGGTGCAAAGAAAAAAAAATGGAGATCTTCATTATTTATGCAGAGATCCATCCCCTGCCCCTCCCCCCACCCCGCTGTACACTCAAACTGCGTATTAACATTAATTTTCAGCATTACTGAGAAAAAATCCAGTTATGATTTTGGTGCACGAACAGTTATCGAACATAACCTCGAACAGCCGAATTTTTCTCAAATTGTTCGTGTTCGCCGAACGGCTCGAACACCGCCCAAAACAGCTCGAAGTTGAGATTGGCGAACAGTTCGAGTCGAACACCGCTCCTCTCTACTGAAAAGGAGTCAGCCAAGTCCTTGTGGCATAGCTGTGGCCTGGCCATACACTATTTGGCTAGCAGCCATCTCTCCCAACATACAGATGAGTTCTCATGTGTTCTGTGGGGAGGAGGGTAATCGCCTGCCTCTAAGCAATTTGTGCCTAGAGAACAAGGAGCGGGTATTTGAACTGAACATTTGTTAGGGCAGCTAGATTAGCCATATATTAGCCCACTTTAATCAAACAGAAAACAATGGGACTTGTAATTGTGGTGCCCCTGATGGTTCAGTCACCACAGAGATAGTGCACCTCACCCAGAGGTGTGGAGTCTCCTTCTCTCAGGTGAGGAGTGTTAGAACCTTGCTCTTAGGTTTTTTCCTTTGCTGGTCACATGACCTTGTTGGCCTATATTATCCTGCTCCGCCCTTCTGGCTTTGCTGGACTTCATTGTATAACTACTTTCTAGCTAGCCTGTGCTCTGTATCTAACTGTTAGTTTGCTTGGTCTACGGACCTCTATGTTCTATATATTTTGTTTGTTCGTCTGTCTGCTACTATTTCTGTTAGGAGGTGTCCCATTTTCCTCCCAGTCCTTAGTACTTGTAGGGATTCCTTCCCCACATCTATAGGTCTCCGTACAGACTAGCTTAGGACTTTAGCAGGTCTGATCGCAGGATCAGGTTCCCTGTTACATCGTAGGGATTCAGCTGAGTTGTATCGTAGGGACAGATCTCCTCTCTTTCCTTAGCTCTGGTAGCAGAACATAACAAGGAGGGAGTGCTGCCCAGAACCCCAACACCCGCATTCAACACTACACTGCTCCAGGCCGGCTGGAGGGGCAACATGCATGAGCGCAACTGCTGAGCCCTGTCCCAGGCTGGAGTAGGGGGAACCCAGAGGTAGGGGGAACCAGTAGTGGGTGTGGGTGGAGGAAGTAGTTTAAGGGAGCACTATAGTAGTAGGTATATAAAGGGGAGCCATTTTAGGGTGGCAGGAGAGTTCGGTAGAGGAGTCAGTGGAGAACAGTCAGGGATCAGAGTCTCTTTAGGAGCTCTGCTCCACAAGCAGGGCCCAGTGCTAGAGGCCCAGGAGGGGAGCAGAGGAGTAGGCTCCGATCTAAGGAAGGGATCCTAGCGGGTACGGCGAGTGCAGGACGGCACCCGTATGCCCCGCATCTGTCAGAAGACAGGGATCGTAAGCCGCATGAAGGGGACGGACCCCTGGTCCAGCCGTGTAACTCCAGGTCTTGGCTGGGAGGCTTCTGGCTTATATAGTCAGTTGCTGAAGCCTCATTCTAATCCCCGTGAGGGACAAGCAGGTCCGGGAACTCCAACGTACAGGAGGGGCTTCAGAGCACCCAAATGGGATTGAGAGTGGGAAGCACAGGGCAGGAGGGAAACAGACCCAGTGTGAAGACTGTCTAGCTAGGAACACAGAAAGTGGAGTTCTGTCAGGTGCTCCTAATCTACCTGAGGAAGTGCTGAACCCCTGCCTGGTGAACGCAGCGCGACGTGGGGAGGCTGACAACTGTACAGTGCACCAATGGAACTGTCATAAGAACTGTGAGAAAAGACTCGGATGACTGCATCGCACTGCCTCCGTCCATTCTTTATCTGCGCCATCTTTCCCTCCCTGCACTACAACGCCCAGTGCAACTTTCACTGCCTTACACTGCCCAGGAGCAAGCTCTACCTGTGGAGAGCCACACCATCCCTGCTGCCGTAACATCAGCTCCAGAGGACTGCTCCGCAGCGGCAGCTCCCTTTGGCTGCATTCCACAGGTGGCGTCACAAACACTTTCCCCAGATCCTCCAATATCTTCCCCTTTTTACTGACCGCCCTGGGTCACGGACCGGGCCAGCCACGGTGATATCCCCTATACCGGCATCCATAGGCCCAGCTGCCAGGGGGCGCGTCAGCTCTGGAGTCATGAACAAGATAAGTGACCAACCCGTTATCGGTGGGTGAAGTGTGCCTAAAGAACTGTGTAATGATACTGAATGTGGTGCCCGCCCCAGAAGAACGGGCGCCATTATGTGCGTGATCAAAGACAACAGTATGGAACCTCCCATCGTGGGCCGGGTCCCAGAATGGCGCCAAAAGCATACCCTGCCCCTTGCAACTGTGACTATCCGCATAGATGTGTCCGTCAAGGCAGGGAGGACGTCACAAGGAGTGACCGACAGCAGATTGCCATGGGACCGCCCCCGAAAGAGGAGGAGGAGGAGGAGGAAAGAAGGAATGGAGACAGGGTGTGGTCTTAACCAGTCTAGACAGACCGCACCCGGCAGACAACATGGACGGAAGTCAGGATCAAGCCTCCGCCTCTGGCCTGCTGCCGTGGCAAGCGACCCCCCTCACCCTGGAGGGAGAAGCCAGTAAGTTATCCCCGGAGGACGCGGAGTTCCTCCAGAGTGAGATTCTGGAGCTGAGCCAACAAGTGGACCGGGCCCAGCAAGCAGCAGTTACCAAGTGGAGGAGCGAGCTGTTGGAGAAGTTTGCAGCACGGTGTAGAGCAGCACAGGATGGCAGCAGCGGCAACCCAGCGGAACCCGCTGAATACCAGGAGGCCGTGTGCAGCACAGGAGCAGGTGGGAAGAAATCCCCTGTCCCGGGCGCTGCAAGCGCCGACCTGCTCCTGGGCTTCCTACACCAACACTCTCCGTACCCCGCCATGCCCTCCCTGGAGCAGCTGCTCAGCCCGGAACCTCCACCCCCGGGCACTGACTGAGGACCTTCCACTTGTTGCCCTCCCGGAACCTCCACTCCCGGGCACTGAAGTCAGGAACCTACTGCTGGGTTCCCTCGCGGAGCCTCCACCTCCGGCACCTGAGTGGGTGTACGGCGCGCCGGGCTTCGATTGGTCCACCCGGTTTGAGGACCAGCAGCCGTGCACGCTAGTGTTGATCGAGCACTAACATGCTCGGGTGCTCAAATCTCGGGCCGAGCTGGCCGTGATACTCGGGTGCTCGACCCGAGCAACGAGCCCAATGTTAGTCTATGGGAGACCTGAGCATTTTTGGCGCGGCACTGACGGCAGTCTTTTAAAACATTCAAAAATGAAACTGAAACTGCTTTCCTGTGAAATATGTTAAGGAACTTCCTTTCCAGGGTAAAGACATGTGTATAAGGTAAAATAAATAACCCCCCCCAAAAAATACTCCTCCACACCTTGGGCTATGTTAACAAGTAGCATTTTTTAGACGTTTTTGCACTTTTGTATTGCTTTCAACCGTGACAAATGCATTCACCGGGAAATGTCATTTTAACATTTTACAACCTTATCTGACCATGTGCTGTGTGACACATGCATACAGTGCTGAAAATACATGGGAACAGCATGGGGAATACCCCTGGAAGCATCTCTGACACCCAGGTCACTGCCTAAAAGTGTGCCCATCAGAAATGATCCTTGCCGCGTCAGAAGATGCAGACTTGCAACTATCCCCGTGCAAGTTCTTGTCCCAGGGTATTGTTCAATTGTACCTCCCCCATTCCTTGCAATGCAAGCGCAAGTATGCAGCCTGCCACCCACCCACCCCCAGGCTGCAATACCATACTGCTTGCTTGCTTTCACTTGAAATTGGGCCTTTTAGGCATATGGAGGCGAAATCTGGCCACCACGTCATGGCTGCGTTGGCGGCCTGGAATCCATACTCCGTCCCCAGCCGCCAGGTAGCCGGGCATCCACACTGGGTCCCCAGCCGCCCCGCGGCCGGGTGTCCACACACGGTCCCCAGCCGCCTGGGGGCAGCCAGGTGTCCATAAACGTTCCCCAGCCGCCCCTATTTCTCCTGTCAACTTCCCCCCACACACTTTTCTTAGCCCAGCCTGCTTTAGGGCAGCATTGGACGAGACCACCAGAGAACCAGACTCCTCTGGTAGGCCCTGGCTTCTCCATCAGGGGAGTTGAGAGTGCCAAGGTGAGGAGCATGATGATGATGAAAGTTAGCATCTGCTTTGTTTTCTTGGAATGCAAGCATAAGTGTGCAGCCTGCCACCCACCCACCCCCAGGCTGCAATGCCATACTGCTAGCTTGCACTTGAAATGGGGCCTTTTAGTTTGGAGGAGGCCGAATCTGGCCACTACCTCATGGCTGCTTCGGCAGCGAGGTATTCAAACTCAGTCCCCAGCCGCCCCTATTTGTCCCTCTGTGCCTTATACATAAGATTAAGCGCGTATACCAAAACATTACCTGTGCCCTCCCCAGTGCATTTAGTGGGAAGGACAGCCTATTCCGCTGTAGTGTGTGCATGCCAAACCCCTGTTCATAGTACATGCGAAGATGCCTCCCACCCTGCACCTGTCGTTGCAGACTTGCAACTATACCCGTTCAAGTCCTTGTCCCAGGGCAGTGTTCAATTGTACCTCTCCCATTCCTTGCAATGCAAGCGCAAGTATGCAACCTGCCACCCACCCACCCCCAGGCTGCAATACCATACTGCTTGCTTGCATAAACGGTCCCCAGCCGCCCCCATTTCTCCTGTCAACTTCCCCCCACACACTTTTCTTAGCCCGGCCTGCTTTAGGGCAGCATTGGACGAGACCACCAGAGAACCAGACTCCTCTGGTGGGCCCTGGCTTCTCCATCAGGGGAGTTGAGAGTGCCAAGGTGAGGACCATGATGATGATGATGATACAAGTTAGCATCTGCTTTGTTTTCTTGGAATGCAAGCGCATGTATGTAGTAGCGGCTAGGCCTGAGGTGGTCAGCGTTTTGGCGCATATCCTACCTCCTCCGAGGATTTCTGGATGTTTTCCTGCTACTATCACAGTTCTATGACTCCCATTAAAACAAAGCTTCAGGTGATAAATGATGGATGAGGTAGTGGCAAAGGAGAAGGAGCAGGAGGAACAGGGACCATTCACATCAATATCAGGCCAGTCAACCACATATGTCTTGTAGGATATGTTTCTGTAACAAAAAGGAGCAGTTCGGCTACACAGTTATAGGGCATACAGTGAGTGCAATGCCTACCAAAAATTTTGAGGCACTCCAATGCCCCTTGGAAATGACATGGAGGTCAGAGGGCCTTAACTAAACAGTTTTTTCCATTTATACCAACTGGGTCTCCTGTACACTGTTAGCCTAAGCAGTGAATGGAAGGCTTTCCAAAAATTATGAGGAACTTGCAATGCCCCTTACAAGAGCCATGCAGCACAGCATATTACAAACATAAGTCCCATTATTGGGGAGTGGGTCTCCCATAGTATTTGCTTATGCCTTCCAAGCAAAAGCTTCAAAAAATTAGGAGGAAATGCAGAGCCCGTTCAAAGACTCGTGGAGGTCCCAGTAGCTTAACAAGAAGGTTTTAATGCCCCTCAGAAGAGACGTGGAGGTTAGAGTGGTATAACAAAATGCTTTTAATGCCCCTTACAAGAGCCAGACAGTACAGCATCTTAAAAATAGTATTCCCATTATTGGGGAGTGGGTCTCCCACAGTCTTTGCTTATGCCTTCCAAGCAAAAGCTGACAAAAATAAGGACGGAGGAACTTTCAATAATGGCAACACGGACCACGGTCACCCTGGTGGTATAGTGGTGGTGGAGGCTGAGGATAAGGAGAAGAACATAAAACAGCCGAAATGAGGAAGCGTATACCCATGTGTGGGTGTGAAGTGGTGCATGGGAATACACCTCCCGAAATAACACCGTGGATTTGACTTTATGTTACTCTGCTGTCATTTGGTGGTGATGAGAAGTCTGGCCCAATCTAGCCCTTGTTCATTTTGATAAGGGTCAGCTTGTCAGCATTGTCAGTTGACAGGTGAGTGTGCTCATCAGTTATAATTACCCCAGCGGCACTAAAAACAAGCTCCAATAACATGCTAGCGGCAGGGCAGGCCAGGACCTCCAAGGCGTACAGAGCGAGTTCATTCCAAGTGTCCAGCTTGGATACCCAATAATTAAAAGGCACGAAGGACGCTGGTACGGTCGGCAAGGTACTCCCTCACCATCTTTTGAAACTTTCCACTCCTTGTGAGAGTACCCCACGCCTCAGGGTCTGAGAAAACTGTCCCAGAACGTTGCCAGTGTTCCCCTGCCTCTACTAGATTGGAGTTGCCTCTCTCTCGCTTGTACGCTTTGGTTGGTGAACGAACTGTGACCTCTGCTGCTAGCGTGTTCAGATGGGAATTTTTTTTTTTTTTAACAGTTCTGCAGCAAGGGCCTTCTGGTACAGGCCCATTTTTGTAGACCTCTCCACCTCAGAAATAAGACAGTGAAAGTTCTCCTTGTAGCGGGGGTCTACAAGTGTCACCAACCAGTAATGACTGTCACCCAACATTTTGACAACGCGAGGGTCACAGTTAAGGCAGCGCAACATAAAGTCAGCCATGCGTGCTAGACTGGTAATGGGCAAGATTTCCTTGTCCTCACCAAGATGACGACTGACCATACTCTCCTCCTCCCCCCTGTCCTCAGGCCACCCACGCTGAACCGACGGTATAACACTTGTACAGGTACTACCATCTACAGCGCTTGATAGCAGCTCCTGTTCCTCCTCTCCCTCTGTCCCCCAATGCACGTTGGGATGAGATGAGGCTGGGCTGTGTGTAATCGCCCACTACGGCTTCTTGATCCATCTCATCATACTCTGGCTGCAATGCCTCCTCTTTAATTCTCTGCAGAGAGCGTTGCAAAAGACAGACAAGTGGGATGCTGACACTAATGATGGCGTCATCGCCACTCACCATCTTGGTGGCCTCCTCAAAGTTTGTCAGGATGGTACATATGTCAGACATCCAGGTCCACTCCTGAGGTCTTATGTGTGGAGTCTGACCTGAACATCGACGGCCTTGTTGTATCTGGTGCACCACAACTGCTCTCTTCTGCTCACAAATCCTTTGCAACATGTGGAGGGTAGAGTTCCAACGTGTGGGGACATCACACACCAGTCGGTGTGCTGGAAGCTGCAAACGCTGCTGCAACACAGCAAGGGCGGCGGAAGCTGTAGCAGACTTGCGAAAATGAGCTGACAGGCGGCGTACTTTCACGAGCAGATCTGGCAACTCGGGGTATGATTTAAGAAACCGCTGAACCACGAGGTTAAGCACATGAGCCAGGCATGGTACGTGTGTGATCTCACCTCAGAGCCGCCACCAGGTTACGGCCATTGTCACACACGACCATGCCGGGATGTAGGTTCAGCAGTCTCAGCCACAGATCTGCCTGCTCTTTCACAGCTGTCCACAACTCACAAGCAGTGTGAGGTTTATCACCTGAGCTTATGAGTTTCAGCACAGCCTGTTGCCACTTGGCGGAGGCAGTACTGCAGTGCTTCCAGCTTGTAACTGATGTGGTGATATCTGAGATGGAGATGGAGGCTGAACAGGAGAAGGAGATGGAGATGGAGGCTGAACAGGAGGAGGAGATGGAGGCTGAACAGGAGGAGGAGATGGAGATGGAGGCTGAACAGGAGAAGGAGATGGAGATGGAGGCTGAACAGGAGGAGGAGATGGAGATGGAGGCTGAACAGGAGGAGGAGATGGAGGCTGAACAGGAGGAGGAGATGGAGACGGAGACTGAACAGGAGGAGGAGGAGGAGATGGAGACGGAGACTGAACAGGAGGAGGAGGAGGAGGAGACGGAGGAGGAGGCTGAACAGGAGGAGGAGCTGGAGATGGAGGAGGAGGTTGAACAGGAGGAGGAGCTGGAGATGGAGGAGGAGGAGATGGAGGAGGAGGCTGAACAGGAGGAGGAGATGGAGGAGGAGGCTGAACAGGAGGAGGAGATGGAGATGGAGGAGATGGAGGAGGAGGCTGAACAGGAGGAGGAGATGGAGATGGAGGAGGAGATGGGAGGCGGAGGAGGAGATGGAGGAGGAGGAGGAGCTATACACTATGGGGGCAACTATGACTGACATAGGGCCCGCAATCCTCGGTGTGGGGAGGATGTGTTCCGTCCCAAGGTCCGACTGGGTCCCGGCTTCCACTATGTTTACCCAGTGTGCCGTCAGAGAGATGTACTGTCCCTGGCCACAAGCACTTGTTCATGTGTCTGTTGTCAGGTGGACTCTCCCAGTAACTGCATTGTTGAGGGCACGGCAGATGCTTTGGGACACGCGCTTGTGTAGTGCGGGGATGGCACACCGGGCAAAATAGTGTCGGCTGGGGACCGAGTACCGAGGGACGGCCACCGCCATAAGATTGCGGAAGGATTCCGTCTCCACCAGCCTAAAAGGCAGCATTTCCAACGCAAGCAGTCGTGAAATGTGCGAATTTAGGACTGTGGCCTGTGGGGCGTTAGCTGCGAATTTCCGCTTTCGTTCAAAGGTCTGGGATATGGACAACTGAACGCTGCGGTGGGACGTGGACGTGGATGCTGTTTCTTGAGAAACTGCCATAACAAGTGAAGACTGAGAGGAGGGGGAATCTTTACATGCAGTATGGACAAGGGATTGCCTTGCACACACAACAGGGGGTTCTATTGCACGCACAACAGTAGAAGAAGCAGTGGTGACACCCGCTGACACTGGTCGTGGACCCTGGGTTTCGCCCCACAAAGTCGGGTGCTTTGCTGCCATGTGCCTGATCATGCTGGTGGTGGTCAGGCTGGTAGTTTTGTCACCCCTGCTGATGCTGGCATGGCAGGTGGAACATATGACCTTTTTGGGGCTATCAGCAGAGTCTTTAAAAAAATTCCAGACTCTGGAAGACCTACCGCTTGTACTGGCAACGTCCCTCGTGTTGGTGTTACGGGGAACGGTTGCCCGCCTTCTGTCTGCGGCCACCACACTGCTTCTTCCTGCCTGTTGAGGTACTCTGCCTCCCTCCCCCTGTGTGCTGCTGGCCTCACTCTGCATGTCCTCCTGCCACGTTGGGTCAGTTACTAGATCATCCACCACCTCCTCCTCTTCCACTTGCGCACCACGATGCTCCTCCTCACTTCCTGGCAATTGTGTCTCGCCATCGTCCACCTCTTGTGACAAATTGGCAGCGTCGACTTCCTCTGGCCGTGGCTGTTCAAATATTTGGGCATCGCTACATGGGATCTCCTCTTCCACCACAAGCGTATCAGGCGAGGGGCACAAATATGGAAATGGACCAGTGAACAGCTCTTCAGAGTGTCCAAGTGTGGGATCAATTGCTGTCTGACGACACTCAGCATGGTGGGAGGAAGGAGCATCAGGGTGAGGAGGAGTATGCGGTCGAGACTCACGGCTACTAAGAGCTGACCGTGTGGAAGACAGAGCGGAGGTGGTGGTGCCCATGTAACTGGAAGTATTATCTGCTATCCAATTAATAACCTGTGCACACTGATCAGTTCTCAATACTGGTGTTGTTCTGTGCTTCCCTAATAATTCGGTCAAGAAGTGGGAGCGAGAAGATGTGGCGTTGGTTGTGGCACGTTTTCACCTTGGCCACGGCCCCGTCCTCTGCACGAACCATCACCAGAACGTCCAGTTCCACGTCCCTTGCCACGCGCCTTGCCCATTGTAAAGGAAGTAAAATAGCTTACACTCACACTATCAATGGAAAAAGGGTAATAAAAAGTAGATTAGATCCGTGGAAGAGGAAAACCACAGTTCTATTTCTCTGGCCTACACCCGACTCTTTTAAACAATCTGAACAATCAGGGAGAAACTATTACTGTTTTTCTTTACGTAAAAACTACTAAAACCTGAATAATAGAGATTTTTTAGCGTGGGATGGCAAAACCACAGTTATTGTTTACTGGGGTATACCATACTTTTTTAAATAGATATAATTGCGGCTGAACAGTGAGCGACACACTCAAACCTTTTTTTTTTTTTTTTAGATACAAATGGGCAAAAGTGGATAATACAGAGGTTTGAACCGTGGAAGTGCAAAACAACACTTCTGTTTCTCTAGCCTACACCTGACTATTTTCAACAGATATATTTGTGTCTGAAAAATCAGACACGCTTTTTTTTGGGGGGGGGGGGGGGGACAAAAGGTTAATAAGATGGGTATTTGTACAGTGTGAAGGAGGAAAAAAAAAAAAAAAAAGGATTTTTCCTGTCCCCTGAGACCTGGAGCTAAGTCCAGCAATTTCAGCAACAGGAGCACACAGGACTGTAATGCAGCGTTTGCTGGTATAACCACTGTCTCCTATACAGCCTGCCTGCCTGGTATCTGGGATGGATATTAGTCCTGAGAAGGACTGTTTGTTTGCTTTTGCTGGCTTTACAGACCCTACACTAACTATTTCGCAGTTTATATCTCTCCCTAAATCAGCAGCGCTGTCTCTGCACTGTCTGATCCGGAGCGACTGTGTCCAAGATGGCGGCGCCCGGTTTTAAATACTCGAGGTGACGCTGTGCGGCCAACCAATCACTGTAATGCCCACAAACAACATGGCTGCGGCATTACAGTGACTGGCTGGCAATCCCTGCATGTTCATTGGCTCTGTAAAGAGCGCCAAACATACAGGGCGGAGACCCGAGCTCCCGCCCGAGTAACCCGGAAATGCTCGGTGCTCGCCGAACATCCCGAGTAGTGAGATGCTCGGGCGAGTACTGAGCAGTGTCGAGCATGCTCGCTCAACACTAAAAATGACCTCTTGAACAAATTGAAGTTTAATAACAATAGGACAAATTTCATCAGAATTTCTTCCTTTGTTTTTATATTATAAAATACTCATCTGAAGACTTAATAATACAGATACATGGATACAATCAGACACTGATACAATCAGAATAAAAGTCATCCCAATTTCTATTATGGACATATTGATACGATCAAATGAAATGAACTTTGAGGAAATAGACGTCCGCAAGCGTTTGCTGGTGCGGAAGCAGTGACATAGCCAGATGGCATTTGTCACGATGAAAGGAAGTTCTGCATCGATCTAAGTGTAGGTTGGACGAGGTAGCACATGAAACAGGCAGATCTGTCTGTAAACCAAACAAATGACAAACTACGAACAAACACTATTAACAACTCATAGCAACAAACTCGTAGACACTACATTATAAGATGCAATGCAATATACCAGTCTCCTTCCCTAGATATAAAAGACATATTAATACTGTGAGATCGCAGTGCAGCCAAGACATCTCTGTGAGAAAAAGATCCTATTGGAAGAATGAGACGAGTCCCTGCATGATTATATGATCGCAACATAATACGCCTGCAACGCACCCGAGTCACTCGATTGGATGACAGAAGGGGGGGGGGGGCGCACAAGAGGGGGCACCAACTTTCCTATAAAGTCACGCTGGTTTAGCCGCCAGACGCTGCCGGCAACCCTGCCGATAAGTTTATTACAAAACCATCGTACTATCAAACCAAAAAAAGATCATAGACTGTGAGCCCCTGATGACCATGAGAGTCTCATAAGAATGATGAAACGCGTAGGGCTGAGCATTTCTATAGAAAGTACTACAAGAGATGATTAGCCAGGCTACCTCAATATAAAGCTCCTAGATCAGGAGAAACAAGCACCGCACCGGTATATGACGGCAGCACTATAAAGCCGTTCTGAAGAGAATAGCACAGGACATGGTAAAATGAAGATTATTAATGCCATTATCAGACTGCAGACTCAATGAGGAGAAATGAGATGGCATGATTTCTAATAGCCAGAGGCCAAATTGAAAAGGGAGTTATAAATATAAATAAAGAGATACCCCTAGGAATTGTGACTAATCCCTGGCCTCCCAACAAGACCATATATATATATATAAATGGTTAGCCGGTGAGATAAATTAAAACCATTCACAATAGTCCTATGTTTAGGATAATTTTAGGAAATTTGTGACGGATTTTGGACACTTAATCTTTTTAAAATATTGAATAAAGGTTATTTTTTATATTTTACACCCATTGGATTTGACTGTGAAATACTGCAGAATTATCTTGGAGCATATTTATACTACACTGCTCAAAAAAATAAAGGAGACACTCAAATAACACCTCCTAGATCTGAATGAATGAAATATTCTCATTGAATACTTAGTTCTGTACAAAGTTGAATGTGCTGACAACAAAATCACACAAAAATCATCAATGGAAATCAAATTTATTAACCAATAGAGGCCTGGATATGGAGTAAACCCCAAAATTAAAGTGGAAAAACACTACAGGCTGATCCAACTTTGATGTAATGTCCTTAAAACAAGTCAAAATGAGGCTCAGTATTGTGTGTGGCCTCCACGTGCCTGTATGACCTCCCTACAACGCCTGGGCATGCTACTGATGAGGTTGCGGATGGTCTCCTGTGGGATCTCCTCCCAGACCTGGACTAAAGCATCCACCAACTCCTGGACAGTCTGTGGTGCAACGTGACGTTGGTGGATGGAGCCAGACATGATGTCCCAGATGTGCTCAATCTGATTCCGGTCTGGGGAATGAGCGGGCCAGTCCATAGCTTCAATGCCTTCATCTTGCAGGAACTGCTGACACTCCAGCCACATGAGGTCTGGCATTGTCCTGCATTAGGTTTCACCCAGGGCACCAGCATAAGGTCTCACAAGGGGTCTGAGGATCTCATCTCGGTACCTAATGGCGGTCAGGCTACCTCTGGCGAGCACATGGAGGGCTGGTAGGTCCTTTCACAAGCATTTTGGTCGTACTATCACTTCTGGTCGGCCTGGGCTCGCGTCATTGTCGTGCACCAGCTGTGCCAAGGCCTGCATTTTGTCATGGTAGCGTAAGACATTCAATGACTGACACTCCAGGGGAGGCCAAGTCCCCTTCCCAGACCTCCTTCACCAGAGCCAGGCGCCCCGCGCACGCCAGTCGTACAGGAGCTCAAAAGGGAGAACCCCGTTGAGGCCCGTGGAACCTCCCGGTAGGCAAGGAGCAGGTGTGGGAGGTACCGCGCCCAGTCGTGCCCCTAGGAGTCAACCAACATCTTAAGCATCTGCTTCAGAGTGCCAGTTCGCACAGGCCATTGGTCTGTGGGTGGTATGGGCTGGTCACCAGATTTTGCACCTGTATTTGCTTACAGAGGGTCTCCATCAGCTGCGACATGAACTGGGTTCCCCGGTCGGTGAGCATTTCCTGGGGAAAACACACTCTGGAGAACATCTTCAGTAAGGAGATAGCCACCTTGTCTGCCCGAATGGATGACAAGGCTACCGCTTCCGGGTACCGGGTGGCATAGTCTACTACCATCAGTATGAAGCGTTTCCTTGAGCTGCTGGGAGTGGCCATCGGGCCAGCCAAATCCACAGCCACCCTCCTGAAAGGCTCTTCGATGATGGGCAGAGTTACCAGTGGGGCTTTGGGCCACCGCCCCACCTTCCCCACCCTCTGACAGGTGTAACACGAACGGCAGTAGACAGTTACCTCAGCCCCCAACCTTGGCCATTAGAAATGCTGGGCTAGCCTGGCCTTGGTCTTATGGATCCCTAGATGTCCAGCCATCGGAATTTCGTGTGCCATCTGCAACAAACTCCACCCTGAACGGATAGGGTACCACTAACTGTCGATCCCTGGGCCACGCCTCCGGTGAGCCTCGCTGGACTGCTACCCGGTATAGCCATCCTTGGTCCCAGACCACCCACTGGAGGACCGAGTTCGAGGGAGGCTGTGCCGCCCGCTCCTCACGAGGCTTCAGGCTGTCAGTCTCTAACGCCACCTGAAACCCCTGACTGGACATGGCCAGAATAGACAAACCTGCCACGTCTCCTGGCCTCCGTCTGACCCGGCAGCCACTTGGTCGGAAGGGGAGAAGCCGTCGGACTCCCGAGGGGCCACTAGGGCCCGGGTGCCGCCACTGAAAGCAACAGTGGCTACGGCCGCTGAGACCGCGGGTAGCGCCCGTTTCTCCTCTGCTTCTGACCAAGCATCTGGTCTAAAAGGACTACCCTGGCCCTCTAACATCCTGGTTGTGGAGGAACCCTACCATGCGGCCTTACCTGGGAGCCCTATCTCTCCTGGAACTGCCCCGCCCTCCATGGCATGCTCCCCCTCTGCAGCTGTTTGCCCCTTGTCTGCCCCCTCTGCAACAACCTCACAGGACAAATTTCTCCAGCCTGCCGTATGGCCACATTCTGAGGCCTCATCACAGCTGACTTGATTGATCTCGTCCCCCATGGGGAGAGAGGTGTTAGGGGCTCAGGGTGGTAGTTGTGGTGAGGGGCTGCTGTGTTCCCACACTCTGGCTCCCTGATAAAGACACATGTCCCAATTCTCCTGTGCTCTGTATGTGGTGTGTAACACTCACGTTTTGGTCGCAGATCTCTGCTGTCTTCGGTTCTTCCACCTCAGGAACCACCGCACACACATTAGGGAACTTCCACTCCATTTTATAAAAAAGAACTTTACTTGAACGTTTGAATACAACTTCATACAGCATTGATCACATACACCTTGGCGATGGACAGCGCCGGCTTGATGCCTCCAATCCCGGAGCCGGCGAAAGTTTTATCAGGTATCAAATCCTAGGGTGACACCAGTTCGGGCCGCACAAGGGTCATCTCAGCACCGGTGTCTCACAGTCCCATTGCTCTGGCGTGGCCTATGGTAACAGTCTGAAAGTTGTCAAGGGACCTCCCACCACCCCCACTCACACACAAAACAGTGGACAGATTCTGGGACGAGGATCAACTGCTCTCATTAGGGCCCACATGTGATAGACCCAGCAGGACACCACTGCATACTCTGGAGCTTCTTCTGGTATGACTCAGGAGTCAAGTTGTACTGCCAGACCAGAGCCTGCTTGAAGTCCTCATAGCTCAGGGTGGTCTCACTGTGCAAGTACCCAAAGATTTCCAGGGCCTTACCCCTAAGCTGAGGGGTTAGGAACCGGACCCACTGTTCCTCAGGCAGATGGTACTGATGGCAGTTTTTTTCAAATGCCAGCAAGAAAGTGTCCAAGCCCCCTCCTTTGTGCAGAAGGGAGAAGTCATTCGTCCATAGCTTCGGGACTCGGATCTCAGGTGACTTGCGACTGGCTGGGGCCTGCAGTTGGAGCTGGAACACATCTTTCTGGTGCTCGTGCTCCCGCTGACGTTCTGCCATGAGGGTCTCATAGGTGGCCCTGTCTCCAACCTGGAGACTCGCTAGGGAAACTTGTATGAGGGGGTCAGGTGGTGGGTAGCCCACTGCGGGACCGACCACTGGTGAATCTCTCTCTGGGGGGCCTAAGTTGGACTCCCCTTCTCTTAGAGTAACATGGTCTTCCACCTCCTCAACACCATATGGTGCATTGGCCATCTCCTTGGTTTTGGCCCTGGTGCCACTGGCCATCCTTGCACTCTATGGTCAGTGACACCGAACTGCCACCTGATGCACCCACACACACCTTACAGTATTTGCACTCGGACTGTCTAGTGCTGAGCTGATCTTAAGTGTCTGAGTATGCGTTACACACACACACACTATTATCTTGATCCCACCGCTTGCCACCAATGCAAAGAAATTGGCAGCAGGAGGGACCCCGCAGAATCCTACCACTGCCGGAACTGATGAATCCACACCCCACCACCTGCCTGACGTCACAATTACGTGAGACGGAGCACGTGGTACGGATCTGTCATTTGCACCATCGTGACATTCCGCACCCCCTCGAGGACGTGTAAGGTCAGATTGGTACAGTTCTACACAGACAATGGGACCTCTGCTTATAAAATATATAATTCCCAGCATGACTATATTCTCAACTACAGCTGGAACTTTTATGCTGAAAGGGGCCCTGCCCACACATTCCCCTGTCATGACCTCACTGTGGGCAGGGCACCACTTCATGGTTTTATTAAGATCTCTAACTTCCACAATAACTCCTCGCTGGTTGATCGCAGAAGTTTCCATGTAATATCACATTTCTTATTACAAATTTACCTTTCTTTAGAGACTAGACATGACATATCTTCGGTTGGTCATTCCTGCCTTCTTGCATCATAGCGCACCCGTACTGTTCTCAGATAAGGAAAAATATGTATATTGTTCCTTAGCTAACCCTGCCACTAAAAATATGTATCCTATCACAATCAGTGTTATAGAAACTCTGATATTCCATATTTCATTTCAGTGCCTACCAGACTGCAGCTTGAATACATGTGCAAATGGAGATGAGCTAAGCTTCAAAGGAATTCTAGGAGCTGTATCCTTTTCACCCAGGTGTCAATTCATCACTCCTGTCTCCATTTTATATGGTGATTAGCCTGAACACTTGGTGGATCCTGCTATTTGCATATGGGCAATTGGGAAGAGTGTAAGCTCTTGCTCCTTTGACAAATGGTAGATAGGGGAGGAGGGAAGAGTGAGTGGGATTTCGGAGGGGGAGAAAGATTCTCAACATTTCTATGACCGTGACATTTCCCATTCTCTTGGGATCTCGAAAATCTAGATTATGAATAACTAGGACATGCTATAATTCAATACCGAGTTATGGGAATACTGTATCTGACACAAAGGGCATGCTGCATGGCTGGGGTCCAAAGGGGGTCTTGCTGTGGCAGCTTCTTGGCTGAGAGCTGCTGTGAGACATTTGTCACTCGCTGCCTCTCTGCCCCCTCCCTTCTTAGCTGCAGAAGTGTCCAGTTACAACTGTATGCTGTAGACCTCTATAATCCCGCCAAACAGGGCACAATGATTGACATGGGGTTAAATTTTCAATATTCTTCTCAAGGCAAAAATCACATTAAAAAAAGATGGCATCACTTGCTAACTTCTGTGATCAACCAGTGAGAAGTTATTGCAGAAATTATAGATTTCATAAAACCATGATGGACAGAGATGAGCCCACGTGAGGTCATCACAGGGGAGTGTGTGGGCAGGGCCACCCCTTCAGCATAAAAGATCCAGCTGAATATTGGTCTATACTCATGCCGTGAGATACATATTTGTAAGCACAGGTCCTGCTCCATAACAGTCCATTGGAGCACCTCTCCTCCAGGTAAATTGAATAGTCTCTGATCTGTCTAGTAAGTTCTTCCATTAATACCTTTTATTTTGTGTAACTGTATATGTATTGTACTGTCCCTCTTTGTAAAATCCTTTGTATATTTTTTCATAAACCCTGCCTCCTTTTGGATTAAATATAAAATGTATTAGTCCTGTTTCTTCTGTTCTGTAATCGTTCCTCCCCCGAAGCCATACGCTACCAGAAAGCAGGAGTCCGATCAGGCCTGTATTTAGAACTGATCGGTGGTGGCAGTGAATACTATTAATTGGGTTATCGTGAAGCTGGCAATGATCGTATGGGGGCATATACACATTCAATGCGTTGAAATTCGGAGGCGTGTACGCCATACGCTCACGGCTTGCTTGCCGGTAACTACATAGTGAGTAATCAGGATAGTCTGTGTGTGCAAATCCCTGACAAATTGGTGGCAGCGGTGGGATATTGTAAGATCTCGCCGATGCCTTCCCCCATAGTTCACTATCCAGCTACATCTAATTTTCCTACTTGTCAACTGGGCATTCTGCATATGGGCTGCTTAGATTGCCCTCTTTTGTCCTATTGCAAAAGAGGAGGTGAGAGGGGTGAAGGAATGCTCCTTTACTAGTGGCTTCAGAAATTGCAATATTTTCTATGACACGGTGCAATACCACATTATTATGCTATATAGTGAAAATACCAGTTTCCTTCAAAGCTCTGATTCAGATCAGTTCAAATATAGTCGAGACAGGGACCTTCAGCATGCCACCAGCTTTCATTTTAACTCATCGGCCTCATCCCAGAGTGCAAATGGGAGCCAGCGGCATTTAAATGGTTAACAGCTGCGGCCGAAACGAAGCTCTGACTGCGACTGTTAGAGATAAAATGTCAGCTATATAGAAAGGGTTGTCCACTACTCAAACAGCTCTCAATCACAATATTTCCTACATATAAAACAGCTATAATCACCTTTTGTGCTGTTGCTGTTCTACCCAAGTCTGCGCTTAGTCTCCCAGGACTCGAGTGACCTCATATCACGCAGTCAGTAGCCATTTCACTCTCACTTCCTTCAGACGAAAGGGACACCCTAAAGAAGTGTAATCTGCTGCTGCTCTCTGGCTGTCAGTTCTGTTCAAAGGATGAGAGAGTGATGCAGTTGTAGCGCCCAGAGGGTTCGGTCGCTACAGGGGTATTGCACCTTAACCAGAGGTGTGATATTCCACTCCCAGGTAAGGATGGAGTATGGACCAAGGCTCAGTTAGCTGCATACACACACTCCTCATTTCTGGGGAACAGTTCGCAGATGCTCCCATTTATTGCAGGCACAACTGACCATGTCCCTGGCTGGAGTGGGGAGGGGGGAGAGAACCCAGTGATGCAGGAGCAGAAGGGGACGGTTTCTGGAGCATAGGAAGGAGCTCATTGGTTGCAGGTCACCTGAGCTCAGACACAGTGAAGCAGATAAAAGGTGGGGGCCATCTTAGGAGAGTGTTCAGTCGGTTAGTTCAGAGAGGGAAGAAGTTCAGCCAGAGAGGGCTGACAGGGAGCTGAGGCTCAGCTTGGGCTCAGCTCCACGAGGCAGGCCTAGAGAAGAGGCCGGGGCCAGGAAGGAGAAGGGGAGAAGGAGAAGGAAGGTGGAGAGAAAGGAGTAGAAAGGCTCCAGAAACAAGAAGGCAGAAGGGACCCTGAGAGAGAGAACTACATAACCGGACACTGGGATCCGAGGCTGTCAGGATTGCAAGCCCGGCAGCAGATAACCTACCTGCGAGGGATTTTAGATCCCTGGGCCTGAGAAGCCTGGAGGCTCCGCCACACAGAGGGACTGGTACAGCACAGAGAAGCAACATGTACCTAAGGCCAGAGTCGCAAGCCATACAGGCGTAGTACACGGCCAGCTCAGGGACGTGGGCTATCACACCACTAAAGGGGGAGATAGTCAGCAAGGGCAGAGAGAACGGTAGGCCTACCCACTCACCCTGACCAGTGGGGCTCACCTGAATGTTCTCAGACACCCAGGCCCATTCCTACCCTGTACTCCTGTTGGGTCATAAGTACCACCTTCAATAAAGACCCTGGACTGTTTGAAGTAGACTCTGGACCTTTATTATTGCGGCCTGCACCATCACCCCCAGCATCCTATTACCTGCTCTGAGGCTACACTCTTCCCGTGGGGAGTTATCCTATCCCTGTGCTGCATATCTACATCAGCCTCAGCGGTCTGCCTTGCAGCGGCGGTCCTCCCTGACCGCAATCCACGGGTGGCGTAGTCTGACATTCAAAACCCTACAAATAGATTGTCACAACATTTGGTCTGACCACCCTGAGCCACGGGATCAGGTTGCCACTACTACCCCCATCATCACACTGAAGCCCGGTTCCAAGTGCCCCACGGCCCAGGGGGTGAGTCACAGTCACTGATTGGCTGCAGGGATCCTATGATTAGTCATGCATGTGACTCGCCCCCTGAGCCGTGGGGTACCCGGAACTAGGCCTTCTAGTGTACGGTGCTGATGGGGGTAGTAGTGGCAACCCGATCCCGTGGCTCAGGGTGGTCAGACCAAATGCTGTGGCAGTCTATTTATAGTTTTGTGAATGTCCGACTACGCCACCCGTGGATTGCGGTCAGAGATAACCGCCGCTGCGAGGCAGACCGCTGAGGCTGGTATTAGTGTGCAGCACAGGGATAGGATAACTCCCCATGGGAAAAGTGTAGCCTCAAGGCAGTGAAAGTGAATGCTGGGCGTGATGGTGCAGGCGCAGCATAAATGACACAGAGTCAAATGATGCAGTCCAGGGTGTTTTACTCACAGTTGATATCCAAGTCACTTCTGTCAGCAAGGACTGCCCGAGCCGTGCTGTGTCCACCAGGTGAGGAGCTCGGTCAACCCCCAGGCAATTCAGGAGTATGGCACAGGACCCCCTTCTGTCCTTTCTCTGGCCTCTCGTGCCCCACCAGTGTCCTGACTTCTGTCCGGCTACCGCGGACCGTGTCGGGTAAGCATTGGCCTTCACTTCCCGCTATCCTATATGGTGCCTCCCTAGCAGGTTTAGCGGGGGGGGGTCGCACCAATAAATGGTCACAACCTCCGGTTCTTGGCTGAGGGTAGATTCGCCTCCACCAACTTAGGGATCCGGTACCTTTCCACGGCCTGACCCTTTCACCCGGTATAATGGGGTTTGCAATGGTTGCTGGCCGTTCTGCACTCTTAGGATCCCTCCTGCCTTCTTGTTTCTGGAGCCCTTCCACTCCTCTGTCTCTTCTCCTTCCTTCCTTCTTCTCTTCTTCTCTCTGGCCCCGGCCTTCTCTCTAGGCCTGCCTCATGGAGCTGAGCTCAGGCTGAGCTGCTGCTCCCTGTCAGCTCTCTCTCTTACTACTCCTACTATTCTCCTAGACTTGAGATGGCTCCCACCTTATATCTGCTTCTCTGTGCTGAGCTCAGGTGACCTGCACCCAATGCGCTCCTTCCTATGCTGCAGAAACAGTCCCCTTCTGCTCCTACACCACTGGGTTCTCTACGCCCTCCCCACTCCAGCCAAGGACATGGTCAGTTGTGCCTGCAAAAATGGGAGCACCATCGAGCTTTCCCCCGGAAATGGGGAGTGTGTGCGTGTGCAGCTAACTGAGCCCTGGTCCACACTCCATCCTTACCTGGGAGTGGAATATCACACCTCTGGTTGAGGTGCAATACCCCTGTAGCAACCGAACCCTCAGGGTGCTACACATGCCCCAGGAGACCAGACACAGACATCACTGGAATGGCGTTGGCTGCAGGGTTCCCGTGATATGTCATGCATGCTCCAGGAGACCAGACGCCGACATCACTGGAATGGCGCCCGCACCAGAGGAGAGCATAGCTGCTATTTCACATGATTGAAACCGTAATTAAGAAGGGGTTGTCTGAGTAATGGACAACCCCTTTATTTCAGTCTGCATCAGACACGTGTGGAAGGAGTTCAGCTCCTGAGCCGCCTCCACATGCGTTCACCTCAGCGCGGACGTACAGTTACGCCCATATATGCAAAGGGGTCAAATTCATATAAAACATTAAATGTTATTCTGAATTTATCTGCCTTTCATTCATTTCTAACAGTAAATCCTCATAGTAGTTGGTGCTCAGTTTTTCAGATTCAGAGCTCCAAATTTTCATAAGCAAAATTAAAGGGGAGGCATCATAAAAAAAGTTTTCTTTAAATGCATTCAAAAAAGTTGGCAATATTTTCCCATATCAAAATTTATATTTAAAATTAGAAATCTTAGAATTTTTTACACTGACCCCTGAGGCTATTCTATGTTCATATGTCCTGTTCTTTCAGGAAATCTACATTAACAGCAATAAACTCACTTAGACACTAAGGGCCTCATTCAAAGCCAGAATACTAGTGTAAAAAGCTTTGAAAAGTCACAAAGTTTTAGCACAACTCGAAGCTGGGCTGAAATTGTGACTTTTTAGCGTTCACACTCCATTTTCACCCAGCCCTGATAAAGTGGGCACCAGCAAAATTTTATAAGCTGTGGCATTCTCTGTGCGACATATCTTACTCCAGTCACTGACTGGAGTAAGATTATTGGCAAGGCACACATGGAGACACACAAGGCGCTCGCTAGTTCTCGGATAGTCCTGATTCATTGACCTCTGCATGACTCTAGCACACCGACCTCATCAAGATTAGCATGAACACCACCGGTCTGAAGTCAGGGCCTCTGTTTTGCATTGAAGCGTCCAATGAGCTTGTACAAAGATCATTGGGTGAAGGGGAGTAAGGTCAGGTGTGACATCAACTGTGATTGGTGGAACCTGCGTTATCAGCTGTATGTTACCGGTCATTGTAATCCGGCCTCTGATAAAAAGCTTTGCTGAAAATTCTTCCTGAAAGGACAGAAGTAAATGTCTAAAATAGCCCTGGTGGCCAGTGTGAAAACTGCAAGATTGTGAGAAGAAAGTATGAAAACATTAAAAAAACACACAGAAAACAAACTAATTGAAACATTTTCTGATGACTAGATCTGAGCGAATCCATTCAACGGGAATCAAGTTCATGTTGAATTTTTGTGCCTAAAATGAATGTCACCTTTTGAGACATTGCAGAAGATTGCATCAGTCAGAGAAGACGGGCTTTCCCAGAATGCCTTGCTGCCATCATATTAGGTCTCATCTGCATTGCACGCATGAGTTGTAGCAGTTTTAATGGATAGAACGTGTACTCAATGTATGGTGCTATTCACACACCAGTGTTTTTTACACACCCCTTGTGTCCATACAGAACACACAGAGCCATGTCCATTTTTTTTCCGGCAGCACGGATGACACAGAGGTCCAATAGTGGTCTATGGGTCGGTCAGTGTGCCATCAGTGTCCTGTACAAGTTTAACATTGTATAGGAGAAGCTTTGTAATTTCTTTATCCATCGGTGAAAAACACTGATCGAAAACTGAGGACACCGGTACCATTTTTTCACGTACAGGTTTAAACCCTGCACATGTGAATGAGGCCTAACATAGTATAGCTCAGACAATTAAGAAGGACTATTATAGCAAGTATAAAAGCAGAAGCAGGAAAGGAAGCAGCCATTTTGTGGTGAACCTGGATAGAGAAAAGTACATCACAGCTCACAGCCTAGCCATAGAAATAGGGAGAGAAAGCCATGAAACATGATAGAAAACAGACAGAGAGAGAGGGCGACATCAATGCAGTGAAGGGGATTAGTGTGTTAAGGAAAAAAGGGAATGGCGTCATACATGTTTTTCAGGGCAAGTAGAGGCTTTGGAAGACATTTGCAGAGAATGGAATTTCCTGGGAAAACTCTGCAAATGTAAGTTTCAAAAGTCTTGCTCATCTTTACTGATCGGTCATTATCCATTGGTGGCAGTTTTACCTATAGTATGTTCCCCTCCATACAGGGCAGTAACTCCCCTGTGGGCCTCATTGTTCCAGTTACCTTACACATCTTCCTTCCGTGTAGTGCACATTCCCATCATCTTCATGCTTTCCCATCCTGCACAGCCGGCTGCAGCGGAGGAGGATCAGGACAAATTCCTATCCTCCTCCTTGAGGGATAAGAGGGAATGTGGAGCCATCACCCTGCTCCATGCTGCTCTGCTCCTCCAAGCTAATTACTCTAAAGGCAAAACCTGGGACTGAGCTTTATATTAACTCTTCTCCTCCCGCCTTCTGGATGCTACATAGCTAATCTGTTGGGTTAACCCTGTAGTGTGTAAAGTGCTGAATTATACAACAGTGATATGTCTTCTACTCACAAAAATGGTGTAAGTATGATGAGAGTTTTTGATCAGTTTCATCACAGTTTGGTCAGGGTTCATTAGCTTTTCTCAGCTGAAAATAAAACTGATGAATGTTTCTCCCCCTTCTCATAACCAACAGTCCATTTCATGACTGGCACACAGATGACATCCAAATGCTGTCCACATTTTTTGCGGCCTAATAGACTTGCATTGGTGATACTGTATATAATTTTGTGTGGACCACTTAGGCCTCATTCAGACATCAGGTTTTTTCATGTACGAGAAAAATGGAGCGAGTTTAATCAGTGATTTTTACCTTAGGTTGGTCAGAATTACATCAGTACTTTTCCCATCGGTCAGTCAAAAACGGACAAACTTCATCCGAGTTCTGGCCCATCTTTTAACAGACCCGGACACTTTCATTGATGAATTTGATCTGACACTTGAATCAATATAAAACATATCTCAATGAAAAATCATGGACATGTGAGCATCCCCATAGACTGTCATAGGTACACATGCTACCTGTGAAAAAAATAAAAAATAGCACAGAAACTAACAGGTGAATGAGCCCCAAGACTGTGAAAATACACTGGCATGTAAACAGGCCCATAGACATGGGTGTACATAGAAACCATGGGATCCCATAGCAGAAGTGCTAATTACCCCCCACCCAACAAAAAAAATAACATTCGACGGGGTCACAGAAGAGCATATCTCACAGCTTTCCAGCCTTTAGAAAGTAATTTTCCTCCTACTGAAGCCCCAGATTCCTCTTTCATTGCATGTTTAAAGTAGGATACCAACAAAAGTGCCCAACAAACACAGTATGTGAATTCTTTCACAGTACCCTGGACATGCACATAATGATGACCCTACTGTACTCTACTTCAACTCCCCCGGCAAAGTATGGTGACCGTGACACAGTGTGATCCCCCAGCTTTGGCCCCCACACAGCCCTCTATAAAGTATAATAGGTCATCATACAGTATAATGGCCCCACACCTCGCCATGCTGTATAATGGCCCCCACTAGCTCTCCAAACAGTACAACCAAACAGTGCAATGACCCCCACGGCCCTCCACATGGTATGATGGTCCCCACTCAAACCTTCACACTGTATAATTGCTTGCATACAGTATATTGGCCCTCACATAGCCCTCCACAAAGTATAAAGGCTCCCACATAGCCCTCGAAATATTATAATAGCCCCCACATAGCCCTCTATATACTATAATGGGCCCCATATTCCTCCATATTGTATAATGCAAAATCATAATCTTTTATATAGTGTGCTGAACCCTATAGTCCTCCATATAGTATCATGCACTCCCCATAGTCTTCCATATAGTATAATGCACTCCCCATAGTCCTGCATATAGTATAATGCAATCCACATAGTCCTCCATACAGTATAATGCACCCCATATTCCTCCATATACTATAATGCACTTCCCATAATCCTCCATATAGTATAATGCACTCCCCATTGTTCTCCATATAGCATAATGCACTCTCCATAGTCCTCCATATAGCATAATGCACTCCTCCATATAGTAAAATGCACTCCTCATAGTGCTCCATACAGTAAGATGCACTCCTCATAGTCCTCCATATAGTATAATACACTCCCCATAGTCCTCCATACAGTATATGGCACTGCCGATAGTCCTCCATGTAGTATAATGCACTCCCCATAATCTGCCACATAGTATAATGCACTCCCATAGTCCTCCATATAGTATAACACACTCCCCATAGTCCTCCATATAGTATAATGCACTCCCCATGGTCCTATATAGTCCATACAGTATAATGCACTCCTCATAGTCCTCTATACAGTACTATGACCACCACAATGTGTTCATTGATTTTAAAAAAAAATACTCACCTCTCCTCCATGTTCTCCGCTGCTCAGGTCTATGCAGCAAGCATTCTGAAGTGCTTGCACATCTCAGGGCAGTGGATGCCATGTAATGATGTCATAGGGCCCGCTGTACTGAGACGTCAGATGCTGAGGAAGAATGACGAAGTAGGAAGTCACAGGCCCCATAGTACTCGCGTGGCCTATGTTCCAACAATGAGCTTTTGGTTTGCTTTTGACACTAATTATTTTCTGTGGCAAAAACTGAGTGTTTTACAATTCAAGCAAAGTGGATGGAATTTATAGAAACCTCATGGCCACTGTGCTTTAATTTTATTCAGCGTAAACTGAGCTGCGGTGTGTGTATCAAATCCACATCATGTCAATTTCTCTTGTGAGTATGCTGAGTTTTATGTGTGGATTTTCCCCATAGATTTTCATTAGATGCCGAAAATCTGCAGGTAAAAACGCACATACATAGTCCTGCATATAGTATAGTGCAATCCACATAGTCCTCCATACTGTATAATGCACTCCACATAGACCTCTATATAGTATAATGCACCCCATATTCCGCCATATAGTATAATGCACTCCCCATAGTCCTCCACATAGTATAATGCACTCCCATAGTCCTCCACGTAGTGTAATGCACTCCCCATAGTCCTCAATGTAGTATAATGCACTTCCATAGTCCTCCATATTGTATAATGCACTACCCATAGCCCTCCATACAGTATAATGCACTACCCATAGTCCTCCATATAGTATAATACACTCCCCATAGTCCTCCATATAGTATAATGCACCTCCATCGTCCTCCATACAGTATAATGAATTCCCCATGGTCCTCTATACATTACTATGACTACCAAAATGTGCTCATTGATTTAAAAAAAAAAAATACTCACCTCTCCTCCTTGTTCCCCGCTGCTCCGGTCTATGCAGCAAGCATTCTGAAGCGCCTGCACATCTCAGGGCAGTGGGTGCCATGTAGTGATGTCATCAGGCCCGCTGTGCTGAGACGTCAGACGCTGAGGAAGAATGATAGAGGAGGAAGTCACAGGCCCCATAGTACTCTTGTGGGTTATGTTCCCACAATGAGCTTTCGGTTTGTTTTTGACAATATTTATTTGCTGTGGCAAAAACAGAGTGTTTTGCAGTTCAAGCAAAGTGGATGGGATTTTATAGAAACCTCATGGCCACTGTGCTTTAAAGGGGTTGTCCACTACTTTCACATTGATGCCATATCCATAGGATAGGGCATCAATTTATGTTTGCCCGGGGTCCCGCACACAGCACCCCCGCCATCAGCTGTTATCGGTGCCGGCGGTGGCCGCCGGCCGGAAGTGCTTACCTTCCGGTGACTGGTCGCCATGTTGTAGTGGTCGGCACTTGTTAGTGCACATCAAACTGCCATTCAATTGAATGGGAGGCGGATGTGCAGTACCGCAGGCAAGTACTTCCGGCCGGTGGCCGCCGCCGCCAGCACCGATAACTTCTGATCGGCAGGGGTGCTGCGTGCAGGACCCCGGCCGATCATACATTGATGCCCTATCTTATGGATATGACTCGCCCCCTGGGCCGTGGGTTACCCGGAACCGGGCAATAGGGCAATAATGGGGGTAGTAGTGGCAACCCGGTCCATGGCTCAGGGTGGTCATACCAAATGTTGTGGCAGTCTATTTGTAGGGTTTTAAATGTCCGACTACGCCACCCGTGGATTGCGGTCAGGGTTAACCGCCGCTGCAGTGCAGACCGCTGGGGCAGATGTAGGTGTGCAGCACTAAGTAGTATAACTCCCCACGGGAGGAGTGTGGCCCCAGGGCAGTATATAGATGGATGATGGAGGGGATGATTCTGACCGCAATAGCCAGGAAACGGAGGCCTCTTAAACAGTTCAGGGTCTTTATTAGAACAGGTGAGACGACCCAAAAACAGTCCCGGCTAGGAGGGGGCCTGGATGTCTGAGAACAAGTGGGAAGCTGGCCCTGGTCAGGGTGAGGGTGAAGGCCTACCATGCTCTCTGCGCTCTTTCTGGCTATTTCCCTCCTTGTGGTGTAACAGCCCACGTTCCTGAGCTCACCGTGTCTTCTCGCCCGTATGGCTTGCAACTTGGGTCCCTTTCTACTCTTGGCCTGGTGCAGCTTTGCTGGTCCCTTCTGCTGTGGCGGAACCTCCGGGCTTCTTAGGCCAAGGAACATACAGTCCCCTGCGGGCTGGTTATTTGCTGTAGGACTTGGATTCCTAACAGCCTCGGACACCAAGTCCGGTAGATCAGTTTCTCTCTCAGCCAGGACAGGCTCTCCTCGCCTTCCGTCCCTGGCTCGTGGCTCCTCTACTGCCACACGACCTCCTCAGCTTCAGCTGAACTGGCTCTCCCTTCTCTGGGACACCTCTCACTCCAGAGACAGGTCGTCCAGAACTCTCTAACCCTGCCCCCAGTTCCAGCTTTTATAGGGTCAGCCTGCTCCCCCTACTGACTTGGGACAGGAGGTGCTGCATGCTAATGGTCCCTGACCGGAGAACCTCCCCCTTGCTCTCAGACACAGCTTTATTATACATTTGTGGCATCCAGGCCAGGGTGACACATTCCCCCCTAGTAAAACTTAGTACTCCGGGACTAACAGGAAACACAAATATAGGTTATAAATCTTCCAGCGAGCTGGCATTTGCCCCTTAGTGCTTCGGGTTGACCTACGTAACCCACTGTCTGGTGGTGGTCTAACCTGGTTTTTCTCACTAGCGCTCGGGGTGCAGTCACTGGCTAAACTTACAGGCAGGGCAGGCAGCTGTCTGCGGGTCCTCTGGCTTACCGCAGGCATGGCAGGCTCACTGTCAGCAGAGGGTTGACTCTCCTGGGCTGCTGGTACAGGCCCTTCTGCCTCTGGAACTGCTTGTTCTTCTCCATCTTCCTGCTCTGGTGTAGGTTGTTGCTGAGCCGGTTGCAGGAAATGCAGGACAGGTACCACTATGGCACCGTTTATTCGAGTCCAGGACTGAGGGAATTCTCCGAGAATGGTGCTGATCATTTCTTCCTTGTCCTCTGCGGGTTCAAGGTCACTTTGATCCTCTTCTGCACTACGGAGTTGCTCGGGGCACATTTTTAGGTGGTCTCTGGAGACGGTACTAGTGGTTTCTCCTCCATCCTTAGTGACCACGCACACCTTCGGGTTGTCGTGATCAGACTGCAGTACTGTGTAGGGTTCCCTTTCCCACTGGTCATCCAGCTTGTGTAGCCTTCTCTTTCGCTTCAGAACCTGCTCACCAGGTTCCAGGGGACAAGCAGGGACGTGTTGGTTGAAGAGCCTCTCTTGCTTTTGTCTCGCCTGGGCCAGGCTCTTCTCCACACTCTCCTGTACCTTCTTGTACTGCAGTCGCCTTTCCGTATCCCAGTCCGCATCTGGGGAGGTGTCCTTGGGTGTTAGGACTCCCATCTCCAGGTCTATGGGCAGCTTACCTGGTCTGGCTCTCATCAGGTAAGCCGGGGTGCAGTTTGTAGCATTCACCGGGATATGGTTGTATAAGTCTATCAGGTCCGGCAGTTTTTCTGGCCACAGGCTGCATTCCTCCAGGGGCAACGTCTTCATGAGATCAATGACTATATTGTTCATTTTCTTACACATCCCGTTGGTTTGTGGGTGGTAAGGCGTTGTCCGAATCTTCTTACAGCCATAGAGGTTGCAGAACTCTTGGAAGATTTTGGCCTCGAATGCAGGACCTTGGTCTGTCAGGACCTGTTCTGGATACCCGTGTGGGTGGCAGAAGGTTTGCTGGAAGGCTCTGGCCGCCGTTTGAGCTGTCAAGTCTTTTACCGGGACCACCACTAGAAATCGGGAATAGTGGTCCATGATTGTCAGGGCATAAACGCATCCTGACCGGCTTGGAGCCAATTTGACGTGGTCCAGAGCTACCAGCTCAAGAGGCTGCTTGGTGACGATGGGCCTCAAGGGTGTCTTCTGGCTGGTGCGGTCCTTCCTCCTTAGATTACAAGGGCCACAGTCTCTGCACCACTTCTCTACAGCCCCTCTCATGCTGATCCAGAAGAACCGTCCTCTTAGCAGGAACTCCAGTTTCTTCCAGCCGAAGTGCCCCGCTCTGTCATGGTAAGCCTCCAGGACAACAGCTGCATCTCGCCTTGGGACGACTTGCCAGGTCAGCTCGTGCGTCCGGTGGTTGACGAGTCTTCTGCACAGCTTACCTTCATAGAGGAACAGCCTGCTCTTCTCTTTCCATAGCTGCTTGGCTTCCTCTGGGGCATCCGGATCTAGACGGACGTCTTCTCGGGTCAGCAGGTCTTTCACCATGCGGACTGCAGGGTCACTATCTTGGGTCTTGGCCCAGCTGTGGTGAGGTAGGGGATTGATCATGATGGTTGTTAAGTCTTCCTCCTTCACGCGGTGGGAATATTGAGTGGCCCCATACCGGTGGAATGCAGGGAGCTGTTATGAACTGCTACAAACACTAAGGAAAGAAAGGAAAACTGTCCCTACCATAGGACTAAGCTGATTCCCTACGATGCAGCGGGGGACCTGTTCCTTGTGAACAGACCCGCCTAAGTCCTCGGCTAGTCCGAACGCTGACCTATAGATATAAGGGAGGGGTCCCTACAAGAACTAAGGACTGGGATATAGTTGGACACCTCCTAGCAGAAATTGTAGCAGAGCAAAGACAAACAAACAAACAGAAGTACTAGTGGTCAAAAGACCAAGCAAAATACAGAGTAAGGTACAAGGCACCTGGCTAGCTTAAGAGTAAATGTAACACTGAAGTCCTGCAAGGCCAGGAGGGCGGAGCTGGATAATATAGGCAAAAAGTCATGTGACCAGCAAAATAGAACCCTCCTGTTAGTTTTTTCTAACAGTACCCCCTCTTCAATGAGGATCCTCCGGATCCTCCAGGCCCAGGTCTATCAGGAAACCTCCTGTGAAACGCTCCGACAAGTCTAGGAGCAGAGACATCATCCGCCCTTACCCAGGAGTTATCCTCGGGACCGAAACCCTTCCAAGCGACGAGATACTGCAATCTCCCTCTATGCCATCTAGAATTAAGAATGCGAGAAATTTCATATTCACCTTCTTCCTCCACCGGAGGAACAGAGACAGTGGCGTCCCTATCAGAAACATCAGCTTTTTTCAATAAGGAAACATGAAACACCGGATTAATCTTCCAGGAGGTAGGAACCTCCAACCTAACAGCAGATTGGTTAACTACCTGAAGCACCTTAAATGGACCTACAAACTTCGGGCCCAATTTCTTAGAAGGAATTCTCAACCGCAGATTCCTAGAGGACAACCAAACCATGTCACCAACAGTATCAAAACCTCTTGACGTTTCCTGTCAAAGTACCTCTTGGATTTTTTGTTGGCCTCTTGAAGGTTACGACGTACATCAGTCCAAACTCTCTCCAAATCATCGGAAAAATTCTCCTCCTCCGGCACAGCCGATACCAATTTGGAGAATGACCCAAACGACGGATGTCTCCCAGTACAACAAAAAAAAGGAGAACACCCAGCAGAAGAGGATGTATGGTTGTTAAGAGCAAATTCAGCCAGTGGCAGAAACTCAGACCACCCCTCTTGATTGTCAGCCACAAAACAACGCAAGAACTGTTCAACATCCTGGTTCTTTCTTTCTGTCTGTCCATTAGACTCAGGATGATAACCAGACGAAAATGACAAATGGACTCCCAACCTGTCACAAAAGGCATGCCAAAAACGAGCCACGAACTGAGGTCCCCTATCGGAAACAATGTCGGAAGGAACGCCATGGAGCCTGAGAATTTCTTTAACAAAAGCCTTAGCGAGTGTCCTGGCGCAGGGCAGTTTGATGAAGGGAACCAAGTGACACATCTTGCTAAAACGGTCCACGACCACCCAGATAACAGTGAAACCCTCAGAGGCAGGAAGGTCAGTAATAAAATCCATAGCAAGATGCGTCCAAGGAGCACTAGGAACCTCCAGAGGGCAAAGCAACCCCGCAGCAGGAGCATGTGAAGACTTAGATCTAGCACACACAGTACATTGACGCACCCACTTAATGACTTCCTTCTGCCACCCAGGCCACCAAAAACTGCGACCTACAAGTCTCTTAGTCTCCGAAATTCCTGGATGACCTGCCAACCGAGACTTATGACACTCCACAAACAAATCTCTCATAAAGTTCCTAGGCACAAACAACCTTCCATGGGGAGTGTTAGATGGGGCATCCTCCTGGGCTTTCAGAATCCCATCTTCCAAAACGGAGTCCAATGCTGCTATCACAACACCTTCCTGTAAAATGCTCTCCTCCTCCTCGGTACCAACCATGGGAGAAAAACTGCGAGATAAAGCATCAGCTTTTACATTCTTGGTACACGGGATGTAAGTAACAGAAAAATTAAACCGCGAAAAAAAAAGTGCCCACCTAGCTTGACGGGCATTCAAGCGCTTGGCAGCATCAAGATAGATCAGATTCTTACGATCAGTAAAAACCTGAATGGTAAATTTAGCACCTTCCAAGAGATGACGCCAATGTTCAAATGCGAGTTTAATCGCCAGCAATTCCCGATTACCGACATCGTAATTAAGTTCGGTCTCAGAAAATTTTTTTGAAAAAAAATCACAGGGATGTACTCCATCCTTGTTTTCCTGAGACAAAACAGCACCGACCCCCACCGAAGAAGCATCAACCTCGACCAAAAAAGGCTTGGTCTCATCAGGCTGCATAAGGATGGGGGCAGAACTGAACCTCTCCTTGAGATACACAAAAGCTTCAATGGCCTCAGTAGTCCACTGAACCGTATTCGCACCTTTCCTGGTGAGATCGGTCAGCGGCTTAACAATTATAGAAAAATTCTTAATGAATTTTCTGCAATAATTGGCGAAACCCAAAAATCTCTGTATTGGTTTCAAACTAATAGGTCTAGGCCATTCCTGCACCGCCTGAACCTTCACCGGATCCATCTCAAAGCCCTCACTGGAGATAATGTAGCCCAAAAAACTAATTCTCTGCACAGCGAACTCACATTTCTCCAGCTTAGCAAAAAGTGAATTGTCGCTTAACAACTGCAATACCTCACGTGCGCTCTGCCAATGAGACTCCAGATCCGGCGCAAAAATCAAAATGTCATCCAAATACAACACCACATTCTTACCGATCAACGGTCTTAGGATGTCATTAATAAGGTTCTGAAAAAAAGCTGGTGCGTTGGTAAGACCAAAGGGCATAACCAGATTCTCAAAATGACCCACTGGAGTGTTAAAAGCAGTTTTCCACTCATCACCTTCCTTCATACGTAACAAATTGTATGCCCCCCGGAGATCAATCTTAGAGAACCACTTGGCCCCCACTAACTGGTTGAACAAGTCAGGAATTAATGGCAGTGGGTAGGAATTGCGTACTGTAATTTTATTAATTTCGCGAAAGTCCAGACATGGACTTAAACCGCCGTCCTTTTTTTTTCCAAAAAAAAATCCAACAACCACAGGTGACTTAGAAGGTCTAATGTGACCGGCGGCCAAGCTTGTCTGTATGTATTCCTCCAAGGCCTTTCTCTCAGGGATAGTAAGATTAAATAAGCGACTCTTGGGAAGAGTTGCTCCAGGGACAAACTCAATAGTACAATCATAGTCCCTATGAGGAGGCAAAACTTGCAACTCCTCCTCTGAAAAAACCTTCCAAAAATCCTGAATAGGTACAGGTAATTCCCCTCTTTCCACAGCAGCAATGCGACCGTTACAACATCTATCATAACACTTAGGACTCCAAGACTTAATTTCATTGGTAGACCAGTCCAGTACAGGATTGTGCAATTTTAACCAAGGTAACCCCAAAACCACTGGAGCAGGCAAATTATTTAACCGGTTCCCGACCGCCCACTGTAGATAAACGTCGGCGCTTGCTGGGCTCTGTGCAGCGCCGATGTTTAAAAACGGTGGGTGGTCTCGCAGCGCTCAGAACCCCCAGGGTCCTGCAAGCGCTGCGATTCCGGTGCAGAGCGTTAGCTCTGACAGGGGACATCATCGGGACCTGATTGGATCAGGTCCCAGTGATGTTAACCCTTTGCTATGTTCTATATGCCGCGATCTATAGTGATCGCGGCATATAGAAGATAGACAGAGGAGAGGGGGTCGTCTTACTTACCTCTCCGACGACCCCTGATACCTTCCAGGACCTGGGGTAGCTATGGCAGCTGGAGGTCACATGACCACCTCCAGATCTGCCATATATGGTGTCCTGCCTGGCTCAGCCTGCAGCTGAAGCCTGGCAGGAGACACAGTGTGAAACAGTCAGCAAAGATCTCATGTAATGTAATACATGTCTATTACATTACATGAGATCAGTGATCAGAAAAATAAAAATTAATGTCCCATACAGGGACTAAGTAAAAATGTAAAAAAAAGTTAAAAAAAAGTTTTTAAACTGTTAAAAAAAAATCACAAAATAAATAAAAAATAAATAAAATATTAAACCAATAAATCCGTATATTTTTACAAAACCAAAAAAAGTACACATATTTGGTATCACCGTGTCCGAAACAACCCAAGCTATAAAAGTGTCACACTAATTAACTCCTTCTGTGCACACCGTAATAAAAATAAATAAAAAACGGGGCAAAAAAATATGCTTTTTCATCATATCGCCAAACAAAAAGTGGAAAAAAATGCGATCAAAAAGCAAAATAGAAATAAAAATGGTACCGCTGAAAACGTCATCTTGTTCTGCAAAAAAAAAGCCGCCATACAGCTCCATCAGCCGAAAAATAAAAAAGTTATAGCGCTCAGAATAAAGCAATGCAAAAAAAATATTTTTTTCTATAAAATTGTTTTATTGTGTAAAAGCGCCAAAAAATAAAAAAAATACAGTAAGTGTAGCATCGCTGTAAATGTACTGACCCGAAGAATAACGCTGCCTGATCACTTTTACCACACGCAGAACGGCATAAAAAAAAACCCTCAAAAAACAATTCCTGAATTGTTGGTTTTTGTTAATTTTACCTCCCAAAAAACGGAATAGAAAGCGATCAAAAAATGTCACGTACCCAAAAATGGTACCAATAAAAATGTCAACTCGTCCCGCAAAAAACAAGCCATCACATAACTCTGTCAGCCAAAATATGGAAAAATTATAGCTCTCAAAATATGGTGATGCAAAAACTAGATTTTGCAAAAAAAAGCGTCTTTTAGTCTGTGACAGCTGTCAATCATAAAAACCCGATATGATTCTGGTATCGCTGTAATCACACCGACCCGAAGAATAAAGTAATCTAATCAGTTATATCACACGAGGAAAGGAGTAAAAAATAAATAAAACCAATTCTTCACCGGCTACTGATTTGTTTATTATGTCTCCCAAAGATCGCAGTAAGGCTCTGCCCACATTTATCCTGCGCTCTGCGCTGAGCACTTACACCAGAGTTTCCGTGTAAATCTGAAATACGTGATTCAGACAAAACCCATGACGGAAGATTCCCTCTAATGAGGCAGATATAGGCCACTGTGGATGCCGTCTGGCCTGGGATCCCACGGTGTCATTTGTTTTAGGCGTGCATAAAAGTGCGGTTGGCCACAGTTTTGTGCACTTCTGAAAAAAAGGACACCGCTAAACAGAGGCCAGACGGAGTCCAGAGTAACTCTGCTGCCTCATTATAGTGAATGGATCCCGCAGGGGTTTCATCTGAATTACATCACTTGGAAATTTAGATGGAAACCCCGATGTAAGTGCTCAGCCTAGAGCGCCGGATAAATGTTACGTAAAATGTTCCCAATAAAAGCTTCAACTCAGTCCTCAAAAAAAGCTAGTCCCCACTCAGGTCCGTCATCTGTTAAAAATATAAGGGACTTCCAAGTTACTGGTAGCAGAAAGGCTCTGGAAAAGCGAAATGGCCCTTGCCCCCCAAAAGAAATTCAGAAAATGTTGTGCTCCCAAATTCAAATGCCTATTCTACAATAATTTGTTCTCCAATTGTCAAATAGCACTCCGTCCCCCCAGATCTCGCCGTATGGCTGAGCGGTACAATACAGCCACATATGGGGTATTGACACTTTTAGAAGAATTGTGTGACACATTTCGGCACCATTTTTACCCATTGCCCTGTGTGAAAATGTAAAATCTGAGGGTAAAACATTTTTTTGTGGTAAAAATATAATTATGCTTTTTTCACTGCCCAATGGTATAAATTTAAAAATTAAAAAATACTCACTACTTCCCTAGATGAATTCCTTGAGAGATGTAGTTTACAAAACGGGGTCACTTGTGGGGGTTTCTGCTGTTTAGGCATGTCAGCGACTCTTCAAATGTGACATGGTGTCTGCTGCCTATCCCAGCCAACATAGCGCTCCTTTCTCTTCCGAACCCTGCCGTACACCAAAGCAGTGCTTTTCCCCCACATATGGGGTATCGGCGTACTCAGGAGAAATTGCACAACAAATTTCATGGTGCAATTTATCCTGTTACCCTTATGATAATGCAAAATTAGGGAATGAAAAACATTTTTTGTGGGAAAATTGTATTTTTACGGCTCAATATTATAAACTTCTGTGAAGCACTTGGGGTGCAAGGTGCTCACCACACATCTAGATAAGTTTCCTAAGGGGTCTAGTTTCCAAAATGGTGGCACTTGTGGGGGGTTTCCACTGTTTAGGCACATTAGGGGCCCCCCAAATGCGACATGGCGTCTGCTAATTATTCAAACAAATTTTCCATTCAAAAAGTCAAATGGCGCTCCTTCCCTTTCAAACCCTGCCATGCGCCCAAACAGTAATTTGCCTCCACATATGGGGTATCGGCGTGTTCAGGAGAAATTGCACAACAAATTTCATGGTGCAATTTATCCTATTACCCTTATGATAATGCAAAATTAAGGGATGAAAAACGGTTTTGTGGGAAAAATGTGAAAATTTTATTTTTACAGCTCAATATTATAAACTTCTGTGAAGCACCTTGGGGTTCAAGGTGCTCACCACACATCTAGATAAGTTCCCTAAGGGGTCTAGTATCCAAAATGGTGTCACTTGTGGGGGGTTTCCACTGTTTAGGCACATCAGGGGCTCCCCAAATGCAACATGGCGTCCGCTAATTATTCAAACAAATTTTACATTCAAAAAGTCAAATGGAGCTCCTTCCCTTTCAAACCCTGCCGTGCGCCCAAACAGTGGTTTGCCTCCACATATGGGGTATCGGCGTGTTCAGGAGAAACTGCACAATAAATTTCATGGTGCAATTTATCCTATTACCCTTATGATAATGCAAAATTAAGGGATATAAAACGTTTTTGTGGGAAAAATGTGAACATTTTATTTTTACAGCTCAATATTATAAACTTCTGTGAAGCACCTTGGGGTTCAAGGTGCTCACCTCACATCTAGATATGTTCCCTAAGGGGTCTAGTTTCCAAAATGGTGTCACTTGTGGGAGGTTTCCACTGTTTAGGAACATCAGGGGCTCTCCAAACGCAACATGGCGTCTGCTAATTATTCAGACAAATTTTACATTCAAAAAGTCTAATGGCGCTCCTTCCCTTCCGAGCCCTGCAGTGCGCACAAACAGTGGTTTTCCCTCACATATGGGGTATCAGCGCGCTCAAGAGAAATTGCACAAAAAATTTTGGGGTCCATTTTTTCCTGTTACCCCTGTGAAAATAAAAAAAATTAGGTCTAAAGTAACATTTTTGTGAAAAAATTTAAATGTTAATTTTTTTCTTCCACATTCCAAAAATTCCTGTGAAGCACTTGAAGGGTTAATAAAGTTCTTGAATGTGGTTTTGAGCACCTTGAGGGGTGCAGTTTTTAGAATAGTGTCACTTTTGGATATTTTCTGTCATAAAGACCCCTCAAAGTGACTTCAAATATAATATGGTCCCTAAAAAAATGTTTTTGTAAATTTTGTTGGAAAAATGAGAAATCGCTGGTCAACTTTTAACCCTTATAGCTCCCTAACAAAAAAAAAATTTTGGTTCCAAAATTGTGCTGATGTAAAGTAGACATGTGGGAAATGTTATTTATTAACTATTTTGTGTGACATATCTCTCTGATTTAAGGGCATGAAAATTCAAAGTTTGAAAATTGCAAAATTTTCAAAATTTTTGCCAAATTTCCGATTTTTTCACAAATAAACGCAAGTGATATCAAAGAAATTTTACCACTATCATGAAGTACAATATGTCACGAAAAAACAATCTCAGAATCAGGGGGATCCGTTGAAACGTTCCAGAGTAATTACTTCATAAAGTGACAGTGGTCAGAATTTAAAAAATTGGCCCGGTCACGAAGGCAAAAACAGGCTCTGGAGCGAAGTGGTTAAAACATTATCTTTCTTATTATTCTAACATTTGGCAAATATTAAAAATTATGGTAATCCTAATTGACCTAAAACGGGAAAGGTTTATTCTTATTTCATGTCAGATTTTGAGAAAAACATGCATATGTGTCTTTTTATATAGTGTATGTAAACTTCTGGTTTCAACTGTATATATGTACAGTACAGACCAAAAGTTTGGACACACCTTCTCATTTAAAGATTTTTCTGTATTTTCATAACTATGAAAATTGTACATTCACACTGAAGGCATCAAAACTATGAATTAACACATGTGGAATTATATACTTAACAAAAAAGTGTGAAACAACTGAAAATATGTCTTATATTCTAGGCTCTTCAAAGTAGCCACCTTTTGCTTTCATGACTGCTTTGCACACTCTTGGCATTCTCTTGATGAGCTTCAAGAGGTAGTCACCGGAAATGGTCTTCCAACAATCTTGAAGGAGTTCCCAGAGATGCTTAGCACTTGTTGGCCCTTTTGCTTTCACTCTGCGGTCCAGCTCACCCCAAACCATCTCGATTGGGACTGCGGAGGCCAGGTCATCTGGTGTAGCACTCCATCACTCTCCATCTTGGTCAAATAGCCCTTACACAGCCTGGAGGTGTGTTTGGGGTCATTGTCCTGTTGAAAAATAAATGATGGTCCAACTAAACGCAAACCGGATGGAAAAGCATGCCGCTGCAAGATGCTGTGGTAGCCATTCTGTTTCAGTATGCCTTCAGTTTTGAATAAATCCCCAACAGTGTCACCAGCAAAGCACCCCCACTCCATCACACCTCCTCCTCCATGCTTCACAGTGGGAACCAGGCATGTAGAGTCCATCCGTTCACCTTTTCTGCGTCGCAGAAAGACACGGTGGTTGGAACCAAAGATCTCAAATTTGGACTCATTAGACCAAAACACAGATTTCCACTGGTCTAATGTCCATTCCTTGTGTTCTTTAGCCCAAACAAGTCTCTTCTGCTTGTTGCCTGTCCTTAGCAGTGGTTTCCTAGCAGCTATTTTACCATGAAGGCCTGCTGCACAAAGTCTCCTCTTAACAGTTGTTGTAGAGATGTGTCTGCTGCTAGAACTCTGTGTGGCATTGACCTGGTCTCTAATCTGAGCTGCTGTTAACCTGCGATTTCTGAGGGTGGTGACTCGAATAAACTTATCCTCAGAAGCAGAGGTGACTCTTGGTCTTCCTTTCCTGGGGCGGTCCTCATGTGAGCCAGTTTCTTTGTAGCGCTTGATGGTTTTTGCAACCGCACTTGGGGACACTATCAAAGTTCGCCCAATTTTTCACACTGACTGACCTTCATTTCTTAAAAGTAATGATGGCCCCTTGTTTTTCTTTACTTAGCTGTTTTTTTCGTGCCATAATACAAATTCTAACAGTCTATTCAGTAGGACTATCAGCTGTGCATCCACCAGACTTCTGCACAACACAACTGATGGTCCCATCCCCATTTATAAGGCAAGAAATCCCACTTATTAAACCTGACAGGGCACACCTGTGAAGTGAAAACTATTTCCGGTGACTACCTCTTGAAGCTCATCAAGAGAATGCCAAGAGTGTGCAAAGCAGTCATCAAAGCAAAGGTGGCTGCTTTGAAGAACCTAGAATATAAGACATATTTTCAGTTGTTTCACACTTTTTTGTTAAGTATATAATTCCACATGTGTTAATTCATAGTTTTGATGCCTTCAGTGTGAATGTACAATTTTCATAGTCATGAAAATACAGAAAAATCTTTAAATGAGAAGGTGTGTCCAAACTTTTGGTCTGTACTGTATATATGTGCACATCTCATTGCTATAGCAAATCAGTGGGAGTCATCAACAGTGATAAAATAATAGAAAAAAAGGAAGAAAATTGAATCCTTAGAGGAAAAGTAAGATGATTTGTCTAAAAAATGCCAGTGTAAGGAGGCTCGTAAGCTCCCCGGGGAGCCATTGCATGGTTTATAAGCCTTCTTACTCTAGCATTTCACTCTCCTCACTAGGATCTAAGGGGTAAAGTTTTTCCTTCTGAAGTCTCTCACACAGCTAAATCAGATCTCATGCTTTGCACTGCTGAGGGGCAACACCCCGAAACACCATGGCTGCAAATTGAGATTCTAGTTTCTTACAGACTGGACCAGTCATTGGGGAAGCCCTCACTGTTTCTTTCTGGATAGATTCCACTTCCTACCACTATGAAATGGAATAAATGCTATGTTTTAGAGAAATTAACAATAGTAATGGTAATAATCTGACACCATATGATAGCAAATCCAAGCAACATGCCGTCATTTGTAACAATGGGAAAGCCTTTTTTTAAGAGGTTGTCCAGAATAAGGATGCCATATTTCATCGCTTTGTGGAAGAATAGGTAAATCGTTTCTCATGTTATATTCTCTGAACTGTAAATCATAAACAGTTGCACAAATTTGGTTGAATGCCAGTGGACCCAAAAAAATGCTAATTTCTAATAGTAAATTTAAAAATGACTTTTTTTTACTTTTATTTATTTCCAGATAAAGTGAAAGATCGAGGCTCTAATACAATTGGGTCAAGATTGAACCGTGTCGAGGACAAGGTAAGAAAATAAGATAAAACCATATATATTTATATTATGCACAGCTACTACTTACACATACACACATGGAGTACAGGATATACAGACAATTACCACATACTACATACAGAATATTCCTCACTCTCTGAAAAAGTGTAAAATACATAATGGTGCATCCAGACACCAATTCTACAGCGCTGCTCATACACTGCAGAGAGTCTAAATACCTGTGGTCATCTGTGACTTCAACACACAAGTTAAGGAGGCCACACACAATAACTGAAAGTTGATTGCTGGTTCGGCCGTCCACTACCTCTCCCAACTCTCATACACGAGAAGGTTTGGCTTGGTTAAATGTTCATGTGTTTTCAAAGTGGAGAACTGTGAAAATCACTGCCAAACGGCTCTGGCAGCAGCTTATCACCTGAATAACAAAAGGGTCGGGCATTAAGGGTCAGGCAGTTTGAATTTTACCTCCTCTGACCTCATCTGTCAGGGAAGAGTCTGGATGTCCCCTTAGACTATTAGCTTAGTCTATTGTGTATGGAGGCTTAAAGGGGTTTTCCATTACTCAGACAACTCCTTCTCAATCCATATGTGTGTCCCCCAGTAAAATAATAACACCTATACTCACCTCCAGTGCCAGCACTATTCCAGCGGTGTCTGCACTGGCTCTCCTGGGGATTGCGTGTGTCATGGGTGTGTCAGAAGTGACAGACAGTCATCCTGCAGTTGGTTGCAGGAGATCTCTTCATTTGGCCTTACAGACAACTTCTTAGAATATGTATCTCTAGGACCCAGGGGCTAGCTTCCTCGGGCTAATTAACACCCTGGCCTGGATGTATAAATACCTGTTGTGAGCCAGAGGGAGGTGCCAGCGATATTCATTGCCCCTTGTGAAGGCTTGAGCAAGAGCAGTACTTCTATCTCTCTGGTGCTAGAGAACGTGTGCGCATTTGTCTGGAGTCGAGTAAAGCTAAGCGATTTTCCCTTGTTTATCCCCCCTTGTTGTCTTTAGTGTTCAGTGGGGATCAACTAGTGCTCATCCTTTCTGTTCCCTAGCCTGAGCCTAATGCCAGGGATAGACAGGCTGAGGTATGCGTGCGGCGATTGGTGAAGAACCAATAAAGGGACATTAGTGGAGACAGGGTGACACTAGATCAGCCTAGGAGTTCTCCACTCCCCACTTTCCCTAGTCTGGGTTCCCTTTCCGTTTTCCCTTTGTGTTGCACTTAGTCTTTCCCACACCTTGCGTGACAGCATGACATTATGTCTCATGATTCCTAGGGGCAATCAGTGCTGACTTTACTCTCCCCGCCTTTGGCCAACTTGCATACATCCAGAGGAAGTGAGAGATGTTGCTGCTCTTACTTCCTCCGGATGTACAGGTATGTGCTATAACTGGAGGCAGGAAGAGTGAAGCCAGCGCTGATTGGCAGCAGGGATCACTTGACATAACAATGTCACGTGATCCCAAGGAGAGCCAATGCCGACACGGCTGGAACACTGGAAGGGAGTATAGGTGTTATTATTTTACTGAGGGCAAAAATATATATATGGAGAAGGAGATGTCCGAGTAGTAGAAAACCCCTTTAAGTGTTGGCTACTACTTTCATGAATGTGGACAGAAAGCTCTTTCTGAGTTCATTAAGTAGTTCAATCTGACAAAGGTTTCCAATAGAGTTGGTGCGAGTCAATTCGCAGGACCCAGTCCATCAGCCACATCCATAATCTGTGACGGCTGCATCGGAGCCCTGAGAACCACCTCCTACATCCCGGCATCCACAGCTGTTCTACTGATTAGCCGGCCTGATGCAATGTCACATATGCATCATGCTGTAACCATAAAGATGCAGCTAATCAGAAGAGAAGCAGGGAATCTTGGAAGGTAGAAGGCATGTCTTGAGGCTCCTGTCCAGCATCCAAAGATTACTGACGTGGCTGATGGACCCAGTGCTGCGAAAAGAATCGCACCAACTATAGTTTTCAATTAAAACAACAATGTCTAAATGGCTAACCAATATTGCATTAAAGGATCTATCTACTTTATTTCTCCCCAAAACTGTGCCTCTCTTGTCCATGGGGTGTGTCTGGTATTGCAACTCAGTGCCCCATTGATTTGGTTAGGGATAAGCTACAATATCAGGCAGCGCTCATGGGTAGTGTGAAATGTGTATGGAGTGTGGTCTGTATCTATGCTATTCTCTTTGTTTGAATTTTTTTTTATATATTTGTAGGTAACTCAAATGGATCATAAACTCAATCTCATAACCGATATGATTCACCACCTGATAGCAAACCAACAAAGCGGTCAGTCTACCAACAGAACACCGCATCGGAGCAACTCTCTGAATGACGGGAGCAACCTCTCCAGTACTCTGCCTACCTACCAACAGTTAACAGTGCCAAGACGAAACCAAGATAATGCATCTTGATGAACAAACACAAACTAGTTCTACTGTCCTCAATGCAGATATTCATTATTTTAATGAATGCATTTATAAGCAGAAAGTAAAATGAATGATGAAATTAGACTGAGTATCGAGTAAGTGTGTAACACTGTAAAGGACGTCTTGTCTATTCTCTGTAGATCCTATCAGGGTTCAATGAAGGTTTCTTAGAGGAAGGGACATGGAACATATGTGTATTGCTCCATGTAGAAACATGCAAGAAAGCATCTGATACATTGATGAATCCTTTCTCAGGAAGATTGTAGCTCATCGGCCTGTGGGATCGTAAATTGCTACGGGTCGTGCTGTAAAACTGGCAATACAACTGAACAATTACCCTGATTTTTTTTATTGTATTAAAATACACTTTTTACATTGATTTTCAATTTTTGGGGGGCCTAAAATGAAAATTCATTTGAGAAAAATAGAAATAAATATTGTACTGTAGAAAATTACACTTCTTTTTTTTTACAATGTATTTTTGGTAAAAATGGTATTAAAGAGTTAATTTTTCTTTATGATTTCTGATCACAATTTTTTTTTTCTGGAATATTTTTTGACATCTGATCAAATGTATTGTATTTTCTCAAAAATGTTGATATTTGCACATTGATTGGTTTAAAACAGTGATGGCGAATCTTTTAGAGACCGAGTGCCCAAACTGCAATCCAAAACCCACTTATTTATCGCCAAGTGCCAACACGGCAATTTATCCTAAATATTGAGGTTTTACTGATACAAACAACTGATACAAAGAGCAGGCGAGGGCAGCATAGAGCAGCCACAGACAGGAGCAGGGGTAAGAGACTGCAGAAATAAAGAATGTGCTCACCCACATCCTGGTGTATAAGCTGGCCCTCCCCTCAATCCTGGTATATATGCTGGCCCTCCCCTCAATCCTGGTATATATGCTGGCCCTCCCCTCAATCCTGGTATATATGCTGGCCCTCCCCTCAATCCTGGTATATATGCGGGCCCTCCCCTCAATCCTGGTATATGTGCTGGCCCTCCCCTCAATCCTGGTATATATGCTGCCCCCCCCCTCAATCCTGGTATATATGCTGGCCCTCCCCTCAATCCTGGTATATATGCTGGCCCTCCCTTCAATCCTGGTATATATGCTGGCCCTCCCCTCAATCCTGGTATATATGCTGGCCCTCCCCTGAATCCTGGTATATATGCTGGCCCTCCCCTCAATCCTGGTATATATGCTGGCCCTCCCCTCAATCCTGGTATATATGCTGGCCCTCCCCTCAATCCTGGTATATATGCTGGCCATCCCCTCAATCCTGGTATATATGCTGGCCCTCCCCTCAATCCTGGTATATATGCTGGCCCTCCCCTCAATCCTGGTATATATGCTGCCCCCCCTCAATCCTGGTATATATGCTGGCACTCCCCTGAATCCTGGTATATATGCTGGCCCTCCCTTCAATCCTGGTATATATGCTGGCCCTCCCCTCAATCCTGGTATATATGCTGGCCCTCCCTTCAATCCTGGTATATATGCTGGTCCTCTCTTCAATCCTGGTATATATGCTGGCCCTCTCCTCAATCCTGGTATATATGCTGGCCCTCCCCTCAATCCTGGTATATATGCTGGCCCTCCCCTCAATCCTGGTATAAATGCTGGCCCTCCCCTCAATCCTGGTATATATGCTGCCCTCCCCTCAATCCTGGTATATATGCTGGCCCTCCCCTCAATCCTGGTATATATGCTGGCCCTCCCCTCAATCCTGGTATATATGCTGCCCTCTCCTCAATCCTGGTATATATGCTGGCCCTCCCCTCAATCCTGGTGTATATGCTGGCCCTCCCCTCAATCCTGGTATATATGCTGGCCCTCCCCTCAATCCTGATATATATGCTGGCCCTCCCTTCAATCCTGGTATATATGTTGCCCCTCCCCTCAATCCTGGTATATATGCTGCCCCTCCCCTCAATCCTGGTATATATGCTGCCCCCCCTCAATCCTGGTATATATGCTGGCCCTCCCCTCAATCCTGGTATATATGGTGGGCCTCCCCTCAATCCTGGTATATATGCCGGCCCTCCCTTCAATCCTGGTATATATGCTGGCCCATCCCTCAATCCTGGTATATATGCTGGCCCTCCCCTGAATCCTGGTATATATGCTGGCCCTCCCTTCAATCCTGGTATATATGCTGGCCCTCCCCTCAATCCTGGTATATATGCTGGCCCTCCCTTCAATCCTGGTATATATGCTGGCCCTCTCTTCAATCCTGGTATATATGCTGGCCCTCTCTTCAATCCTGGTATATATGCTGGCCCTCTCTTCAATCCTGGTATATATGCTGGCCCTCTCCTTAATCCTGGTATATATGCTGGCCCTCCCCTCAATCCTGGTATATATGCTGGCCCTCCCCTCAATCCTGGTATAAATGCTGGCCCTCCCCTCAATCCTGGTATATATGCTGCCCTCCCCTCAATCCTGGTATATATGCTGGCCCTCTCCTCAATCCTGGTATATATGCTGGCCCTCCCCTCAATCCTGGTATATATGCTGGCCCTCCCCTCAATCCTGGTATATATGCTGGCCCTCCCCTCAATCCTGGTATATATGCTGCCCTCCCCTCAATCCTGGTATATATGCTGCCCTCCCCTCAATCCTGGTATATATGCTGGCCCTCCCCTCAATCCTGGTGTATATGCTGGCCCTCCCCTCAATCCTGGTATATATGCTGGCCCTCCCCTCAATCCTGGTATATATGCTGGCCCTCCCTTCAATCCTGGTATATATGCTGGCCCTCCCCTCAATCCTGGTATATATGCTGGCCCTCCCCTCAATCCTGGTATATATGCTGGCCCTCCCCTCAATCCTGGTATAAATGCTGGCCCTCCCCTCAATCCTGGTATATATGCTGCCCTCCCCTCAATCCTGGTATATATGCTGGCCCTCCCCTCAATCCTGGTATATATGCTGGCCCTCCCCTCAATCCTGATATATATGCTGGCCCTCCCCTCAATACTGGTATATATGCTGGCCCTCCCCTCAATCCTGGTATATATGCTGGCCCTCCCCTCAATACTGGTATATATGCTGGCCCTCCCCTCAATCCTGGTATATATGCTGGCCCTCCCCTCAATCCTCGTATTTATGCTGGCCCTCCCCTCAATCCTGGTATATATGCTGCCCTCCCCTCAATCCTGGTATATATGCTGGCCCTCCCCTCAATCCTAGTATATATGCTGGCCCTCCCCTCAATCATCGTATATATGCTGGCTCTCCCCTCAATCCTGGTATATATGCTCCCCCCCTCAATCCTTGTATATATGCTGGCCCTCCCCTCAATCCTGGTATATATGCTGGCCCTCTCCTCAATCCTGGTATATATGCTGCCCTCCTCTCAATCCTGGTATATATGCTGCTCTCCCCTCAATCCTGGTATATATGCTGGCCCCCCCCTCAATCCTGGTATATATGCTGGCCCTCCCCTCAATCCTGGTATATATGCTGGCCCTCCCCTCAATCCTGGTACATATGCTGGCCCTCCCCTCAATCCTGGTATATATGCTGGCCCTCCCCTCAATCCTGGTATATATGCTGGCCCTCCCCTCAATCCTCGTATATATGCTGGCCCCCCCCTCAATCCTGGTATATATGCTCCCCCCCTCAATCCTTGTATATATGCTGGCCCTCCCCTCAATCCTGGTATGTATGCTGGCCCTCTCCTCAATCCTGGTATATATGCTGCCCTCCTCTCAATCCTGGTATATATGCTGCCCTCCCCTCAATCCTGGTATATATGCTGGCCCTCCCCTCAATCCTGGTATATATGCTCCTCTCCCCCCCCCCCCAGCCATTGTGCATCCCATATTAAAAAAAAAAAAAAACACATAATAAACCCTCCTCCTCACCTTCCTTCTTCTCCCGCGCAGCGTCCTCTCCTGTAGTCGGCACATCTAGCTGAAGTGTATTGCCGCGCACGTACTAGCCAGGTCCGTGCGCGCTGCAGTACACGCTGCCGGCCAATCAGAGGCAGTCTCTGATTGGCCAGCCGACGTCATGCTGGCCTCTGATTTGCCGGCAGCCGCTTCTGATTGTCCGGAAGTCGCTAGCCTCTGATTGGCCGGCCAACGTCATGCTGGTCTCTGATTGGCCAGAAGCCGCAGGCCTCTGATTGGCCGGCCGAATTCATGCTGGCCTCTGATTGGAAGGAAGCCGCTGGCCTCTGATTGGCCGGCTGACGTCATGCTGGCCTCTGATTGGCCGGCAGACGCTGGCCTCTGATTGACCGGTCGACGTCATGCTGGCCTCTGATTGACCGGCCAACGTCATGCTGGCCTCTGATTGGCCGGCAGCCGCTGGCCTCTGATTGGCCGGCAGCGTGTATTGCAGCGCTCGGGCCTGGCTAGTTCGTGCGCTGCAATACACTTCAGCTCGATGTGTTTCCGTCCGAGAGAGATCGCACATCTAGCTGCAGTAGCGGAGCTGGTGCCGGCACTCGGCGGCTCAGAGTTCTCCCCGCCGGCCCGATCCAGTAGCGCTAGTGCTGCGGCCATGATGCCCCCCAGGAGGGCTCTGCTGCCCCCTCTGCACGCTGCCATAGGTTCCCAGCACTGGTGTAAAGCATTTCTTCTTCTACAGCTGACGACCCAAAATTGGTGATTTTCTGAAAAAAATAAAATAAAATGGCCAGTCTGCATTATATATGGTGGAAGTGAGAATGTATCATCTGGATAAGGGGGTGGTCTTCACAGAGGGGTCTATGGAGAGATGTCACTTTATAAGGAGCACATAGCATGGAATACCGGGGGGAAGCCTTCTGGCTCATTATGTTGCTCCAGTCCGGAATGCTCCACTATGGTCCATCCTTCTATAGTTCTTCTCTTACACTTTCTGCTGGTCGGTATATGGACGTATTCGCTCTATGCTGACAGGCGCTCCCTTAGTATAGCCCATGTAATGCACGGCACCACAATGTTGTAGGTTCTGACTACTGTGTAAAAAAACACCCACCCAGAGACCGGCCATAATCTTATAGTCTGGGTGTGAATACGCTGTAGGTAGAGCTACACTTTTGTTGTGGAAATTTTGGTAATTTTATTTACCTTTTTGCATTTAGGCTATGTGCCCACGATGCAGAAATGAAGCAGAAAATTTCTGCAGCATTTCTGCATCTCCCTGGCAGAAAAAACGCATGCAGATTGACAAGCGCTTTCCAGGCGATTTTAGCATCACTTGGAAAGTGCTTGACAACTAGGTCACACTGTATAAATCCATGCAAACAGCATGGATTTATATAGTGTGAACCGTAAAAATGAAAACAAATAAAGCTATACTCACCCCTGATGCCCGACGTGGCTGCAGCGCTCGTTCCTGTCTGGTTCCTGGATGCCGGCATATCGCGAGACAGAGCGGTGAAGGGCCTGCGGTCACATGACTGTGACGTCACCGCAGGTCCTCAAGCGATGCCGGCATTCAGAGAGAAGCCGCCGGACAGGTGAATATAAACTTTATTTGTTTTTTTATTCTTTTTTTACAGGTACAAAGGTACAATGGTACCCAGGTCTGGAGGATTGTCTTCTCTCCTCCAGAACTGGGTACCATCCGCACATAGAGACGCATAGAAGCCGCTTGTAAAAATGTACAGTCGCGGTTTCTATGCGTCTCAATGCAAGTCAATGGCGGGAGTTCCGCTGCGCTTCTGCAAAATTAAATGACATGCTGCGGATTTTTGCATAGAACATGCGGAATCCCCTTGGGGACCATGGGGTGCGGATTACCTAGCGTTTCACAAGCGAAATTCCGCAGCATAAACGCTTGAAAAACGCTACGTGGGCACTCAGCCTTACCCGAATGAGGCTTGTGAGAAATCCTTAAATATGCAGCAGATTTCTCCTGTATGATGCTGACCAATCATAAGCAAGCAGCAACACTCAAAGAAAAGAAGAACACGCCCCCACCATAGATCAAAGCGGGTTTCTTAGGGTATAAAGCTACGTTCTCACTATGAGTTTTCAGTGAGTTTTTACGCTGCATATTTTAGAAATAATGCAAGTAACCTATCTTAATGGGTGCAGAAATTCTGCAACATCAAAAACTCACCAAAAGCTCATCGTGGGAACCTAGCCTAAGATGTGTAATGATGGAGAGTCCTGATCTCCTGGTCTACCCTTCTGCATGATTAGAAAGCAGAGGTAACAGCTCTTAGACAAGGAAGGAGCCGCACAGCTGAGTTTCTCTGTGTCACATTACAAACCCTTTTATTGACTCTCCTGATTATGGAGTGTGCCAGTATCACACTTATGTCTTCTGTGCTCAAGCAACTTGTATTCTTTCTGCAGTGATATTAGGCTGTTATTACACCTCACACAGGAGCAGTGTGTTCTGGATTACTTCTATGGTGAAATGCAATGACAGTCTGCTCTAATCTCACTGCAGAATGAGTACAAGTTGAGCACAACGGATCTAAGTGTGATACTGACACTGTGCTCTCATTTCTGGACAGGCAGTTTGGGATAGGCGCAGAACAGCAGAGGTGAGAGTGCCATAAGAGGAGGAAAGCTGTTAGAAAGGTTTGTAATGTTGCACAACTAAACTCTCTTGTGCTGCCCCTTCACCCACAGAGACCTTAACTGAAAGGTATTAGTCAGTTGTGTGCTCTAATCATGCAGGAGGTTAGCCCAGGAGACCAGGTCTGTATCCTTACATCTTAGACACTGAGAAATCTGCTCTAAGCTATGGTGGGGATGTGATCATCTTTCTTTTCAGTGTTGTCGTCTGCTTATAATTGGTCAGCATCATGCAGGGAGAAGAATTTCGCACCCCCAGTGAAAACTCTGATAACATCTACTTGGACTTAATTTTTTTTAACTCATTAGGCGCCAAATACTTTCATTGCTAATATCTCTGCAAATGAAAGATAAAATAGAAAGAGCATGGATGAGATACCAGGACACTGTGTGTGGCACTTTATTATTATTATTTATTATTCTAGCTCCATTTATTCCATGGTGCTTTACATGTGAAAAAGGGGGTATACATAGCAAACACAATTGCAAAAATCTTGAACAAAAACGCAATGGCAAACTGGTACTGGAGGAGAGAGAACCCTACCTGCGATGTCTCACAATCTTCAAGGGATGGGTGAGGATACAGTAGGTGAGGGTAGAGCTGGTCATGCAGCGGTGTGGTGGAGCAATGATTACTGCAGGTTGTAGGCTTTTCGGAAGAGGTGGGTTTTCAGGTTCCTTTAGAAGGTTTCCACGGTAGGCGAGAGTCTGATGTTTTGGGGTAGAGAGTTCTAGAGTAGGGGGGATGCACGGGAGAAATCTTGTATGCAATTGTGAGAAGAAACGATAAGAGGGGAGTAGAGAAGGAGATCTTGTGAGGATCGTAGGTTGCGTGTAGGTGTGTACCGGGAGACTAGGTCACAGATGTATGGAGGAGACAGGTAGTGGATGGCTTGGTATGCCACGGTTAGGGTTTTGAACTGGAGTCTCTGGGCAATGGGGAGTCAGTGAAGCATTTGACAGAGAGGAGAGGCCGGGGAGTAGGCGGAAGGCAGGTGGATTAGTCGGGCAGCAGAGATTAGGATAGATTGGAGGGGTACGGGAGTGTTAGCGGGGAGGCCACAGAGCAGGAGGTTGTAGTAGTCGAGGCGGGAGATGATGAGGGCGTGCACTAGTGTTTTTGCAGATTCATGGTTGAGGAATATGCGGATCCATGTTTTTGAGTTGGAGTCGGCAGGAGGAGGAAAGGGCTTTGATATGTGGCTTGAAGGAGAGGTTAGAGTCCAGGGTTACTCTGATGCAGCGAGCTTGTGGGACTGGGGAAAGTGGACAGCCATTGATTTTGATGGATAGGTCAGATGGGGAGGCTGAGTGAAATGGGGGAAAGATGATGAATTCTGTTTTATCCATGTTAAGTTTTAGAAATCTAGCAGAGAAGAAGGATGAGATAGCGAACAGACATTTTGGGGTTCTGGTTAGTAAGGAGGTGATATCAGGTCCAGAGAGGTAAATCTGTGTGTCGTTAGCATAGAGATGATACTGAAAGCCGTGGGACTCTATGAGCTGTCCCAGGCCGAAGGTGTAGATGGAGAAGAGCAGGGGTCCTATGACTTAACCTTGGGGAACACTGACAGACAGGATGCGAGATGAGGAGGTGGTGTGTGAGTGAGAAACACTGAAGGTTCTGTCTGTTAAGTATGAGTAGATCCAAGATTATTATGATCTGCAACATAAACTAGGGAAAGAAGGGGAGAGCTGTCCCCACAGTAAGACTAAGCTGAGTCCCTACGTTGTAGCAGGCAACCTGTTCCTTGTGAACAGACCCGCCTTCGTCCTCGGCTAGTCTGAACGGAGACCTATAGAGAAAGGAAGGGGTCCCTAAAAGAACTAAGGACTGGGACAAAAATGGGACACCTCCTAACAGAAGTTGTTGCAGAGCAAAAGAAAAACTGACAAAAGTACTAGAGGTCCAGAGGACCAAGCAAACTAGAGATAGATAAGCACAAAAGCACCTGGCTAGAAAGACAGTCTAAACAACACTGAAGTCTAGCAAGGCCAGAAGGGTGGAGCTGGAATAAATAGGAAGATGGTCATGTGACCGCAAAACACAAGATAGAAACAAAAACAAACAGGAGGGTTCTAACAGTACCCCCTCTTTTATGAGGATCCTCCGGATCCTCCAGGCCCAGGCCTATCTGGAAATCTCCTGTGGAAAGCTCTGACAAGTCTAGGGGCAGAGACATCATCCGCCTTAACCCAGGAGTTATTCCTCGGGACCGAAACCTTTCCAAGCGACGAGATACTGCAATCTCCCTCTATGCTCTCTGGAATTCAGGATACGAGAAATTTCATATTCGCCGTCTTCCACCACCGGAGGAACTGTGACAGTGGCCTCCCTATCCGATACATCAGCCTTTTTCAACAAGGAAACATGAAACACAGGATTAATCTTCCAGGAGGAGGGAACCTCCAACCTAACAGCAGACTGGTTAACCACCTGAAGCACCTTAAAAGGCCCCACAAACTTCGGACCCAATTTTTTAGAGGAAATCCTCAATCGCAGATTCTTTGAGGACAACCAAACCATGTCACCCACAGTAAACAAAACCTCTTTACATTTCCTGTTAAAATACTTCTTGGACTTTTTGTTAGCCTCTTGAAGGTTACAACGTACATTAGTCCAAACTCTCTCCAAGTCACCGGAAAAATTCTACTCCTCCGGCACCGCCGACCGCAATTTGGAGAACGAACCAAAAGACGGATGTCTCCCAGTACAACAAAAAAAGAACACCCAGCAGAGGAGGATGTATGGTTGTTAAGAGCAAATTCTGCGAGTGGCAGAAACTCAGACCACCCCTCTTGATTGTCTGCCACAAATCAACGCAAAAACTGTTCCACATCCTGGTTTTTTCTTTCAGTCTGTCCATTAGACTCAGGATGATAACCAGACGAAAATGACAAATGGACTCCCAACCTGTCACAAAAAGCACGCCAAAAGCGAGCCACAAACTGAGGTCTCCTATCAGAAACAATGTTGGTGGGAACGCCATGGTGCCTGACAATTTCCTTAACAAACGCCTTAGCGAGTGTCTTAGCGCAGGGTAGCTTAATGAATGGAACCAAATGACACATCTTGCTAAAACGGTCCACGACCACCCAGATGTCAGTGAAACCCTCGGACACAGGAAGGTCAGTAATAATATCCATTGCCAAATGCGTCCAAGGCGCACTAGGAACCTCCAGAGGTCAAAGCAACCCCGCAGCAGGGGTATGGGAAGCTTTTGACCTAGCACACACCGTACACTGACACACCCACTTGATGACTTCCTTCTGCCACCCGGGCCACCAAAAACTGCGACTGATAAGTCTCTTAGTCCCAGAAATTCCTGGATGACCTGCCAACCGAGACTCATGATACCCCACAAACAAATCTCTCCTAGAGGTTCTAGGCACAAACAATCTCCCATGAGGAGTGTTAGATGGGGCATCCTCTTGGGCTTTCAGAATCCCTTCTTCCAAAACAGAGTCTAATGCTGCTACCACAACTCCTTCCTGTAAAATGCTCTCCTCCTCCTCGGTACCAACCATGGGGGAAAAGCTGCGAGATAAAGCATCGGCTTTAACATTCCTAGTACCAGGGATATAGGTAACAGAAAAATTAAACCGAGAAAAAAAAAGTGCCCACCTAGCTTGACGGGCATTCAAGCGTTTGGCAGCATCCAGATAGATCAAATTCTTATGATCTGTGAAAACCTGAACAGGAAATTTAGCACTTTCCAAGAAATGATGCCAATGTTCAAACGCAAGTTTAATAGCCAACAATTCCCGATTACCAACATCGTAATTAAGTTTGGTTTCTGAAAATTTTTTTGAAAAAAAATCACAGGGATGTACTCCATCCTTGTTCTCCTGAGACAAAACTACACCGACCCCCACCGAAGAAGCAACAACCTCGACCAAAAAAGGCTTGGTCTCATCAGGCTGCATAAGGATAGGGGCAGAACTGAACCTCTCCTTGAGATACACAAAAGCTTCAATGGCCTCAGTAGTCCACTGGACCGTATTCGCACCTTTCCTGGTGAGATCAGTCAGTGGCTTAACAATTATAGAAAAATTCTTAATGAATTTCCTGTAATAATTGGCGAAACCCAAAAATCTCTGTATCGATTTCAAACCAATAGGCCTAGGCCATTCCTGCACAGCCTGAACTTTCACCGGGTCCATCTCAAAGCCCTAGCTGGAGATAATGTAGCCCAAAAAACTAATTCTCTGCACAGCGAACTCACATTTCTCCAGCTTAGCAAAAAGTGAATTATCACTCAATAACTGCAACACCTCACGTACGCTCTGCCAATGGGAATCCAGATCTGGTGAATAAATCAGAATGTCATCCAAATACACAACCACATTCTTGCCAATCAAAGGTCTCGGGATGTCATTAATAAGGTTCTGAAAAAACGCGGGTGCATTGGTAAGACATCACCAGAAGGGCATCACCAGATTCACAAAATGACCTACCGGAGTGTTAAAAGCAGTTTTCCATTCATCACCCTCCTTCATTCGTAACAAATTGTATGCCCCCCGGAGATCAATTTTATAGAACCACTTGGTCCCCACTAACTGGTTAAACAAGTCTGGAATTAACGGCAATGGGTAGGAATTGCGTACGGTTATCTTATTAATTTCACGAAAGTCCAGACATGGACGTAAACCACCGTCTTTTTTTTTAACAAAGAAAAATCCAACGGCCACAGGCGACTTAGAAGGTCTAATGTGACCAGCAGCCAAGCTCGTCTGTATGTATTCCTCCAAGGCCTTTCTTTCAGGGATAGTCAGATTTAATAAGCGACTCTTGGGAAGAGTAGCTCCAGAAACAAACTCAATGGTGCAATCATAGTCCCTATGAGGAGGTAAAACTTGCGACTCCTCCTCTGAAAAAACCTTCCAAAAATCCTGAATAGGTACAGATAATTCCCCTTTTTCCACAGCCGCAATGCGACCATTACAACATTTATCATAGCACTTAGGACTCCAAGACTTAATCTCATTAGTAGACCAGTCCAGTAAAGGATTGTGCAGTTTTAACCAAGGCAGACCTGCACATGCGGATTTCAATTGGGGAACATTGCTGCCCTTCTACCATGCGTTTTTCATGCGTTTCCGCGGCGTTTACGCAACTGCAAAAACGCAGCGGAAACGCATGAAAAACGCATCGTGTGAACTCAGCCTCAGGCTATGTGCCCACGTTGCAGAAATGAAGCAGAAAATTTCTGCAAGTCCTCTCCCGGAAAAACGCATGCGGAATTCCGCACGCGTTTATCGCGCGTTTTTCATGCGTTTATCTCGCGTTTTCCACATGCGGAATTGCCTTGCGTTTTTAATGCATTGCACAAGGCTTGCTTGCGGAAACGCAAAATTAATTGACATGCTGCGGATTTTTGAACGCAGCATAAAAGCTGCGGAAAAATCCGCAGCATGTGCATAGAACTTGCGGAATCCCCTTGGGGACCATGGGGTGCGGATTACCATGCGTTTTACAAGCATTTCCGCTGCGGAAATTCCGCATCAAAAACGCTTGTAATCCGCAACGTGGGCACGCAGCCTAAAAGCAAAAGTATAAATACTAATTATTTATCAAAGCTGGACAAAATCTAGAAACCATATAATAAAACTGGCATAAAATATAGTGCTGAACAAGAGTTTAGGGAGAGATGTACAACTGGCACTGGCCTTTAAAAGGGATTGTGTAATCGCACAAAACTAGCAAAAATGTAAAGTGCCTGTAAAACAAGGAACGTGCAATTTACCTCTTAGTAAAAATCCTATTCTTTCTCAAGAACGGGAGGAATTTTAATTTCATGATTTTTTTTTAATCAAATAATTTTTATTGAAAAACTCCAAATACAAATTTTCCATCTTTCAAATAACATACATGACATAGTAATTCCATAGTATAAAACATGAACAAAGTATCTGAACTTCAATTTCCTAACCCACCCTAAACCCAAATCCCAACACTCCAGAGAGAACCATTTTCAGAGCAGTTCTAGAATAATGGACTACAGCATTCGTAGAAGGGGAAGAAGATAAAAAAGTGACTAACAAAGGGATAGCAGCGTTTTAATTTTATCATTTACTGCTTGATGCCTGAGCCGGGAAGTGCACGCTTGAAAACTGTTGCAGGCTGCTGTAATCACAGGACACAAGCAAACAGCATGGCATTTCCTATCAGCAGGGAGGAAGTAAAGGGAACAGTAATGAAAGTCTCCTCCTACTCCGCTCCATAATGAAATGAACAGTGTGCATCCTACAAATGCGATGCATACAGCAAACAATTCATTTTCCATACACAGGTTTTGAGTTGACCACTGGATATACACATGTGTATAACTAATTACCAGAACTGGAAATCGAAAAAAAAGACGAGCAAGTTTGGGGTGAATCCTGCCTTCATTACTGCACAGCCGCTCATAGAGGGATCGGTGCTAGGAACAGCAGCAGTGCCGGCGATGTTCACAGATTTACCTGCTGCGGGACTGAAGGAGTCTGATCGTGTTCGGCTCTAAGCTTTTTACCTTGTTTACGACAGGAATAATTGAAAGCTGTGCTTCAAAGGCGAGGAAGAAATTGGTCACCGTCTGCGCTTGAATACCCTTAAGGGGGGAAAAAATATATATATACATATATACAAATACTGAAACATCTAAATGCATTAGAACATCAAACCTGGTGAAGCGGTAAATGACTTGTCCTCCAGGGATACAGGCTACTGTCATTCAGTAATTATTTAATAGGAATTTTACATTTTATGTGATCACCACGCTAGAATGTAAATGATGAAAACACAACACAACTCCTCACCATATGAAGATATTTTGTGTTTTAGGCTATGTGCCCACGATGCAGAAATGAAGCAGAAAATTTCTGCAGCATTTCTGCATCTCCCTGGCAGAAAAAAACGCATGCAGATTGTACATGCGTTTTTCCTGCAGAATACATGCGGATCCACATGCGGATTCACATGCATTTCCGCATGCAGATTGACAAGCACTTTCCAGGCGATTAGCATCACTTGGAAAGTGCTTGACAACTAGGTCACACTGTATAAATCCATGGAAACAGCATGGATTTATACAGTGTGAACCGTAAAAATTAAAACAAATAAAGCTATACTCACCCCCGAGCCCCCGGCGTGGCTGCAGCGCTGCTTCCTGGCTGGTTCCCGGCTGCCGGCATATCGCGAGACAGAGCGGTGAAGGGCCTGCGGTCACATGACTGTGACGTCACCGAAGGTCCTTCAGCGCTGCTGGCATTCAGAGAGAAGACGCCGGACAGGTGAGTATAAACTTTATTTGTTATTTTATTCTTTTTTTTACAGGTACAATGGTACCCAGGTCTGGATCAGAGTCTCCTCTCCTCCAGAACTGGGTACCATCCGCACATAGAGACGCATAGAAGCCGCTTGTAAAAATGTACAGTCGCGGTTTCTGTGCGTCTCAATGCAAGTCAATGGCGGGAATTCCGCTGCACTTCCGCAAAATTAAATGACATGCTGCGGATTTTTGTACGCAGCATAAACGCTGCGGAAAAATCCGCAGCATGTGCATAGAACATGCGGAATCCCCTTGGGGACCATGGGGGGCGGATTACCTAGCGTTTTACAAGCGTTTCCGCTGCGGAAATTCCGCAGCATAAACGCTTGAAAAATGCTACGTGGGCACACAGCCTTATAGAACAGCATTTCTGTGGAATAACACGACTGATTTACTGTGTATGCACCATAGCCTTCATTTGATGTCACTTACTGTCACCTGTCACCTTGCCCCAACTCTGCAATCCCCAATATCAGTCCATGACCTCAATGGGGTCACTATAAAATTCTAAAGAGGACTGGTCATGTCTCTATTAGAAAATAGATAAACTTAGGATAGAAACAATATGAGCATATACCCTGCTATAAGTAAGTAAAAAGCAATAGTGAATATATATAATATAGGGTACTTAGTAAACATGGTTTTTGATTTAAAAAAAGCCATCCCACCCGCACCAAGGTGTACCCAGTCAGTTATGTGAAATATATAATAAAATACACTTTAGTACAATATTAGTGTTTTGTCCCTTTAAATCTGCTGCTACTTCTGTCACCATGGTAACTGCATTCATACTCGGCCAATAGGATTGCTCGGTTTGAATTTGGAAAAAAAAAAAAAAGTCCTATATCGTCAGTTTGTTCCTTCTCATCTGAGTGTGAAGACAGACACCTGCGATCAGCGAGAGATTATAGGTATAAGACGTGATATAATATAACGGACGGAGCCACATCCCATCACACGCACTCAGCGACCACAACTCACAGGAATCAGCACATTTACCAGACAATAAGTTATTATTCCCCAACACATAATACGCTGAGACACCAGTGGGGGGCGCCGCACTCGTTACATCTCCCATCTGGATGGATCCAGCGACGAGATCCTGATATTTACCCCCAGCTCCGCTCCTCCATAGGGAATGGCCCAGATGCACGCAGAACGGACCGAAGTGTAATACTGCTAGAACTCTGCATGATATCACATCCTCCATATATACCACATAATAAAGGGGTGCTCCCACTGGGACAGGTCATCACCTATCCAGAGATCAGTGATAACTTGTTCCAACTAGACATCCCCTTTAATGGAAGAGATCACATCTCTAACAGTCAATACGCTATTCATTCCCAATCTTCCCTGGCCCCAGTAATGCCCCTGAGTATATCGCCAATATGAGCCAATCATCAAACCCTCTGCTGACTGTTCCCGATGTTTTATAGAGTTTGGAGACGTTGCTACAAGAGAAGATATCAGCGGACACCATGGGGGTGGAGTATTCTGCCAGCGATGGAGCAGGTAGTATCCACCAGTCTGTGATATCTGACCTTCCTCCATATTCTGCTCTTACATGCGTTTCTTCAGCTTTACCCCTTCCCGACATAACCAATTTATGTTTTTTTTCTGTTTTTTCCTCCGCTTTTTCCAACTTTTCTAACTTTTTGATATCTGTCCACATAGTGTGAGGTCTTGTTATTTTGTAGGATGAGCTGTCCTTATAAATGACACCATTCATTTACCACATAGTCCTAGAAAACGGGAAAAACATTCCAAGTGCAGTAAAAGTGCGAAAAAAAAAGCCTGACATTGTTTTTCTGGGAACGGTTTTAACGGCGCACATTGTGTGGTAAAAATGACCTGGTAATAGGATCCTACTCCTCAGTGTGATTACAGCAAGACCAAACTTCTCCAATAGTTTTGGCAAAAGAAAAAAACTTTTTTTTGATGCTGTCACCATTTTTTCTGAGACCCGAAACATTTTCAGTTTTCGGGTTGATGGAGCTGTGTGGGGGCTTATTTTTTGAAGGGCAAGAGGACTTTATTGATAACATTTTGGGACACTTATGTCATGGTCATCGCTTCTTACAGGATTTTCTGCAGTATTGAGGCGAACGAAAAAATGCAATTTTGTCTTTTTGAATTTTTTTCTGTGTTCACTGATCGTTTTTTTTTTATATTTTGATAGATTGTGTTTCTCTGAAAGAGACCATACCACAAAATGTGTATATTTTTATTATCTTTATTTTTAGTGGGAGGTGAGTTGAACCTGTGGGGTTTTAATAAATATATATATACTTTTTTTCACTGTATTTGTATACATCATCTGATTGCTTGTGCTATATACAGCGATACCACAGTAATGCTCCATATAGCAAAACCACGGTCTTCTTTACAGCCCAAATGAAGCTTTATGATGACAGGCACGGAGGCTTCAGCAGACCCCCGGATGTCATAGCAGTCCATCGGCGCCCTATGATCGCGTCACAGGAGCGCCGGTGGGCGTATGGAACGACGCGTCCCAATGCTGGCGCACTGTTAATGCTGCTGTTAGAGATTGACAGCAGCACTGAACAGGTTAACAGTGGTGGGCAGATCTTCGCTCCACTCGCAGCTGTTAGAGGCAGGTCCTGGTTGTTTGTCACAGCCATTATCTGCCATGTACGGGGCGAGCTGACCCTGCTCCATACACCCGCTACTGACTTATACCATACATGTACGGCAGATGTTGGTAAGGAGTTAAAGCGGTTGTCCAGCTTTGGGGCCATTTTTTTTACTTTAATGCAAGTATTTGGGGCTAAAATCGATTTCTGTAATTGAGTTTCATTAAAAATGTTGCCTTCTGTAGCATCTGTGCTGCACTGTCTATTGCTGGCTGCAAAATTAGCTAACTGAGAATCTATCAGTGAGCTCCTTAGTCTTAAGGGAGAGTTTGTAGATCTTTAATCTGTTTTTTTTTCCTGAGTGCCTATTAGCTGATCTATGCCCAAAGAAAACACAAAACTTGAATGTGCAGGGAAACAATAAGTCTGTAATAGTCGGTGTAAAACACTTAATGAAACTTAAATGTAAAAAATTACTTTTAGTAGTAAATACATGACATGAGAAAATATACACTGCTCAAAAAAATAAAGGGAACACTTAAACAACAGAATATAACTCCAAGTAAGTTATTAGACGTGGAGGGGGCCATAGCAGGGCAACAACCCAGCAGCAGGACCCCTACCTCTGCCTTTGTGCAAGGAGGAACAGGAGGAGCACTTCCAGAGCCATGCAAAATGACCTCCAGCAGGCCACAAATGTGCATGTGTCTGCATAAACGGTTAGAAACCGACTCCATGAGAGTGGGATGAGGGCCAGACGTCCACAAATGGGGGTTGTGCCCAATGCCAGACCTCATGTGGCTGGAGTATGTCAGCAGTTCCTGCAAGATGAAGGCATTGAAGCTATGGACTAGCCCGCCCGTTCCCCAGACCTGAATCCCATTGAGCACATCTGGGACATCATGTCTCACTCCATCCACCAACGTCACGTAGCACCACAGACTGTCCAGGAGTTGGTGGATGCTTTAGTCCAGGTCTGGGAGGAGATCCCACAGGAGACCATCCTCAACCTCATCAGGAGCATGTCCAGGCGTTGTAGGGAGGTTATACAGGCACGTGGAGGCCGCACACAATACTGAGCCTCATTTTGACTTGTTTTAAGGACATTACATCAAAGTTGGATCAGCCTGTAGTGTGTTTTTCCACTTTAATTTTGGGGGTGACTCCGAATCCAGGCATCCATTGGTTAATAAATTTGATTTCCATTGATGATTTTTGTGTGATTTTGTTGTCAACACATTCAACTTTGTACAGAACAAAGTATTCAATGAGAATATTTCATTCATTCAGATCTAGGATGTGTTATTTGAGTGTTCCCTTTATTTTTATGAGCAGTGTGTATATATAATATAAATAATTACTGCAGCTTTAATGCTATTTATTACGTCTCAGGAGGAGGACGGAAGAGGAAGAGGACGGAAGAGGCGGAGGACGGAAGAGATGGAGGACGGAAGAGGCGGAGGACGGAAGAGGAGGAGGACAGAAGAGGAGGAGGACGGAAAAGGAGGAGGACGGAAGAGGAGGAGGATGGAAGAGAAGGAGGACGGAAGAGGCGGAGGACGGAAGATGCGGAGGATGGAAGAGGCAGAGGACAGAAGAGGCGGAGGACGGAAGAGGCGGAGGACGGAAGAGAAGGAGGACGGAAGAGGAGGAGGACGGAAGATGAGGAGGACCGAAGAGGAGGAGGACGTAAGAGGAAGAGGACGGAAGAGGAAGAGGACGAAAGAGGCGGAGGACAGAAAAGGCGGAGGACGGAAGAGGCGGAGGACAGAAGAGGCGGAGGACGGAAGAGGCGGAGGACAGAAGAGGAGGAGGACGGAAGAGAAGGAGGACGGAAGAGGAGGAGGACAGAAGAGGAGGAGGACAGAAGAGGAGGAGGACGGAAGAGGAAGAGGACGGAAGAGGAGGAGGACGAAAGTGGAGGAGGATGGAAGAGGAGGAGGACAGAATAGGAGGAGGAGGACAGAACTGCACCTTAAGATCCCTAGGGGGAAAGGGATGGTAGTAATATAGTGGTAGTATATCCGTATTAGTGTAATATGAGTAATAATACTAGTGATAATAGTAAGAAAGTAATAAAATAACAGTAGTAATAGTAGTAGGTAGAATAGCAGTGTGATCCAGGGTCCTAGGACTGATCGCCTTTTCTCGGGGTCAAGAAGGAATTTTTCCCCTGTGACACAAATTGGCTGAAGGTGTCCTGGGGTTTTTGCCTTCTTCTGGATCAACACTGTAGGTATAGGGCAGTATTAGTAGTGATAGGAAAGAAGAATAATACTGTAATAAGATAGCACAATGTAATAATAACCATATCAAATAGATTTATAAAAACAAATTAAAATAACTCCAGTAGTACAATAATTAGTGTAATATTATATAACTTGTAATAACATTAATAGGTTTGATCCAGGGTCCTAGGACTGATCGCCTTTTCCCGGGGTCAAGAAGGAATTTTTCCCCTGTGACACAAATTGGCTGAAGGTGTCCTGGGGTTTTTGCCTTCTTCTGGATCAACACTGTAGGTATAGGGCAGTATTAGTAGTGAAAGGAAAGAAGAATAATACTGTAATAAGATAGCACAATGTAATAATAACCATATCAAATAGATTTATAAAAACAAATTAAAATAACTCCAGTAGTACAATAATTAGTGTAATATTATATAACTTGTAATAACATTATTAGGTTTGATCCAGGGTCCTAGGACTGATCGCCTTTTCCCGGGGTCAAGAAGGAATTTTTCCCCTGTGACACAAATTGGCTGAAGGTGTCCTGGGGTTTTTGCCTTCTTCTGGATCAACAGCTTTAGGCATAGGGATTTTAGTAATACCATTATTAGAATCACAAGATTAATAAAAAAAAAATTAGAATTACATTTTTTTAATTCGTTTTATAACAGTTACAATTAATTGCATTAATGCAATAATAATAAATAGTAAAAATGGTGGTAATAATAATAATACAAAAAACTAGTCCCAGTTAGTAAGTTAGTGTAATGTTAGTGTAGGGACCCATCTGAAGAGGTCGCCTTGACGTTGGCAGATGGGCTCGCACAATTTGCTCAAAATGTGCGCTAAGAACCTCATATTTCTATGTACAGGAGATCTAGCAGTAATACCATTCAGGAGATATGTGTACACACATTTTGTTATATACTTTTGTGCAGCACACAGGGCAGGTATACAGGTACAGGGCGAGAGTGTTACAGTGATATTATAACTCGGCCTTAAGGATAAAATGCTGATAACTACAGATCCTGGAAACACATTCGAAACTAGACCTTGTAAGTAACTGGTTCCCAGCTAGTGGTAAATATGTACAGGGCAGTCCGGTACCAAGACCTGCTCTATAGGACACATTATCATCAGGCAGGTCCTTACAAGATCTGCGGCAGAAGTGTGGCTGTGTAACACAGTCCTGCTCCTGCCTCAGCTGCCCACAGTGGAGCCAACCTTGATCCTGGCAGCTTAATCCATTGTATGACACAGTAGGGGGCTTCCACAGCATTTAGGCACTTTAGACAGGAGAGGGAGGCATGATCATGGTGCCAATGAGTTTCTATGGCAGCTGAGATCTAACAATGGACCCCATGACGGCCATTTTACTGCTCCTATTAGACCCCGGCTGAGGAAAGGTCTATGAGGACACCGGTCAGACTTATGGCGCCTGCTCTGTACTTATTAGAAATACCTAGGGCTGATTAGTTTGCCATTTGTAAATCTGATCCAGCAGCGTTGGGCTACCACTGACGTGATCAGGGCTATTGAGCTCCTAGATTGGGCAGAGGAGCTCAGTATTCAGCAGGAGCTGGCCGAGGAGAGCAGAGCAACTTGCATGGGGCTGCTGCACAAGAAGCAACTCACAAGGTGGAGATTTACCCGGAGACGCTGTGCTCGGGCTGTGATCTGCTGTGCAGGCTGCATAGTAGATGCCTCGAAGGACCCGAACTTCACCCCTAACAGGCACAGCAGAGCTCGGACGGCTGCAAGTGAACAGAGAGTGGCTGATTAGTAACTGCTGCGTCCCCTGCAGCTCAGATAAGAGCCGCACAGAGCGGGGGTTCAGTAATGATGAATATGGGAAGTGTCCGCCCCTCACATGCCCTAAATGCGGCCTCCAGAGGTAAAGTTTCCCCTGTAACCAGCGCCTCCTCCCACCTTCTCTGCTGGCATGCTCCATTACTTAAAGGGGATGTCTGTAGAAAACAAGTTATCACTTATCCACAGGCTCGGTGATCACTTACTGATCGTGGGGTCTGACCGCTGCGAGCCATCGTCTGATCGGGAAGGAGTGGAAAGTCAGGGATCAACTGCTGCTCCATTCATTCTCTATGGGGCTCCGGAAAAGCCGAGCTCAGCGCTTGAATGCCACATAGGGAATGAATGGAGCGGATCCTGGAGTAATAACATGCCCTCCTCTCCTCAGCTTTCTGTCTGTGTAAGTGGCTCAGCCCTTGTCTCCCCTTCTGCTCCGGCTTCTGTGCTGGTCCTTGTGAGGAAGAGGAAACCCTCTGCCCTTCTGCTCCGGCTTCTGTGCTGGTCCCTGTGAGGAAGAGGAAACCCTCTGCCCTTCTGCTCTCAGTCCTCTGCGACTTTTCACAATCGCTCAGTGCACCCATTATATGTAATAAGGATCATTCTTCATCCCTTGTCCAGCTTTCATCCCCCCCAGTCTGACCAGTGGACAAGATAATAAACATGTGAGTGGAAGGTTCACAATTATTAGATGTGTTGTGAAAAGTCTCCACAGCATTATCCGGAGAAAACTGCAGGGTGACCGCTTGTGAAACCAGCACAAAATCCAGCGGACAGCGCTTCCCTGCCCCCCGCCGGTCTCTGTATCCTGGCATTCAGCTATTCCATTTGGTGCTTATTCTGGAAGGAAAACAAAAATGTGATGTTCTTACACAGACGCCTGAAGACGCAGCTTTTCATCATCCATGTTGGGCTGTTGTATGACGTGTGGATTACTCTGCTTGCTGGATTCTTGCATTACCACAAACACTGCCTTTATTTTGTGATTTCTGTGCCGCTTCCCACTTCTATTGGCACTGTGATATATCAGCACGTGAGGGCTGCCACAATCATGTGTCAATAGGTTATTGCTGGAGCCTGTGATATAGAGACCATCCTGGACCAGGGAAGACTTGGTACAGAAGCACCTAGAGAGGGGGGTACAGGGGCTTCATTTCAATTTTAAACTTAGCTGGATTGTGTTTAGCTACAAGAATGGAAAGTAAAATAATAAAATCTTAATTTTTTTTTTCTATTTGGCAAAATCGTCCATCAGAGGTTTGGCCACTACCGAAAAGTTTTTGATGAACTTACAGTAGTAGCTGGCGAAACCCAAAAAACTTTGTAATGCCTTTAAGTCTTGAATATAATACCAATCCAGTACCGTCCGGACTTTGGCCAGATCCATGCAAAAACGGTGAATGATAAGAACTAACCCTGAATGGAGAACATACATTTCTCTGGTTTGACAAATAATTTATTATCTTTGAGTATCTGTAAGACCTGCCTGATATGTACCTGATGTGACTGGAGGTAAGTAAATTAATATGTCATCAAGATTGGTTTGTTGTGATCTACCTGCCAGATGACTAAAAATGTCACTAACAGTGTTGAAAGAAAGCGGGAGCATTAGTCAACCCAAATGCCATCACAAGCTTTTCATAGTGCCCCTCAGGAGTATTGAAGGCCATCTTCCACTCATCTCCTCAATGTGAATGAGATTATAAGCCCCCCTGAGGTCTAGTTTAATCAAATCGTAGGAGCCAAATTTTTTTCTAAAGAGGTCGGGGATGAGAGGGAGAGGATATGCATCCCAGACCGTGATCCGATTAAACTCGCGAAAATCAAGGCGGGGGCGCAACCCCCAGTCTTTTTTTTTGACAAATAAAAACCCCACTGCAACAGGAGATGAAGAACGTCTTATAGGGTCCAATGGTAGACTGACTGACCATTCTGTTCTGAACTGCCACCCTAAGATGGCTTCCCATTATATACCTACTGTATAAGTGCTCCCTCTAACGGCTTCCTCCACCCACACCCACTACTGGTTCCCCCTACCTTTGGGTTCCCCCCACTCCAGCCAGGGACAGGGCTCAGCAGCTGCACTCTGCATGTTGGATGCAGGTGTTTTGGGGGGTTCTGTGCAGCACTCCCATCTTACCTGAGTGAAGGGAGACACCACACCTCTGGGTGAGGTGCAGTACCACTGTGGCGACTGAACACTCAGGGGCGCCACATTCCCCCCCCCGGTAAAACACAGCATGTCCGCGGGCTGGAACAGAGCAAAACCAGGCATAACTGACATGCAAAATTTTTAAGATGCATCAGCATATTTGACCATAAAACAACATTTCTTCCCTTTATGGGAGGCACATTTCTTTTAACGTTACTGGTTACATTATAAAACATCATAAGAGTATTGTCATATAAAACAATTTTCAAGACAGTTCCAGCACCAGGGTGCAACAGTAGCAGCATGAGGGACCCGTCCACAAACCCTCAACGTAGGCCCTAGGCATGGCTGCAGGGCATAGACGATCCAATCCTGGACCTCGTCTTCCGCCACGCCAAACGGGTTTTTTGTTCTGAGGTATATTTGTAATTATAAAACCAATAGGATGCACTTTAAGAAGTGCTAAACTATGTACAATGTCAACGTCCGGCTTCTCACAGTCCTCAGCCTGTCAGTCTCTGTACCCTGACGGGTAACTGGGTAGCAAACATGAAGTCAACTGCACCCTTCCGGGCAACTTATGTACAGTCCAGTTAACTAAAACAGTTTAACAGTGGGGCCCCCTCCGGGGGAACCCCTGGTTTCTGCAGGCTGACCCAGCCTGGTCATCAGCCTCAGGCTGCAGGGGGACCAGGGATGGAGCAGCGCCAGCCGCATTTGGGACAGGGACATCACTCCGACCTGCTCCCGCGACTGCGTCAGCTCGGCCTGACACCTCCCGGTCTTTACGCAGCTTCTCTCCACCACCTCTCCTCTTTCGGGGGCGGTCCCATGGCACTTTGCTGTCGGTCACTCCCTGTGTCGGCCTCCCCACTTTGACGGACACATCTATGCGGACAGTCACTGTTGCAAGGGGCAGGGCCTGCTTTTGGAGTCATTCTGGGACCCGGCCCACGACGGGAGGTTCCATTCTGTTGTTCTTTAGCGCGCACATAATGACGCCCGTTCTTCTGGGGCGGGCGCCACATTCAAGGCAGAAAACACTTCTTTAGGCGCACATTACCCGCAGATGGCAGGCTGGTCACGTATCCTGTTCGTGACGCCAAGTGGTGACTCGCTGCCCCCTGGGCCGCGGGGCACACGGCAGCCGGGCCGTATGGCTGCTTTGGGGAATATCACGGTGGCTGGCCCGGGGCGGTCAGTGCAAAAGGGATTATTTATAGGATTTGTCGTGAAGCCACCTGTGGTGTCTGGTGAGGATCACCAGCGCTGCAACAGTCCTCTGAGGCAGATGTTAGGGCAGCTAGAGATGGAACGGCTCCCCACAGGTGGAGCGGGCCTCAGGGCAGTGTAAATAGATGGAGGGTGCGCTGGGCGTTGTAGTGCAGGGAGGGAAATGGCACCAGTGAAGGAATAGACGGAGGCAACTCAGTGCAGTCGTCCAAGATTTTAATTCACAGTTCTTCAGGAAACACAAAAGTGCAAGTTACAGGTGAAGGCCTCCCACGTTGCGCCGTGTTCACCCTGGCAGGGGTTCAATCCTTCCTCAGGAAGTTTAGGAATGCTTGGCAGAACCCCACTTTCTCGTGTTCCTACTTTGACCGTCTTCACACTAGGTCCTTCTCCCTGCTGCCCTGCGCTGCCCACTCTCAATCCCTCTCGGGTATGCTGAAGTCCTTCCTGTACGTCGGATCCGGGACCAACCTGACCCCCTGGAGATTAGAATGGGGCAACCGGTCCCTCTGTCTTCTGACAGATGCGGGGCGTATGGGTGCTGTACTGCACGCGCCGTACCCCTGGGATCCCTTCTTAGAATGGAGCCTACTCCCTTCTCCCCTCCGGGGCCTCTATCCCGGGCCCTTCTTGTGGAGCAGAGCTCCTGCTGAGCCTCTGCTCCCAGACAGTCCTCACTGACCGTCTGTACTGTACTGACTGACCATTCTGTTCTGAACTGCCACCCTAAGATTGCTTCCCATTATATACCTACTGTGTGCTCCTTCTAACTGCTTCCTCCACCCACACCCACTACTGGTTCCCCCTACCTTTGGGTTTCCCCCACTCCAGCCAGGGACAGGGCTCAGCAGCTGCGCTCTGCATGCTGCCCTTCCAGCCGGTCTGAAGCAGTGTAATGTTGGATGCAGGTGTTTTGGGGGGTTCTCTGCAGCACTCCCATCTTACCTGAGTGAAGGGAGACACCACACCTCTGGGTGAGGTGCAGTACCTCTGTGGCGACTGAACCCTCAGGGGCGCCACATGCCCACGATGCAGAAATGCTCCGGATTTTTCCTGAGTGTTTCTGCATCTCCCTGGCAGAAAAAACGCATGCAGATTTTACATGCGTTTTTCCTGCCAGGGACAAACGTAAGTGAAGCATTTTTCACATGCATGTCCGCATGCGGGTTGTCAACCGCTTTCCAAGCGATTTTAGCATCACTTGGAAAGTGCTTGACAACTTGGTCACACTATATAAATCCTTGCAACCGGCATGTATTTATATAGTGTGAACAAGTTAATAGTTGAAAAAAAGAATAAAAATGGTAAAAAAAAAAAAATAGAATTAGACTTACCGGTAATTCTGTTTCTAAGACCCTCCACGACAGCACACCTGGAGGTAGCCTCCCCATCCTAATTAGGGACAGGAAAACAAGATGTTAAATAGCCCCTCCCTGCTACAATCCCCAGTGTTTTCAAAGGACCACACAGTATGAATGCTCTAAATATTTATTAACACTAAGGATTTTTCCAATCAAAGAAATGGAGGGAACTACCCATGCTGTTGTGGAGGGTCTTAGAAACCGAATTACTGGTAAGTCTAATTCTATTTTCTCCAATCCCCTCCATGACAGCACACCTGGAGTAATACCAAAGAATGAATTTTAGGGAGCGACAACAGCCTGAAGGACTTTCCTTCCAAATGCTAAGTCTCTATTAGATATTACATCTAGTCTATAATGTTTAGCAAAGGTATGGACAGACGACCATGTAGCTGCCCTGCAAATCTGCTCAATGGATGCACTAGCTTTTTCCGCCCAGGAGACCCACATAGCTCTAGTAGAAAGAGCTTTCAAAGATTTCAGAGGAGGCAAATCTTGAACTATGTATGTTTCACAAATTGCTTTCTTAATCCAATTTGTTAGCATATTTTTGCAATTTTCTTTCCTTTATTGGGGCTTCCATATTGGACAAATAGGTTCTGATCCTTCCTCCAGGTTTCAGTCTGCCTCAAATAGCGGATTATAGTCCTTCTTACATCCAACGCGTGGAATTCTTCTTCCTTGCTATTTGATGGATTTTGACAGAATGACGGAAGAATTATTGGCTGAGACATATGAAAATTAGACGACACTTTAGGTAGAAAAGAAGGATCCAACTGGAGGATGATCCTGTCCTCCAAAATACGACAATAAGTCTCTCTGATAGACAGGGCTTGGATTTCACTCACTCTTCTGGCTGTAGTCAGAGCTATAAGCAATGCCGCTTTCCAAGACAATTTGTCTATGTGTGCCTCGGCTATTGGCTCGAAAGGATGCATAGTTAGGCCTCTAAGAACTACGTTGAGATCCCAAGGTGGAACTATTTTAGCTCTTGTTGGATTAATCCAAGAAGCAGCTATCATGAACCTCTTAATCCATCTGTTTTGGGCCAAATCAGCATCAAAATAGGAACTTAAAGGCGAGACTTGGACCTTCAGCGTGCTTGGTCTTAATCCTTTAGACAGACCGTTCTGTAGGAAATCCAAGATTCTGGCCACGTCAGGCCGAAAGGGATCTAATGGACGAGGCTCATACCATAGCTTGAAAGCTTTCTAGATTTTTCCATAGATGGAAATTGTGACTGGTTTTCTGCTTTTCTGCAGTGTATGTGACTCGCCCCCAGGGGTGTCGCGGGGCACCCGGCAGCCGGGCCTAAGACTGCCTGCGGGGATTATCGCGGTGGCTGGCCCAGGGCGGTCAGTGCCAAAAGGAATTATTTGTAGGGAATTTGTTGTGACGCCACCTGTGGTGTCTGGTGAGGATCACCAGCGCTGCAACAGTCCTCTGAGGCAGATGTCAGGACAGCTTGAGATGGAACGGCTCCCCACAGGTGGAGCAGGCCTCAGGGCAGTATAAATGATGCAGGTTGCGCTGAGCATTGTGGTGCAGGGAAAGCGATGGCACAGCAGGAGTAACGGACAGAGACAGGGGATTTGCTTCATTTCCTTTACTGGTACAGCTGTTAGGTACGGTCCAGGGTACTCCAGATGAAGGGCGCACTTTTGGACTTCTCCTCAGGGAGCAGGTATAGGGCCTCCTGATCCGTGTCTGTCCCTATGTATGCTCCTGGCCAGCCTGCAACTGGGCCTAGCTTATGTGTCCTGCTTTTACTTCACCAGATGCTCAGAAATAGGACCTCTGGTTGGTAACCACTTTCCCTGGACGTCGGGGCCTTCGTGGTTCCTGATCCTGTGTGTGTCTAGCCTTCAGGTTTGTCAGGGACTTGTAGTCCTCCTGTAGGCGCGGATCCGGTGTCCGGTAGATATAATGGGGTGAGCTTACTGTGCTCCTCTGCCCCCTTGGTTTCACTCCCCTTTTTCTCCTTGCCGTCGGCCACATTCGGGGCCCTCACTACTAGGCAGCTGACGTGCTGCGTCTTCACCGCTATCTGAGTGTCGGCACGCTCTCAGGCTCTCTCTCAGCCTGCCTGCTCTGCTCTGACTCTGAGCACTCACTAATCAACTGAGCTGCCTGGCTCCACCTTCCCTATATATATCCCTATCTGGGCTCCCTCTGCTGGTATGAGTTGGAAGGTAGAGGTGTTTGTATCTAGTGAGGGCCTCTTGTGGAGAAATCCATCCATGCACCCTTCTGGGTTCTGTGGCACCAATGCACAGCAGGGCGCCACATTTGGATCACCTGTACTGAGAAGCCTCTGGCTTTTCAGAGGGTGGTCTCAGAAGCCAAGCTGCTAGAGCCAAATTCTGAGGGGCCGGATGGAAAATCTGGCCCTAATGCAGCAGATCGTGGATTCGAGGAAGCATCAATGGATCATCCATTCTTAGACTGCTCAATGTTCCGAACCATGCTCTTTTTGGCCACATTGGAGCTATTAGGATAGTCTTGAGCCCTTCCGACCTGATTTTTTGTAAAGTCCTTGGTATTAACAGAATCAGGGGAAAAGCATTAGCGAGCCCAACTTTCCAAGGGTGAGCGAATGCATCTATCCCTGTTGCTGAATCCTCGGGTTTCAAAGAGAAAAAGGCTCTTACTTTTGCGTTTTCCTGGTTCGCAAACAGGTCCACATCTGGGTATTCCCACTTTTGAACAATCATCTGAAATATCTTCGAGTTCATGCTCCACTCCCCTGGATGAATGTATTTTCTGCTCAGAAGATCTGCATGATAGTTGTCGGAGCCCCTCAGATGCAGAGCCGATAAGGATAGTAGATTATGCTCCGCCCAGTGGAAGATCCTTTCGGAGATCATCTGTAACCTCCTGTTTCTTGTACTTCCCTGATGTCTCAAGTGGGCTATAGTTGTCATATTGTCCGAGTAGACTCTGACATTCGACCCCTGAAGCACAGTAGTGGCTGCCCATAGGGTTTCTTCCACCACTTTAATTTCTCTTAAGTTTGAGTACTGCTCTGCTATTTCTTGCGACCAGACCCCTTGGAAGGCCACGTGGGAGACTACTGCTCCCCATCCTCTTTTGCTTGCGTCTGTTTTGACGGATAACAAGGGAAGTTGAATCCATGCTGAACTTTTCTCCAGATTTCCTGGACAGAGCCACCAATTTAAAGATGCTTTCACCTTCTCTGGCAGATGAATTCTGTTGGAGAGGGAACTTGGAGATCTGTCCCAACAGGAAAGGATGTAGTTTTGAAGGACCCTTGAATGCGCTTGAGCCCAAGGTACCGCCTAAATAAATGAGGTCATGGACCCGAGGACGGACATGGCGAATCTTAATGACACTCCTCTCTGGTTCTTTAGTGCATAAACTTTCGACCTCAACTGAATCTGCTTCTCTTTTGGCAGAAAAGAGTCTTGTTGCTGAGAATCCAGGAGAATTCCCAAGGAGGTCTTCCTGGTGGAGGGAATCAGATCTGACTTTTGGTAGTTTATCAACCATCCCAAGGATTCCAGGATCTGGAGGGTCATCTGGAGGTCTCTTTCCAAACTTGAAACCGAGGGAACCATCACCAAAAAATTGTCTAAATATGGGACGATGCAGATATTCAGTTTCCTTAGATAAACCTACTACCTCTGCCATGATCTTTGTAAACAGGCGGGGTGCTGACGAAATGCCGAAGGGGAGTACATTGAATTGAAAATGAAGTACCTCTCGGTTCTGAGTTACAGCAAATCTGAGAAATTTTCTGTAATCCTGATGAATTGGCACGTGGTAGTAAGCCTCTGGCTGGTCTACTGTTGCCACGACAAATCCTTTTCCAATCAATAAGCTGCCATTGAGGAAGGAAGCTCGCAATTCTGCCTCCTACCTTCTTGGCGTCATTGTCTGTCCTGCCTAGAACCTTGAAAGATATTCCTACCTCTTCCCCCTTTTGTGTAACTCCAGCGACCAGTTTTACCCTTGCCTCTGTACTGAAATGCTTGCTGCTGTTGTTGTTGAGGGAGAAGAAATGGTCTCTTTCTGAAACTTTTTGGATTCTTTGGCTCTGGCAGAGACTTCTTCTTGTCGGATGCTTTCTCCAACAACTCGTCTAGCACCGCCCCAAACATATACTCTCCTTTAAATGGAATGGAACAAAGCTTAGATTTTGATGCGTTGTCCCCACTCCACATCTTCAACCACAGAGCTCTTCTCATAGAATTTGATAATGCTGCCGATCTTGCTGCAATCTTGACCGACTCCGCCAAGGCATCCGCTAGGAATCCAGTGGCCTTCTGCAGAAAAGGAAGAGATGCTAGGAGGTCCTCTTGAGTGGTACCTTTCCAGAGATGTTCCTCTAGTTGTTGGAGCCAGAGTAACATGGAACGAGCTACACAAGTTGAAGCGATATTAGTCTTCAGTGAAGCCGCCGATGTTTCCCATGCCTTCCTTAGAAGGCTGTCCATCTTCCTATCCATAGGATTTTTGAGCTGTGACGAGTCTTCAAAGGGAAGGGTTGTTTTCTTCGCAACCCTTGCCACCTGTACATCAACCTTCGGGACTTCCATCCATAGCTTAGCCGCCTTTTCATCTAGAGGGAATCTATCCTTCATTTCTCCTGCCATACTAAGCCTTTTCTCAGGTGACTCCCATTCATCCAAAATAAGACTCCAAATGTTGTCATGCACAGGGAACACTACCTTCTTCTTGGATTTCAGACCGCCAAACATTTCATCCTGAACTGTACGGGTTTCCTTCTCCTCTTCCACCTGCATCGTGTCTCTCACCTGCGACAACAATTCCTCCATATTCTCAGACGAAAAGTAATATTTCCTATCTTCCTCATGATCTTCACTTAAGACCCCTTCTTCCGGTTCCTCCATAGACCCTAATTCTGAATCAGAGGTCTCCCTAACCGTATATTTTCTCCTTTTGGGGGGAGATGGACCTTCAGCTCTGGCTTGTGAGAAGGAGGCTAGGGAAGATTGTATTTCCTGCCGAACCATTCCCCTGACTTCTTCCATAAGGGAAGGCTGTTCTTCCTTCACAATGTTGTCAGTGTATTTCCAGCATATGGGTTTCTTGTGCCCTGAAGCCAGCTTTTTTATACAGATGGCACATTTGCAAACTGTAGTGCTTTCTCCCACTGTCGGTGCCGGATCCTTGTCTCCCTAAATTAAAAATAAAAAAAGGGGAGATTTAAAATATATTTAGGATCCTGCTCAAAAGAGAGTGGGGAATAACCTAGGATCTAGTACTTACTGGGGCCGGGTTAGCGCTGGGCTCTGCAGACGCAGGCTTTGGAACAGCACCCTCCATAGTAGCAGAATATTCTGTCCTACCTTAATGGAGTCTTCTCATCTGGGTCTTTTATAGGGGAGACCGAGATCCAGTGCCAAATTTTCACCTATCTGGTGAAGGATCCTCATTTTCAGGGCAAACCGCGGCTTCTCCTTTTGAATTTCCCGCCGCGGCCCCATGCGTTCCACGGTGGAACGCACCAGAAGTGACGTCCCGCTGGCCAAAAGCCTGACTTCCGGCACGCCGCCATGGAGGACAGAGGAGACTCCGGCCGGGGAGCTACAGGAGGCCCCCAGCCCCCAAAACCCTACTCGGCTTTACACGCAGGCGAGTGTGTGTGTGGGGGGTCCCGCTCTCAAGGAGACACGGGAGCTGCAGCCCGGCAGGTAAATTTAATAGGGCCCTGCTTGCCGGCTGCAGGCACCCCAGGTAACCTCTTCATCCCATAGGGACAGGAAAACACTGGGGATTGTAGCGGGAAGGGGCTATTTAACCTCTTGTTTTCCTGTCCCTAGTTAGGATGGGGAGGCTACCTCCAGGTGTGCTGTCATGGAGGGGATTGGAGAAAATAACATTATACTTACCTTCTGATGGCCCCCGGTCTTCTCCACTGCGTCCGGTCTCTTGTACGGCTCGCGTTGGTGTGAAAGGACCTTCCATGACATCATTTAGTTATGTGACAGGTCACGCGACCGCCGTGACCAGTTGAACATCCGCAACAAGACCACAGAGAAACAAATCAAGAAGAAACGTCACACTCACCGGAGTGTTGATCAGGTTCAGGAGATACTTCTTTCCCTCGTAAGTGTAAAACAGAGACGCAGTCAGGGCCTTCACCGTAATCCCGCACTCCCTCTCCACCTGCAGCTTGTCCAGAACTTGCTTATTGGAGGAGGCTTTTGGAATACACCCTGAGGGAAGGAGCGAGACACCAGAATCCACACTGTTAGCTCGTAGTGGCAGTGTCTCCCTCCATACTAGTCTGTCAATGGTAGCTTGTTTCTGTGTTTTATATATGTATTTTAGGTGTGTAAACCCTCTTCATGTGTACAGCAGCCTGGAATGAACGCTGCTTAAAAAATAAATAATAGAGTAAGGCCTCATTCAGACTTTCATCAGCTTTGTTTTGCATCCGAGAAGCTCTAAACTTTGATTTGGATCAAAGTCCGACAGGTCAACGTGTTTCGGTGAAAAATACGCGGTCCACAGAAATATGTGAACAGCCCTAGACTATAATAGATATGAGCTCTGTGAAAAAACATGGATCGAGCTCGTACGAAATCCAACATTTCATTCTATAAATCTACATAAATTAAGTAACGTGCCAAATTGCTTTTTTTTTGGTTTATGTTTTGTTTATGTACGGAGGGAAAGTTCCCAGTGCTAGTGTCTAGCTCACTGATTTTCCTTGCTTGGTGCCTGACGTCCCAAAAAACTGACAGTGAGCTATCAATCAAGATAAAGAGGCTGGTGCTGGGCAGGGAAGCAACCTTGGAAGGCTGAGGCTTGGTTAGTGCTCCGTTACACCCAGAGCACTCAGAAATGCAGCAACAGATAAAAGATATAGAGGTGTCTATGGATTTAGCTTTCCAAATCCTGCATGGTCATGAATGGGAATTGGAGGGAGGGGTATATCTGATGGATACCCTTAAATTGTTAATTGGCAATTGCAGTTCACATAGTTGCATATTACTTAATCATTAGAGCTACAAAAATTTGCACTTCAAGCACCAGTAAAACAGAGGCCAAAAAAGATTCCTTAGAGGCATCTGGTCACTATTAGTGATGATCGAGCGTGTTCTATCAACCCCTTCGGCGAGCACGCTCAGGTGCTCGCCGAGTATTTTGGCATGCTCGGCATTTCTTTTAAGGTCGCCGTGCCTGCAAGTGTCACGGCTGTTAGCGTGCTCGCTGAATGGGTTCATAGAACACGCTCAATCATCACTAGTCACTATACATTAGTATACAATAAAAAAACACATATCACATAGTGAATAACACAGACACTATTCAATACAGCAGGGTTGAGGTGTACTTTGTGGGACAAAATTACAGCATTTTTGAAAGACGCCATTCACTTTACTGTGCAACATATAGAAAAAAAAAGGGCAATGAATTCCAAATAAAGTGAAATGGTGCAGAAGAAAACGAAAACATTTTACTGCTTTTAAAAAATTCTAAACTTTGCAAACAAATTGTTTGGCTTGTGTTTCAATTTTCTAAGACCGTTTTTAATACCATTTTGGGGTACAACTTTTTGATTGCTCCATCAAATGTATAGTCGTAAGTTACTTACCGGTAACGGGATTTTTCAGAGACAGCACCACGAGAGAGGGGATCCGCCCACCAAGGAGAGGAAACCTACAGGCTTAAAAGGGCGCCACCTCTCTCCCGCCTCAGTTGGGATTACAGAGCATTGAGAGGACTGCCAGGTTAATAAACACAGCAAACAATCACAAAATTGCCATACCAGACGACACCTATTGAGTGTGATATTATAATTAATAAAAGGGGAGTGTTCCCACAAACGTGAAAGGAGGAAATATAAGGGTGCTGTCATGGTCTCCGAAAAATTCCATTACTGGTATGTAATTTAAGATTTTATCGGTCGACCATGACAGCACCACGAGAGAATTACAGAGATGAAGTAATCTATTGAAGGACCACAGCCTGGAACACTCTTCTCCCAAAGGTGAGGTCAGCCGATACACCCATATCTAACCTATCGTGTCTATGGAATGTAGAGGGACAGGACCAGGTAGCAGCCTTAAATATGTCTTCTATCGAGACACCTGTCTTCTCAGCCCAGGAGGGGTGGGGTGGAATGAGCCTTCAGCCCTTCTGGCACTTCCTCGCCGCTAGATGTACAGACCAAAAGTTTGGACACATCTTCTCATTTAAAGATTCTTCTGTATTTTCATGACTATGAAAATTGTACATTCACACTGAAGATATCAAAACTATGAATTAACACATGTGGAATTATATACTTAACAAAAAAGTGTGAAACAGCTGAAAATATGTCTTATATTCTAGGTTCTTCAAAGTAGCCACCTTTTGCTTTGATGACTGCTTTGCACACTCTTAGCATTCTCTTGATGAGCTTCAAGAGGTAGTCACCGGAAATTGTTTTCACTTCACAGGTATGCCTTGTCAGGTTTATTAAGTGGGATTTCTTGCCTTATAAATGGGGTTGGGACCATCAGTTGTGTTGTGCAGAAGTCTGGTGGATACACAGCTGATAGTCCTACTGAACAGACTGTTAGAATTTGTATTATGGCAAGAAAAAAGCAGCTAAGTAAAGAAAAACGAGTGGCCATCATTACTTTAAGAAATGAAGGTCAGTCAGTCCGAAAAATTGGGAAAACTTTGAAAGTGTCCCCAAGTGCAGTTGCAAAAACCATCAAGCGCTACAAAGAAACTGGCTCACATGAGGACCGCCCCAGGAAAGGAAGACCAAGAGTCACCTCTGCTTCTGAGGATAAGTTTATCCGAGTCACCAGCTTCAGAAATCGCAGTTTAACAGCAGCTCAGATTAGAGACCAGTTCAATGCCACACAGAGTTCTAGCAGCAGACACATCTCTTCAACAACTGTTAAGAGGAGACTTTGTGCAGCAGGCCTTCATGGTAAAATAGCTGCTAGGAAACCACTGCTAAGGACGGGCAACAAGCAGAAGAGACTTGTTTGGGCTAAAGAACACAAGGAATGGACATTAGACCAGTGGAAATCTGTGCTTTGGTCTGATGAGTCCAAATTTGAGATCTTTGGTTCCAACCACCGTGTCTTTGTGCGACGCAGAAAAGGTGAACGGATGGACTCTACATGCCTGGTTCCCACCGTGAAGCATGGAGGAGGAGGTGTGATGGTGTGGGGGTGCTTTGCTGGTGACACGGTTGGGGATTTATTCAAAATTGAAGGCGTACTGAACCAGCATGGCTACCACAGCATCTTGCAGCGGCATGCTATTCCATCTGGTTTGCGTTTAGTTGGACCATCATTTATTTTTCAACAGGACAATGACCCCAAACACACCTCCAGGCTGTGTAAGGGCTATTTGACCAAGAAAGAGAGTGATGGGGTGCTACGCCAGATAACCTGGCCTTCACAGTCACCAGGCCTGAACCCAGTTGTTTCACACTTTTTTGTTAAATATATAATTCCACATGTGTTAATTCATAGTTTTGATGCCTTCAGTGTGAATGTACAATTTCCATAGTCAAGAAAATACAGAAAAATCTTTAAATGCGAAGGTGTGTCCAAACTTTTGGTCTATACTGTATATGATAGAGAAATGGCCTCCTAATTCCATCTAGCTATGGTGGACTTCGTGACCTTAGACCGTTCCTAGCCCCTTGGTAGGATATAAACAACGAGTTATCTTTCCTAAAGCTTTTGGTAACTGAATTGTACCTAACCACACATCTCCTCACTTCTAACGTATGTAACTCCACCTCTTTCTGGTTACTAGGATGTGGACAAAAGGAGGGTAGGAGGACTTCCTGAAGTCTGTGGAAACGAGTAGCTACCTTAGGGAGAGAGAGTGATTTTTAGACCAGATCCTGCCTATCATCCAGAATTTGAGTAAACGGCGAGGCCATAGACAGGGTCTGGATGTCACTAATGCTCCTGGCCGAGGTTAAAGATATTAAAGCGGTCTTAAGAGAGAGGGATTTAAGGGTTGCTGACTATTAGCTCAAACGGCGAGCTAGTCAAGGCCTTTAGAACCAAATTTAAATCCCAGGGAACCAAGCTGCTTTTAATAATGAGTCTAGATCTAAAAGCTGCCTTAATGAACCGAGAAACCCAGTAGCTACAAGCTACATCACAGCTATATAGGGCACCCAAGGCAGAAATCTGTACTTTAAGGGTGCTGGTGGATAACCCTAGTTCAAGACCTTTTTGTAAAAACTCCAAAGATTTGTCCTATTGGCACCCCTTCCCCATCAACCCCAGAACCAGAGAAAGACAAAAACTTTCTCCAACTTGTGGCATAAATCTGGGTTGTAACAGGTTTTCTGCTGTGCAGGATGGTTACTAGACCTTTGGAAAAACCTTTCTGATTTGGCAGTGTCCTTTCAAGTTCCACACCGTCAAGTGGAGGCCAGTTGCTTGAGGATGGAATATCGGATCCCGGAGAAGGAGATATGGAATCTCTGGAAGAACCCAAGGATCAGAGATGGACATGTTCCTCAGGCATGAGAGCCAGGGCCTCCTGGGCCAAAAGGGTGCGATCAGCAGAACCCTGGCCTTCTCCTCCCTGATCTTTCTTATTACCATGAGAAGAACAGCCAACCAGGGGGGGAGGAGTCATACGCCAGGCTGAAATACCAACGTATCAGGAAAGCGTCCACAGCTAGAGGATTTAGGGAACACAAGATCTTTGTCTTCCGATTTAGTTTTGTGGCAAACGGATCTACCTGACCGGAGGCCCCCCCATCTTCGGCTATTTGGGTAAAAATTCCTTGATTTAGTTCCCATTCCCCTTGCATCAGAGGATAGCAGCTTAGGAAATCTGCTCTCATGTTTTCTTTTTCCATTATATGGAGGGCCATCAGGGAAAGGAGGTGACTTTCTGTAATCTGGAAGAGATGATCTGTCACTCTCATCAGCGATCTTGACCATGTATCCCCCTGGTGGTTCACATATGCTACCGCAACTAGATTATCCAAGAGGATCTTTACATTCTGGCCCTGAAGGAAAGGTAAGAAATTATTCACCGCCTTGTCTACCGCCAGAAGTTCTTTTGAATTGGAGGAGAGACCCTTTTCAATATCTGACCAGGTCCCCTGGGCTACCATATCTCCCAGATGGGCTCCCCACCCTCTCGGACTCGCATCTGTGGTAATTGTTCTAGTGACCCTAAGTACCCAGGGAACCCCTCGAGATAGGTTAGGCTCATCCTGCCACCACTATAAAGATTTTACTGACCGGGGTGATAAGGACATCTTCCAAGTGCCCCTTAAGAGAAACTTCATTATGTAGCACATCCCACTGTAGAACTGTGGCGCCCCTGAAGGTTCGACCGCCACAGGGATGCTGCACTTCTGTAATGGAGTGTAGTGTTCCTCCTCCGAGGTAAGAACAGCGTGATGGTCGGGACCCAACCTTTGCATCCAACACCACATTTCTCCACCAGGGGGGCTAGTATGCACCAGGTGCTGCCCTCCTGGTTACAGGGAGACTGGGGAACCAAGAGTGAGGGGAACCAGTTAGTGGATGAGGGTTGAGGACTTACAATTTAGTGACACTTTAAATTTCATATTTAATAAAAAGCCATCTTTGGTTTTGGTCTTTGTGCTGTTAATTACTGTGAGGTATTGTGATCTCCCACCCTGAACGTGGATCCTGTGTGGACCTGCAGTGGATGGAGACACAGCCCTCATACCCCAGCCTTGGGACGGGGGGCAGGTTGCAGACAAGGAATGTCTCAACCCGGTCAAGGACCACGACCAAGAAGGCCCGGAGCTTAAGAGTGTAGCTCCACAGCTAATGGATCCCGGGGAGGATGCAGACGGAGCAGTGTACGCCACCTGTCCTCACCATCTGATATATTCAGAGGGAGTCCGGCTGCAAGAGGGGTACCGGCCCCGACATCCGACCTTGCTTCTCCATGTCCTGGTTGGTAAAGCGCGGTAGGCCCAGAGGATCCCATCGGGTATCGGAAGGAGCGGAGCTGCCACCCGTGCCCTTGTTCTGAGAGGAGTTCAGAGGGAGACCCGGCCTATCTACACACACAGACAGGAGAGGATACGGTCTGTAGTTCAGGAACACTCTGGTGCGGGGTCCCGATTGAATGCTGGACTTGCTCGGAGATTGTCGGACCCCCATCCCTGGTGACTGCAGGACTCCGTGGGGATCAGGGAGTCGCCTTCCTTCTGCCATCTCTAATGTGAGTAAAGCCTTGGAAGTTCACCCCTATGGCCTCCGGACTGTTTATTCTGCGCTACACCGCGCGACGTGGCATCCGTTCTTCCTCCACTACTACCCCCTCCATCCTTCCTGTCCCTCTGCCCTGAGGCCTTGCTCCGCCTGTGGGGAGTAGTAATAACTCTGGCCGCCGTAACACTATGCCTCAGCGGACTGCAGCGGCGCTGGTGGCCTTCACCAGGTGCCACAGGTGGCGTAGTCGTAAATCAGCCACTCAACCCGGATAAGCCCACACCATCTCTTTTAATGTGACGGCCCTGAGCACGGGTCAGGTCCGGGTCGGGTCCGGGCCACGGCTGCACCCCATCTCTCCATCACAGGACCCGACTCCGAGTCCCCCATCTCCCAGGGTAAAGAAAAGGGCTTTTTCGAGTAAGAGACGTCACGCTATCACTTGTGGGGGGTTTCTGCTGTTTTCGCATGTCAGGCGCTCTCCAAATGTGATATGGCATCCACTTTTTTCATATGGCATTTTGTTTTCATAATGGCATTACGGCATTCATTTTAATATGGTGATATGGCATTCAGTCTTTTTTTGCGTTCAAAAAGTCGAAACGGTGCTCCTTCCCTTCCGAGCCCTGTCATGTGCCCAAACAATAGTTTTCCCCCACATATGGGGTATCAACATGCTCAGTAGAAATTACACAACAAATTTTGTGGTTCATTTTATCTTGTTACCCTTGTGAAAATAAAAAAATTGGGGCTATAGTAAAATTTTTGTGAAAAAAAGTAAAATGTTCATTTTTCTTTCCACATTGCTTTAGTTCCTTTTGGGTATTTTCTGTCATAAAGGCCCCTCAAAGTCACTTCAAATGTGATGTGGTCCCTAAAAAAATGGTTTTGTAAATTTTGTTGGAAAAATTAGAAATCGCTGGTCAACTTTTAAACCTTCTAACTTCCTAACAAAAAAAATGTTTTAAAAATTGTGTTGATGTAAAGTAAACATATGAGAAATGTTATTTATTAACTATTTTGTGTGACATAACTCTCTGGAATTAAAAGTTTGAAAATTGCAAAATTATCAAAATTTTCACCAAATTGTCGTATCAAAATTGGTTACCACTATCATGAAGTACAATATGTCACTAAACACAATCTCAGAATCAGTGGGATCCATTGTAAAATAAGAAGAAAATAATAAAATCCTTATACTCACATGTCCTATGTGTCCCTAGCTGTAATTCTCTGACCGCTGACGCTGAGGAGCCGAGGAGAATGAGCCGCTCCGGCGAGCGGGCCCCGAAGCTGAGCTCAGGAGCGGTGTCCTATTACTCAGTGAGCGCAGCTCCGGGGCCACTATCCGGGGAACACTTAGGACCATAGGCAGATTATAATGAGGGCAATCTGGGCTACCGCCCGGGGCCCCGGGGTCCATGGCCAAGCTTAAAGGATCCCTCACTTTACACACTTACCATCTTTTATCCATTGTTAAAAAGCGTCATAGATTTCAAGCTTTTTTCATAGTGTTTTTCACCCTTGAATTTGTTCCAGAAAATGAAGTATTGCTCCTGGAAAATTAATGTAATTACACATGTGTTGGTATAGATATGTGTAACGGGTCTGGGAGGCGGAACCTCTGAGCTACTATACAAGGGGGCGGTCCTTGTAAGGGAGCGGGTGGCAATCAGGGATGACGGGCAGGCAGTCACAGCAGGTGACCGGGACAGTCTCTGAGTGGACGGGCTGGAGGTCACGGAAAGTGACCGGGGCAGTCTCTGGATAAACGGGCAGGAAGTTACGGCAAGTGACCGGGGCAGTCTCTGGATGAACGGGCAGGGAGTTACGGCAAGTGACCGGGGCAGTCTCTGGGTAAAGGGTAGGTACGACCTGTGATGGCAGAGCCTCCGGGTAGGCTAGCAGGCAGATGGTAGATGTGTGCTCCCAGGTGAGCAAGCGAGAGTCTCTGGAATGGTAGGTGGTCACAGCACGTGACGGCGAAGCCTCCAGGTAGGCTAGCAGGCAGGTAACAGGTGGGCGCTCCCAGGTGAGCGGGCAGGAGTCTCTGGAAAGGCAGATGGTCACAGCACGTGTCGGCGGAGCCTCCAGGTAGGCTAGCAGGCAGGTAACAGGTGTGCGCTCCCAGGTGAGCGGGCAGGAGTCTCTGGAAAGGCAGATGGTCACAGCACGTGACGGCGGAGCCTCCAGGTAGGCTAGCAGGCAGGTAACAGGTGTGCGCTCCCAGGTGAGCGGGCAAGCTGGTCCATAGACAGACTGACAGGAGTTGGAAGGCAGACCGTCAGACCTCAGGCTAGCAGGCAGGTGACTGGATATCAGGCAGGACAAAGGCAGCAAGCTGGCAGGAATCTGGCAGGTAACTGGCAACGGGACCTGAGGGCTGAAGCACAGGTGAGACACAGGTGCAAACAACATTGCTCGGGCACCTCCATTTTGGAGGAGGTGCCCTTTATATGGGAGGTCCTCCGGCAATTGGCCGGGGACTCCTTAGGACGGCGCGCGCGGTCCCTTTAAGAGAGGGGGAGCGCGCGCGCGCGCGCCCTAAGCACACTGCCGGGGAAGGAGCGCGCGCCGGAAGCAGCGGGGAGAGCAGCGCTGGAGGACGCCGCGCCAGGAGCGGGGAGGTGAGAGGGACGGCGTCTCTGCCTAGAACGGGGCAGAGACGTCGATGCTACAATATGTTTATTTCATTTGTATGTAATGGAACAACACAAAAAAACAAACAAAAAAGGCAAATTGGACATAATTTCACACAAAACTCCCAAAATGGGCCACACCAAAATGTTGGCACTTTTCCAAAGTTGTAGGTAAACAACTTTGTTTCAAGCATATGATGCTCATTCAAACTCACCTGTGGCAAGTAACAGGTTTGAGCAATATGAAATCATACCTGAAATCAGATAAAAAATTGAGAAATTTACATATTCTTTGCATTGTATGACTGTGTGTGCCAAACTAAGCATGGAGAACACAAAGAGGAGAAGAGAACTGTCTGAGGAGTTGAGAACCAAAATTGTTGAAAAATATCAACAATCTCAAGGTTACAAATTAATCTCCAGAGATCTTGATGTTCCTTTGTCCATGGTGCGCAACATTATCAAGAAGTTTACAACCCATGGCACTGTAGCTAATCTCTCTGGATGTGGACAGCCGAGAAAAATTGATGAAAGGTTGCAACGCAGGATAGTCCAAATGGTGGATAAGCAACCCCAATCAAGTTCCAAAGATATTCAAGCTGTCCTGCATGCTCAGGGTGCATCAGTGTCAGCGTGAACTATATGTAGTCTTTTGAATGAAATGAATCACCATGGCAGGAGACCCAGGAGGACCCCACTGCTGACATAGATACATAAAAAAGCTAGACTACAATTTACCAATATGTGCGTGAGTAAGCCTAAATCCTTTTGGGAAATCATCTTGTGGACAGATGAAACCAAGATAGAGCTTTGTGGTGAAGCACATCATTCTACTGTTTACCAAAAATGGAATGAGGACTGCAAAGAAAAGAACACAGTACCTACAGTCATATATGGTGGAGGTTCAAAGATGTTTTGGGGTTGTTTTGTTGCCTCTGGCACTCATTGCTTTGACTGCGTGCAAAGCATCATGAAATCTGAAGATTACCAAAGGATTTTGGGTCACAATGTAGTGTCTATTGTCAGAAAGCTGGGTTTGCGTCCTAGGTCATGGGACTTCGAGCAGGACAATTACCCCAAACATATTTCAAGAAGCACCAAGAAATGGATGGGAACAAAGTGCTGGAGAGTTCTGAAGTGGCAGCAATGAGTCCGGATCTAAATCCTTTTGAACACCTGTGGATTTAGATCCGGACTCATTGCTTAGTCCGGATCTAAATTGCTCTTAAAATTGCTCTTGGGAGGAGACACACTTCACATATGGGAGACCTGGGACAGTTTGCAAAAGAAGAGTGGTCTACATACTTTTATATATATATATATATATATATATATATATATATATATATATACATATATATATAAATATATATATATGTATAATACTTGACACCTAATGGGAGCCAAAGGCCAAAGAAGGGGGCATTGTCCTAAGTAGGGGCCACAGAGGGAGACATTATTTTAATTGGGGTCCAAGGAGGGGGACATTATTTTAAATGGGGGCCCCAAGAGGGGACATTATTGTAAATTTTGTCTAAAAAGGGGGGCATCATACCATGGGAGCAAAAGGGGAACATTATGATAAATGGTGGCCAAAGAAGGGGACTTTATTCTAAATGAGGACCAAAAAGAGAGACATTGTACTACAGGGGGCCAAAGAGAGTTATATATAATAATATTTTTTATTTAATTTCTATATTTAGTAGAGACATGTACAAACTGAATAAGACAATACAGATTATCACATAATTCATGACATACTAAGAGGAGTGAAGGCCCTGCTAACAAGCTTACAGTCTATGAAGATATAGGAGTGACACAAAAGATAAAAAGGTGCTTGTCATGTATGGTCCGGCCATGATTATTATAAACAGGGGAATTCAAATACCATTACATGAACCAGTCATCAGCCAGAATCTGTATAAGTACAGATACAAGGAGCTGTAGAGTGCATGGAGGCTGTGGATACAGATGAGTGAAGGGACCAGAATCTGGAGAAAATTAAGGAAGGGAGAACAGGGCATAGTTAGATTAACCATATTCTGTGGGATAGTGCATTCCAGAGAACTGCTGCAGCACAAGAGAAGTCCTGAAGATGGGGGTAGAAGGTTTCGATTACAGAGGATGCTAGTCTTAGGTAGATAGTTGATTTTACATTTCTGGATTCTGTAGATTTGTGATTTGTATTAAACAACAAAAAAAAAACAACAACAATCCGAGGTGTCAGTATTCTTTAATGAGGACATAGCCCTCATGGTTTGTAATTCCAGTGTGTGATGATTAAATAAATGTTGTGATTAAGGTGCAGTTACTGCAGTATATCACAGATCAATTAATCCACAGTCACACTAGCTATGTATACGGATGTCCCCCAGGCCGATACCCCAGCAGTTGTTTCGGGATGCCTTGGCTTCTGCTGCTTTAGAAGATGCAGGTCATCCTTGTACATTTATCTGTATAGAAATAAATGGTTCGAGGCATGGTCATTAATTTTCCACAAAGCACTCTGCTACTATGCAAGCCAAATAATTTGTCCCTTTTTCCTTTCTGTTAAATTTGGGAATTATACAATAGATAACAGTCACATATTATCCTGTATATGATATCTGACTTCTGTAATCACTGTATACCATATACCAGTCATATATTATCCTGTATACTGCAGGTGCTATACTATGTGTATAGACATCAGATGATATATAGACTCCTTCATCATATCCTATGAGCTTTATTTATTGTTGTGGAGTTCAATTGTTTCCCATGGTATTTAATGGGTATTTTTAGAAATTACTTTTGTTATGTTTTTATATTTATTTTTAATAAAGGCATTTTTTTATTGCTTCAGTTGTACGTTGTTATTGTGGCTACTAGAATGGGAGTAACACTCAATCAGGTCAAAGAAGTATAGATGCACAAGTTTGATAAAAAGATTTGGAACTTTTATTGAATTATTTAAAAGAAATTTATAAAACACACATAAAGGGGAAGTGAACCAATGAAGGTGCCTGCAGTGCTAGTAACAAGGGTAGTCAATCATTTATTCTGTTTAACAAGACTTACAAAAGGAGATCATATCAATGAACCCAGTGATAAATACATGAAGAATTAAATAAATAAATAAGTAAAAGGATCAGTATCCAAAATTCATTCATCTAGTAAGCATTAGTGGATAACAAGTACATACCTTAAAGTATCCAGCATAGATAAATGTAGTCAAAATGCCATGAAAGTATATATCTATAAATATGTCAATAGGTCATATAGAGAGAAGCCATAAAGCCCACAAGTGGTAGACAAGTGTCAATATAGGGCAAAGTCAATCATGGCCCACAAAATACAGATGGTATCACCAAGCACAGAGATAAACAGATGGAATCATCAGGCATAGAGATAAACAGAATGTAAATAAAGACAATACAACCTTTCAACTGCAGGTAAGGACAGCTGTATTGTCTTTATTTACATTCTGTTTATCTCTATGCCTGATGATTCCATCTGTTTATCTCTATGCTTGGTGATACCATCTGTATTTTGTGGGCCATGATTGACTTTGCCCTATATTGACACTTGTCTACCACTTGTGGGCTTTATGGCTTCTCTCTATATGACCTATTGACATATTTATAGATATATACTTTCATGGCATTTTGACTACATTTATCTATGCTGGATACTTTAAGGTATGTACTTGTTATCCACTAATGCTTACTAGATGAATGAATTTTGGATACTGATCCTTTTACTTATTTATTTATTTAATTCTTCATGTATTTATCACTGGGTTCATTGATATGATCTCCTTTTGTAAGTCTTGTTAAACAGAATAAATGATTGACTACCCTTGTTACTAGCACTGCAGGCACCTTCATTGGTTCACTTCCCCTTTATGTGTGTTTTATAAATTTCTTTTAAATAATTCAATAAAAGTTCCAAATCTTTTTATCAAACTTGTGCATCTATACTTCTTTGACCTGATTGAGTGTTTGTTGAATAGAAGTATTGTACCAAATAGGCTTTTTACTTTTTGGACTAATAGAATGGAAGTATTAGTAGGATATTTTGCAATTATTGGGCTTTTGTTTTGCAGTATATGACAACGCCCCCCTGAGGAAGCGATAGGTGAAACACGCATCAAGCTGTGGGTGGCTGCCCGATCTCCATCATTTCCACTTGATCACATTTGATTGATCTTTCTCATTGTGTACCTAGTGGGCACTTATGATTTTGGTTACTTAGTCCCACTTTGGTTTATGCCCACTATGGATAAAATGCACATTACTTCTGTTATACTATAACTGGGCTGCAATCCTCCTCCTCCTCCTAATCTTTGTGCAGTATCACTTCTAATTGTATATCTATATATTTTTATGCTCTAATAAAGATTGTTATTTTCCATGGATTTTGTATCGTTCACCTTATCCGCATTGTTATACATAGTGGGGAAATCTGTCTGTCTTAGGGGATATATACAGTAGACATTATCCATTATGGAGTGTATAGGATTGTAGTGTTATAGGATTGTATTTTGCAGTGTATAGTAATATAGGAATGAGGCTTCAGATTCAGGATTGGTTATTACTTTCTATGGACGTCGCTGTATTGTACAGATCTGTAATACTATAGTGTGCAGGGGCCCTGATGCTTTTTAGTCTAATATATATATTTGTTAAAGTAATCAAATTATACAGATCATTACATTGCTGGAGCTACACAATACATCTCCGTATATTCAGAAGAAAACAGAAGAAACTTACAAAAGTCACCAACAATATAAATAATATAAATTACTACTTAAATAAAATAATTTATGACGATGTGTAATGTGAAGTGTAACCACCAGATCTGATGTTACTATGTAACCATTAGTGTCATTTACATTAGATACAAGGGGGCGGAGCTATTACCACTGACCCCTCCCCCAAATGTAGTGTCCCAGTCCTATATAAAGAGGCCTCTTCCATCTGCTCCTCACTTCTTACCTGTAGTCATACAGAAGCGAGGACCACCATGCAGGCCACTTACCTTCTCCTCCTCTGCTGCGTGACCCCCATATTTTCTGCACCTCGTAAGTCCAGTTCCTTTATCTATTGTCTGATTTCTTACAGCTTCTTAGTATATGTAATAGTTATATCATAATATCTTATGCTCTAGTGGTTTAATCCTGTAAGAATCTAAATCCAACATCAATGTCTTCAATTAATTAAACACTCAAATGCACAATGTTCCATTATATGTATCTATTGTCTGACTTCTTACTGCTTCTTATTATATGTAATATTTGTATGGTAATATCTTATGCTCTATTGTTGTAATCCTGTAAGAATATAAATCCAACATCAATGTGTTCATTTAATTCCACTATTAATTACAGACTCTTCTATGGGGAATCCCTGGATAGACCTTACTTTGGGCACAGCTTAGGCAGCATTATGTGTCTTTATGTGTGATAGCATTCTTGGACACACCAAGCAGTTAGATATTTCTATCTGTTGATGAATCTTGCTACAAGAACGGCTTCTGCGATTGTCGCCCTCCACATAATGTAGATAGTTTACATTGTGTAACTTATTTTCCAATAATTCTATTGGTCATTACCATAGGTAATAGTAATAGTATATACAGTTATATGAAAAAGTTTGGGCACCCCTATTAATCTTAAGCTTATTGTTTTATAAAAATTGATGTTTTTGCAACAGCTATTTCAGTTTGATATATGTAATAACTGTTGGACACAGTAATGTTTCTGCCTTGAAATGAGGTTTATTGTACTAACAGAAAATGTGCAATCTGCATTCAAACAAAATTTGACATGTGCATAAGTATGGGCACCTCACCAGAAAAGTGACATTAATATTTAGTAGATCCTCCTTTTGCAAAAATAACAGCTTCTAGTCGCTTCCTGTAGCTTTTAATGAGTTCCTGGATCCTGGATGAAGGTATTTTTGACCATTCCTCTTTACAAAACATTTCCAGTTCAGTTAAGTTTGATGGTCGCCGAGCATGGACAGCCCCCTTCAAATGATCCCACAGATGTTCAATGAACATGATGGAACCTCCACCAAATTTTACTGTGGGTAGCAAGTGTTTTTCTTGGAATGCTGTGTTTTTTTGCCGCCATGCATAACGCCTTTTTGTATGACCAAACAACTCAATCTTGGTTTCATCGGTCCACAGGACCTTCTTCCAAAAAGAAATTGGCTTCTCCAAATGTGCTTTTGCATACCTCAGCCGACTCTGTTTGTGGCGTGCTTGCAGAAACGGCTTCTTTCGCATCACTCTCCCATACAGCTTCTCCTTGTGCAAAGTGCGTTGTATAGTTGACCGATGCACAGTGACACCATCTGCAGCAAGTTGATGCTGCAGCTCTCTGGGGGTGGTCTGAGGATTGTCCTTGACTGATCTCACCATTCTTCTTCTCTGCCTTTCTGATGTTTTTCTTGGCCTTCCACTTCTGGCCTTAACAAGAACTGTCCCTGTGTTCTTCCATTTCCTTACTATGTTCCTCACAGTGGAAACTGACAGGTTAAATCTCAGAGACTGCTTTTTGTATCCTTCCCCTGAACAACTATGTTGAATAATCTTTGTTTTCAGATCATTTGACAGTTGTTTTGAGGAGCCTATGATGCCACTCTTCAGAGGAGATTCAAACAGGAGAACAACTTGCAAGTGGCCACTTTAAGTAGCTTTTCTCATGATTGCATACACCTGGCTTTGAAGTTCAAAGCTCAATGAGGTTACAAAACCAAAAAAAGTGCTTTAGTAAGTCAGTAAAATGTAGGTAGGAGTATTTAAAACAAGAAAATGATAAGGGTGCCCATACTTATGCACCTGTCAAATTTTGTTTGAATGCAGATTGCACATTTTCTGTTAGTACAATAAACCTCATTTCAAGGCAGAAACATTACTGTGTCCAACAGTTATTACATATATCAAACTGAAATAGCAGTTGCAAAAACACAAATTTTTATAAAACATTAAGCTTAAGATTAATAGGGGTGCCCAAACTTTTTCATATAACTGTATTGTAATCGTAATAGTATATATTATAATATTTAGAGTATTCTAAACATAATTACTGTATATATTATAGTTTACTGCTAAGAACAAATGTAATAATTTAACAAGTAATTACAAATTTATAATGTGATATATATTAACTTGATGTTCATGTGCACACTATCTATGAAGTGGCATAAGGAACAAAATGGCTGAATTTTTGCATTTCTACCATGGTTGCACATACACCAATGTGATACATTTGCTGCAATTAGTGACATTTTTAAAGACTAGTAAATTCATGCCCTCTCTCTGATAATTTTAATAAATATCCCCAATTGAGCTGTTTTATAATCTAATTCTTCCCACGTGAATAAACCCCAGCGCGTTGTGTTCCTTAACACACAAAGTTGCTCTTGGATACTAATCTGCTTGTTCTTTTGTAGTTCTAATATTTTTTTGCTGTTTAGTAACTAATTATGAAATTGATGGCTGCTAACTATTGAATTTTTTAGTTTTTGAAGGATCTGGATTAGGATCTGGCGAGGAATTTGTCACAATAATCGGTCAAGATGAAGGATCTGGCATTGTCATCACTCCAGAAGGATCTGGCTCTGTAATCGGTCAAGATCAGGGATCTGGCATTGTCATCACTCCAGAATAAGGATCTGGCTCTGTAATCGGTCAAGATGAAGGATCTGGCATTATCATCACTCCAGAAGAAGGATCTGGCGCTATAATCGGTCAAGATGAGGGATCTGGCATTGTGATCACTCCAGAAGAAGGATCTGGCGACATAATCGGTCAAGATGAAGGATCTGGCATTATCATCACTCCAGAAGAAGGATCTGGCACAATAATCAGTCAAGATGAAGGATCTGGCATTGTCATCACTCCAGAAGAAGGATCTGGCGCAATAGTTGGTCAAGATGAAGGATCTGGCATTGTCATCACTCCAGAAGAAGGATCTGGTGCAACAACTGGTCAAGATGAAGGATCTGGCATAATCATCACTCCAGAAGAAGGATCTGGCACTATAATCGGTCAAGATGAAAGATCTGGTATTGTCATCCCTCCAGAAGAAGGATCTGGCACAAAATAATTGATCAAAATGAAGAATCTGGCATTTCAATCCCTCCAGAAGAAGGATCTGGCACACAATAATTGATCAAAATGAAGGATCTGGCATTTCAATCCCTCCAGAAGAAGGATCAGGCATTAGTTCTTTCTCTAAAAAATAAACTGGTTGAAAATATATACTATTGGGAAACCAGATCACTTTTGGACATTAAGGAGATGCCCCATCACATGTTTGTTAGTGTGATTTCTTCTTTTAGGTGCTTATTTTATGAACTTAATTCCACAAAGCCGAAATAAGGCAAAGTAATCCAACCTGCACTGTATTCATGCATTTATCTTGTGCCTTGTATCCAGTTCACAGTTGAATATCAGTATCTTATATTTTTTTCAATAATAAAAATAACTTTTGCAACATATTTCACTTCATTTCATATGAATTCTATTAATATTACAATGAGAAAATTAATTTAAAAAACTCCATTTGATCTCTGTAAACCAGGGCCGGACTGGGACAAAAAAGCAGCCCTGCAAGACAAACCCCACCAGCCCACATACTGTAACACTCATTACCCCAGATCAGTAAATTTGGCTTTACTTAGTCGTGCCCCTCATCACTCCCTTTAAGGAGTTATTTGATGAGCCACATGTGAATAGTGCAGCAGTGTGTATGATCCACCATAGCCCCACTAACATGGTGCTCTTCAGAGCTCTGGATCTCGGGATTATGGGGGTCTCAGTGGACGGACCCCCAGTGATTGGAAAGTTCTCAGGATAGGGGATACTTGGGATGTTTAAATTAGTTTTCCAATATTTATTCTTATTTTATCATAGGAATATTGAAAATAATAAACCAATATTAACCCAACCAAAGTCTAATGTTGCTTCACGACAACAGGACACAAAAAGTGGTACTGTGCAGTGTATATGTATATACAGGAAACAAGAAGTGGTACTGTGCAGTGTATATATACACGACAGGAGAAGTGGTACTGTGCAGTATATCTATATACAGGAAAGGAGAAGTGGGACTGTGCAGTGTATATAAACAGGAGAAGTGGTACTGTGCAGTGTATATACACAGGACAGGAGAAGTGGTACTGTGCAGGAAAGGAGAAGTGGTACTGTGCAGTGTATATATACAGGACAGGAGGAGTGGTGCTGTGCAGTGTATATATACAGGAAACAAGAAGTGGTACTGTGCAGTGTATATTTACACGACAGGAGAAGTGGTACTGTGCAGTATATATATACAGGAAAGGAGAAGTGGGACTGTGCAGTGTATATATACAGGAGAAGTGGTACTGTGCAGTGTATATACACAGGACAGGAGAAGTGGTACTGTGCAGTATATATATACAGGAAAGGAGAAGTGGTACTGTGCAGTGTATATATACAGGACAGGAGGAGTGGTGCTGTGCAGTGTATATATACAGGAAACAAGAAGTGGTACTGTGCAGTGTATATTTACACGACAGGAGAAGTGGTACTGTGCAGTATATATATACAGGACAGGAGAAGTGGGACTGTGCAGTGTATATATACAGGAGAAGTGGTACTGTGCAGTGTATATATCAGGAGAATTGGTACTGTGCAGTGTATATGTAGCGCCCCGAGGGTTCGGCCGCTACAGGGGTATTGCACCTCAGACCAGAGGTGTGATATTCCACTCCCGGGTAAGGATGGAGTATGGACCAGGGCTCAGTTAGCTGCATACAGCACACACACCCCATTTCCGAGGGACAGCTCAGCGGTGCTCCCACTAGACAGAAGTGCAGGCACGACCAACTATGTCCCTGTCTGGAGTGGGGAGGGGGGTGGAACACCCAGTGCTGTAGGGGCAGATAGGGGTTGGTTCCTGAGCGTAGATAGGAGCTCATTGGTTGCTGGTCCCCTGGGCTCATGGCTAGAGGGAGGTATAAAAGGTGGGCACCATCTTAGATCTAGGTTCTGTCCAGAGAAGAGAAGACAGGGAGTAGAGGCTCTGTAGGAGCTCTACTCCAGAGTGGGCCTAGTGAGAGGCCGAGGAGGAGAGTGGAGAGAGAGAGAGAGGAGGTGAAGTGGAGCTGAGATTACGTCTCATCCCAGCTCCACGAGAAAGGAACAGAAAAGGAGAAGAAGAGAGAGAGAGAGAAACAGAAGGGCTCAGGAACAAGAAGGTGGAAGGGACCCTAAGAACCCACGAGAATCCAGGGTGCAGGGTCAGGCAGATTAAGGGTACCAGATCCCAAGTTGGTGGAGGAGAAACAACCCTCAGCCAAAGACCGGAGGTCGTGATCATTTATTGGTGCGACACCTCATCAAACCTGCTAGGAAGGCACCATATAGGACAGCGGAGGACGGGGCCCACGTTTAACCGCACAAGTCCGCGGTAGCTGGACAAAAGTGGGTCACTGGTGAGGCAGGCCAGAGAAAGGACAAAAGGGGGTCTTGAGCCATACTCCTGAGCTGTCTGGGGGTTGACCGAGCCCCTCACCTGGTGGACGCAGCACGGCTCGGGCAGCCATTCCCCGCAGAAGTGACTTGGATATTAACTGTGAGTAAAGACCCTGGACTGCAGTACGTTGTCTGTGTGCTTTTTCACTCCTCCGGCATTACCGGTACTGGGACTCTCACCACCATCACTCCCACCATCCACTACACTGCCCTGGGGCCGCACTCTTCCCGTGGGGAGTCACACCATCCCAGCTGCATACATCATCGGCCCCAGCGGTCTGCCCTGCAGCGGCGGTTCCTAATAACCGCAATCCACGGGTGGCGTAGTCGGACATTATCTAAAACATCTAAAAGACTGCCACTGGTCTGACCACCCTGAGCCACGGGACCGGGTCGCCACTACTACCCCCATCGTCTCCCTATTGCCCGGTTCTGAGTGCCCCACGGCCCAGGGGGCGAGTCATATATACACAGGACAGGAGAAGTGGTACTGTGCAGTATACAGTATATACAGGAAAGGAGAAATGGGACTGTGCAGTGTATATATACAGGACTGTGTATATATATATAGTGTATATGTACAGTGTATATATACAGGACTGTATTCAGGACTGTATATATACAGTCTATATATACTGTATATATACAGGTATATATACAGGACTGTATATATACAGGACTGTATATATACTGTATATATGTATATATACAGGTACTGTGCAGTGTATATACTGTATACAGGAGAATTGGTACTTTGCAGTGTATATATACAGTACACAGGACAGGAGGAGTGGTGCTGAGAGTAGCACCTGCCTCCTGAGCTCAAGCACTTCCAGGAGGAGGGTCGTCGTCTGCCTCTCTTCTCCCTAGGGAGAGGCAGGCCTACTGGGAGGCCGGCATGGCTTCCCAGCCTCCTATCCCCCGGTCTATGTCGGCGGGGGAGAAGGAGCCTCAACAACCGGCCCAGAAGGGAGTGAGGAGATCGGGAAGGGTGAGGAAGAGTACATCCACCTACTCCAACCCCGAGACTGTTCACCGCCCGCCCAGAGAGGGAGACCGGGGCACCCCAGGCCCCAGGAACAAGAGCCCAGCAAGATCCTGGGGGGAGATGAGCTCTTGCGAGTCCACAAGTTCCTTCTCCTCCCGAGTGGTCGCCACGTTGCGAGAGTACGAGGACGCCGGCAAAGCACTAACCCAGCTGAAAGAGGAGCTGAGGGAGGCCTGGGTCCTGAACACCCGGGCGTCCAACAAGGAAAGACCCGCGACCTCCCAGAGGTTTAAAGCCCTCAGAGACGAGGTGGTCAGGTTAGTGCTCCTCCGGGAGGGGATTGAGAAAAGCGCAGGTCCCTTCCTGGAAAGGTTTAAGAACCAGCGGTGGTTCTCAGAAATGAAGGGGTTAAACACCTCAGGAGAACCGCCAACCGGCGTCCTTAGTGAAGAGGAGGAGGAGGATGAAGAGGTGACTGGAGTTTCAGTTGCTGGAGCCAGTGAGGGGCAGAGCCGGAGCCCAAGTGGTCTCCCTGCAGGGCAGAGGACTCCGACAGCAGAGGCTGGAGTGTTGGGGGAGGAGGAGGAAGGAGGATTGCTGAGGGAGATCCGACTGCTGGAGTTTCCAGTGGACCTGACGCGGTTTTCCTTCGGTGAGAACAAACCAGTGGAGGAGACCAAGAGGAGGAAGAGGAAGACCGGAGGAGCCGCACAGGAGGTGGTGAGTTACAAGTATGTACCAATGTCTGATGTTGTGCCTGCCACCTTCTGTTTAAACCCCACCAAACCTAAAGACACGGGCTCTGCAGTGGGCTCGATGCAGAGGCAAGGTGGGGAGAGAAGAAGGATGTCCGGCGATGCTGCCATCTGTGCAGGGAACAGTGCAGAGGGCGAGGCTGTGGAGGTACTCACAGCGCCGGACATAGGAAGTTCTGTGGAGTTTCCCTCCCTGCCCTCTGCGGCTAAGCCAGTTATCACCGGGGCTGGGGGGGCCGGGAGGGATGTGAAAAACACATCTGTGAGGAACACTGGGCACACTGCTGCGACAGGGGGGCAGTGTGCCCCAGCGCCCAAAAAGGACACTAAGACCCCAAAGTCTGTGGGTGCAGGGCGGGCAGCGGTGCCCAACAAACAGTCTGCCCAGCACAAGGACCAAAATGCTGCAGTAGGGGGGCAGGGCGCTCCAGGAGACGACCTGCAGAAAGCCAGCAGCAACCAAAGGGAAAAGGGTGTGGTGCTGCAGGGAAAGGAGTCCCTGGAAGTGCTCCCCTCCCCCGGCCCAGCAGGTGTGAGTGCAGAGACACCAGACACAAGGGAGGAAGGAATGGAGGTGACTGTGGAAGGTGCAGAGAACAGCAGAGGTAATGGGGTGACAAGTAAAGGGAATGGAAGTAGTGGTGTAGTGAATGATGGGAGTAGTGGTGGAGCAGATGGTGGGAGTAATGGTGGAGCAGATGGTGGGAGTAGTGGTGGAGTGAATGGTGGGAGTAGTGGGAATGGTGGGAGTAGTGGTGTAGCAAATGGTGGGGGTAGTGGTGGAATGAATGCTGGGAGTAGTGGGAATGGTGGGAGTAGTGGTGTAGCAAATGGTGGGGGTAGTGGTGGAATGAATGGTGGGAGTAGTGATGCAGCAAATGGTGGGAGAAGTAGTGGAGTGAATGATGGGAGTAATGGTCCTGCGAATGGTGGGAGTAGTAGTGAAGTGAATGGTGGGAGCAGCACTGGTGTTGGTGGGGGGAAAGTAGGTGCTGGTCCCGCTGCCCCCCCCAGCATTGGCGGGGGCTTCAGCCCAAAGCTATTCAGGAGCTGTCAGTGCTGGGGGTAGTAGTTCGCCCTCGTCTGGTGGCCCTGGGGATGGTGACTTGCAACAGCAGCTCCTGGACGCCCTGAGGAGAGGGGAGAGCTCCATCACTATAGAGGGGAGGGAGGTTGATCTGTCTTTCTGGATAGAGAGACATGGTCTTTCAGCCTTCCGAGATAGAGGGGCAGAGACTGTCTGGTCTCTGTCGACAACGGGGCAGAGGAGTAACCATAGGAACGTGGTCCGTCTCCAGTGGGTAAGCAAGGATGCCTGTCCTGATAGGTGGAAGGTGGTTGAGCTCCTGCTGGGGATGGGCTTTGCGGCATATGACATCTTTGCCTTGATCCATCCCTACGGGACCTCCTACTTCGATGTCAGCTTCATGAAACCGGAGGGCCTTGAGCTTTTCTGGTCTCGCCATGAGCTGGCTCGGAGTCACCCCGAATGGCATGGTCTCTTTCCCCTGGCAATAACCCACCAAGATTCAGTCAGGAAAGTGACCGTTTTGACTAGTAACGAGTCGCTTTCCTGTATGGACATTACGACCTGGGTGAGTCGATACGGAGAGGTCACCAATATTCCCGAAAAGAATCTGAATGGCCATAGTATCTGGTCAGGAGCCTGGACCTTCATGGTGAGATTGAAGGTTTCGGGAAACACTATTACCCATATCCCCTCCTCAACCTTTTTGGGGAGGGATAGGATCTTGATTTTCTACCGGGGGCAGCCTAAGGTCTGTCACAGGTGCGGTAGCCCCACACACTTCAGTGCGCAGTGTACCACCCAGAAATGCGCACTGTGTGGGGACCTTGGTCATCTTGCTGCTGCCTGTCGCAGGATTAGGTGTAACTTGTGTGGTGACCTCGGTCACCCGTTCAGTCGCTCTCCACGTTCCTTCGCCAATGCTGTCCTGAAAGCGGCGAGTGCGGGACAGGCGAAAGCCAGGACTAATCTTGCCGGTGAAGGGACCAGTAGAGGCGGGGAGGCAGGGAACCGGTGAGGAGCAAGCTGCCGCCATCCACCATCAGGCGGCAGGAGCAGCGCCGTGGGGACAGGGGGCAGGGAGTAATGTCCCTAAACTCTGACCCAGGTACTTCACTTGCAGCTGAGGATCCTAAAGACAGTGAATTGAGCGAGGAGGTCAAGAGACTTGAAAGGGAAGAGCGAGAGGACGCCACGTCTTCCCAGGAACCCTCTTCTGGTGACAGTCTAGATGAGGGAGAGGGGGAGTGGTCACAGAAAAAGAAAAAGGGTAACAGGAAAACGGCCAGAGGTAGGAGGGGGACCAGGTCTCGAGCTGCCTCTTTGGAGTGCGACCCCTCTGACTCTCTGGCCGTGATCCAAGCGCCATTGGAGGGTTCAGCCGCCCCCCCTCTGGTGGATCTCTCCAACCGGTTCGGGGCTCTCCAGGACCTCCCTCTGCAGGGGGGAAATGGGGACCCGGGGCCGGAGGTTGCGGACAAGGTGGTTGGGGCTCAGGAGATGGCTGGGTCTTCCTCTCGGGGGCAAATACAAAGCCCTCTGGGGGGACGACTAACCCAGGACCACCAGACGGGGGCAAGAATGTATGTAAGGAGAGAATGGACGAGTCTGTTTGTCTTAAGCGCACTAAAAACCCGTCATTATCGGAGGAAGAGGTTGGGACTGTCAGTGGTGGGAAGAAAAAGGCTATCTAATTCAACCATTCATGATGGCGGCACCCACCCCGTTGACGTTGGCAACTATTAATGTTTGCAGCATAAAGTCAGATGCGGCAAGGTACACGGCCTTTCATTTTCTCGGCCAACTTGACGCCGACATTTTATTTTTGCAGGAGACCAGGTTGACCGATATATCAACCTTGCATAAAGCAAGGCGGGAGTGGAGGCATGGGCCCTCCTACTGGTCTCTTGCGGCGGAGCCGTATAGCGGGGTGGCGGTCCTTTTTAAGACCGCAGCGGTTGAATGCAGACGAGTGATCGAATTAGAAATGGGGAGATGCTTGATCCTAGATGTCTCCATGGGGGGACAAGAGCTTCGGCTCATTAACATCTATGGTCCCCAGTCCAAGTGGGACCGCAAATGTCTCTTCCTGAAGATCAAACCTTTTTTATTTTCGAGTCGGCAGGTGGTCTTCGGAGGGGATTTCAACAATGTCACGAGATCCTGTGATAGAGGAGGTTCCGGAGACCGGCTGTCTTATGACTGGGTCGCGTTAAACAGGATAGTGAGTGAGGCTCGCCTGGTGGATGTCCACATCCGGCACAACCCGGGCAACACGGGATTCACCTTTTCTAGAGGTAGTCAGTGCAGGTCTAGGCTAGACAGGTTTTATTTGAAGGAGGAGGCCATCTCTTCACCGTTGTCGGTTGTGGAGGTGGAGTTCTCCGATCACTGTTTGATTATGTTTTCTTGAACGTTACAGAGACTCCTCGGATGGGAAGAGGTTATTGGAAGCTGAATTCGTCACTCCTTGAGGAAGAAGCTGTAAGACGTTCTTTTGAGGAATTATTTCAGAGCCAGGTACCATTGCTGGGCCTAAGTAACACTAAGTCAGAGTGGTGGGAGATGTTCAAAAATCGGGTGGCGAGATTCTTCCGGCAGCTCTCGAACTTCAGAAGCCTGAACAGGGATCGCCTGTATCAGAGCCTGAGAAGGAAACTCGAGCATCTTGTCTTGACTGGAGGTAGCCGCGAGGAGATCTCCAAAGTGAAGTCCTTGCTGAAGAGGTGTCAGTACGATAGGCACGCATCTATGGTTTTCGAGAGGGACTACGGGAAGTACTGCTCGCCCGACCCTTACAGAAACTGTAAGATGTCAGTGAATAGTAAGATAGTGACGGGGCTGGTGGACAGTACGGGGTCCCTGAGAAGGTCCAGGTCAGTGATCTTGGAGGTCGTCAGTTCCTACTACTCGCACCTCTTGGGAAAGAGGGAGCTTGATCGTGACGGGATGTCGGCTTTCCTGACTGAATCTGTTCCTGAGCCAGGGGCTGACCTCTCGCTGGGCGATTTGGCAGAAGCGATCAAAGAAGAGGAAGTGAGACTGGCGATCGATGGGCTTAGGCCCAAAAAGTCGCCAGGTCCGGATGGCTTAACATCCGAGTTCTTTAGGACCTTTAGGGACTCTTTGGTCCCCCTCTTGACTCAGGTGCTTAACGAGTGTCTCTCCTCGGGCACTCTGCCGAGATCGTTAAGGAGGTCAGCTTTGATCATTTTGTCAAAGGGTAAGGATCCGTCACGCATTGAGAACTGGCGTCCCATAGCACTTCTCAATGTGGAAAGGAAGATTTTGGCTAAGATACTTTTCAACAGGCTGGTGAAGTTTGCACCCCGGCTCCTTTCGGAGGTTCAGCACTGTTGCGTTCCTGGCCGTAGCACTTTTAGTGCTGTTCTAGGTGTCCGAGAGGCCGTGGAGCAAGGCAGGGCGGGCCTCTGGAAGGGGTTTTTGCTGACCTTGGATCAGGCAAAAGCCTTTGATCGGGTTAACCACGAGTACCTCTGGTCCACTCTTTTGAGGTATGGTCTGCCTGGAGGGTTTGTGGACAGGCTTAAGACCTTATATGCAGGGGCTGAGACTTTCCCTCTGGTGAATAGGTGGATTGGACGACCTTTCGGGGTAGGATCCGGTGTCCGTCAGGGCTGTCCTCTTAGCCCTTTGCTTTACGCGTTTGCAATCGATCCCTTCCTCAGAAGGATCGATTGTGGACCGTTGGCGGGGGTGCGGATGGGCGGGGCGGCACCGGAGGCTATCCTGAGGGTGGTGGCCTACGCGGACGATGTCACCGTATTTGTTTCTTCGCAAGGGGAGGCAGCGAGTGGAGCGCTACTCGGAGCATCCGGGTCCAAGGTCAACCAGGATAAGTGTGAGAGTCTCTGGCTGGGAGGCGGAGATCCCGGGTTTGATCTTCCGGACACCCTCCCCGAACCCCAAGAACATGCCAAAGTCCTGGGCATCGAATTCGGCCAGGGTGATTACTCCACGAAAAACTGGGAAGGCAGAATCAAAGGTGTCGCCCAAAGAGTGGACCAATGGAGGGGATGTTCTTTCACCCTGAGGGAAAGGGTTGACCTGTGCAAAGCTTTCCTGCTCCCCTTGCTAATCTACCTGGGCAGCGTCTGTGTCTTGCCAGAGCCTCTCTGGACACGGGTCTACAGTCTGTTCTTCCAGATGTTATGGGGTAACAGACTGAACCTAGTCAAGCGGGAGGTCACTTACCACACGAGGAGACTAGGGGGTTTGAATATGGTGAACCCCGTGGTGTTCCTAGTGAACACCTTCTTGAAAGTGAACGTGTCAAACCTCTGGAAAGAGAGGGCTCCTCCGTGGGTATTCTCCTGCAAGGGATGGTTTCAGCCTTTCTTCCAGGAATGGGAGACAGGGGGAAGATTGAAGGATCTTCGCACACCACACGGGCATCTCCCGGCTTATGTTACCCCGGTTCTGAAAATAATCCGCCGGTGGGGTCTGGGAATGTGGGAGGTGAGGTCCCTCCCGAGGAAACTCCTCGATATGAGGGTCTTGGTTTCTCATTTTCAGAGTCCATTGGCCCTCAAAGACTGCCCAAGTCGGGATCTGGAGGTTGGGTTGAGTTTGTTAAATTCTAGCAGGATCCCCGAGAAGTACTGGGACTTGACTTGGCGCTGCTTCCATGGTAAGCTGTATGTGAGGGACAATTTGAAGTACAGGAGCTCCGAGGACAGGAATTGCCCCCGTGAGGCTTGTGCTAACGTGCTGGAAAGCATGGAGCACTTCCTGCTTCATTGTCCCTTTAATACAGAGGTGTACAACAGGGTGGGGACTTCCATTGGTTGGCTGCGGCTGGCTACTCTGTCCTACCCCGGGTGGGCCTATGGAGCGTTCGGAGACCTTGGGAGAAGGGACCGAGACACTTTATTCATAGTCAGCGCAGTGGTCAGGTATTTCACGTGGAACGCACGAGTTTTAGTTTCGACGCAGAGTAAAATCCTCCATGTAGATGAAGTCTGTAGGAACATCCTAGGTGACCTGGTGAAGGTACATTCTCTGGAGTATGAAAGACTGGGTGCCCGGAGGGCGGCCCGTCTCTGGAGGGGCTTTTCCTTCAGGGTGCCTTAGTCCGGTAGTACTCCTATATCCTGGTGGTGGGCTGATGTCTTTCCACCCTAGATTTTTGTTTTGTATTTCTGTCTCCTGAATAGAAGGTTTGCCGGCATCGAACTTGAGCCTTGGATGGTGAGTGTGTAGGTTGTGTTCTGTATATATTGTATATAATGTATAATAGGGGGTTTTAGTTAGGTTGGGTGGGGGATTTGGGGAAGTTCTTCATCAGCGGTGATAAGAGGACTGATCTGGCCTGGTCCAGGCCCCGCCTGGGGAAAAACTTTGGGGTCTGATCCTAGCTCGGAGTAATCCTGAACTTTGTGGCCAGAGCTGGATCAGGGGTGGCGGGATAGTTAGTGTAGGTGTGTGTTTTATATATATATTAAAAAATTACAAAAAAAATATTAAAAAAAAAATAAAAAAAAAAAAAATATACAAAACAAAAAAAGGTTTAAAATTGTTCATGTCACTATTGTATATATTGTTATTTTTGGTTTTCTGTGGTGTGAATGAGGTGCGGTAAGGGTGTGACTGTAAGGTCAGGCAGTGGGACCAGTAGGTTAGTGTTAGTTTCCGGTTGTATATACGTTATATTAGGTTTAGTGTTTTGTGTTTCTAGCGTTTTATTGTATATAATCTTGTATATAGGACGGTGTTTTATGTGTATATAGGACAGTGTGAGCGTTGTGTGGGATTGTATATAGTAGTATGAATGAAGCTGGGCCGGAGGTTTTATAGGTTTTATAATATTTATTTCTTGTATATGTATATATTCCTGGGGGGATTTATTTTGTTTCTATTTTCTGTGATTTGTCGTCTTGTTTTGTTCATATGTTTGGTGTCCTGTAATGTATTATTGTTCTGTCATGTACTGTACTTATTCTATCAATAAAAAAAAGACCTGCAGTGTATATATACAGGACAGGAGAAGTGGTGCTGTGCAATGTATATGCACAGGACAGGAGGAGTGGTGCTGTGCTGTGTATATATACAGGACAGGAGGAGTGGTGCTGTGCAGTGTATATATACAGGACAGGAGGAGTGGTGCTGTGCAGTGTATATATACAGGACAGGAGGAGTGGTGCTGTGCAGTGTATATATACAGGACAGGAGGAGTGGTACTGTGCAGTGTATATATACAGGACAGGAGGAGTGGTGCTGTGCAGTGTATATATACAGGACAGGAGGAGTGGTGCTGTGCAGTGTATATATACAGGACAGGAGGAGTGGTGCTGTGCACTGTATATATACAGGACAGGAGGAGTGGTACTGTGCAGTGTATATACAGGACAGGAGGAGTGGTGCTGTGCAGTGTATATATACAGGACAGGAGGAGTGGTACTGTGCACTGTATATATACAGGACAGGAGGAGTGGTACTGTGCAGTGTATATGTACAGGACAGGAGGAGTGGTACTGTGCAGTGTATATATACAGGACAGGAGGAGTGGTTCTGTGCAGTGTATATATACAGGACAGGAGAAGTGGTACTGTGCAGTGTATATATACAGGACAGGAGAAATGGTGCTGTGCAGTGTATATATACAGGACAGGAGAAGTGGTACTGTGCAGTGTATATATACAGGACAGGAGAAATGGTGCTGTGCAGTGTATATATACAGGACAGGAGGAGTGGTGCTGTGCAGTGTATATATACAGGACAGGAGAAGTGGTACTGTGCAGTGTATATATACATGACAGGAGGAGTGGTGCTGTGCAGTGTATATATACAGGACAGGAGGAGCGGTACTGTGCAGTGTATATGTACAGGACAGGAGGAGTGGTACTGTGCAGTGTATATGTAGCACCCTGAGGATTCGGCTGCTACAGGGGTATTGCACCTCAACCCAGAGGTGTGATATTCCACTCCCGGGTAAGGATGGAGTGTGGATCTGAGCTCGGTAGGCTGCATGCACTACATACATCCCATTTCCGAGGAACAGGCCAACGGTACTCCCACTTAGAAATGTGCAGGTACGACCGAGTCTGTTCCTGGCTGGAGTGGGAGGGGGGTGGAACATCCCAAGTAGTGTAGGGGCAGATAGGGGGAGCAGCCTGGGTAAAGATAGGAGCTCATTGGGTGCTGGTCACCTGAGCTCACACATAGAGGGTGTATATAAGGTGGGCACCAACTAAGAACAGGGTCAGTTGCAGAGAGAAAGTCAGCGAGCGGAGGAGAAGAGAGACCCAGAGTGAGAGAGGAGAGAGAGAGACCCAGAGGGGGAAAAAGAAGAAAGGACTCTAAGACCCCAAATTAAATCCCCGGGTGAAGAGTCGGCATCAGGGTACCGGAACCCAAGCTGGTGGGGGTAAAAACACTCCCCAGCCAGAGACCGGAGACCGTGGGCAGCGTTTGCCACGGTCACCCACCACATCCACCACGAAGGCATACCACGAGGAGGGTCAGGGAACCCAAGGCCAAGGGTCTCCCAACAGAAGGCCCGAGGGAGCTGGACCTGGGTGGATCAATAGTGGGGACGGCCAGAGAAAGGACTGAAGGAGAGCTCAGGGTCACGCTCCGGACTTATTTGGGAGTTGGCTGGATCCAGAACCTGGTGGACGCAGCACGGCTCGGGAGGTCACTCGAAGCTGGAGTGACCAGAACATCAGCAGTGAGTAAACATCCTAAACTGCATAACCCGACTCTGTCTCTGATTGCCGTCTACACTGCATCACCACAACTCCCATCCTCTGCACCTGATCCCCCTGAGGCTATACCCCACCCGTTGGGGGTTATATCACCAAAGCTGCACCTACACCACCAGCCTCAGCGGACCCTGCTGCAGCGGCGGCCACAGTGACCGCAACACAACGGGTGGCGTAGTCGACAATAAAGAACTTAATAACATCTGTAGGACTGCCACATACAACTCAGTTTGACACCCTGGGCACGGACCGGGTCACAGCCACTCGGAAGACTACAACTCCCATCTGATCCGGCTCCGGATATTCCCCCTAAAAGAATATGGCCCAGGGGGCGCGTCATATATATACAGGACAGGAGGAGTGGTGCTGTGCAGTGTATATATACAAGACAGGAGGAGTGGTGCTGTGCAGTGTATATATACAGGACAGGAGGAGTGGTACTGTGCATTGTATATATACAGGACATGAGAAGTGGTACTGTGCATTGTATATATACAGGACAGGAGAAGTGGTACTGTGCAGTATATATATACATGACAGGAGGAGTGGTGCTGTGCAGTGTATATATACAGGACAGGAGGAGCGGTACTGTGCAGTGTATATATAGAGGACAGGAGGAGTAGTACTGTGCAGTGTATATATACAGGACAGGAGGAGTGGTACTGTGCAGTGTATATATACAGGACAGGAGGAGTGGTGCTGTGCAGTGTATATATACAGGACAGGAGGAGCGGTACTGTGCAGTGTATATATAGAGGACAGGAGGAGTAGTACTGTGCAGTGTATATATACAGGACATGAGGAGTGGTACTGTGCAGTGTATATATACAGGACAGGAGGAGTGGTGCTGTGCTGTGTATATATACAGGACAGGAGGAGTGGTACTGTGCAGTGTATATGTACAGGACAGGAGGAGTGGTACTGTGCAGTGTATATATACAGGACAGGAGGAGTGGTGCTGTGCAGTCTATATATACAGGACAGGAGGAGTGGTACTGTGCACTGTATATATACAGGACAGGAGGAGTGGTACTGTGCAGTGTATATATACAGGACAGGAGGAGTGGTACTGTGCAGTGTATATGTACAGGACAGGAGGAGTGGTGCTGTGCAGTGTATATATACAGGACAAGAGGAGTGGTGCTGTGCAGTGTATATATACAGGACAGGAGAAGTGGTACTGTGCAGTGTATATATACAGGACAGGAGAAGTAGTACTGTGCAGTGTATATATACAGGACAGGAGAAGTGGTACTGTGCAGTGTATATGTACAGGACAGGAGGAGTGGTACTGTGCAGTGTATATATACAGGACAGGAGGAGTGGTGCTGTGCAGTGTATATATACAGGACAGGAGGAGTGGTGCTGTGCAGTGTATATATACAGGACAGGAGGAGTGGTGCTGTGCAGTGTATATATACAGGACAGGAGGAGTGGTGCTGTGCAGTGTATATATACAGGACAGGAGGAGTGGTGCTGTGCAGTGTATATATACAGGACAGGAGGAGTGGTGCTGTGCAGTGTATATGTACAGGACAGGAGGAGTGGTGCTGTGCAGTGTATATATACAGGACAGGAGGAGTGGTGCTGTGCAGTGTATATATACAGGACAGGAGGAGTGGTGCTGTGCAGTGTATATATACAGGACAGGAGGAGTGGTGCTGTGCAGTGTATATATACAGGACAGGAGGAGTGGTGCTGTGCTGTGTATATATACAGGACAGGAGGAGTGGTGCTGTGCAGTGTATATATACAGGACAGGAGGAGTGGTACTGTGCAGTGTATATATACAGGACAGGAGAAGTGGTGCTGTGCAGTGTATATGTACAGGACAGGAGGAGTGGTGCTGTGCAGTGTATATATACAGGACAGGAGGAGTGGTGCTGTGCAGTGTATATATACAGGACAGGAGGAGTGGTACTGTGCATTGTATATATACAGGACAGGATGAGTGGTACTGTGCATTGTATATATACATTTGTACCCTGCAGATGCCAGCCTCTATGACGACAATTCAGTTCCATAACAGAACATGAATCCGAAACATAACCACATGAGCTAATAAAGAAGAGTCCTCCATTTTTTTGACAATTAATCAGATTGTTGAGATATATACAGTACAGACCAAAAGTTTGGACACACCTTCTCATTTAAAGATTTTTCTGTTTTTACATGACTTTGAAAATTGTACATTCACACTGAAGTCATCAAAACTATGAATTTACACATGTGGAATTATATACTTAACAAAAAAGTGTGAAACAGCTGAAAATATGTCTTATATTCTAGGTTCTTCAAAGTAGCCACCTTTTGCTTTGATGACTGCTTTGCACACTCTTGGCATTCTCTTGATGAGCTTCAAGAAGTAGTCACCGGAAATGGTTTTCACTTCACAGGTGTGCCCTTTCAGGTTTAATAAGTGGTATTTTTTGCCTTATAAATGGTGTTGGGACCATCAGTTGTGTTGTGCAGAAGTCAGGTGGATACACAGCTGATAGTCCTACTGAATAGACTGATAGAATTTGTATTATGGCAAGAAAAAAGCAGCTAAGTAAAGAAAAACGAGTGGCCATCATTACTTTAAGAAATGAAGGTCAGTCAGTCCAAAAAATTGGGCAAACTTTGAAAGTGTCCCCAAGTGCAGTTGCAAAAACCATCAAGCGCTACAAAGAAACTGGCTCACATGAGGATCGCCCCAGGAAAGGAAGACCAAGAGTCACCTCTGCTTCTGAGAATAAGTTTATCCGAGTCACCAGCCTCAGAAATCGCAGGTTAACAGCAGCTCAGATTAGAGACCAGGTCAATGCCACACAGAGTTCTAGCAGCAGACACATCTCTACAACAACTGTTAAGAGGAGACTTTGTGCAGCAGGCCTTCATGGTAAAATAGCTGCTAGGAAACCACTGCTAAGGACAGGCAACAAGCAAAAGAGACTCGTTTGGGCTAAAGAACACAAGGAGTGGACATTAGACCAGTGGAAATCTGTGCTTTGGTCTGATGAGTCCAAATTTGAGATCTTTGGTTCCAACCACCGTGTCTTTGTGCTACGCAGAAAAGGTGAACGGATGGACTCAACATGCCTGGTTCCCACCGTGAAGCATGGAGGAGGAGGTGTGATGGTGTGGGGGTGCTTTGCTGGTGACACTGTTGGGGATTTATTCAAAATTGAAGGCATACTGAACCAGCATGGCTACCACAGCATCTTGCAGCGGCATGCTATTCCTTCCGGTTTGCGTTTAGTTGGACCATCATTTATTTTTCAACAGGACAATGACCCCAAACACACCTCCAGGCTGTGTAAGGGCTATTTGACCAAGATGGAGAGTGATGGGGTGCTACGCCAGATGACCTGGCCTCCACAGTCACCAGACCTGAACCCAATCGAGATGGTTTGGGGTGAGCTGGACCGCAGAGTGAAGGCAAAAGGGCCAAGAAGTGCTAAGCATCTCTGGGAACTCCTTCAAGATTGTTGGAAGACCATTTCTGGTGACTACCTCTTGAAGCTCATCAAGAGAATGCCAAGAGTGTGCAAAGCAGTCATCATAGCAAAAGGTGGCTACTTTGAAGAACCTAGAATATAAGACATATTTTCAGTTGTTTCACACTTTTTTGTTAAGTATATAATTCCACATGTGTTAATTCATAGTTTTGATGCCTTCAGTGTGAATGTACAATTTTCAAAGTCATGAAAATACAGAAAAATCTTTAAATGAGAAGGTGTGTCCAAACTTTTGGTCTGTACTGTATATTATTATATTATGCGTGTATGTATGTACACACACACGCAAACATAATAAGAGCAGATACTGAGAATGACACCATGTATACAGGGCAGGGGAAGTATACAAATCATACACAGCTCCACAATATATTCTACAATCAATTATATACCCAGCTCCACACTATATACTGTGCAAAAGAATATAGAGTCGAGCTGTTTATATACTAGATATATTATATAGTGTAGGGATGTGCCTGTGTATATAGTGTGGATTCCAAACTATATACTACACTATGTACACAGCACCATACTATATAAACATCTCTACACTATACAGTACAGACCAAAAGTTTGGACACACCTCATTTAAAGATTTTTCTGTATTTTCATAACTATGAAAATTGTACATTCACACTGAAGGCATCAAAACTATGAACTAACACATGTGGAATTATATACTTAACAAAAAAGTGTGAAACAACTGAAAATATGTTTTATATTCTAGGTTCTTCAAAGTAGCCATCTTTTGCTTTGATGTCTGCTTTGCACACTCTTGGCATTCTCTTGATGAGCTTCAAGAGGAAGTCACCGGAAATGGTCTTCCAACAATCTTGAAGGAGTTCCCAGAGATGCTTAGCACTTGTTGGCCCTTTTGCCTTCACTCTGCAGTCCAGCTCACCCCAAACCATCTCGATTGGGTTCAGGTCTGGTGACTGTGGAGGCCAGGTCATCTGGCGTAGCACCCCATCACTCTCCTTCTTGGTCAAATAGCCCTTACACAGCCTGGAGGTGTGTTGGGGTCATTGCCCTGTTGAAAAATAAATGATGGTCCAACTAAACGCAAACCGGATGGAATAGCATGCCGCTGCAAGATGCTGTGGTAGCCATGCTGGTTCAGTATGCCTTCAATTTTGAATAAATCCCCAACAGTGTCACCAGCAAAGCACCCCCACACCATCACACCTCCTCCTCCATGCTTCACGGTGGGAACCAGGCATGTAGAGTCCATCCGTTCACCTTTTCTGCGTCGCACAAAGACACGGTGGTTGGAACCAAAGATCTCAAATTTGGACTCATCAGACCAAAGCACATATTTCCACTGGTCTAATGTCCATTCCTTGTGTTCTTTAGCCCAAACAAGTCTATTCTGCTTGTTGCCTGTCATTAGCAGTGGTTTCCTAGCAGCTATTTTACCATGAAGGCCTGCTGCACAAAGTCTCCTCTTAACAGTTGTTGAAGAGATGTGTCTGCTGCTAGAACTCTGTGTGGCATTGAACTGGTCTCTAATCTGAGCTGCTGTTAACCTGCGATTTCTGAGGCTGGTGACTCGGATAAACTTATCCTCAGAAGCAGAGGTGACTCTTGGTCTTCCTTTCCTGGGGCGGTCCTCATATGAACCAGTTTCTTTGTAGCGCTTGATGTTTTTTGCAACTGCACTTGGGGACACTTTCAAAGTTTTCCCAATTTTTCGGACTGACTGACCTTCATTTCTTAAAGTAATGATGGCCACTCGTTTTTCTTTACTTAGCTGCTTTTTTCTTGCCATAATACAAATTCTAACAGTCTATTCAGTAGGACTATCAGCTGTGTATCTGACTTGCCCCCTGGGCCGTGGGGCACTCGGATCCGGGCAATAGGGGGAACGATGGGAGTAGTAGTGGCAACCCGGTTCCATGGCTCAGGGTGGTCAGGCCAGTGGTAGTCCGTTATGTGTTGTTGATTATGTCCGACTACGCCACCCGTGGATTTGCGGTCATTAGGAACCGCCGCTGCAAGGCAGACCGCTGGGGCTGATGATGTGTGCAGCTGGGATGGTGTGACTCCCCACGGGAAGAGTGCGGCCCAGGGCAGTGTAGTGGATGGTGGGAGTGATGGTGGTGAGAGTCCCAGTACTGGTAGTGCTGGAGGCGCGAAGGAGCACACAGACAATAGGTTGCAGTCCAGGGTCTTTACTGAAACAGGTAAACTGACTCATAAACAGTCCCAGCTAGGAGGGGACCTGGATGTCTGAGAGCAACGGGGAAATTGGCCCTGGTCAGGGTGAGGGTGTAGGCCTACCGTGCTTTCTGCGCTCCTTCTGGCTATCTCCTCGTTATAGGGTAACAGCCCACGTTTCCGAGCTTTCCGTGTATTCTCACCTGTTTGGCCTGCGACGTGGGTTCCTTTCTGCTCCCAGCCTTGTACGGCTTTACTGGTCCCTTCGGTTGTGGCAGGGCCTCCAGGCTTCTTAGGCCAAGGAATATACAGTCCCTTGCGGACTGGTTATCTGCTGGAGGATGTAGAATCCTCCCAGCCTCAGACACCAAAGTCTGGTAAAGTAAGTCTTTTATCTGCCAAGACAGGCTCTCTTCGCCTCTTGTCTCTGGCTTGTGGCTCTCCTCCTGCCACACTTCCTCTTAGGTGCAATACAACTTTCTGTCCCTGCTCTGCTCTGGGACAAGTCTCAGTGCTGAGACAGGCCATCCAGTTCTCTCTAACCCTGCCCCCAGTAACAGCTTTTATAGGGGCAGCCTGCTCCCCCTACTGGCCTGAGACAGGAGGTACTGCATGCTAATGTTCCCCTGACTAAAGAACCTCCCCCTTGCTCTCAGACACAGCTTTAATTACACTTGTGGCATCCAGGCCAGGGTGACACATATCCACCAGACTTCTGCACAACACAACTGATGGTCCCAATCCCATTTATAAGGCAAGAAATCCCACTTATTAAACCTGACAGGGCACACCTGTGAAGTGAAAACCATTTCCGGTGACTACCTCTTGAAGCTCATCAAGAGAATGACAAGAGTGTGCAAAGCAGTCATCAAAGCAAAAGGTGGCTACTTTGAAGGACCTAGAAAATAAGACATATTTTCAGTTGTTTCACACTTTTTTGTTAAGTATATAATTCCACATGTGTTAATTCATAGTTTTGATGTCTTCAGTGTGAATGTACAATTTTCATAGTCATGAAAATACAGAAAGATCTTTAAATGAGAAGGTGTGTCCAAACTTTTGGTCTGTACTGTATATACACAACTTTACATTATAATTAAGACCACATTATACTATATTATGAAACACACATCACAGGAGACACATATACATCACATAGGACACACAGCAACTGCTGAATATGTATCACAGATCCATAAACACATCAGTCAGCCCCGGAAGTTAGTAGTCAGCCCCCAGCCCCATAAGTAAGCCTCCAGCCCCATAAGTAATCCCCCAGCCCCAGAGGTCAGCCCCTAGCCCCATAAGTAAGCCCCCAGCCTCAGAGGTCAGCCCCCAGACCCATAAGTAATCCCCCAGCCCCAGAGGTCAGCCCCTAGCCCCATATGTAAGCCCCCAGCCCCAGAGGTCATCCCCCACCCCCCACCCCTGGGTACCAGAAACATGTTTTTTACTGGCTAAACAACAGCATACATCATCATGCCACTGTACTCACCCAGGTAGGAGCAGAGCTGCAGAGATCCGCTTCCTGATTCGGTACGGCACCGGGCTGCGCTGCACCAACAGCTGCAGCCGGTGTTGTAAAGGCGGGAGAGAGGATCGCGCTCTCCTCCCACAGAGAACGCTGATGTGTTCTTATATGTGACGCATGCAGCGGTTCAAATACTGAACCCTGCGTGCAGGCGCAGAGCGCCCCAATCCCGGCTGTGCCTCCAGATTTAAGGGGCCAGCGGCCAGAAAAGCGGGTCGGTGGCCGGATCAGCAGGCCGGTGGCCGGATCAGCGGGCCCCGTGGCCTACTACAATGCACACATCCGTGGACCACTGGGAAAATGCCCGGTGCGCCAGATTAGCAATTCCGGCCTGCTGTAAACTATTAATATGGGCATATAGGTTATGGACTGCAGAGGAGAGTGATGCCTGTATGCCTCATATCTGATGCCTTGTTGTTGATAAATCATCTTTTATCACTTTATGTAAATGACCTCTTCCTGGCTCTGGGGACGACGCTGCCTGGAAGATAACTCTGCCTCCTTATCTCACATGAAGGGGAGTTCCCAGTGTGATGTGTGATGGCCGCTCTCTGCTCTCCTGATCTCACTGCAGAGCTGTGTGCGCTTATAACTGACACGTCTGCAGCTTCCTCTCAGCTTCCATCTCACAGGCAGACAGGGCTGCAATATAGGACAACAAATGTCACTACTTACACCAGACATGATGGGGAAATTCAAAGAACCATGATTAAACTACAGCAAAACATTTCATATCGATGTAATCATCCAGAATTATGATAGAAATAAATACCTTAAATGAAAACGGCAAAAACAATAATAACAATTATAAGAATCAATCACAGTATAAATGGAGATGCCCCTAAGTGAGGGACAAACCACTTAGTAAGGAGCAAGCATTGTTCAAAACGCTGGTTTCACTGTTATCTTGACGTGTAATCAGGCTGCCAATCATTCCATAAATCAGTAAAACACTCATTCATCGGGGGAAATTATATTTTGTGCAAAACAAAAGATCATCATTCTCAGCTTGACATCGTCCTGGATAAACAGGTCTCACACTGCCGAGAACTATGATCGATCACTCAGTTTTCATCGTTTGCTTTGGTCTGCCTGCGTAAACTGCCACTGAAACAACCATTGATACTTAGTTTATTGATCAGCGTTCATATAGTGCCACTGGCCAGTTCATGTAAACGGACCTTTAGATTGCAGAAAAGCTACAATTGGCCCTGTGTGGGGCTTCTGTGTGTCAGACCCCAATCACTCTTACATTGATGACCTATTCTAAGGGCTTGAGCAGACAATCGTATTATCAGTCCTAGTGTGATCCAACAAAACATAGGATCGCACTTAGATCATTATTATTGTATAGGGCTGTGCAAATGTCAGATTTTTTTCTCAGACAGAGCTGGTCCGAGGAAAACAATTGCAGCATGTACTAGTTTGATCCAAAATTCGGAGCGCACTTGGCAATGCAAGTCTATGAGTCGAAGGAAAATATTGGACTGCACTCAGATTACATTTGAGTGCAGTCCGATTTTCATGGACTGACATAATGGAGAAGATGGAGAAATTTTGTTCTCCATCTTCTCATCCAACAGAATCGGAACACACTATGATCATGCTCTGATAAAACTCTAATTAGAGTTTTATCAGAGTGTGATTTGTCTAATCGACCCAATTCCCTTGGATGAGAAATATATGCTTGTTTGACCCTAGCCTTAGGAAAGGTTATTTGTTTTACTACAGTGTAATACATTTAGGGATATAATGGTTATGTTATATAAATTGTTTCATTATTATTATTATTATTTCATAAGTCATCTGTTGATGGAGGAAATAATCATCCTTTGTTCGCATCACTTGTCTGTGCCTTTACTACTCTATACTTTCTATACTGTACCCACAGTTCAGATTGCCATTGCATTATGATAGACACATTCATAAATTCCAATACATCACATAATATAAACAAATTTGGTTCTTCTCACAACTATACCTAAGTGTGCAATACATGTCTGCATTTCTGCTCATTTTGCAATGATTTTGCAATATTCCCCATCCTGGCCGCTTTCTTTAATATTGTCCCCCATCTTGACCACCATCCTGTAATAATGTCCCTCTGTGGCGCCCTGCTGTGCACTGGTGCCACAGAACCCAGAAGGGTGCATGGATGGACTTCTCCACAAGAGGCCCTCACACATTCACACACCTCCACCCTACCACCTCAGACCACCAGAGGGCGTCCTTCAGGGATATATAAAGGGAGGGTGGAGCCAGGCAGCTCAGTCTAGTTAGTGAGTCTCTCAGACACAGAGAGGGACAGAGCTCAGAGTTGAGCAGAGAGCGTGCTGACGCTCAGAGAGCAGCGAAGAGGCAGCAAGCTGGCTGCTGTGCTTAGCGAGCCAAGGCCTACAGCACGTGTGAAGGCCTAGTGAGGGCCCTGAGTGTGGCCGAAGGATAGAGGAGAAGGAAGAAGTAGCCAAGGGGGCAGAGGAGCTTACCAGGCTCACCCCGAGATATATACCGGACACCGGGTCCGCGCCTACAGGGACCCTCAATACCCAGTAGGAACCACCGGAACCCCTGGAGGACTACAGGTCCCAGGTTCACCAAATACTGATTGCAGTACCAGGGCTAGGAGTCACGGAGGCCCCAGCATCCAGGGAGAGTGATCTGCAAGAGTAGGCCCTACCACCAGGTCAGCAGGTGCAAAAGAGAGACAGCAACCAAGCTAGGCCTAGCTCCAGGCAGGTCAGAAGCTTAGCGAGTAAAGCCACGGATCAGGAGGCCCTATACCCGCTCACTAGGGAGAGTCCAAAAGTGCGCCCTTGTCCGGAGTACCCTGGACCGTGCCTGCAACATCACCAGTAAAGGTACAGAAGCTTACCCCCGTGTGAGTGTCCTTCTTTCCTCCGGGACCATCCTGCCGTCTCTCCCTGCACCACCATCCATTACACCTCACGCTGCCCTGGAGCTAGCTCTACCTGTGGAGAGCCACACCATCCCTGCTGCCGTAACACCAGCTCCAGAGGACGGCTCCAGAACTTTCCAAATCCCCTATACATATTCCCCCTTTTACTGACCACCCTGGGTCACGGACCGGGCCAGCCACCGTGATATCCCCCATACCGGCATCCATAGGCCCAGCACCTGGTACCCCACGGCCCAGGGGGCGCGTCACCTCCACCTACACCTCTTCCTGGTATAATTTCCTCCATCCTTTGCCTCTTCCTATTACAACCCCTCGAAAAAATTATGGAATCACCGGGCTCGGAGGATGTTCATTCAGTTGTTTAATGTTGTTGAAAAAAAGCAGATCACAGACATGGCACAAAACTAAAGTCATTTCAAATGGCAACTTTAGGGCTTTAAGAAACACTAAAAGAAATCAAGATTAAAAATGTGGTACTCAGTAAAGGTAATTTTTTTCAGACCAAGCATAATTTTTTGCCAGGGGTTGTATAATGTCCCCTGTCCTGTACTCTTTCTGGTAAAATGTCCTCCATCCTGAGCCCTTTCCAGTAATAATGTCCCCCATCCTGAGCCTCTTCCTGGTATAATGTCCCCTGTCCTTGACCCCTTATTGTAATAATGTTCCACATTCTGGTACCTTCGGGTAACAATGTCACCCATCCTGGTATAATGTCCCCCATCATGGGGGCTTCCTGGTGTAATGTCTCCTGTACTGGGCCCCTTACTGTAATATTGTACACCATCCTGACACCATCATGGACCCTTTCCTGTTATAATGTCCTCCATTGTATAACCATGTCCCAGAATTCCCAGCCCCTTCCTAGTATAATTTCTCCCATCCTGGACCCCTTCCTGGTATACTGTGCCCCTTCCTGGTATAATGACCTCCATCTTGGTATAATAATCCTGATCCTTAACCCCTTCCTGGTGTAATGTCCCCCATCCTGGGCTCCTTGCTGGTATAATAACCCCCATCCTAGGCCCCTTCCTTGTATAATGTCCCCCATCCTGGGGTCCACTGTTTAATTTTTTTTTACATAGCGTAAACTGACCAGCCGTGTGTGTTTGAAATCCTCAACATGTCAATTTTCTTGTGGACATTCAGAGTTTAAAGTCAGAATTGCATTGCATTGCATAAAATGCTGAAAATCCACAGGTAAAAATTAGAGATGAGTGAGCACTAAAATGCTCAGATGCTCGTTACTCGACCTAAACAATTTCTAATGCTTGGATGCTCATTTCAAGTAACGAGTATAATGAGCGTCAATGAGAAATCAAAGCATTTTTCCAGAAGACCCTACAAGGAGGTCTGGGGGGCACTGAAAATGATGAAATGGATGGTAAAAGTGCTGAATGGAAGGAGAACAGCATGGAGAAGACCCCTGGAAGCATCTCTGACTCCCAGATCGCTACTGAGAACAAATTTCCATGTCTCAATGTTATAAAATTCTGTGAGGCATCCATGGGTTCAAAATCTCACTACACCCCTAGATGAATTCCTTAGGTAGTGGAGTTTCCAATATGGGGTGACCTGGGGTTGGGGGTTCTGCTGTTTTGGCACCTCAGGGGCTAAACTAATGGAGCCCATAATCTATTCAAAAGAAATCTGCGTTCTAAAAGCCAAGTAGCGCTCCTTCCCATCTGATCCCTGCCGGGTGCTCAAACAGTAGTGTATATCCACATATAGAATGCTGCCACATGCGGGAGAAATTGCAGAACAAATTGTTGGGTCCAAATTTGGTGCTAAAACAGTGTTTTTGTAAAAAAAAAAAAAAATTTGTTCTCACATCTAAATGTGTTATTCCTTGAGGGGGCTAGTTTCCAAAATGCTGTCACTTGTGGGGGTTTCTGCTGTTTTTCATGTCAGGGGCTCTCCAAATGTGACATGGCATCCACTCTTGATTCAGTCTTTTTTGCGTTCAAAAAGTCAAAACGGTGCTCCTTCCCTTCCAAGCCTTGTTGTGTGCCCAAACAATAGTTTTCCCCCACATATGGGGAATCAACATGCTCAGTAGAAATTGCACAACAAATTTTGTGGTCCATTTTATCCTGTTACCCTTGTGAAAATAAAAAATTTGGGGCTATAGTAAAATTTTTATGAAAAAATTTTCATTTTTGCTTCCACATTGCTTTAGTTCCTGTGAAGCACCTGAAGGGTTAATAAACTTCTTGAATGCGGTTTTGAGGACTTGGAGGGGTGCAGGTTTTAGAATGGTGTCACTTTTGGTTATTTTCTGTCATATCGGCCTCCCAAAGTCACTTCAAATGTGATATGGTCCCTATAAAAATAGTTTTGTAAATTTTGTTGGAAAAATTAGAAATCACTGGTCAACATTTAAACCTTCTAACTTCCTAACAAAAAAAAAATATGTTTTAAAAATTGTGCTGTTGTAAAGTAAACATATGGGAAATGTTATTTATTAACTATTTTGTGTGACATAACTCTCTGGTTTAAAGGCATAGGAATTAGAAGTTTGAAAATTGCAAAATTTTCAACATTTTCACCAAATTGTCGTATCAAAATTTTTTACCACTATCATGAAATACAATATGTCACTAAAAACAGTCTCAGAATCAGCGGGATCCATTGAAGCGTTCCAGAGTTATTACCACATGAAGTGACACTGGTCAGAATTCAAAAATTTGGCCTGGTCATTAATGTCCAAATTGTCTCAGTCACTAAGGGGTTAATAGACAATTTACACAGGAATACTGCGCTTCAGATACACTCTGAATGATCTGTATTAGACAATTGTTCATTGGCTGTCATTGTTCTCGGCAGCACAAGTCTTGTGCCAAGAATGATAATGTTGTGTGCATGCCAAAAGATCATTTCACCTGACGATTGAGCAGTTTGTTTATTCGGAGGATTTTTCGCAGCCGATTTAGGCCGGTTACACATGTCCGTATATTTCGGTATAAACCGGTACCAGAGATATCCGTGTCTCATGTTTCCCTGTGTGTCACATGTGGCAACCATGTGCCACCCCTGAGCAGCATCAAGATCACACGGAACGGTGCCTGGGAATCACTGTACAGTTAGCACTGTTCCCATGCGCGGGGTGCTGAACACTGCCCTCATCATGGTTCCTACCGGTGCTGCGATCAGCACCAGCAGGAGACAATGATGAGGGTAGTAGTGTCTGCTCCCGCAGTGTCCACCTGTAAAAATAAGAATAAAATAATAAAATCCTTATACTCACATGTCCTATGTGTCCCTAGCTTTAATTCTCTGACCGCTGATGCTGAGGAGCCAGGGATAATGAGCCGCACCAGCGAGCGGGCCCCGGAGCTGAGCTCAGGAGCGGTGTCCTGTCACTCAGTGAGCCCAGCTCCGGGGCCATGTGTCTATAAATTCTTAGTGGGGTTTTTCCTAAAATTGTCAGCCGTTGGACTCACTGCATACCCTATAACTGTATAGCAGACTCTCTCTTTTCTAATGGGAACATGTCGTACTTGTTACTGTGGCCCTGCTCCATGTGTCTTTAAATTCTTAGTGGGGTTTTTCCTAAAATTGTCAGCTGCTGGACTCACTGCATACCCTATAACTGTATAGCAGACTCTCTCCTTTCTAATGGGAACAAGTCGTACCTTGTTACTGTGGCCCTGCTCTGTGTGTCTTTAAATTCTTAGTGGGTTTTTTCCTAAAATTGTCAGCCATTGGACTCATTGCATACCCTATAACTGTATAGCAGACCCTCTCCTTTCTAATGGGAACATGTCGTACCTTGTTACTGTGGCCCTGCTCTATGTGTCTTTAAATTCTTAATGGGGTTTTTCCCAAATTTTGGCAGCCCTTGCAGTCACAGCATGGGCATTACCACTTATAGGAGACCCGATCCTTTATAATGGGAACATTTTTTTTCTGAGACCCTCCTCTATGTCTCTTCAAAGGGGTATTGGGTTGCATCCAAATTTCTGGCAGCCCTTGCAGTCACTGGATAAGCTATAACAGTATAGGAGACCCACTTGTTAATAATGGGAACAACAAAGCATAGCCGGCTGATGGCTCTCTAACAATAGCTAGGGCCGACTGCTGGCCTTTTAAGAATAGTAAGGGCCGTCTGATGTCCCTATAAAAATAGGCTTTATGACTTTCAGAGTCCCTCCATCATAAATAAAACAGGAAGTGTCTGATGATGTGTCACACACCACATTACCAGCTAAGGTTGTAAAATGTTAAAATGACATTTCCCGGTGAATGCATTTGTCTTAAAAAAATACATAAAAAAAAACAAAACAATAGGATCTTTCTTTAGTATAAAAAACAGCGTCACCAATTTAGCAACAATGTAATCACATTGTTCAGCTCATGCACCTCCTCCTCCATCTCCGAAATGACCACATCAGTCACAAGCTGACAGCACTGCAGCACTGTCTTGGCCAAGCAGCAACAGGCTGTGCTGAAGATAACATGCTTAATACTTAATTGACAAACCGCCCAGCGCTGCAGAGTTGTTGAAAGCTGTAACACAGCAGTCTGATCTGTGGCTCTCACCGCTGAACATACAGCCAGGCATGGTCGTGTGTGTCAATGTCCGGAACCTGGTGACGGAGAAATGACACCCAGAATAGATATGGTTTCCCTCTATGCCAGACCTTTCGCCGAGCTAAATACAACTCTCAGCAAAAAAAGCTGTGGAGTGGCTCCATACCGTCCCTGGCCACATTCACCTGTCCACGTGTTTGTGGTTAGGCGGTCCTTCCCAGTAAGTGCACTGGGGAGGGCACTGGTAATGTTGTGGGACCCATGCTTGTGGAAGGCGGAGACGACACCGGGAGAAACAGTGGCGGCTGGGGACCGAGTATGGACACCCGGCCGCCGCAGGCATGAGGTTATGAAAAGCTTCCGCCTCCACGAGCCTAAAAGGCCACATTTCAAGTGCAAGCAGCTGTCAAAAATTTGGCAGTATAGTATTGCAGCCTGTGGGTGGGTGGCTGCCTGCATACTTGCGCTTGCATTCCAAGGAATGGGGTAGGGAAAACTGAATGCTGCACTGGGACAAGGACGTGGACGGTGATGTCTGCAATGACAGGTGCATGGCGGGAGGCATCTTCGCATGCGCCAAGAATCACTTATGATGGGCACACTTTTAGGCAGTGACCTGGGAGTCAGAAATGGTTCCAGAGGTCTTCCCCATGCTGGTCCCATGTCTTTTCAGCACTGTATGCATGTGTCTGATGATGTGTCACACACCACATGGCCAGATAAGGTTGTAAAATGTTAAAATGACATTTCCCAGTGTATGCATTTGTCTTTGCTGAAAGCAATGCAGAAGTGCAAAATCGCATCAAAAACTACGTGTGAACATAGCCCAATGTGTGGAGGAGTATTTTTGGTTTTGGTTATTTATTTTGCCATATATACAAGTCATTACCCTGGAAAGGATGTTCCTTAATATATTTCCCAGGAAAAACCATTTTGGTTTTGTTTTTGTATGTTTTATTGTGAGTCCGTAAAAGTGGCGTAATACTCTGACAACGTTGTTGACAGCAGTGACTTGGGAGTCAGAAATGCTTCCAGGGGTCTTCCCCATGCTGTTCCCATGTCATTTGGGCACTGTTCCCATCGATTTGGGAAATTTTTAGGCCCTCTGCAGACCGCCGGGTGGAGCCGCCTGAAAAATGCTCGAGTTTCCCATAGACTTACATTGGGCTCGTTGCTCGGGTCGAGCACCCGAGTATTACAATGTGCTCGACCCGAGCAACGAGTACCCAAGCATTTTAGTGCTCGCTCATCACTAATAATAATGCCTACACACTGTAGTTCACTCCCAGAAGATTTAGGTCTGAGCCGAAAATACAACAAACAAGCGTTTTTAAATGAAAAAAAATTCTGTTGTTTACCCGAGAAACACTCAGGTAATCCTACCTTAAGTTCTTCATAGCATTCTGCAGGGTATTTACTCATGTACTGCTGAAGATCGGCAACCTCCAGAGTCAATCCTTTCAAGCATTGAGCAAGCTCCTGGATGGTACACATACTGAAGATAACCCAGGAAGAGGAGAGGAGAAAAAAAAAAAAACTTTTTTTTTTTAAACAGGGCGGGACATACTGTTATGTACTGCAACTTAGAACTAAGGAATAGGAGGGAAAAGCTGTCCCTTCACTGAGACTCAGCTTAACCCTACGCTGGAGTGGGTGCCCTATTATGAATAGCCGCACCTAAACTCCTGCACTGAACTCAAACGAAGACATGAAGGAAGGGGAAAAGGGGTCCCTAAAAGATCTAAGGACTGGGAGCAAAACTGGAGACCTCCTAACAGAAAAGTTAGTTGCAGAAACGAAGATAAAAGGGAACAAAACTGGTGGAACAAGAAGTCCCAAGCAATCAATTGTCCAAAGCACAAAGAACTTAACAAGGCTACTTAGCCAGAGCACAAGCGTAACAACACTGATGTGCAGCATGGAATGGGAGACAGGTGCTAAGTAATAAAGATTGAAGAGATCACGTGACCAAGACACCCAGCACCAGAGGAAAAGACTAGAAGCCAGCAAACCACAACAAGATGGCCGATAGTAAAACAACATAGATTCTAACAGCCAGACTGCCAACAGCCAAGACTTCCCTTTCCTGACAAAGAGGACGACTGTCCATGCTTTCCTCCTCCTCATCCTCCACCTTTCCACCTCTTCATTCTCCCTCTCCTCACGCCATCCACGCTGACCAGGCGGTATGAATGTTGTGTGGGTAGTAACATCTGTAGCGCATGAAACCAGCTCCTGTTCCTCCTCCTGTTCCTCCTTCTCCTCATTATCACCCAACCTGCATTGAGATGAGATGAGGCTAGGCTGTGTAGCATCAACCTGTATAGTTCCTTGCTCCATATCATGCTCCGCCTGCAATGCCTCCTCTTTAATTGTGAGCAACAAGCGTTTCATTAGACAGAGAAGAAGGATGGTGACGTCATCGCCGCTCACCATCTTGATGGAGTCCTCAAAGTTTTGGAGGATGGCACAGATGTCAGACATTTATGCCCACTCATCAGCTCTTATGTGTGGAGGCTGAATACCGTCAGGCGTATTGAAGCTGGTACTCAACGACTGCCCTCTGCTGCTCACAAATCCTCCCCAACATATGCAAGGTTGAGTTCTACTGTATGGTGACATCACACACCAGTTGATGAGCTGGAAGCTGCAAGCGCTGCTGAAGCACAGCGAGGGTGGTGGAAGCTGTAGCTGACTTTCCGAAATGGGCAGACTGACGGCGTACTTTGACAACCAGCTCCGGCAGATCCGGGTAAGTTTTGAAAAACTGCTGAATCACTAGGTTGAGCACATGGACCAGGCATGGTACTTGTGCGAGGTTGCCAAGCTTCAGAGCCACCACCAGGTTCTGGCCATTGTCACACACCACCATGCCTGGCTGTAGGTGCAGCGGTGACAGCCAGAGTTCTGCCTGCTCTGTTAAAGCTGTCAACAACACCATAGAGGTGTGCGGTTTGTCCCATAAGCATATCAGCTTCAGCACAGCCTGTTGCCACTTGGCCGAGGCAGTACTGCAGTGCTTCCAGCTTCCTACTGATGTGGTAATTTCGGAGATGGAGGCTGAAGAGGAGGAGGAGGTGCAGGAGCTTTATAATGTAGGGGCAACCCTGATTGACCCAGGGCCCACAATCCTTGGCGTCAGGAGGATGTGTTCCGTCCGACTGGGTCCCGGCTTCCCCTATTAACCCAGTGTGCCATCAGCGAGATGTATCGTCCCTGGCCACAAGCACTTGTCCATGTGTCCGTGGTTAGGTGGACCTTCCCTGTAACTGCATTGTTGAGGGCACGGCTAATGATCTGGGACACGTGCTTGTGTAAGGCAGGGACACCACACAGGGAGAAATAGTGGCAGCTGGAAACCGAGTACTGAGGGATGGCCGCCACCATGAGGTTGAAGAAAGATTGTGTCTCCACGAGCCTAAAAGACAATATTTAAAGTGCAAGCATTTTAGAAATGTGGCAGTTTAGTGCTATGGCCTGTGGGTGGTTGGCTGCATATTTGCGCTTGCGTTCAAAGGACTGGGGCAGGGACAAATGAATGCAGCCCTGGGACAAGGATGTGCACGTGGTTGCTGATGGTGGTGGTTGTGAGTGTCAAACTACAGGTGCAGGGCGGGAGGCATCTTTGCCTGCACCATGGACAGAGGATTGGTGTGCACGCACAACAGCGGTACAGGCAGTATTGTCACCCTTAGACACTGTTTCTGGACTCTGGCATTACTAGTCGGGTGCTTTGCTGTCATGTGCCTGAGCTTGCTGGTGGTGGTCAGGCTGGTAGTTTTGCTGCCCCTGATGATGCTGGCATGGCAGATTTTGCAAATAGCCTTTTTTTGGGTTAACAGGACAGTTTTTAAAAAAGAGCCAGACTCTGGAAGACCTAACAGTTGGACTGGCAACTTTCCTCGTGTTAATGTCCCACCTCGTCTTCCCCGTATGCACCCTGGGCCTCCTTCTGACTCGCTGGCAATTGTGTCTCATCATCATCATCCACCTCTTGCGACAGTAATTGCACTTTTCAACCGTCGCCTTTATGTAACCATGGCTGCTCAAATATTTGGGTATAGCTACATGTGATCTCTTCTTGCCCCACTTGAAACGGGCCAGGAGAAAGGCCCAAATCTATAAATGGGAAAGTAAACAGCTCTTCTGAGCGTTCAAGTGTGGGATCAGTTGTCTCTGGGCACTCGGCATAGTGGGAGTAAGGAGGATCAGGGTGAGGAATATGTGGTCCATACTCATGGCTACTGAGACTGGACAGTGTGAAAGACGGTGGTGGTGGTGGCAAAGTGACTGGAAGCATTATATGCTATCCAACCAACAACCTTTTCACACTGCTCTGGCTTTAAGAGTGGGGTTCCGCTGCCCCCTACAAAGTGGGACAGGAAGATAGGGTGACCATGATGTGGGTGCTTGTTGTGCTCACTCAGCAGACATAATTTCAGCTTGCCCACGGCATAGGCCTTTGCGTGCACCATCACCATTACGTCCACTTCACTGTCCCTTGCCAAGCGTTTTGCCCATTTTAAATGGAGTGTAATTTTTGGCCCGCTCCAAAAAATGTCACGATTATAACTGCAGTAATATCGGATCACGTCTGATGACCAGGGTTTTAGGCAATGGCCTTATAGATGTGGTATTGGTCAGCGATCAAGTGTGAATAGGATGAACAACACACAACTGGCAGACTTTAAATGGAGGGTAATATGTAGCTTGCTCCAAAAAATGTCACGATTATCTCCTCAGTAATATCGGATAACGTCTGATGACTACGGTTTTAGGCAGTGGCCTTATAAATGTGGTATTGGTCAGCGACGAAGTGTGAATAGGATGAACAACACACAACTGGCAGACTTTAAATGGAGGGTAATATTTGGCACGCTCCAAAAAATGTCATGATTACCGCAGTAATATCAGATAACGTCTGATGACCACGGTTTTAGGCCTTATAGATGTGGTATTGGTCATAGACCAAGTGTGAATAGCATGAATAACACACAGCTGGCAGACTTTAAATGGAGGGTAAAATTTGGCATGCTCCAAAAAATGTCATGATTATTACAGCAGTAATATCGGATAATGTCTGATGACCATGGTTTTAGGCAGTGGCCTTATAGATGTGGCATTGGTCAGCGACCAAGTGTGAATATGTTGAACAACACATAACTTGCAGACTTTAAATGGAGGGTAATATTTGGCATGCTCCAAAACATGTCACGATTATTACAGAAGTAATATCATATCACGTCTGACCACGGTTTTAAGCAGTGGCTTTATAGATATAAATAATCAGGATTAAGAGCAAAAAAAAATTTGGATGTGAATGTATTTTAATGCACATCTGAAACACACTTCTTTTTTGTGTAGCATCATGGGAAAGTGTAAAGAAATCAGCCAAGATATCAGGAAGAGAAATGTTGACTTTCACAAGTCTGGCTCATCCTTGGGTACAATTTCAAGATACCTGAAGGTGCCTCGCTCATCTGTACAAACAATTATACATAAGTACAAACAAGATGGGAATGTCCAGCATTCATACTGCTCAGGAAGGTAATGGGTTCTGTGTCCCAGACATGAACGTGCTTTGGTCCAACATGTGCATATAAATCCAAGGACAAAAGCAAAAGACCTTGTGAAGATGATGGCAGAAGCTGATAAGATTGTGTCAATATCCACAGTGAAACGAGTACTGTATCAACATAGGCTGAAAGTCCATGCTGCCAGGAAGAAGTCATTACTCCAAAAGAAACATAAAGAAACCAGATTAATGTTTGTAAATGTACACAGGAACAAAGACCTTAATTTTTGGAAACTTGTCCTGTGGTCTGAAGAAACTAAAATTGAACTTTTTGGGCATAATGACCATCGTTAAGTTTGGAGGAAAAAGGGAGAAGCTTGGAAGCCTAAGAATACCATCCCAACTGTGAAATACGGGGGTGGCATCATCATGTTGTGGGGTTGTTTTGCTGCAGGAGGGTCTGGTGCCCTTCACAAAATAGATGGCATCATGAGAAAAGAAGATCATGTGACAATACTGAAGCAACATCTCAAGACATCAGCCAGGAAGTTAAAGCTTGGTAAGAAATGGGTCTTCCAAATGGACAATGACCTGAAACTGTAATGCACACGCCCGGGCTGAGCGGCGTGTGCGTGCGATTCCACTGGACCATGCCGGAGAGTGAATGCCTGGAGGGGCATAACTAGGTATTCACCCGATCCGACCAGGGTCGCACGACGGCATACGACGCCAGTGCACCAAGGAGGAACCGAGCAGAGGGACCAGGTGCTACTCCAGGACAGACCCCGGACACGGCTGTTGACCCACACAGGGGAATACAGGAACAGACAGGTTAGGCTGGCACACAGACTGGTGGGTATAGGCAGGCACGACTGGTATGCAGGCAGGCGGGTATGCAGGCAGGGGGGTACAGGCAAGCACGGCTAGAGTGCAGACAGGGAGGCGCTAGCAGGTAGGAACACAGGCGGGATAGGACCCAGTACACAGTGGGACTCAGGAACAGAACCACAGATGTGGCGGACAAACACAGCAGAGTGAGGCCGCCCAGAGAGGCGAGCGAGAGCAGGGCAGGACGAGACCGCCTAGAGCGGCGAGCGAGAGCAGAGCAGGACGAGGCCGCCCGGAGCGGCGAGCAAGAGCAGAGCAGGACGAGGCCGCCTGGAGCGGCGAGCAAGAGCAGAGCAGGACAAGGCCGCCCGGAGCAGCGAGCAAGAGCAGAGCAGGACAAGGCCGCCCGGAGCAAGAGCAGAGCAGGACGAGGCCACCCGGAGCGGTGAGCAAGAGCAGAGCAGGACGAGGCCGCCTGGAGCGGCGAGCAAGAGCAGAGCAAGACAAGGCCGCCCGGAGCGGCGAGCAAGAGCAGAGCAAGACAAGGCCGCTCGGAGCAAGAGCAGAGCAGGACAAGGCTGCCTGGAGCGGCGAGCAAGAGCAGAGCAGGCTAGAACCGCCAGGAGCGGCGAGCAAGAGCAGAGCAGGCTAGAACCGCCGGAGCGGTGAGCAAGAGCAGAGCAGGCTAGAACCGCCAGAGCGGTGAGCAAAGGCAGAGCAGGCTAGAACCGCCGGAGTGGTGAGCAAAGGCAGAGCAGGCTAGAACCGCCGGAGCGGTGAGCAAAGGCAGAGCAGGCTAGAACCGCCGGAGCGGTGAGCAAAGGCAGAGCAGGCTAGAACCGCCGGAGCGGTGAGCAAAGGCAGAGCAGGCTAGAACCGCCAGAGCGGTGAGCAAAGGCAGAGCAGGCTAGAACCGCCGGAGCGGTGAGCAAAGGCAGAGCAGGCTAGAACCGCCGGAGCAGTGAGCAAAGGCAGAGCAGGCTAGAACCGCTGGAGCGGTGAGCAAAGGCAGAGCAGGCTAGAACCGCCGGAGCGGTGAGCAAAGGCAGAGCAGGCTAGAACCGCCGGAGCAGTGAGCAAAGGCAGAGCAGGCTAGAACCGCCAGAACAGTGAGCAAAGGCAGAGCAGGCTAGAACCGCCGGAGCGGTGAGCAAAGGCAGAGCAGGCTAGAACCGCTGGAGCGGTGAGCAAAGGCAGAGCAGGCTAGAACCGCCGGAGCAGTGAGCAAAGGCAGAGCAGGCTAGAACAGGGCTCTGTTCACACGGAACAGACAGGAAGGGAAAGGCAGAACCAGATACCCACAGGGTACTTGCAGTGAAGTAGCGAGTGGACCACAAACTCACAACCGGGAGTACAGTGACAACGAGCAGGAGTTAGGTACGAGTTCAGACTGTGCAGAAAAAGGAAAGGTACGGACGTAGAGAAACACGGGAAAACAGGCTAGAAGAGTATACAGACAAGAACAGACACAGTAGCAAGATACAGGAGCGGGTCTAGGAATGCAGCCCCTAGAAGGTGGGAGGAACAGGCCAGGAGCGTGTTCAGACAGGACAGACAAGATACAGGAGCGGGTCTAGGTATGCGGCCCCTAGAAGGCAAGACGAACAGGCAAGGAGCGTGTTCAGACAGGCCTGGAAATACAGCCTCCAGGATAGGCAGACAAGAGAACACAGAAGGGGACCTGGCACAATCAGAGTGAAAGACCACACTGAATGAAACACAATGCTCAGGCAGGGATTCATTGGAGCAGCTGGGTTAAATAGCAGATGACAGACAGCAAAAGGCTGAGAACACACAAGGGGTGTGCCTGCAGCAGGTACAAGAAACAGGAAGTGATCGGGCGCTGCCCTTAAGCAGCAGACACAGAGGCAAGCAAACAGCATGGAGGGAAGCCAGGCTAGCAGACTGGACTGGAGATCAAGTGCGCGCTCTTGCACAGTGGGAGATGGACCACTATGCAAGGACGCCGCCAGGTATGTTACAGAAACATACTGCCAAAATGCTAACAAAGTGGCTTAAGGATAACAAAGTCAATGTTTTGAAGTGGCCATTACAGAGCCCTCATCTCAATCCTATTGAAAATTTATGGGCAAAGCTGAAAAGGCAGGTGAGAGCAAGGCGACCTACAAACCTGGATCAGTTACACCAGTTTTGTCAGGAGGAATGGGCCCGAATTCCGACCAACTATTGTGAGAAGCTTGTGGAAGTCAGACCCAAGTCATTCAGTTTAAGGGCAATGGCACCAAATACTAATGAAATGTATGTAAATTTTTGACTTTGTAGTAAGTAATAAAAATGCCTTAAAACATTCTCTCTCTCTCATTATTCTGGCATTTTGGCAAATATTAAAAATTATGGTAATCCTAATTGACCTAAAATGGGAAAGGTTTATTCTGATTTCAAGTTATATATTGAGAAAAACATGCATATGTGTCTTTTTATATAGTGTATGTAAACTTCTGGTGTCAACTGTATATACAACTCCAATTTATAAGGAGGTTTTTCTCTAAAATTCTGCAGGAATCAGAGTGGAAAAGATTGCATTAATTCTAGGGGAGAAAATCAACTTAAATACAACACATAACATTCATAGTACAGCAGGTCATATTTCACAACTTCAAACTTTTACAGTCAACTTTTTACAGACTGATGACGTCATAACAGTCATGACAAATCAAAGGCTGTCCTAGAGACTCCGAATGTAAGAGATCCGCAGGCCTCCCGTCTACCTGCCAGGTGCCACTGCCCTGGAACATGAACCGGAGTCTTGCAAATCGATCCGCTCATCTCAAATTGGGACTTGGATTTATTTTTGTCATTTTTAGTTGTATCTGAAGCGCCCCCTGGGCCGTGGGGTACTCGGTAGCCGGGTCGGTCGATGCTGGGGATGTCATGGTGGCGGTGACCCGGTCCGCGACCCAGAGCGGTCAATTAAAGGAAAAGTAAAACGGGAATAAAGTTTTTGGAGAATAATATTTTGTGACGCCACCTGTGGTATGCGGCTATATAGGGCTACCGCTGCGGTGCAGATCCACTGGAACCGATGGTGACGCAGCAAAGTTGGTTCAGTTCTCCACAGGCAGAGCTTAGCTCCAGGGCAGTGTAGATGGTGATTTTATGAGGTAGATGTTGTCGGTGCAGTGTAGTGCAGGGCAGTTGATGGCGCATCAATTATTCAAGGACACAGTGGGTCTTCAGGTTTTACTCACAGTTGTTCAAGACTCCAGGTTACAGTTACCGGTGTGTAACATCGTCCTGTGTCCTCCGGGGTAGGGGTCCAGCAAACCCTCAGGTATCTCAGGAGCACTTACACGGGACCCCGTTCTATGTACCTTTTTCGGTCGTCTCACTGCGCTGGCTCTCACCCTCCTGCCCTGCACCTCACAATCAGTGTCCCAAGCTAGTGGCCTCGGGTCTTGTCGGGCGACGTGCTCTCAGTCCCCTGGACCCTATGCGGCCACCTTTTCGGCGATGTAATTGTGGATTTTGGCTGCAACACCTTGAAAATGCTGCTGCCTCAGGTTGGCTAGCTGAGAGTGGTTGTTCTCAACTAGTTTGGGGCCGGTCCCCTTCTGCAGCCTGATCCCTCCACGTCAGTGTGAATTCGGGGTCACGGGTTGCCTCTGCATTCGCCGTGCCTCTGGGATCCCTTCTGTCTTCCTGGAGCCCTCCTCACTGCTCCTCTCTTCTTTCCTCTCTCTCTCTCTCCTCCTTGCTCTCGTGAGCAGAGCTCCTCCTGAGCTCTCACAGACTCCTCTCCACTCAACTCCTTCTCCTGACTCCAAGTCTGTGCTCCACTGAACTTCTTCCTCCATCCACACAAACTACATGGTTCCCCCTCTCTTGGTTCCCCCCCCCTTCCAGCCAGGGACAGGGCTCCGCAGTGAACAAGTGCATATTGCACCGCCTGCTGGTCTGGCGTGGTGTAGTGTTGGATGTAGATGTGTGGGTCCTGGGTAGTACTCCATCCTTACCTAAGAGTGGGGTACCACACCTCTGGGTGAGATGCAGTACCTCTGTGGCAACTGGACCCGCAGGGACGCCACATTAGTCAGAACTCTTTCATTTTTACATAAGCATGACTATATGACATCTGGCTTTTTTGGTGTCTTTAAGGCCGAGTTCACACAGAGAGTAAATACTCATTGCATTTTCGCTGCCTTTTTTATGAATTTTCTCCCTTATTTGATGTGTTTTTGGTGCAGATGTTGAAGCTGTATTTTAAATGTGTTTTTATAATACAGGAAAGCTTTGATTCTGCACGTATTTGGCTGAGTGCAGGCGCCGGGCAGCATAATAACGCTGTTATCCTGCAGATTAACCCCATATGTGCAGGCTAATAGCGTTATTTCTGGTGACGGTTTCCCTTTAAGCTGTGTATCTAATCCTATCATGTGCAGTTCAATCAAATAATACAGTCTGCTGAGCTGTGTATCTCATCCTATCATGTTTAGTCCAATCAAATAATGGAGACTGCGTTCCCCTTCATCTGGTATTAACCAGAATGCCCTGGGCACATTGCCATTAGGCTGGAAAAGCTCCTTGAAAATAATAAAAACATATGAAAAAGATGACAGCACCGGGGTCTTTGAAAAATTGATACAATGTGGATTTGTTACCACCACAAAGTGCCCATATACAGATATAAATATAGGTCAAGACTACATTGATTATAGTATTTATTAGGAAAAAAGTGAATGAAGAATGAATTAATAAAGATCACAAAAAAATTATCAAACATGATTCATAATAAGGGCTGGTTCGACAGGTAGGCAGGGTAGGCACTAGCCTAGGGCGCTACCCCTTGTCTCCCCGAGGGGGCTCAGTTTAAAAAAAAATAAAAATGACATTGTTTCGGCCCCTTCCTCCAGTCACAGGCATTCAGTGAGTCACTAACACCGCTCACCGCCTGTCGCTCCCTCTCTGCACTGAATTGTATTTGCCTCTTTAAGACAATCTGAGCGCTGCCCAGGACAGGAGCAAAAGAGCTGTAATCAGCTCCCTCCCCTGCCGGTAACTCCAACAAGACGCAGGCTACTTCCGGTGTGTTCTCTGTTACAGGATGGCGCCACACAGGAATACGGCACTAGAAACGCCATCAGTTTTGTTACAAGTTGCATCTGTCACATGACCTTAACTGAAACCCACGGCCTCCATTATACTAACAGCTATATTAGTTTCCATCACTATCCTTGGGTAGGACATGTAAAATATAGAATGTCAGGGATGAATAACGCTATTTGTCCCTTGTAATGTGTAAATGGTCCACAATGAACGATTCTATATAGAACTTTGACATTGCGCTCCCTTTTAAGCCTCATCCCTAAAGTGCGCCACATTTTTTTTACTTGTGCTGGTATTTTTTTGGTGAGAAAAGTAATAATTTGAGTGGAAGTGGTCGTCAGAGATTATTATCGGACTGATCGGAGGGAGGAGGTGCAGTATTAGGGGTCCTGTTACCTCAGTTTCTTGCCTATTCCTTTGGTGGGGGTCACCATAGGCTTCATTTGCCTAAGGCTCCAAAATACCTTGTCCTTATCATGATATTAATAAAAATAACAAAAAGCAGGTCTGTATATGAGAAGAATTTAACCAAACGCACAAAAGACACTTAGATGTTTTATATATACATATATATATATTTGTGCAATAAAGTTGTTACAAATTTGCAATGATGATAAAAGAAAGTGTGTAGATACAGTGACTTTCCATAGAAAGGAGCAGATGATGATGATTCCGCTCCTCAGGCCTCGGCTTACACTTCTACCGCTTTTGGACATCCAGGTCTGGATCACACATGAGAGAGGAGAAGAGCAGGAATGTGTGACTTGTGATCTGTATAGTTGGAGTTTTCCTGGATTCCTTCAGCATCGCGATTAGCCATATGGCCTTCTGTCTGACCATGGTCAGGAAGGTGAAGGAGCAGCCGCTTCCTTCTGTCTGACCATGGCCTGGTAGATGAAGGAGCAGCCGCTTCCTTCTGTCTGTACATGGCCAAGTAGGAGAAGGAGCAGCCGCTTCCTTCTTTATGTCCATATCTTGTAGTCGTCTCCTTACCACCACATTGTAGATGAGTCGTCCAGATGGTGACATAACAAGTATGGCTGAAAGAAATCCTTCAGTTTCAGCCTTTAATTACTTGCTATGTTGATCCAGAGGAAGGCGAAAAATAACCCTGAGGACTCGTTGTTGGATCATCCTCATATCAAGGGAAAAAAATTCCTTCCTGACCCCAAATATGGCGATCGGAATAAATCCCTGGATGTTTGGTGCTCAAATCTACTTGGATGTTATGTGGTGGAAGCTTGGTAGGTTTGTCACAGTCCGGTAAATAAGAAAGTCCAGTGTAATTGTCTCATCTGATTAATGTAAATCTTCATTCCTGGATGTTACTGGAATGGGGCTGATTTTTATCAGCCTAATACTCCTGCTGTAAGAAGAGAAATATACACGTCTGAGAATCAGCCCCTCACATACAGTATATACAGTACTAGGGGGATATAGCGATAAGGTGTATAGTGGGTAAGTGTGTTACTGGGTAGTGATAACACTATGGATGTCTGTATGTGTTGTACTTACATAGCAATATGGGAATGGTGGGTCGGCTCTGCCGGACTCCACATCGCTCCAGTCTATAGAATAGAAAAACGGATGCGATCTGATGGATGATGTAATGGCAGATCGGGCAGATGGAGATTTGCAGAGAAGCTAGAAAATGATAGAGACCATTAGTCATTATATTATGTATTATTACTGACAAGTTTTTACACAATGTCTATGAACTATCCCCATCTTATCTTCTATCTCTTTTAGTAATCCGCGATCATACTTATCCATCTGATCTTACTCACCCCTTTTATGATGTCCATGGTATGACAGCAGATCCCAGGTGGAAAATAAGGGATGTCATCACGCAGAGACTGGTGGTATTCCTCCATTGTGCCTTTGCAATAGAATGGCTGGTCACCTACACTCATTATATATAAGATGACGCCGAAGGAAAAGGAGTCTGCCAGATGGTTGTAGCCTTTACTGTCCATTATCTGTGGAAACATGAGATTGGAGAGGAGCTTAATATACCGGGAAGGGGATTTACACACAGAGACTATGAGGACCGGTCTGTGATTAGATATCAGCAGGATACATTGGGATCAGATTATCCCTCAATCCTACTATTGGCATCAATCACACAGAGATGTTCCTTACCTCGGGCGCTATGTAACCCTTAGTGCCAACCTTGTTCTTCACTATGCCATCCTCAAATACATTCATGGCTGCTAAGCCAAAGTCGGAGATTTTGATGTGTCCGGTGTCTTGGAGGAGGATATTATCTGGCTTCAGGTCACTGCAGGGAGAAGGAGCAGACACTGATTGTGAGGACAATTCATGGAAAGAACTTTCTACAATAGATATGTAAGGAGACAACAGAGAGTCACAGGTGACAGATTTATGAAGGTGAAATGATTACCTATGTATGACGCCGCGTTCATGCAGGAACTGGAGTCCGCACACCATCTCTGCCGCAAAGAGTCTGTGGAGTAGAAAGGATGGATCAGTGGTTACATGCACAATCATACAGAGAACATGAGGAGATCACACACGTGTCCTTTTCATGTCATTATTTTCTCCTGTTGTCGTTGTCCATTGCTCTAGGACTACAGTGCGAGGGCAACGGATTATTAATATTCAGTATAAGACATTTACCTTGTTGTCCTTGTGTTAAACAGCATTGAATCTGCCATGTGGTCAAACAGGTCTCCTCCGGCCATATAGTCCATGGCTATCACATACTCCAATGGTGATTCCATAAACGCCCGCATAGTCATTAGGTAGGGGCATCCGACAGCCATTCTCAGGACTTCTAGCTCTGTAGAGAATATGTCCTCTCTACAATAAGTTCTGTCCATGATTTTAATGGCCTGAAGTCCTTCATTGACCAGATCTAATGCCAAGATGACCTGGAAAAAAATCACAACAGATCAGACCAAACTCCCATCTATTAGTGTGTAGTAGTTCACTAGTTTATCTCATATATCATTACATATGAGCATCCTGTAATGAATATGTACAACCCTCCTGTGCATCTGCTGCAGGATACATTGATGAACATGGTGGAGGATAAATTCACACTTACATTTCCGAAGCCTCCCTTTCCAAGAACTTTCTGGAAGTCAAGGCTGTCAAAGTCAATAGTATTATTAGTGTTGACCACTTCTCTCAGGGGTGAAATACAGATTCTAGCATCACCGGGGTCTTCTGCTGGCATGTCTGCTATGTCAGGGGGTATCATAAGGCCTCCATCTGCTGAGAAAATACAAGATTTATTAAACCCTTTGCGAACACATAATGGAAATGTTTGTCATGTTGTGCATAAAATGTATGAAGCGGGCTCATTAGCTGAGCATGCACCATATCAGGCAGATGCTGGCTGTATTACATAGCTGCCACTTGCCTATAACTGCAGCGACTGGAGCACACTCCAATTACTGTAGTTTAACCATTTCAATGCTGACAGTGATATTTAAATGAAGCTATTGCCGATTTGTGTGCACCAGCACCTATTAACCCCCCAGGACACTATTGCAGGGGGTCAATTGTTTAAAATGACTACCTGGGCCTACTGCTGAAAGCCCCAGTCTGTCACTTTTGGCCTAGTGTTAAGACCAGCCTGGCTTAATTTCATACGAGAATGTGAATTTATCTATATACAGTTCTACCACAGTATACAGTACAAGCGATCAGAAAATCACAGGTTTAAGTCCCCCAAGGAAACTAAAAAGTGAAGTAAATAAAAAAAATAGTTTAAAAAAGGGAAAATGTAAAAAATATTTGAATCACCAAATTGACATAATTATAATCATATTTATAAGCACATCTTGTATCACGACATCCGCATAAGTCCGATTTACAACAATATAAAATTAAATATTGCAAACAGTAAACACTAACATGATAAAAAAATGAAACATTAGAATTGCATTTTTGGGGGGCGCTGTATCCACCTAAAAAATTGCAATAAAAAGATATCACAATGTCCTGTCTACCCAGGAAAGGTATCAATAAAAGCTACAGTTCACCACGCAAAAAATCATCAAGCCCTCACACATCTCCATCCAGCGATCACAATCACACAGTTCCAATGTCTCAGAACATGGCCACACAAAGCATTTTTTTAAAATAAAATTCTTAAGTATTTTTTAGAAACCCCTATGCAAGTTCAGCAGTATCATAGCTGTAACTGACATGGAGAATCATTTTGTCAGGTCATTTTTACCACTCAATGAACATGTAGAAAAAAAACAATGTTGGAATCACTTTTTTTCCATAATTTTACCACAGATTAAATCTTTTTCCCCGTGCTCCAGAACATTGAATGGTAAAATAAATAATGTTCAAAACTACAGCTCGGCCCCCTAAAAAAACAAGTCCACATACAGCTACATTGCCAGAAAAATTAATAAATAAATAGTTATGGGTTTTCAAAGGAGGGAGAGAAGAAAAAGGTTGCCTGGTCAATAAGGGGTTAACAAATGTAGCTCCAGAGAAAATATTATAATTTTAAATGGCATTATGTAAATGAGCAGGAAATGTCTAATATTTGGGCTCTCATTTATCAAAACTGTCCAATAGCAAAACTGTCCCTGTTGTCCATAGCAACGAATCACAGCATAGATTCCATCTCTTAACATTCTATGGAACAATGAAAGCCGCATTGTGATTGGTTGCTATGGGCAACAAGGACAGTTTTTCTGCACTTTTGATAATTGATGCCAGTACATAATATTAGGAGTATAATCCCCATCACCCCCAGTCTTATTACACTGAGCAGATCCATCTTACCTGGTCCATCTGTATCCAGTGATGTGTTTGGTGGAGAAACACTCAGCTGTTTGTTCTCTGGGATGGAGATGTTTTCAGCTGATGACCTCGACCTCCGTAATGCACCATTCCCATTTATAATGGGGTTGGCATAGATGAGACGTCTTCTACATTGGACAACCCAGTCTCTGCTGCTCCTGATCCTCTTCTGGGCTGCCGCTCTTTGTAGTTTCGGTGCCTCCAGACTTTCAGATCTGGAGGATGTCACTTGTCTTGGTGTCTCTTGGAGAACCTCTTCCAGCTCTAACTCTGCGCTGATGTTTCTCCTCTTATTGAGGATGGCTTCTTTGTTCCTCCTCCGTATTTCAGGGACCAGATCTCCGAGTTTTTTCAAGGCGATAAGTATGGCCCTCTGAAGCTCAGCGGAGGCTGCAGAGTGAGACTCCATGAGGGTCTCTATTTTCCTTCTCTCTGTAAGGATCTCATGTCTTTTGGTCTTTCTCATTTTGTCCAGAGTTTGACGTTTGGACGCCATTTCTGAGGCGTCAGTGTCCACGTCCGGTAGTATAAAGCCTTTTCGCCCAATAGCGAACAATGGTACCTGCTCTTCATTTAATCCTCTCCTCTCACTGAGAACCCGATCTCTATGGGCTCTTCTTCTCTCTTTATCCATTTTATAATCAATTTTTGCTTCGTTCGTGACGAAAAACAAAAGGGGCTGCCTCACCCTTGGGAGTCTGTAAGGCAGTGATTTCCCTTAGGCCGGAACACTGGGATATAGAATGCGGTGATGTCATCACATCACTTGTGACATCATTTTTATTCTGATCTCACCTCACAATGAGATAGATAGATAGATAGATAGATAAGATAGATAGATAAGATAGATAGATAAGATAGATAGATAGATAGATAAGAAATAAGATAAAAAACAGCACAAGCAAAAAGTTTAGGTGAAAAGCCCCCTGTTATATACCAGTCCTCTTATATAATCCAAAAATATGGAGGCAGCACACAGATGAATTAGAAAAATTTATATTATGTAATAGCCCATGTAGCTTCAGAAAGCTGCACAATACTGGACCGAAACGTCGCCACATGGGCTATTAAATAATAAAAAAAAAAATTTCTTCAACTGTGTGCTGCCTCCATATTTTTGGATTAGATAGATAGATAGATAGATAGATAGATATCAAATTTGGAGGATGCTGAACCAAACTTTTGCTTATAAATAAATAAATATATATATATATGCACTGTGTGCTGAATTTGTATTTTTGATTATTCATTTTAATATTGAACAACTCCAGTGCAGTCGGTCAATTTAAAACGTTAATAAACCTGAACCCTGAATATTTAGGAAAATAAAAGTGAGGTTTTGTCTTTCTTATGAGAATATCTATGTGTGCAGAATTATTATTGTTTTTTTTAAACTCGTTTCTTGAAGAATTCTTTATAATAAATGTTACAAACATACAGCAATAAGATATAAATCCGAATCCTGTTATAAACATCAGTAAATATCCATTTTAAAACAATGTTGCAGGTATTGTATCACACGTTTAACAATAGGTAACTGCAATACAGTAAAATATCTAATATATATAATCGTCTTATCCTGTCTCTCTGTCCAGGAAATCCCGCGTCGCTGCTTGGTCCGGCCGCGGCCAATCAGCGACGCGGGATTTCAGAAAAAGATGGCGGCCGTTAGCGGCTCATCTGCCGGACGGAAGTCAGCGGCGATGCAGCCGGGAGATGAGCGGCGCTAGCTGCTCATCTCCCCGCTGCTGGCAGCACAAGTACCCCGACGGGCGGCGCCGCTGACCTCCATGCGGCTACTGTCGGGAGATCAGCGGCTTGGGCCGCTGATCTCCCGACGGCAAGTGTGAAGGGAGGGACGGCGCCGCTGCCCGGTCCTCAGTAATACGGTTCGCTGATTTAAACACCGCTCTGCTGATTGGTCGCGGCCGCTACCAATCAGCGAGATTGCCGCCAAATTTAAACAACGCTCTGCTGATTGGTCGCGGCCGCCAGCAGCGAACAATCAGGGAGATTGGCGCCAAATTTAAACACCGCTCTGCTGATTGGTCGCAGTCGCCACCAATCAGCATTATTGGCGCCAAATCTAAACCCCGCTCTGCTGATTGGTCGCGACCGCTGGCCGCGACCAGTCAGCGATATTGGCGCCAAATTTAAACACCGTTTTGCTGATTGGTCGCGGTCGCGACTAATCAGCGATTTTAGCGCCAAATTTAAACAAGCTCTCCGGTCCTCACTAACACAGTTCGCTGAATGGTCGCGGCCGCCACCCGCAACCAATCACCGATATTGCCGCCAAATTTAAACACCGTTTTGCTGATTGGTCGCGGTTGCCGGCCGCGACCAATCAGCGATTTTGGCGCCAAATTTAAACAACGCTCTGCTGAATGCGCCCGGTCGGCCGCGTACATATTGTAGAATACCCGATGCGTTAGAATCGGGCCACCATCTAGTATTAATATATAGGACATTGAAGTATCGGAATTATGTGAATATTACAGAGATCAAAGTATTTATTATTCAAGACAGGAGGACAGTCTTCTTGATCCATTTTATATCAGGAATCTCATCATCCCATGTATTTAGGAACCTGGAGCACATCGGGCTGCTACATATTTTTTAATTTCTTTGATTATTATTATTTATTCTTTCTGAATAATCTATTATTTTTTATTCCTTATGGTTCATTTTTCATTATTTTTCTTTATTTTTCATCTTTTATCTTTATTTTTCCCCTTTTTTCATCTTTATTTTTTTATTTTATTTTATTTTTTATTAATTTTATTTTTTCCTTTATTTTTTTTCATCTTCATTTTTATTTTATTTTTCTTTCCTCTTATTCAGTCTTTTCCTATGTTTTTTTCCCTTCCTCTACACTTTTTATCTGCTCCTAGCATGGTTTCATTTACTGTTTTTTTATGACAATAAAACTACCCCTCCTGTTTTCCCACCCATTCCTCATGTTCTGCTCCATCCGTTAGTGGCCTGACATACAGTACAGACCAAAAGTTTGGACACACCTTCTCATTTAAAGATTTTTCTGTATTTTCATGACTATGAAAATTGTACATTCACACTGAAGGCATCAAAACTTTGAATTAACACATGTGGAATTATATACTTAACAAAAAAGTGTGAAACAACTGAAAATATGTCTTATATTCTAGGTTCTTCAAAGTAGCCACCTTTTGCTTTGATGACTGTTTTGCACACTCTTGGCATTCTCTTGATGAGCTTCAAGAGGTAGTCACCGGAAATGGTTTTCACTTCACAGGTGTGCCCTGTCAGGTTTAATAAGTGGGATTTCTTGCCTTTTAAATGGCGTTGGGACCATCAGTTGTGTTGTGCAGAAGTCTGGTGGATACACAGCTGATAGTCCTACTGAATAGACTGTTAGAATTTGTATTATGGCAAGAAAAAAGCAGCTAAGCAAAGAAAAATGAGTGGCCATCATTGCTTTAAGAAATGAAGGTCAGTCAGTGCGAAAAATTGGGAAAACTTTGAAAGTGTCCCCAAGTGCAGTTGCAAAAACCATCAAACGCTACAAAGAAACTGGCTCACATGAGGACCGCCCCAGGAAAGGAAGACCAAGAGTCACCTCTGCTTCTGAGGATAAGTTTATCCGAGTCACCAGCCTCAGAAATCGCAGGTTAACAGCAGCTCAGATTAGAGACCAGGTCAATGCCACACAGAGTTCTAGCAGCAGACACATCTCTTCAACAACTGTTAAGAGGAGACTTTGTGCAGCAGGCCTTCATGGTAAAATAGCTGCTAGGAAACCACTGCTAAGGACAGGCAACAAGCAGAAGAGACTTGTTTGGGCTAAAGAACACAAGGAATGGACATTAGACCAGTGGAAATCTGTGCTTTGGTCTGATGAGTCCAAATTTGAGATCTTTGGTTCCAACCACCGTGTCTTTGTGCGACGCAGAAAAGGTGAACGGATGGACTCTACATGCCTGGTTCCCACCGTGAAGCATGGAGGAGGAGGTGTGATGGTGTGGAGGTGCTTTGCTGGTGACACTGTTGGGGATTTAATCAAAATTGAAGGCATACTGAACCAGCATGGCTACCACAGCATCTTGCAATGGCATGCTATTCTATCCGGTTTGCGCTTAGTTGGACAATCATTTATTTTTCAACAGGACAATGACCCCAAACACACCTCCAGGCTGTGTAAGGGCTATTTGACCAAGAGGGAGAGTGAAGGGGTGCTACGCCAGATGACCTGGCCTCCACAGTCACCAGACCTGAACCCAATCGAGATGGTTTGGGGTGAGCTGGACCGCAGAGTGAAGGCAAAAGGGCCAACAAGTGCTAAGCATCTCTGGGAACTCCTTCAAGATTGTTCTAAGACCATTTCCGGTGACTACCTCTTGAAGCTCATCAAGAGAATGCCAAGAATGTGCAAAGCAGTCATCAAAGCAAAAGGTGGCTACTTTGAAGAACCTAGAATATAAGACATATTTTCAGTGGTTTCACACTTTTTTGTTAAGTATATAATTCCACATGTGTTAATTCATAGTTTTGATGCCTGCAGTGTGAATGTAAAATTTTCATAGTCATGAAAATACAGAAAAATATTTCAATGAGAAGGTGTGTCCAAACTTTTGGTCTGTACTGTATATGATAAGGTTCCGCTTTGTATCTTATTTTACAGTTTGGGATAAATTAGTTCTAGATCAGGACTCTCCAGTGGACTTTGGACTTGGGGCTTCTTTGTGACCACCATTCAATCCCCCCACCTTCTATGTACCATCTGTTTCATTTTTTATAGTCCCATGTTAAGTATTGCTTATTTCTATTTTGCGTTGTACCCTGCATATTTATTTCCCCATAGAGACATAGTATCTTCTACACTATATATATTTTGGAGTTAGGGACCTGCCTACCTCCAACCCTGGTCTTCATGTATATTGTTTGGTGGCTCTTACAAACTGCAATACATATATATTTTTCACCATTGCTCATAGACTTGGTGTCTGTATCTGCCAGATCTTGTGGTCCTCACTTAAGCATTACGTCATATCTATCTTTATAGTTTCATGTTCTGTATTATATTTCTCATGTTAAGTCTTTTGTTTTTTTATTTGTTGTGTGGCGCCCCTGAGGGTTCAGTCGCCACAGGGGTACTGCACGTCAGATAGAGATGTGGTATCTCCTCTCCCAGGTAAGGATGGAGCATCACTCAGAACCCCACTTCGCACTCAACACTACACCACTCCTGTCCTGTAGGGGGCCTAAATGCACCAGGGTGCTGCCCTGGCCCGGGATAGAGGAGATGGGGGGTAACCAAAGATAGGGGGAACCAAGTAGTGGGTGAGGGTGGAGGAAACACTTACAGGAAGCACTTATAGAACCATATATAATAAATGGCCATCTTTAGTTCAAGGTCTTTTGATTGTGGTCTTCTGTCAGGGTCCAGCAAGAGTCTGCAGCTGGCTGAAGATTCACGGTCCTCGTTCTCTGGCCTTGAGACGAGGAGCGGGTCAGGGTTAACCAGTGTCTCTGCCCGGTCAGGGTCCTGTTCTAAGAAGGCCTTGGAGGGGAGCAGAGGAGATAGGCTCCACAGGCAAAAGGATCCCAGGGGAATACGGACGGAGCGCAGTCGCCACCTGTATTCTTCACTCTGGCTTAGCCAGAGGGATTCCTTCTGCAAGAGGGGTGACCGGCTCCCGATATCTGACTGTGTACTTCACGTCACTGTTGGAAAAGCCCGGCGGCTTAGTGGATCCCAGGGAGGAACACAAGCGGGAGGAGAGAAAAAGGAGAGGAACACACCAGCGGGGTCTTGACAGGTGCTCTTGATCTACCTGGGAAGTGCTGAACCCCGTACCCGGTGGCCGCAGTACGCCGTGTGTAGCAGAGAGAAGCTTTGCGGCTGAAAGTACATCTAAAGTGAGTAAAGACCAGGATGACTTCATCCACCGCCTCCGCTTGTTTATTCCTGCGCGGCACTGCACCCACCATACCTCCACACAGATCGTTCATTGATCACTGCCCTGAGGCCTACTCCGCCTGTGGGGAGTAGTACCAAACCGAGCTGCCATAACATCAGCCTCAGAGGACTGTTGCAGCGCTCGTGGCCTTCACCAGAAACCACAGGTGGCGAAGTCAAACAACCACTCATCCAATTGCCCATATTTTTCATGTTACAGCCCTGGGCACGGAACGGGCCAAGGCCACGACTGCATCCCCGCGACATCTGCAAGGCCCGGCTCCGAGTATCCCCCATAGCCCAGGGAGGGCGATTCAGTTGCCTCTACAGTATATGTTTGACAAAGGTCTTTGATGATGGAAACGTTACATGTAATACACACTGTCCATATGGACCACTGCAATAAAAGATTCACGTTTTTCACTCTACTCACCTCAGAGTGACGGATTCTTTCTACTATTTGATTGATACGGATTGGGATCCTATCCGGGGACCTACAATTACCAGGAGTGCTGTATTTTATTGCTACTACTTAATAACATCACTGTTTTATCTGCGGCAGATCTAGCGGTTCTCTGAATGCTGAGCTCTGTATATCACCGCCCACACCACTGATTGGCAGCTTCCTGTGTACACTGTGCATAGGCAGAAAGCTGCCAATCAGTGGTGGGGGCTATGTTGGATTACCTGGCAACAGGTTTACTAGTCATCTAATGATAATTTCCTGCTGATACTATTGTAAAAAACTGGCAAGTCCTTCGGTCAAAAAAATGGACCAAGGAAATAGAGGTAGAAACCACTGTAGCACATTCTATTATTATTATGATGATGATTCAAACGTGAATAACTGCATTTATAATTCTTCTGGTAAGTTTTGGAAACAATCAGAAAGCTGGATGGATTGATGGCTCCCAATCAGATGAGCTCTTGTAACGCAGAAAGGTATTTTGTTATTCCTATATCAGATGAATGTACAGAGGCTGATGACATCTCATTAATGCAAATGATCAGAGTAAGCTCCGCACAGACACTGAAGTAGCAGGGAATGCTGGGGGATTTCAGCTTTACAGAAAGACTTCAGCTTTATCTACTGTCATGTAAAGCCCTTTCCTCATTAGCCTGAACACATGAGTGAACAGAGTCACAGCCTCCAGTGTCCCTGAGTGCAATTTTTCTAGTCTAATTTTCTAGTCTGTTTTGCTTCAATTTCCTATAAAATGAAGGTCCTCTATGATCCTAACCCTATAAAAACAACCCCAATAAGGTCATAGGATTAGACCACATCCATTTTGCTGGGATATCCCAGAGTGAATACTCATTGTTGGTCTGATGTATTGACCAAGCTCTCAATATGGCTAATTTCTCCTTCACCCCTGGTGAGCGGGTTCTTCAGACCTGGGTGGTGTCAAGGTGATTTGGAGATCTACGCAGAGTGATGTGGATCCAAGGAGGCGTTTCAACCTATGGGTTTATCCTCTGCTTAGCCAACGGGTCTCTAAAGGCCACTTCTTACTGGCTGTATGGGGAGCTACAGCGCAACCCTGACAGATTGTTCTCATTTTGCCGCATGCACCTTGTAACCATTGATCGCCTGTTGGAGGAGCTTCATCCTGGCCTTTAGTTCCTAAACACAACAATTAGGCGCTGTATTTCGGTAGAGGAACATCTTTTTATCGCCCTCAGGTAAGTTTAAACTGTGCCATTTGATTTGATTCTAGTGGTGCTTAATTTATAAGGAGGTGCTGCCGCCCTTCCTTTGCGGAGTGCTATGGCTCCTCACAAGCTTGCCTCTGTCTTTTGGTAAAACGTTCCTGTAAGCAAACCAAGAGATTTGTCCACAATCAGCTCTGCTAGGCCACATAAATGGAGCCAGTATGGTGGGCCTTCATCTCATTTTATATATGATGGGTTCTGGCGTCCATGTCACTTGTAGATACATAAATGTGTTTTTTACATTTTAATAGCTTGTGCAAATACAGAATGATTTGACTCACATTATGAGATGTCCTTCCCCTCCTATTAATTATATACTGTGGTTACCAGGCTCCATATAATTGCCATCAGTCCACATAACAATTGTTCCACTAAACCACCCAAAAAGCAATATAATGTTCAAGCACCTTGTGATTTATAGTTGATGCCAGTGTGGCCCTAAACAGTGGTGTGATTGGAGGCAGTTGGGCCCCGGTGCAAGATTTGGATGGCCCACCATCCTGATTTTTTATATACGTGTATATATATATATATATATATTTACAGTATATACTGTACATATATATACAGTATAGTGAAAAGGCAACGTTTCGTTCCAAGTGTGGAACTTTCTCAAGCAGTGCAATGGTATATATTGATATATTAAATAGGTGCAGCAATGATATCAATAAATAAACATTCCAGCACATCATAAAAATTACATATATAAAGTGCTTACATAAGATCCTTCCATTTTTGTCCCAATTCCACAAAATGCTTTCACATAGGTAAATCTAATTTCTTTTTCCTAATTGTATATCGATGGTGGTTTATTCTAGTTTTAAAATCCCAAGTTGTTTTCCCCACATATAACAATTTACATGGGCATTGTAAAACATAGATAACATATTCACTATCACATGCCATATAGAACTTAGTATTAAATATTGTTTGAGACATGGGATGTTGGAAATTCTCACCCTTTAACATATACATGTTACACGCACGCCTCTAGGTTCAGGTAGGGGCGAAACAGGTTACATCCTGGGGGAACAGTTACTCAGGGAGACCATAGACCTTGTGCTGAAGCTTCTCTCAGGCACACAGGGGTATTGACCCTCAGGCACAAACACGTAGGTTGTTTCACTTGGTGACCAGACACACTTGACAAGAGTCCTTATAAACGGTAGAACAGTAGCTTTTAATAAGAAACCGCACAGCCAGTGCAAGTTAAGTCTTATGAGCAACAGACTCCAGTAACAAACAATACAGTTTCCTTAGCAGCACAGCAGTGCACAGTCTTCCCAGTAGTACAGAACAGCACAGTTCTAATGCAAAGGCACATTAATGAACACAGCATTCTTTACAGCAGAGGGAGATGGAGGAGGGGGGATGGGTTTGCTGAGGGAGATGATCCCTGTGACACCATTTCTTACAGTCCTTATCTGTCTGCCTGACAATACTCTGCACTGCTAGTTCAGGAACTCTCCCTGACCTGTGCTTAGCTTCACTCCTGACTTGAATCCTTTTCACTTGCAGTGGTGCTTCTGTGAGATACAGAACACACACACCACCTTTCTCTTTGGCTCCAGCCAGACAGTACACAACTTCCCCACAATCCCCCTGGGGCTCTGCTAAAACACTCCCCTTCTCCTGTGACTGTGTTAAACCCTCTAGTTGCTGGATGCTTCTGGAGCACAACACTTCCTGTCTCATGTACCTGTGTTACTTCTAATAGTTGCTGAATGCTTTTAAAGCAACAGCCCTACTTCTGCATGCCACACATTTCCCTCCTTTTTGAATGTCGTCCTCGACATTCGTCTTAATTGATCAATCTAACCAATTCTGAGACAGTGGTGAAAGTTGAATAACTTTATATGCAAATTGGCATTGTGAAATTAGTATAACGTTCATAAACATTGATAACAACCTAATCTTATAACCTTTTTCTTGTAGGATGCCTATAAGAAATAAACAATTAACACAATTAAAACACTCAGCATCTCTTCAGCTGGAGCTTTTCGTACGTCTTCAACCAGCTCTCTCTCTCTATGCTTTAACAGTTCTTTGTTTCTACAAAGTCTTTTAAGGAAAATCAAAGCATGAAAACAAGTCTTTCCACCAGGCAACATCTTCAATACTGCCTCACGTTCGTGAATACCACTCAAGTGGGCTTACCTAGTCCACAGGCAGAGATACCTGTTTCCAGTCGACAGTCCTTGGCACTTGACTCGGTTCAGCAAGTGTCTCATACGTCAGCATCATGGGCTTCCTCACTTCTCGCGTCGACATCCTCCTGGTGGGTTGTTCCTCAGAGACCACGTGTTCTTCGGTCACAGAAGTTTCTTCCGCCGCACTCTTTTCCCGTGCATCCTCAAATGCTCATGGAGCTGCCTCTGTAAGTTCCTGTACTTCTCCTGAGTCGCTTGTTTCCGCACAGTCTGGTAATTTTGCTCCTCCTGAGTCTCTATCGGTCTCTTCAGGAGCCAGTGTTCGATCATCAGATCTGAATTGGACTTCATCTATACTCTTTGGTACGAACTCTGGAGCCTCAGGGTTTAGTTAACTCTCCTGAGGATGGTACAGCCCTCTCCTTGCTGGTCCGAGAGATACAATGGTGTGTTCTTCTCCATCGGAACTTTCAAGGTCACTATTCACCTCCGGAGCTTCAGTCTGTGGTGGTCTTTTAGTCAATCTCGGACGATGTCAGTCTACTTCTGGGAAGTCTTGTTGTGGTGGGAGATAGTCACAGGGTAGTAGTAAATTCCGATGGACTATTCTGGTTTTCTTGTCTCCCATTTCCAATCGGATTTCATACACTGGGCTGTCATCAGCTTTTCTTCTTACGACCACATACACCTCGTCTTCCCAGTACGAACGTTTTCCTGGACCGCCTTTCTCACGTACTTTCTTGACTAGCACCTGGCTTCCTGGTGCCAACTGCTCCATAACATTTTCAATCATAGTACTCATTACTCTTGCTCAGTCCTTGCGTAACTACTTTGGGCGCTATATTGTATGCCCCTGCCATCCGTTCCTTCCATTTCCGAACGTACTCCTGATACAATCTGTAAGTCTCTGACACCGGAGTATGGAACATGATGTCGATTGGCAGTCTTGGCGACCGTCCATACAATAGGAAAAAGGGTGAGCAACCCGTTGGACTTTGCACAGTTATAGGCATGTACCACTTTTGACAGAGAACTCTTCCAGTCTTTCTTCTCATCAGCAGTTAAAGTGCGCAACATTGACAATAATGTTTGGTTAAAACATTCCACTTGTCCATTACCTTCTGAGTGATAGGGCGTTTTGTGGGATCTCTGAATTCTACAGTACTTTCCGAGCTTGGCAAAGAGCTGGTTCTCAAATTCTCTTTCTTGGCCGTGGTGTAACCTTGTAGTGAACCCAAACCTCACAGCAAAATCATTGAAGATCTTCTCTGCCGCTGTTCGACCCGATGTATTGGTGGTGGCATATGCTTGAGCAAATCGTGTAAAATGGTCCATCACCACCAAGATGTATTAGTAACCACCCTTGCACGTCTCGAGATGTAGAAAGTCTATTGAGACCATCTCAAACGGATATGTAGTTTGGATGTTTCCCATAGGTGCCCGGGTTGATGTGTTGATGTGTTTCAGACACGCACACTCCCTGGTCACGTACCTCTCAATACCTCTCTGTATGTACGGCCAGAAGAAACGTTCATGGATCAAGTTGGTTGTCCTTTCCACTCCCAGGTGTCCCATGTTTTCATGGAGTGCTTTGAAGACCAACCTATGGAATACTCTGGGTAGTACCAACTGCCGTTTTTGTCCTCCTTTATGATACAGGATACCGTCTTCAGTGAGGTAGAGCTTCATCCACTCTTTAATTAAAACAGATACTGCTGATGACTCATTGGCTCTCTCTCGTTTACTTGGAAACCGATTTTGGTCCACATAAAGAAGTATTCTACCAATTATCTAATCTTCCCGTTGTGCTGCCGTTTTGGTAATTGTTGAATAGACCGGGAGTGATCTTGTGCTCTCGTTTTTATGGTGTTTTCCACCATCAACGGATACCATAATTGTGTGTCTTCCTCCTGATAAGCTTGTACTGCTTGGGTACTGATCTCAATTGCTTCCAGACTGACTTCCTCCGAGCATTCTTGCATGAACTCCTCAGGCTCTAGTGGCATTCTTGACAATCCGTCAGCATCCACATTGCATTTTCTTGGCCTGTACTTGATGCTGAAATTGAAGTCAGCTAGTTCAGCAACCCATTTCTGACCCGTTGCAATCAGTTTGGCTGTAGTAAGGACATAGGTCAAAGGGTTTTTGTCAGTGCATACCTCAAACTCTTTCCTCTAGTAGAACTAATCTCTAAATCGTTCTCAGATAGCCCATTTCAATGCCAGGAACTCCAATTTTCTGGAATGTAGATGGTATTTCTTCTCGACATCTGTCAACGTTCTAGAACCGTAACCGATCACTCTCATTTTTCCATCTTGATGCTGATACAGGGCAGCTCCCAGTCCAACTTGAGAAGCGTTACAATGAAGAACAAATGGTAAATTGAAATCAGGATATCCCAAGGTTTTACCAGGTAGTCTACTAGTTTTTCCAATACCTCCTGGTGGTCGGCTGTCCAGAGAATGGGCTGATGGGATGAAACAGCGTTCTTTCTTTTAAGCCCGGTCCTACCCGCGTTCTTCTTTTTCTCCGTGAGTGTTGTTGTCTCTGTTATCCCCCCCAAGAGGAGGTATAGTACGGCGACAATCCTGGAGAAGTTCCAAACGTAAGTACGATAGTAGGAGAGGAATCCTAATATCTGCATCAACTCCCCGACGGTCGAGGGCTGCCTGTCTTTTAAGGTTAGTACAGGAGCGATTTCTGCTGGGTCCATGGTATATCCTTCTCTGGACACAATTTTCCCTAGAAAGCGGACTTGTCTTTTGAACAGTTCACACTTCTTTGGGGTCAACTTAACTCCATGTTGTTGATATCGTTGAAATACGGTCCTCACGTGTTCAACATGCTCCCGGAAGGTTTTGCTGTGTACCACATTGTCATCCAAGTACGGCTGGCAGATATCATCCCTCAATCCTTCTAAACATGACTCCATGCTCATCTGAAATTATGCTGGAGCTGAACTGAGTCCAAACGGTATGCAGATCCACTCATATAATCTCCACGGTGTGATGAATGCTGTCAAAGGTCTACTGGACTCTTCGACAAACCTTTGGTGGTATGCCTTACTCTGATCGAGGACAGAGAACCAGGTGCTTCTTGATTGGCTATCCAGCATATCTAGGATCTTTGGTATCGGGTGTCGATCAGGTACTGACTTTCGGTTTAGCTCCCAGTAATCACAACAGAGTCACAACGTACCATCCTTCTTCCTAACACAGAAAATTGGAGAGGAATAAGATGACTTCGACTTTTGGACCCAACCTCTCTTGATGAGATCTTGTGAATATTCTTTCACTTCACAATGTAATGGTTTTAGCACAGACATGTCACTTCTGGTTACTGGGGTCGTGTCTTTCAAATTCATTTTCAAATGCAATGACGGGATACTGCCTATATCAGAGTCATATCAGAGTCATCTTTGGAGAACACATGACACTATTCTCTCAGCATTTGTTTTGCTACCGCTATATCTTCAGCACACAAGTGTTCCAGGGGTACTGGGGAACCCAGGACCCCGAGGTGGGTTGCACAATTTCCTCCCCTGGGCAATATATGGGGCAATTATACTGTATGGAACAATATATGGGGCCCATTATATACTATATGAGGCCCTTATACTGTATTGAGCAATTTATGGTGCCCAGTATTTACAGTATGGAGCAAAATATGTGGCACATTATACACTATATGGGGCCATTTTACTGTGCAGCAATATATGGGACCATTATACTGTATGGAGCAATATATGGGGCCTATTATTCTGTATGAAGCAATATATGGGACCATTATACTGTATGGAGCAATATATGGGGGCCTATTATACTGTATGAAGTAATATATGGGACCATTATACTGTATGGAGCAATATATGGGGCCTATTATATACTATATGGGGCCATTATACTGTATGGAGCAATATATGGGGCCCAGTATATACTGTATGGAGCAATATATGAGGCCCAGTATATACAGTATTGAGAAAAAAAAATGGCCATTTATATATTATAAGGGGCCATTATACTGTGGAGCAATATCTGGGGCTCAGTATATACTGTATGGAGCAATATATGGGGCCCATAATATACTATATGGGGCCATTATACTGTATGGAGCAATATATGGGGCCCATTATATACTGTATGGAGCAATATATGGGGTCCAGTATATACTGTATGGAGCACTATGTGGGGCCTATTATATACTATATGTGGTCCAGTATATACTGTATGGAGCAATATATGGGGCCCAGTATATACTGTATGGAGCACTATATGGGACCTATTATATACTATATGTGGTCATTATACTGTTTGGAGCACTATATGGGTCCATTATGCTGTATAGAGCAATGTATGGGGCCCATTATATACTGTATGGAGCAATATATGGGGCCCATTATATACTATATGTGGTCATTATACTGTATGGAGCAATATATAGGGCCTATTATATACTATATGTGGTCATTATACCGTATGGAACACTATATGGGGCTATTATGCTGTAAGGAGCAATATATGGGGCCCATTATATAATATATGGGGCCATTATACTGTATTTTACAATTTATGGAGCCCATTAAATACTATATGGGGCCATTATACTGTGCAGCAATATATGGGGACCAGTAAGTACTGTATGGAGCAATATATGGGGCCCAGTATATACAGTATGGAGCAATATATGGGGCCAAGTATATACTGTATGGAGCAAAATATGGGACCCAGTATATACAGTATGGAGCCAAAAATGTGTCCCTTTATATATTATAAAGGGAAATTATACTGTGCAGCAATAAATGGGGCTCAGTATATTCTGTATGGAGCAATATATGGGGCCCATTATATACTATGTGGAGCAATATATGGGGCCTATTATATGCTATATGGGGCCATAATACTGTATGGAGCAATATATGTCAGCCATTATATACTATATGGGGCCATTGTACTGTATGAAGCAATATATGGGACACAGTATATACTGTATGGAGCATTATATGAGGCCCATTATATACTCTATGGGGCCATTATACTGTATTTTACAATTTATGGAGCCCATTAAATACTATATGGGGCCATTATACTGTGCAGCAATATATGGGGACCAGTAAGTACTGTATGGAGCAATATATGGGGCCCAGTATATACAGTATGGAGCAATATATGAGGCCAAGTATATACTGTATGGAGCAAAATATGGGACGAGTATATACAGTATGGAGCCAAAAATGTGTCCCTTTATATATTGTAAGGGGAAATTATACTGTGCAGCAATAAATGGGGCTCAGTATATACTGTATGGAGCAATATATGGGGCCCATTATATACTGTGTGGAGCATTATATGGGGCCTATTATATGCTATATGGGGCCATAATACTGTATGGAGCAATATATGTCGGCCATGATATACTATATGGGGCAATTGTACTGTATGAAGCAATATATGGGACACAGTATATACTGTATGGAGCATTATATGAGGCCCATTATATACTCTATGGCGCCATTATACTGTATGGAGCAATATATGGGGCCCATTATATACTATATGGAGATAATATACTGTATGGAACAATTTATGGGGCCCAGTATATACAGTATGGAGCCAAAAATGTGTCCCTTTATATATTATAAGGGGAAATTATACTGTGCAGCAATATATGGGGCCCAGTATATACTGTATGGAGCAATATATGGGGCCCATTATATACTGTGTGGAGCAATATATGGGGCCTATTATATGCTATATGGGGCCATTGTACTGTATGAAGCAATATATGGGACACAGTATATACTGTATGGAGCATTATATGAGGCCCATTATATACTCTATGGGGCCATTATACTGTATGGAGCAATACTGTGTATGGGGCCCAGTATATACTATATGGAGCCATTATACTGTATGGAGCAATATATGGGGCCCATTATATACTATATGGAGCAATATATGGGGCCCATTATATACTATATGGAGATAATATACTGTATGGAACAATTTATGGGGCCCAGTATATACTGTATAGAGCAATACATGGAGCCCATTATATACTATATGGGGCAATCATATTGTATGGAACAATTTATTGGGCCCAGTATATACTGTGAGGAGCAATACATTGGGCCCATTATATACTACATGGGGCCTTTATATTGTTTGGAGCTATTTAGAGGACCCAGTATATACTGTATGGAACAATATATAGGGCCCATTATATACTATATGGGGCCATTATACTGTATGGAGCAATATATGGGTCCAGTATATACTGTATGGAGCAATATATGTGGCCATTATACTGTATGGAGCAATACATGGGGCCAATTCTATACTATATGGGGCCATTATACTGTATGAAGCAATACATGGGGCCCATTATATACTATATAGGGCCCATTATATACTATATGGGGCCAATATACTGTATGGACAAGATATAGGGCCAATTATATACTTTATGGAACAATATAAGGGGCCTATTATATACTATATGGGGCCATTATAGTGTATGGAGCAATAAATGGGGCTCAGTATATACTGTATGGAGCAATATATGGGGCCCATTATATACTGTATGGAGCAATATATGGGGCCCATTATATACTATATGTGGCCATTATACTGTATGGAGCAATATATGGGGCCCATTATATACTGTATGGAGCAATATATGGGGCCCATTATATACTATATGTGGTCATTATACCGTATGGAACACTATATGGGGCTATTATGCTGTAAGGAGCAATATACGGGGCCCATTATATATTATATGGGGCCATTATACTGTATTTTACAATTTATGGAGCCCATTAAATACTATATGGGGCCATTATACTGTGCAGCAATATATGGGGACCAGTAAGTGCTGTATGGAGCAATATATGGGGCCCAGTATATACAGTATGGAGCAATATATGGGGCCAAGTATATACTGTATGGAGCAAAATATGGGACCCAGTATATACAGTATGGAGCCAAAAATGTGTCCCTTTATATATTATAAGTGGAAATTATACTGTGCAGCAATAAATGGGGCTCAGTATATACTGTATGGAGCAATATATGGGGCCTATTATATACTATGTGGAGCAATATATGGGGCCTATTATATGCTATATGGGGCCATAATACTGTATGGAGCAATATATGTCGGCCATTATATACTATATGGGGCCATTGTACTGTATGAAGCAATATATGGGACACAGTATATACTGTATGGAGCATTATATGAGGCCCATTATATACTCTATGGGGCCATTATACTGTATGGAGCAATACTGTATATGGGGCCCAGTATATACTATATGGAGCCATTATACTGTATGGAGCAATATATGGGGCCCATTATATACTATATGGAGATAATATACTGTATGGAACAATTTATGGGGCCCAGTATATACAGTATGGAGGCAAAAATGTGTCCCTTTATATATTATAAGGGGAAATTATACTGTGCAGCAATAAATGGGGCTCAGTATATTCTGTATGGAGCAATATATGGGGCCCATTATATACTGTGTGGAGCAATATATGGGGCCTATTATATGCTATATGGGGCCATAATACTGTATGGAGCAATATATGTCGGCCATTATATACTATATATGGGGCCATTGTACTGTATGAAGCAATATATGGGACACAGTATATACTGTATGGAGCATTATATGAGGCCCATTATATACTTTATGGGGCCATTATACTGTATGGAGCAATACTGTATATGAGGCCCAGTATATACTATATGGAGCCATTATACTGTATGGAGCAATATATGGGGCCCATTATATACTATATGGAGATAATATACTGTATGGAACAATTTATGGGGCCCAGTATATACTGTATAGAGCAATACATGGAGCCCATTATATACTATATGGGGCAATTATATTGTATGGAACAATTTATTGGGCCCAGTATATACTGTGAGGAGCAATACATTGGGCCCATTATATACTACATGGGGCCTTTATATTGTTTGGAGCTATTTAGAGGACCCAGTATATACTGTGTGGAACAATACATAGGGCCCATTATATACTATATGGGGCCATTATACTGTATGGAGCAATATATGGGGCCATTATACTGTATGGAGCAATACATGGGGCCAATTATATACTATATGGGGCCATTATACTGTATAGAGCAATACATGGGGCCCATTATATACTATATAGGGCCCATTATATACTATATGGGGCCAATATACTGTATGGACAAGATATGGGGCCAATTATATACTGTATGGAGCAATATAAGGGGCCTATTATATACTATATGGGGCCATTATAGTGTATGGAGCAATAAAAGGGGCTCAGTATATACTGTATGGAGCAATATATGGGGCCCATTATATACTGTATGGAGCAATATATGGGGCCCATTATATACTGTATGTAGCAATATATGAGGCCATTATACTGTATGGAGCAATATGTGGGGCCTATTATGTACTATAAGGGGCTATTATACTGTATGGAGAGATATATGTGGCCATTATACTGTATGGAACAATATATGGGGATCATTATATACTATATGGGGCCATTATACTTTATGGAGCAATATATGGATCCAGTATATACTGTATGGAGCACTATATGGGGTCCATTCTATACTATATGGCACCATTATACATTATGGAGCAATATATGAGGTCCAGTGTATGCTGTATGGAGCAATATATGGGGCCCATTATACTGTATGGAGCATTATATGGGGCCTATTATATACTATATGTGGTCATTATACTGTATGGAGCACTATATTGGGCCATTATACTGTATTGAGTAATTTATGGTGCCCAGGATATACAGTATGGAGCAAAATATGTGGCACATTATACACTATATGGGGCCATTACACTGTATGGAGCAATATATGGAGCCATTATTTACTATATGGGGCATTATACTGTGCAGCAATATATAGGGCTCAGTATATAATGTATGGAGCAATATATGGGGCCCATTATATACTATATGGGGCCATTATACTGTATGGAGCAATAAATGGGGCCTATTATATACTATATGTGGCCATTTTACTGTATGGAGCAATATATCGGGCCCATTATATAATATATGGAGCCATTATACTGTATGCATCAATATATGGGGCCCATTATATTCTATATGGGGCCATTATACTGTGGATTAATATCTGGGCCCAGTATATACTGTATGGAGCAATATATGGGGCCCAGTATATACTGTTTGGAGCAATATATGGGGCCTATGATATACTATATGTGGTCATTATACTGTATGGAGCACTATATGTGGCCATTATGCTGTATGGAGCAATATATGGGGCCCATTATATACTGTATGGAGCAATATATGGGGCCCAATATATACTATATGTGGCCATTATACTGTATGGAGCAATATATGGGGCCTATTATATACTATATGTGGTCATTATACTATATGGAGCACTATATGGGGCCATTATGCTGTATGGAGCAATATATGGGGCCCATTATATATTATATGGGGCCATTTTACTGTATTTAGCAATTTATGGAGCCTATTATATACTATATGGGGCCATTATACTGTGCAGCAATAAATGGGGCCCAGTATATACTATATGGAGCAATATATGGGGCCCATTATATACTATAAGTGGCCATTATACTATATGGAACAATATATCGGGCTTATTTTATACTATATGGGGCCATAATACTGTGCAGCAATATAAGGGGCACAGTAAGTACTGTATGGAGCAATATATTGGGCCCAGTATATATATTATGGAGCAATATATTGGGCCCATTGTATAATATATGGGTCCATTATACTGTATGGAGCAATTTATGGAGCCCATTATATACTATATGGGGCAATTATATTGTGCAGCAGTATATGGGGCCCAGTATATACTGTATTTAGCAATATATTGGGGCCCAGTATATACAGTATTGAGCAAAAAATGTGGCCCTTTATATATTACATGGGGCCATTATACTTTGCAGCAATATATGGGGCCCAGTCTATACTGTATGGAGCAATATTTGGGGCCTATTATATACTATATGTGGCCATTACACTGTATGGAGCAATATATGGGGCCTATTATATACTATATATGGCCATTACACTGTATGGAGCAATATATGGGACCTATTATATACTATATGTGACCATTATACTGTATGGAACAGTATCTAGGGCCCAGTATATACTGTATGGAGCAATATATTGGGCCCATTATATAATATATGGGGCCATTATACTGTATGGAGCAATATATGGGCCTAGTATATACTCTATGGAGCAATATATTGGGCCCATTATATAATATATGGTGCCATTATACTGTATGGAGCAATATATGGGGCCCAGTATATACTCTACGGAGCAATATATGGAGCCTATCATATACTATATGAGGGGGTTATACTGTATGGAGAAATATATGTGGCCATTATACTGTATGGAACAATATATGGGGCTCATTATATACTATATGCGGCCTTTATACTTTATAGAGCAATATATGGGGTCCAGTATATACTGTATGGAGCAATATATGGGGCCATTATACTGTATGGAGCAATATGTGGGGCCCAATTATATACTATAAGGGGCTATTATACCGTATGGAGTAATATATGGGGTCCATTATATACTATATGGGGCCATTATGCTTTATGGAGCAATATATGGGGTCCAGTATATACTGTATGGAGCAATATATGGGGCCCATTATACTGTATGGAGCACTATATGGGGCCATTATACTGTATTGAGCAATTTATGGTACCCAGTATATACAGTTTGGAGCAAAATATGTGGCACAGTATACACTATATGGGGCCATTATACTATATGGAGCAATATATGGGGCCATTATACTGTGCAGCAATATATGGGGCCCAGTAAGTACTGTATGGAGCAATATATGGTGCCCAGTATATACAATATAGAGCAATATATGGGGCCAAGTATATACTGTATGGAGCCATTATACTGTATGGAGCAATATATGGGGTCCAGTATGTACTGTATGGAGCAATATATGGGGCCCAGTATATACTGTATGGAGCCATTATACTGTATGGAGCAATATATGGGGTCCAGTATGTACTGTATGGAGCAATATATGGGGCCCATTATATACAGTATGGAGCAAAAAATGTGGCCCTTATATATTATAAGGGGAAATTATACTGTGCAGCAATATATGGGGCTCAGTATATACTGTATGGAGCAATATATGGGGCCCTTTATATACTGTGTGGAGCAATATATGGGGCCTCTTATATGGTATATGGGGCCATGATACTGTATGGAGCAATATATGTAGGCCATTATATACTATATGGGGCCATTATACTGTATGAAGCAATATATGGGACACAGTATATACTGTATGGAGCATTATATGGGGTCCATTATATACCGTGTGGAAGCAATATATGGGGCCTCTTATATGCTATATGGGGCCATGATACTGTATGGAGCAATATATGTAGGCCATTATATACTATATGGGGCTATTATACTGTATGGAACAATTTATGGGGCCCAGAATATTCCGCATAGAGCAAAACATGGAGCCCATTATATACTATATGGGGCAATCATATTGTATGGAACAATTTATGGGGCCCAGTATATAATGTGTGGAGCAGTACATTGGGCCCATTATATACTACATGGGGCCTTTATATTGTTTGGAGCAATTTAGAGGACCCAGTATATACTGTATGGAACAATATATAGGGCCCATTATATACTATATGGGGCCATTATACTGTATGGAGCAATATATGGGGCCCATTATATACTATATGAGGCCATTATACTGTATGGAGCAATACATGGGGCCAATTATATACTATATGGGGCCATTATACTGTATGGAGCAAGATATGGGGCCCATTATATACTGTATGGAGCAATATAAGGGGCCTATTATATACTATATGGGGCCATTATACTGTATAGAGCAATATATGGTGCGTATTATATACTATATGAGGCCATTATAGTGTATGGATCATTAAATGGGGCTCAGTATATACTTTATGGAGCAATATATGGGGCCCATTATATACTCTATGGAGAAATATATGGGGCCTATTATATACTGTATGTAGCAATATATGGGGCTATTATACTGTATGGAGCAATATGTGGGGCCTATTATATACTATAAGGGGCTATTATACTGTATGGAGAAATATATGTGGCCAGTATACTGTATGGAACAATATATGGGGCTCATTATATACTATATGGGGCCATTATACTTTATGTAGCAATATATGGGGTCCAGTATATACTGTATAGAGCACTATATTGGGCCATTGTACTGTATGGAGCAATATGTGGGGCCCATTATATACTATATGGGGCCATTATACTTAATGGAGCATTATATGGGGTCCAGTATATACTGTGTGGAGCAATATATGGGGCCCATTCTACTGTTTGGAGCACTATATGGGGCCTATTATATACTATATGGGGCCATTATATTGCATTGAGCAATTTATGGTGCCTAGTATATACAGTATGGAGCAAAATATGTGGCACATTATACACTATATGGGGCCATTATACTGTATGGAGCAATATATGGGGCCCATTATATGCTATATGGGGCCATTATACTGTGCAGCAATATATGGGGTTCAGTATATTCTGTATGGGAGCAATATATGGGGCCCATTATATACTATATGGGGCCATTATACTGTATGGAGCAATATATGGGGCCTATTATATACTATATGTGGCCATTTTACTGTATGGAGCAATATATGGGGCTCAGTATATACTGTATGGAGCAATATATGGGGCCCATTATATAATATATGGAGCCATTATACTGTATGCATCAATATATGGGGCCCGTTATATTCTATATGGGGCCATTATACTGTGGATCAATATCTGGGGCCCAGTATATACTGTATGGAGCAATATATGGGGCCCAGTATATACTGTATGGAGCAATATATGGGGACCATTATACTGTATGGAGCACTATATGGGGCCTATTAGATACTATATGTGGTCATTATACTGTATGGAGCGCTATATGGGGTCATTATGCTGTATGGAGCAATATATGGGGCTCATTATATACTGTATGGAGCAATATATGGGGCCCATTATATACTATATGTTGCCATTATACTGTATGGAGCAATATATGGGGCCTATTATATACTATATGTGGTCATTATACTATATGGGGCCATTATGCTGTATGGAGCAATATATGGGGCCCCTTATATATTATATTGGGGCCATTATACTGTTTAGCAATTTATGGAGCCCATTATATACTATATGGGGCCATTATACTGTGCAGCAATATATGGGGCCCAGTATATACTGTATGGAGCAATATATGGGGCCCATTATATACTATATGTGGCCATTATACTATATGGAGCAATATATCGGGCCTATTTTATACTATATGGGGCCATTATACTGTGCAGCAATTTATGGGGCCCAGTATATACAGTATGGAGCACTATATGGGGCCCAGTATATACAGTATGAAGCAAAAAATGTGGCCCTTTATATATTATAAGGGGAAATTATACTGTGCAGCAATATATGGGGCTCAGTATATACTGTATGGAGCAATATATGGGGTCCAGTATATACTGTATGGAGCAATATATGGGGCCTATTATATACTATATGGGGCCATTATACTGTGCAGCAATTTATGGGGCCCAGTAAGTACTGTATGGAGCAATATATGGGGCCCAGTATATACAGTATGGAGCAATATATGGGGCCAAGTGTATACTGTATGAAGCAATATATGGGGCCCAGTATATACAGTATGAAGCAAAAAATGTGGTCCTTTATATATTATAAGGGGAAATTATACTGTGCAGAAATATATGGGGCTCAGTATATACTGTATGGAGCAATATATGGGGCCCATGATACACTGTGTGGAGCAATATATGGGGCCTATTATATACTGTATGGAGCAATATATGGGTCCCATTATATACTGTGTGGAGCAATATATGGGGCCTATTATATACTGTGTGGAGGACTATATGGGGCCTATTATATACTATATGGGGCCATGATACTGTATGGAGCAATATATGTCTGCCATTATATACTATATGGGGCCATTATACTGTATGAAGCAATATATAGGGCCCAGTATATACTGTATGGAGCAATATATGGGGCCCAGTATATACAGTATGGAGCTAACGGCCGCCATCTTGTTCTGAAATCCCGCTTCGCTGATTGGTCCGGCCGGCAATTCCTGGACGGACAGACAGACGGGATAAGCCAATTATATAGTAGATGGGGCCATGATACTATATTGAGCAATATATGTCGGCCATTATATACTACAGTGGTGGCCAGAAGTATTGGCACCCCTGTAATTCTGTCAGATAATACTCAGTTTCTTCCTGAAAATGATTGCAATCACAAATTCTTTGGTATTATTATCTTCATTTAATTTGTCTTCAATGAAAAAACACAAAAAGAATTGTCCTAAAGCCAAATTGGATATAATTCCACACCAAACCTAAAAAAGGGGGTGGACAAAAGTATTGGCACTGTTTCAAAAATCATGTGATGCTTCTCTAATTCGTGTAATTAATAGCACCTGTAACTTACCTGTGGCACCTAACAGGTGTTGGCAATAACTAAATCACACTTGCAGCCAGTTAACATGGATTAAAGTTGACTCAACCTCTGTCCTGTGTCCTTGTGTGTACCACATTGAGCATGGAGAAAAGAAAGAAGACCAAAGAACTGTCTGAGGACTTGAGAAACCAAATTGTGAGGAAGCATGAACATTCTCAAGGCTACAAGTCCATCTCCAAAGACCTGAATGTTCCTGTGTCTTCCGTGCGCAGTGTCATCAAGAAGTTTAAAGCCCATGGCACTGTGGCTAACCTCCCTAGATGTGGACGGAAAAGAAAAACTGACGAGAGATTTCAACGCAAGATTGTGCGGATGGTGGATAAAGAACCTCGACTAACATCCAAACAAGTTCAAGCTGCCCTGCAGTCCGAGGGTACAACAGTGTCAACACGTACTATCCGTCGGCGTCTGAATGAAAAGGGACTGTATGGTAGGATACCCAGGAAGACCCCACTTCTTACCCCGAGACATAAAAAAGCCAGGCTGGAGTATGCCAAAACTTACCTGAGAAAGCCGAAAACGTTTTGGAAGAATGTTCTCTGGTCAGATGAGACAAAAGTAGAGCTTTTTGGCAAAAAGCATCAACATAGAGTGTACAGGAAAAAAAAGAGGCATTCAAAGAAAAGAACATGGTCCCTACAGTCAAACATGGCGGAGGTTCCCTGATGTTTTGGGGTTGCTTTGCTGCCTCTGGCACTGGACTGCTTGACCGTGTGCATGTCATTATGAAGTCTGAAGACTACCAACAAATTTTGCAGCATAATGTAGCGCCCAGTGTGAGAAAGCTGGGTCTCCCTCACAGGTCATGGGTCTTCCAGCAGGACAATGACCCAAAACACACTTCCAAAAGCACTATAAAATGGTTTGAGAGAAATCACTGGAGACTTCTAAGGTGGCCAGCAATGAGTCCAGACCTGAATCCCATAGAACACCTGTGGAGAGATCTCAAAATGGCAGTTTGGAGAAGGCACCCTTCAAATATCAGGGACCTGGAGCAGTTTGCTAAAGAAGAATGGTCTACAATTCCAGCAGAGCATTGTAAGAAACTCATTGATGGTTACCGGAAGCGGTTGTTCACAGTTATTTTGGCTAAAGGTTGTGCAACCAAGTATTAGGCTGAGGGTGCTAATACTTTTGTCTGGCCCATTTTTGGAGTTGTGTGTGAAATGATCCATGATTTGATTTTTGCTTCATTCTCTTTTGTGTTTTTTCCTTGCAAGCAAATTAAATGAAGATAATAAGACCAAAGAATTTGTGATTGCAATCATTTTCAGGAAGAAACTGAGTATTATCTGACAGAATTGCAGGGGTGCCAATACTTTTGGCCACCACTGTATAACCTGTAATATTATACTTTTCAAGAAAGGCATCCATGCCCTTCTTAAATTTTAATAGTGAATCACTCATTACAACATCATGCGGCAGAGAGTTCCATAGTCTCTCTGCTCTTACAGTAAAGAATCCGCGTCTGTGATTATTATTAAACCTTCTTTCCTCCAGACGTAGAAGATGCCCCCTTGTCCCCATCTCTGGTCTCAGAGTAAAAAGATCAGTAGAAAGGTCTATGTACTGTCCCCTCATATACTTGTACATAGTAATAAGATCACCCCTAAGCCTTAGTTTTTCCTCAGTAAATAACCCCGAGTGTAATAACCTGTCTTGGTATAGCAGACCCCCCAGTCCTCTAATAACCTTGGTCGCTCTTCTCTGCACCCGCTCTAGTTCAGCTATGTCTTTCTTATACACCGGAGACCAGAACTGTACACAGTATTCTAAGTGTGGTCGCACTAGTGACTTGTATAGAGGTAAAATTATGTTCTCCTCATGAGCATCTATGCCTCTTTTAATGCATCCCATTATTTTATTTGCCTTTGCAGCAGCTGCCTGACACTGGCCACTAAACGTGAGTTTGTCGTCCACCAATACACCCAGGTCTTTTTCAGTTCCAGTTTTGCACAGTGTTTTTCAATTAAGCATATAATTATACAATTTATTTCCTCTGTCCCAGTGCATTACCTTACATTTATCCCCATTAAAGCTCATTTGCCATTTATCAGCCCAAGGTTCTAGTTTACACAGATCCTCCTGTAATATAAAATTACCCTCCTCCGTATTGATTACCCTGCAGAGTTTAGTGTCATCTGCAAATATTGAAATATTACTCTGTATGCCCCCTAAAAAGTCATTAATAAATATGTTAAAAAGAAGGGGGCCCAATACTGACCCCTGTGGTACCCCACTGTTAACTGAGACCCAGTCTGAGTGCGTTCCATTAATAACCACCCTTTGTTTCCTATCACTGAGCCAATTCTTAACCCACTTAAATATATTTTCCCCTATCCCCATTGTTCTCATTTTATGTATCAATCTTTTGTGTGGAACTGTATCAAAAGCTTTTGAAAAGTCCATATACACAACATTCACTTCATTTCCTTGGTCCAGTCCGGAACTTGCCTCCTCATAAAAACTGATCAAATTAGTTTGACAGGAACGGTCCCTCGTAAACCCATGTTGATATTGGGTCATGAAGTTATTCCTCCTCAGATACTCTAGTATAGCATCTCTTAGGAAACCCTCCAGGATTTTAGACACAGTAGAGGTTAAGCTTACTGGCCTATAACTTCCAAGTTCAGTTTTTGTCCCCTTTTTGAATATTGGCACCACATTTGCTATACGCCAGTCCTGTGGTACAGACCCTGTTATTATGGAATCTTTAAAGATTAAAAATAATGGTCTATCTATGACGTTACTTAATTCCTGCAGTTCTCGTGGGTGTATCCCATCCGGGCCCGGGGATTTGTCAACTTTAGTGATTTTTAGACGCCGCCGTACTTCCTGCTGGGTTAAGCAAGTGACATTTAATGGAGAATTTTTGTTATCACTGATCATGTTTTCTGTCATGCGATTTTCTTGTGTAAATACGGTTGAAAAAAATCATTTAGCATATTGGCTTTTTCCTCATCCTCATCCACCATTTCACCCAGACTATTTTTAAGGGGACCAACACTATCATTTTTTAGTTTTTTACTATTTGTGTAGTTAAAGAATATTTTGGGATTATTTTTACTTTATCTGGCAATGATTCTCTCTGTCTCAATCTTTGCTGCCTTGATTTGGTTTTTACAGAATTTATTTAATTTTCTATATTTATTTAATGCCTCATCACTACCTACTAGCTTTAGTTCTCTAAATGCTTTCTTTTTGTCACTTATTGCGCCCCTTACAGCTCTATTTAGCCATAGTGGTTTCCTCCTATTTCTAGCATGTTTATTCCCATAGGGTATACATTGTGCAACGGTCCTATTCAGGATGCTAATAAATGTCTCCCATTTGCTTTGTGTAGCTTTATGTCTCAGGATATCGTCCGAGTATATTGCACTAAGATCATCTCTCAACCGTTGGAAATTTGCCTTCCTGAAGTTTAGTGTCCTTGTAACCCCTCTACTACCCATCTTATTAAAGGTTACATGAAAACTTATTATTTTGTAATCACTATTACCCAAGTGACCCCCAACTCGTATATTTGATATGCGGTCTGGCTTGTTGGTAAATATTAGGTCTAGCAGTGCCCCCCTTCTTGTTTGTTCCTGAACCAGTTGTGAAAGGTAATTGTCTCTCATAGTAGTCAAAAACCTATTACCTTTGCTTGAACTACAGGTTTCTGTCCCCCAATGTATTTCAGGGTAGTTGAAGTCCCCCATAATAATGAGTTCTCCTTGAGTCGCTACTTCATCTATTTGCTTTACAAGGATATTCTCCACTACTTCCATTATTTTTGGAGATTATAAGAAACCCCTATCAGTAATTTATTATTTTTTCCCCTTCCCCTTATCTCCACCCACAGGGACTCTACATTTTCATTATATTCACATATATTCTCCCGCAAGATGGGTTTTAAGGATGATTTTACATATAAACACACACCCCCCTCGCTTGTTTGTACGGTCATTTCAGAACAGACTATAGCCCTGTAAGTTAACTGCCCAGTCATGGCTCTCATCCAGCCATGTCTCAGATATCCCCACCATGTCATAATTATTTTCCAACAAAATTAATTCTAATTCCTCCATTTTGTTGGTGAGGCTTCTGGCATTAGTGTACATGCATTTTATGTATCTCTCTGTACCTCTATTCCTTCTTACTTTATTGACTGTTCTAACCCCACCCCCAATTTCTTTATTTGTGCCCAGGTCATTCTCTGCACTATCTTCCCCAGCTATAAAATGAACACCCTCCCCCCAATCCCTAGTTTAATCACTCCTCCAACCTTCTAGCCATTTTCTCCCCAGCACAGCTGCACCCTCCCCATTGAGGTGCAGCCGTTCCCTAGCGTAGTCGGCCCAGTTCTCCAGGAACCCAAATCCCTCCTTCCTACACCAGTTCTTGAGCCACTTATTTTTCTCCCTAATCTCCCGTTGCCTCTCTGGCGTGGCACATGGTACAGGTAGTATTTCCGAGAATACCACCTTGGAGGTCCTTGCTCTAAGCTTGCAGCCTAATTCCCTGAAATCATCTTTAAGGACCTTCCACCTACCTCTAACTTTGTCATTTGTGCCAATGTGCACCATGACCGCTGGGTCCTCACCAGCCCCTCCCAGTAATCTGTCAACCCGATCAGCGATGTGCCGGACTCGAGCGCCAGGTAGGCAGCACACTGTTCGACGATCCCTGTCTTTGTGACAGATTGCCCTATCTGTTCCCCTAATAATTGAGTCCCCCACTACCAGCACCTGCCTGACTTGCCCTGCTCTCCTATTTGCCCCCTTACTGGAGCTGACACTCCTCCGGCTTTCAGGGGACATGCCTTGCTGCAGCAGTGCTACCCCTGTACCGACACCCCTCTCATCTGCCTTCAGTCTTCTCTTCAATCCTGTTTAGTTACCTTCTGTCAGATACACACCACCTCTCTCTTCGGCTTGAGCCAGACTACAATAACAAGTTCACCACAGTCCCCCTGGGGCTCTGCTAAAACACTCCCTGTCTCCTGTGACCGTGTTAAGCCCTCTAGTTGCTGGATGCTTCTGAAGCACAACACTTCCTGTCTCCTGTGCTTGTGTTATTTGTAACAGTTGCTGGATGCTTTGGAAGCAACAGCACTGCTTCTGCATGTCACAATTATCTTTCCACCATCTCATTCAACCCCTTCAGCTGACCTATCCATGAAAGTCAATGGCTACCCACTCTCCCCAGTCCTACAAACTTGACTCTGATCTCTCTTTCAAGCCTGAGATCCAAGCACTTTCCACTTCCTGCCGACTCCAACTCCAAAATATCTCTCTGATCTGCACATTCCTCAACCATGAATCTGCAAAAGCACTAGTGCACGCCCTCATTATCTCCCGCCTCGACTACTACAAGCTCCTGCTCTGTGGCCTCACTTCTAAAACTCTTGCACCCCTCCAATCTATCCTAAACTCTGCTGGCCGACTTATCCACCTGTCAATCCCTGTACTGGCTCCCTGTTGCCCAAAGACTCCAGTTCAAAACCCTAACTTTGGCTTACAAAGCCATCCAAAATCTGTCTCTTCCATACATCTCTGACCTAGTCTCCCAGTGTTTACCTGCACACAACCTTCGTTCCTCACAGGATCTCCTTCTCTGCTCCCCTCTTATCTCCTCTTCCCACAATCGCATACAAGATTTCTCCTGTGCATCTCCGCTACTCTGGAACTCTCAACCCCAACATACATGAGACTCTCGCCTACCGTGAACACCTTCAAAAGGAACCTGAAGACTTACCTCTTCGGACAAGCGTACAACTTGCAGTAATCCTCGCTCCACCATATCGCTGCACGACCATCTCTACCCTCACCTTCTGTATCCTCACCCATTCCTAGTAGATTGTTTGTGAGCCTTCGCTTGCATGGTCCGCTCTCCTCTTGTACCAGTCGGTGACTCTTTTTTTTGTTCAAGATTATTGTACTTGTTGTTTGCTATGTATAGCCCTTTTCACATGTAAAGCGCCATGGAATAAATGGCGCTGTAATAATAAATAATAATAATTATACTATTTGTACTGTGGGTCAATTGATGCCACTTTTCCTGGTGTCTGCAGCTAATTTGAGCTGTTTTGGCAGCTTTTGGGTCCCTTTGAAGGTGTTGTGTATGCTTTTGGTTTTACCTTTCATTGAATGCAATGGGATTCGGATTTGCTCGGCGAACCGTTCAGCAAACATCGGGAAGTTCGCCAACCAGAACCGAACTTTGAAAGTTTCCTCATCTCTAGTGTCCATCTGGTGTGTTTCCTGTAGTGCAAGGGGAGTAGGTCCCCATTATACTATTTCTACTTTGGTGAAATTGATGTCACTTTGTTGGTGTCTGCCCCTATTTTTTCAAAACATGGAGACTCCAAGTTGGGTTTCCATCTGCTGGGTTTCCTGTAGTGGAAGAGGTGTCGGTCCCCATTATACTATTTTTACTCTGGTGAAATTGATGCCACTTTGGTGGTGTCTGCCTTTAATTTTTTTAAATCTGGAGACTCCTCTTTGGATCTCCTTCATGTGTGTTGCCTGTAGCGCTAGGGCTCTCAGATCGGAAGGCGTGCACTTACTTTCAGTCAACTACCTGTGTTACTATCCTTACATTTTTCTATCAATAGTAGTCTATTAAATCTTATGTTTGTGCCACCTGAGTGTGGCTGACCAGAAAAGCAGGTTGAACTGTTGCATGTGGTATCAGGGCTCCCAGCACAGCAGGCCTACACCGATCCCTCACCCACCCCGTCTTAATTTGAAGTTAAATTCAAAGCTATAAATGCTGGCCCATACCCTGATACCTCATGCATGGCCCATGGCTGACTGCTGCTGTGCCATTATAAAATTTGTACTGTGGGTCAATTGATGCCACTTTTCCTGGTGTCTGCCCATAATTTGAGCTGTTTTGGCAGCTTTTCGGTCCCTTTGAACGTGTTGTGTATGCGTTTGGTTTTGCCTCCCATTGAATGCAATGGGATTCGGATATGTTCGTCGAACCGTTCGACGAACATCGGTAAGTTCGCCGAGCAGAACCAAACCAACCCTTGAAAGGTTCGCTCAATTATGATATTAATAAACATACCAACAAGCAGTTCTGTTTATAAGAATAATCTAACCAGAAACACCATAGATGTTCAATATATATATTTGTGCATATAAGTTGTTAATAATATGCAAAGATGAAAAAAGAAAGTCTGTAGATACAGTCACTTTCTATAGAAAGGAGCAGATGATGATTCCGCTCTTCAGGCCTTTGGTTGCACTTGAGCTGTTTTTGGACATTCAGGTCTGGATCACACATGACGGAGAGGAGAAGAGCAGGAATGTGTGATCTATGCAGTTGGAGTTTTCCTGGATTCCTACAGCACTGCGATCAACCATACGGCCTTCTGTTTCACCATGGCTAGGTAGATGAAGGAGCAGCCGCTTCTTCTCTCTGTCCACAGCCAGGTAGTAGAAGAAGCAGCCGCTTCATTCTGTTGCTACATGGCCAAGTATGAGAAGGAGCAGCCGCTTCCATCTCTCTTTACTTGGCCAATTATAAGAAGGAGCAGCCGCTTTCTTCTGTCTGTCCATATCCGGTAGGTGAAGGAGCAGCCGCTACCTTCTTTTTTTCCTGTCTGGTAGGAGAAGGAGCAGCGGCTGCCTTCTGTCTGTCCATATCTGATAGTCGTCTCCTTACCACCACATTGTAGATGAGTCGTCCAGATGGTGACATAGCAAGTATGGCTGAAAGAAATCCTTCAATTTCAGCCTTTAATTATGTGGAACCCCAGGGGTCTGGTTACCACAGTAATAGCAATATTACGTCTGTGAGCAGGTGGGAGGTCTCCTGGTCAGGAACCCTAAGCATGCCACACCTCCTGCCCAGTCCTGGGAGGGGAAGAACTTCCCCTATATAAACTGGGGCTGAGGTGGGGTTAGGTAGAAAAAGAAGAGAAGAAGAGGAGTCCCAGACAGAGACACAGTCTGGTCTGGAGTGGAGCTGATACAGGGAGAGCAAGATCAGGAGCTCTGTGGGAGCAGTGATAAAAGGGGTCAGAGACTGGAAGCTGTAGAGCTCGTCCTGACTGAAGAGATCTCACCGGACACGGAGTCGGAGGCTGTGGGGACTGAGCCATACCCAGCAGCAGAAACCGACCGGCAGGGGATTTCAGGTCCTCTGGCCAAGAAACCCGAAGGCACGGTCACACGCAAGGGACCAGCACCGCTGTCGTGGAGCGGAGGCTACCAGAAGGCCCCGAGTCACCGGCCATACGGGTGAGCACCACACGGTACACTCAGGGACGTGGGCTACTTTTACCCGCTTCTAGCAAGGTAGCCAGGAAGAGTACAATTAGTGGGGAGGCCTACAATTCCGCCTGGCCAGGGGAGATCCTATCTGCTCACGGACTGACCAGACCCCGATCGCTAGCCAGTACTCCCGGGAGGGTCTACCTTTGCCACCAGTAAAGACCCTGAACTACACCGCACCGTCTCTGAGTGGTTCCTGGTGCCTGCGAGCAATTCTACTATCCCCATCATCCACGTCCGCTGCCCTGAGGCCATACCCCTCCCGTTGGGGGTTATACTATCCACGCTGCACAACCGTACCACCGGCCTCAGCGGTCTGCCCTGCAGCGGCGGTTTCATAACCGCATTCAACGGGTGGCGTAGTCGAACACTATAACATCTTATACTAAACTCCGCCGCTTAGTTTGACACCCTGGGCACGGACCGGGTCACCACCACGAGGACTACTATCCCCAGCAGATCCGGCTCCGGGTATCTCCCTGCGCAGCAGAAGCAGCACAGGCCCAGGGGGCGCGTCAATTACTTGCTATGTTGATCCAGAGGAAGGCGAAAAATAACCCTGAGGACTCGTTGTTGGATCATCCTCATATCAAGGGAAAAAAATTCCTTCCTGACCCCAAATATGGCGATCGGAATGAATCCCTGGATGTTTGGTGCTCAAATCTACGTTGATGTTATGTGGTGGAAGATCGGTAAGTTTGTCACAGTCCGGTAAATAAGAAAGTCCAGTGTAATTGTCTCATCCGATTAATGTAAATCTTCATTCCTAGATGTTACTGGAATGGGGCTGATTTATATCAGCCTAATCCTCCTGTAAGGAGAGAAATATATTCAAAATAAAGAAAGTTAGGCGATTCTGCACTATCATAAAGTCTGAGTACAATGTTGCGAGTTGCACAATTAAGAAAGGGTTCGTGGACCACAGTAGTGCTCAGCTAAATACACCCCAGACTGGGGAAACAATTGCTGTCCAAAAATAGAGAAAAGCGTCACTCACCGTATAAAATTACTTTTTCATTAATGTGCTTTAAAACATATTGTCGGGTCTGTCTGACCAGCCACACCTGCTCCTTCTCTCTCTCCCTGCTGATATGTTTTAAAGGACATTAATAAAGAAGTAATTTGATATGGTGTGCGCCGCTATTCTCCATTTTAAGACGAGAAATATACACATCTGAGAATCGTCTCCTCACATATATAATGTATACCGGGGGGATATAATGATAAGGTGTATAGTGGATGTGTGTGTTACTGGGCATTGATAACACTATGGATGTCCCTATGTGCTATACTTACATCATCGCCCCATCGGAATGGTGGGTCGGCTTCGCCGGACTCCACGTCGAACCAGTATATAGGGTAGAAGAATGGGCGCTCTCGGATGAAGGATGTTATAGCATACCGGGCAGATGGAGATTTGCAAAGAAGCTGGAAAATGAGAGAGACCATTAATCATTATATTACGGATTATTATTGATACGTTATTACACAATGTCCATGGACTCTCCACATCATATCTTATAGCTTTCCTTATAGTCCTTCATCTTCCTTCTTTCTCTGATCCTACTTACGCCTTCTAGGATGTCAAGGGCATCGTTGGGCATCCAGTCTGGAATATCTGGGACGTCCTCCTGCAGAGACCGGTGGTATTCCTCCAGTGTGCCGCTGCCATAGAACGGTTGGCTCCCCACTATCATCATGTACAGGATGACACCAAATGAAAAGGAATCTGCCAGATGATTGAAGGCTTCTCCATCCATTATCTGTGGGAACATAATATAGGAGATGAGGTGAATATACCGGGGAGGGGATTTACACACAGAGGCCATGAGGACCAGTCTGTGATTAGATATGAGCAGGATACTCAGATTAATACTCAGTCCTACTATCGCCATCAATCACACTGGGATGTTTTTTACCTCAGGTGCGATGTAACCCTGAGTGCCAACTTGTTCTTCTAATAGGTCATCTTCGCCCATATTCATGACTGATAAGCCAAAGTCAGAGATTTTTATATGTCCCATGTCATCGATGAGAATGTTCTGTGGCTTCAGGTCACTGAAGGGAGAAGGAGCAGATACTGATTGTGAGGATAATTCATGAAAATAACTTTATACAATAGATATGTAAGGAGACAACAGAGATTTATGAAGATGAACTGATTACCAATGTATCACGCCGTGTTCATGGAGGAACTGGAGTCCGCAAACCATTTCTGCCGCAAAGAGTCTGTGGAGTAGAAAGTAGAGGATGGATCAGTGGTTACATACACTCTAGGACTACAATGTACGGGCAGCAGATTATTAGGATTTGGCTGTTAGAAGTTTACCTTGATGTTTCCATATCAAATGAATTAGATGGAGCCAGGTGGTGAAACAGATCTCCTCCGGCCATATACTCCATGGCTAATATATATTCTAATGGTGTTTCCATAAACCCCCGCAGAGATGTTAGGAAGCGGCAGCCAGTGGCCATACAGAGGATGTCTAATTCTGTAGAGATTGTGTCCTCATCAATACGACTCTTGTCCATCATTTTAATAGCCAGCAGTTCTCCGCTGACCGGATCTGATGCCAAGAGGACCTGGAGAAAAATCAAAGGAGATCAGACCAAACTCCCATCTATTATAGGGATCTGTGTAATGGATCACTGGTTTATCCCAATCACCATTACATATGAACATCCTGTAATGAATATGTATATCCTCCTGTGTATCTGGTGCAGGATACATTGAGGAACACAGAGAAGGAGAAATTCACACTTACCTTTCCAAAGCCTCCCACTCCAAGATCTTTGTGGAATTCAAGGCTGCACAGGTCAACAGGATTTTCCATTTTAACCAGTTCTCTCTGGGGTAAAAGAAGGGATCTGGCATCAGCATGTGCTGGCATGTCTGCTATGTCAGAGGGCATCATAAGGCTTCCACCTGCTGAGATGATACAAGATTTGTTAGTCTCTTTGAGAAGACATAATGGAAATGTTTGTCATGTTGTGTGGTAAGTGTATGGAGCGGGCTCAGTCGCTGAGCCTGCATTTTACCAGGCTGATACCGGCTGTATTACATAGCTGCCACGTGCCAATAAATACAGCGACTGGAGCACACTCTGATTACTGCGGTTTAACCGTTTCAATGCTGACAGTGGTATTTAAATGAAGTGATTGCCAATTTGCTACCAGCACCCATTAGCCCCCACCAGGTCACAATTGCAAGAGGTTAATTAACTGTAATGACTATCTGGACCTACTGAAAACCCATATCTTTCACTTTTGTCCTCCTGTTTAGACCAGCCTGGTTTAATTTCTTATGATAACATATAATATAGCCATATACAGCGATACAGTTCCATTACAGCACATACAGGTGCTTCTCACTAAATTAGAATATCATCAAAAAGTTAATTTATTTCAGTTCTTCAATACAAAAATAATACCTGGTTTAAAAACAACACTATCACTGTGCTTGATTGGCCAGCAAACTTGCCTGACCTTAACCCCATAGAGAATCTATAGGGTATTGTCAAGAGGAAGATGAGAGACACCAGACCCGACAATGCAGACGAGCTGAAGGCTGCTATCAAAGCAACCCGGGCTTCCATAACACCACAGCAGTGCCACAGGCTGATCGCCTCCATGCCACGCGGCATTGATGCAGTAATTGATGCAAAAGGTGCCCCGACCAAGTATTGAGTTCATTTACTGAACATACATTTCAGATTTTAAAATCATTTTTCAAACTGGTGTTATAAAATATTCTAATTTACTGAGATAATGACTTTTGTGTTTTCATTGGCTGTAAGCCATAATCATCAACATTAACAGAAATAAACACTTGAAATAGATCACTCTGTTTGTAATGACTCTATATAATATATGAGTTTCACTTTTTGTATTGAAGAACTAAAAATAAATTTACTTTTTGATGATATTCTAATTTAGTGAGAAGCACTTGTAGTACAAGCGATCAAAAAATTGTAGGTTCAAGTCTTCTAAGGAGACTAAAAAATTAAATAAATTAAAAAAAATTAATAAACCCAAAAAATTATTTAAAAATATAATTTGAATGAAACAACTTTCCTAATGAATAATAATAATAATAATAAAAAATGAAAAATAAGCATAACTGGGATCACGGCATTAGTATAAGTCCGTTATACAAAAATATAAAAATAATTTTCCCAAACAGTAAATACTAAAATGAGAAAAAAAAATATCTAACAATAGCAATAAAAAGATATCGTAATGTCCTGTCTACCCAAGAAAGGATCATTAAAAGTTACAGCTTCATACACAATAAAGAAGCCTTTACACTGCGCCATTGAGGTATCACAATCACAAAGTTACAATGTCTCAGAATATGGAGACACAAATCAATGTTTTTTATTACATTTTTAATTTTCTTCCACCACTTATGTAAAAAGGAAACCCATGCATGTTCAGCATTACCACACTTGTCACTGACATGGAGAATTACTTTATGAGGTCATTTTTACCACACAATGAACACAATAGAAAAGAACAATGTCGGAATCCCTCCCCCCGTCCCACAATTTTACCACTCTTTGATTTTTTCCCCTCTTTTCTAAATAATTGAAAGACAAAATAAATAGTGTTCTTCAAAACTGCAGCTCGGTCCACTAAAAAAGCAAGCTCACATGCAAATAAAAGAAAAGTTATGGCTTTTCGAAGAAGGAAGAAAAAAAGCGAAAGTTTTTCCGGTCAAAGGGGGGTTAATAGATATAGCTCCAGCGCATATATTATAATTTTAAACAAAACTATGTAAATGAGCAGGAAATGTCTAATATTTGGTCTTCATTTTTCAAAACTCTCTAATAGCAAAACTGACCCTGTTGCCCATAGCAACGATTCACAGCACAGATTCTATTTCTCAACATTCTATAGAACACTGAAAGGTGACTGGTTGCTATGGGCAACAAGGACAGTTCTTCCATTAGTCAGCATTTATAATTGAGGCCTGTACATAATATTAGGAGTATAATCCCCCTCACCCCCAGTCTTATTATACTGAGTAAGTTTATTTCTTACCTGGTTCATCTTTATCCATTGATCTGTCTGGTGAAGAAACACTCAGATGGAACAGAAAATCCGGGATGGAGATGGTTTTGGTTGATGAGTGGGATCTCCATAGGGCACCATTCCCATTAATGATGGGTGTAGCATATCTCAGATGTCTCCTGCATTGGACAACCCAGTCTCTGCTGTTCCTCATTCTTTTCTGGGCTGCAGCTCTTTGCAGGTTCAGGGTGTCTTGGCTTTCAGCCTTGGATGAGACCTGTCTTGGAGTTTCTTGGAGAACTTCCTCCAGCTCTGTCTCTGCGCTGATGTTTCTCTGCTTATTGAGGATGGCTTCTTTATTCCTCCTCCTTATTTCAGGGACCAGATCTCCGATTTTTTTCAAGGAGATAATAAAGGCCCTCTGAAGCTCAGCGGAGGCAGCAGAGTCAGACGCCATGAGGTTCTCCATGTTCCTTCTCTGTGTAAGGATCTCTTGTCTTTTGGACTTTCTCATTTTCTCTAAATGTTGTCGTTTGGACGCCATTTCTGAGGCGTCAGGGTCCATGTCCGGTAGATTAATGTCTTTTCGCCCTAAAGCGAACAACAATACCTGCTCTTCATTTATTCCTCTCCTTTCTCTCAGAACCCGATCTCTTTGGGCTCGTCTTCTCTCCATTTTAGAATAAATTTTTGCTTCGTTCGTCACGAAAAACAAAAGGTACTCCCTCACCCTTGTAAGTCTGTGAGGCAGTGATTTCCCTTGGGCTGTAACACTGGGATATAGAATGTGATGATGTCATCACATCACTGTGACTTACTGTAGATTTTACCCTGATGTCATAATGAGAGAGTGATAGGTAGATAGACAGACAGACAGGTGTGAGCCTCTCAAGTATTAACAAAGCGAACATAGTGAACCTTATATAGTATAACAATTACAAATAGTGTTAACAGTAATTATACAAATAGGAGCATATCATATAATGGAGATACGATATACAAGGAGTGAATGGCAATTCAAGTATATACAATCAAGTTAAAGTTCATTATAGTGCCTGTGCTGTGAAGATAACATACAAAATACATGAAAAGAGTCATTATTATTATTTAAGAACAGCTTTATATGATTGATCACTTGATGACTCACCCCATACAATTTGTGAAAAAAGCGCCAACATCGGCATCCTGCTGGGTACAATGCGCATGTCAAAACAGAAAGGTAGTGGAAAACAAACACTTTGCGCATGCGCGAGCATGCTATGAAGCTTCCCAGCGTTTTCTTCGTAAGGGAAATGTAGCACCCTGAGGATTCGGCTGCTACAGGGGTATTACACCTCAAGCCAGAGGTGTGGTATTCCACTCCCGGGTAAGGATGGAGTGTGGAACTGAGCTCAGTAGGCTGCATGCACTACACACATCCCATTTTCGAGGGACAGACCAATGGTACTCCCACTAGAGAAATGTGCAGGTACGACAGTGTCTGTCCCTGGCTGGAGTGGGAGGGGGGTGGAACATCCCAGTAGTGTAGGGGCAGATAGGGGGAGCAGTCTGGGTAATGCTAGGAGCTCATTGGGTGCTGGTCACCTGAGCTCACACATAGAGGGAGTATATAAGGTGGGAACCATCTTAGATCAGGGTCAGTCTGTCAGAGTTGAGTTAGAGAAGCAGAGCAGCTCAGCCAGCTCCAAGGCCAAGAGAGAGAGAGAGGAGAAAGAAGGACCCAGAGGGGGAGAAGAGGGAACTCCAAGAACCCAAAATTAGACCAGAGGGTGAAGAGTTGGCACAAGGGTACCGGATCCCAAGCTGGTGGAGGGCCCTAATCCTTAGCCAGAGACCGGAGGTCGTGGGCAGGATCTGCCACGACCACCCACTAAATCCACCCGGAAGGCAAACCAAGAATAGGGTCAGGGAACCCAGAGACAAGGGTTTTACCAACAAGAGGCCCGAGGGAGCCGGACTTAGGTGGATCCCTGGTGGGGAAGGCCAGAGAGAAGGACAAGTCAGAAAGGGAGCTCAGGACCACGCTCCAGAATCACCTGGGGGTTGGCCGAGTCCAGGACCTGGTGGACGCAGCACGGCTCGGGTGGTCACTCAAGGCCGGAGTGACCAACACAAAAGCAGTAAGTAAAACCCTGAACTGCACAGCCCGACTCGGAGTCTTATTACCACTCTCACTGCACCACCACAACCACCACCCTCTACAACTGACCCCCTGAGGCTATACCCCTCCCGTTGGGGGTTATACTACCTGAGCTGCACACACACCACCAGCCTCAGCGGACCCTGCTGCAGCGGCGGCCGTAGTGACCGCAAATCAACGGGTGGCGTAGTCGACACTAAAGAACATCCAGTAACATCTGTAGGACTGCCACACACTGAGCTTGACACCCTGGGCACGGACCGGGTCACCGCCACTCGGAGACTACAACCCCCATCTGATCCGGCTCCGGGTATCCCCCAAACAACACTGGCCCAGGGGGCGCGTCAGAAACATCTTAGAATCATCGGCGCATGCGCAAAACAGCGGTATAGCGCTATTAAATCACCGTCAAAGATGCAGGGAAAGTAGCCTAATTGCATACAGCAATCCTTCAAACTTCACCAGCTTTTTTTTCACCAGGTTTTATTTTATTTTTGCCTGTACATTTATTCTATATGCATTCTAATAAAGGACAATTCTTATTTTCTTCCAATCCCCATATATAATGCTTAACCCCTTTACAACCTAAGGTGGTTTACACATTAATGACCGGGCCAATTTTTACAAATCTGACCACTGTCACTTTATGAGGTAATTACTCTGGAACGCTTCAATGGATCCCCCTGATTCTGAGATTCTTTTTTCTTGACATATTGTACTTCATGATTGTGGTTAAATTTCTTCGATATCACTTGCGTTTATTTGTGAAAAAAAAGGAAATCTGCAAAAATTTTGAAACTTTAGCAATTTTCAAAATTTGAATTTTTATGCCCTTAAATCAGAGAGATGTCACACAAAATAGTTAATAAATAACATTTCCACATGTCTACTTTTTTTTTATTAGAGAGCTATAAGGGTTAAAATTTGACCAGCGATTTCTAATTTTTCCAACAAAATTTACAAAACCATTTTTTTAGGGACCGCATCACATTTTAAGTGACTTTAAAAGGCCTTTATGACAGAAAATACCCAAAAGTGACACCATTCTAAAAACTGCACCCCTCAAGGTACTCAAACCACATTCAAGAAGTTTATTAACCCTTCAGGTGCTTCACAGGTAGTATATAGAGGATCTGCCCGCTCTCCTGTGTGGTGTAGTATATAGAGGATGTGTCAGCTCTCCTGTGTGGTGTAGTATATAGAGTATCTGTCAGCTCTCCTGTGTGGGGTAGTATATAGAGGATCTGTCAGCTCTCCTGTGTGGTGTAGTATATAGTGGATCTGTCAGCTCTCCTGTGTGGTGTAGTATATAGTGGATCTGTCAGCTCTCCTGTGTGGTGTAGTATATAGAGGCTCTGTCAGCTCTCCTGTGTGGTGTAGTATATAGAGGATCTGTCAGCTCTCCTGTGTGGTGAAGTATATAGTGGATCTGTCAGCTCTCCTGTGTGGTGTAGTATATAGAGGATCTGTCGGCTCTCCTGTGTGCTGTAGTATATAGAGGATGTGTCAGCTCTCCTGTGTGGTGTAGTATATAGAGGATCTGTCAGCTCTCCTGTGTGGTGTAGCATATAGAGGATGTGTCAGCTCTCCTGTGTGGTGTAGTATATAGAGGATCTGTCAGCTCTCCTGTGTGGTGTAGTATATAGTGGATCTGTCAGCTCTCCTGTGTGGTGTAGTATATAGAGGCTCTGTCAGCTCTCCTGTGTGGTGTAGTATATAGAGGATCTGTCAGCTCTCTTTTGTGGTGTAGTGTATAGAGGATCTGTCAGCCCTCCTGTGTGCTGTAGTATATAGAGGATCTGTCAGCTTTCCCGTGTGGTGTAGTATATAGAGGATCTGTCGGCTCTCCTGTGTGGTGTAGTATATAGAGGATCTGTCAGCTCTCCTGTGTGGTGTAGTATATAGAGGATCTGTCAGCTGTCCTGTGTGGTGTAGTATATAGTGGATCTGTCAGCTCTACTGTGTGGTGTAGTATATTGAGGATCTGTCAGCTCTCCTGTGTGGTGTAGTATATAGAGGATCTGTCAGCTCTCCTGTGTGGTGTAGTATATAGAGGATCTGTTGGCTCTCCTGTGTGGTGTAGTATATAGAGGATCTGTCAGCTCTCCTGTGTGGTGTAGTATATAGAGGATCTGTCAGCTCTCCTGTGTGGTGTGGTATATAGAGGATCTGTCAGCTCTCCTGTGTGGTGTAGTATATAGAGGATCTGTCAGCTCTCCTTTGTGGTGTAGTGTATAGAGGATCTGTCAGCCCTCCTGTGTGCTGTAGTATATAGAGGATCTGTCAGCTCTCCTGTGTGGTGTAGTATATAGAGGATCTGTCAGCTCTCCTGTGTGGTGTAGTATATAGAGGATCTGTCAGCTCTCCTGTGTGGTGTAGTATATAGAGGATCTGTCAGCTCTCCTTTGTGGTGTAGTGTATAGAGGATCTGTCAGCCCTCCTCTCTGCTGTAGTATATAGAGGATCTGTCAGCTCTCCTGTGTGGTGTAGTATATAGAGGATCTGTCAGCTCTACTGTGTGATGTAGTATATAGAGGATCTGTCAGCTCTCCTGTGTGGTGTAGTATAAAGAGGATCTGTCGGCTCTCCTGTGTGGTGTAGTATATAGAGGATCTGTCAGCTCTCCTGTGTGGTGTAGTATATAGAGGATCTGTCAGCTCTCCTGTGTGGTGTAGTATATAGAGGATCTGTCAGCTCTCCAGTGTGGTGTAGTATATAGAGGATCTGTCAGCTCTTCTGTGTGGTGTAGTATATAGTGGATCTGTCAGCTCTACTGTGTGGTGTAGTATATAGTGGATCTGTCATCCCTCCTGTGTGGTGTAGTATATAGAGGATCTGTCAGCTCTCCAGTGTGGTGTAGTATATAGAGGATCTGTCAGCTCTTCTGTGTGGTGTAGTATATAGTGGATCTGTCAGCTCTACTGTGTGGTGTAGTATATAGTGGATCTGTCATCCCTCCTGTGTGGTGTAGTATATAGAGGATCTGTCAGCTCTCCTGTGTGGTGTAATATATAGAGGATCTGCCAGCTCTCCTATGTGGTGTAGTGTATAGAGGATCTGTCGGCTCTCCTGTGTGGTGTAGCATATAGAGGATCTGTCAGCTCTCCTGTGTGGTGTAGTATATAGTGGATCTGTCAGCTCTCCTGTGTGGTGTAGTTTATAGAGTATCTGTCAGCTCTCCTGTGTGGTGTAGTATATAGAGGATCTGTCAGCTCTCCTGTATGGTGTAGTATATAGAGGATCTGTCAGCTCTCCTGTGTGGTGTAGTATATATTGGATCTGTCAGCTCTCCTGTGTGGTGTAGTATATAGAGGATCTGTCAGCTCTCCTGTGTGGTGTAGTATATAGAGGATGTGTCAGCTCTCCTGTGTAGTGTAGTATATAGAGGATCTGTCAGCTCTCCTGTGTGGTGTAGTATATAGATGATCTGTCAGCTCTCCTGTGTGGTGTAGTATATAGAGGATCTGTCAGCTCTCCTGTGTGGTGTAGTATATAGTGGATCTGTCAGCTCTCCTGTGTGGTGTAGTATATAGAGGATCTGTCAGCTCTCCTGTGGGGTGTAGTATACAGATGATCTGTCAGCTCTCCTGTGTGGTGTAGTATATAGAGGATCTGTCAGCTCTCCTGTGTGGTGTAGTATATAGAGGATCTGTCAGCTCTCCTGTGTGGTGTAGTATATAGAGGATCTGTCAGCTCTCCTGTGTGGTGTAGTATATAGAGGATCTGTCAGCTGTCCTGTGTGGTGTAGTATATAGTGGCTCTGTCGGCTCTCCTGTGTGGTGTAATATATAGAGGATCTGCCAGCTCTCTTATGTGGTGTAGTGTATAGAGGATCTGTCAGCTCTCCTGTGTGGTGTAATATATAGAGGATCTGTCAGCTCTCCTGTGTGGTGTAGTATATAGAGGATCTGTCAGCTCTCCTGTGTGGTGTAGTTTATAGAGTATCTGTCAGCTCTCCTGTGTGGTGTAGTATATAGAGGATCTGTCAGCTCTCCTGTGTGGTGAAGTATATAGATTATCTGTCGGCTCTCCTGTGAGGTGTAGTATATAGAGGATCTGTCAGCTCTAGTGTGGTGTAGTAAATAGTGGATCTGTCAGCTCTCCTGTGTGGTGTAGTATATAGAGGATCTGACGGCTCTCCTGTGTGGTGTAGTATATAGAGGATCTGTCAGCTCTCCTGTGTGGTGAAGTATATAGAGGATCTGTCAGCTCTCCTGTGTGGTGTAGTATATAGTGGATCTGTGAGCTCTCCTGTGTGGTATAGTATATAGAGGATCTGTCAGCTCTCCTGTGTGGTGTAGTATATAGAGGATCTGTCAGCTCTCCTGTGTGGTGTAGTATATAGAGGATCTGTCGGCTCTCCTGTGTGGTGTAGTATATAGAGGATCTGTCATCTCTCTTGTATGGTGTAGTATATAGAGTATCTGTCGGCTCTCCTGTGTGGTGTAGTATATAGAGGATCTGTCAGCTCTCCTGTGTGGTGTAGTATATAGTGGATCTGTCAGCTCTCCTGTGTGGTGTAGTATATAGAGGATCTGTCGGCTCTCCTGTGTGGTGTAGTATATAGAGGATCTGTCAGCTCTCCTGTATTGTGTAGTATATAGAGGATCTGTCGGCTCTCCTGTGTGGTGTAGTATATAGAGGATCTGTCGGCTCTCCTGTGAGGTGTAGTATATAGAGGATCTGTCAGCTCTCCTGTGTGGTGTAGTAAATAGTGGATCTGTCAGCTCTCCTGTGTGGTGTAGTATATAGAGGATCCGACGGCTCTCCTGTGTGGTGTAGTATATAGAGGATCTGTCAGCTCTCCTGTGTGGTGAAGTATATAGAGGATCTGTCAGCTCTCCTGTGTGGTGTAGTATATAGAGGATCTGTCAGATCTCCTGTGTGGTATAGTATATAGAGGATCTGTCAGCTCTCCTGTGTGGTGTAGTATATAGAGGATCTGTCAGCTCTCCTGTGTGGTGTAGTATATAGAGGATCTGTCGGCTCTCCTGTGTGGTGTAGTATATAGAGGATCTGTCATCTCTCTTGTATGGTGTAGTATATAGAGTATCTGTCGGCTCTCCTGTGTGATGTAATATATAGATGATCTATCAGCTCTCCTGTGTGGTGTAGTATATGGAGGATCTGTAAGCTCTCCTGTGTGGTGTAGTATATAGAGGATCTGTCAGCTCTCCTGTGTGGTGTAGTACATAGAGGATCTGTCAGCTCTCCTGTGTGGTGTAGTATATAGAGGATCTGTCGGCTCTCCTGTGTGGTGTAGTATATAGAGGATGTGTCAGCTCTCCTGTGTGGTGTAGTATATAGAGGATCTGTCAGCTCTCCTGTGTGGTGTAGTATATAGAGTATCTGTCAGCTCTCCTGTGTGGTGTAGTATAAAGAGGATATGTCAGCTCTCCTGTGTGGTGTAGTATATAGAGGATCTGTCAGCTCTCCTGGGTGGTGTAGTATATAGAGTATCTGTCAGCTCTCCTGTGTGTTGTAGTATATAGAGGATCTGTCAGCTCTCCTGTGTGGTGTAGTGTATAGAGGATCTGTCGGCTCTCCTGTGTGGTGTAGCATATAGAGGATCTGTCAGCTCTCCTGTGTGGTGTAGTATATAGTGGATCTGTCAGCTCTCCTGTGTGGTGTAGTTTATAGAGTATCTGTCAGCTCTCCTGTGTGGTGTAGTATATAGAGGATCTGTCAGCTCTCCTGTATGGTGTAGTATATAGAGGATCTGTCAGCTCTCCTGTGTGGTGTAGTATATATTGGATCTGTCAGCTCTCCTCTGTGGTGTAGTATATAGAGGATCTGTCAGCTCTCCTGTGTGGTGTAGTATATAGAGGATGTGTCAGCTCTCCTGTGTAGTGTAGTATATAGAGGATCTGTCAGCTCTCCTGTGTGGTGTAGTATATAGATGATCTGTCAGCTCTCCTGTGTGGTGTAGTATATAGAGGATCTGTCAGCTCTCCTGTGTGGTGTAGTATATAGTGGATCTGTCAGCTCTCCTGTGTGGTGTAGTATATAGAGGATCTGTCAGCTCTCCTGTGGGGTGTAGTATACAGATGATCTGTCAGCTCTCCTGTGTGGTGTAGTATATAGAGGATCTGTCAGCTCTCCTGTGTGTTGTAGTATATAGAGGATCTGTCAGCTCTCCTGTGTGGTGTAGTGTATAGAGGATCTGTCAGCTCTCCTGTGTGGTGTAGTATAGAGAGGATCTGTCAGCTCTCCTGTGTGGTGTAGTATATAGAGGATCTGTCCTGTGTGGTGTAATATATAGAGGATCTGTTTGCTCTCCTCTATGGTGTAGTATATAGAGGATCTGTCGGCTCTCCTGTGTGGTGTAGTATATTGAGGATCTGTCAGCTCTCCTGTGTGGTGTAGTATATAGAGGATCTGTCAGCTCTCCTGTGTGGTGTAGTATATAGAGTATCTGTCAGCTCTCCTGTGTGGTGTAGTATATAGAGGATCTGTCAGCTCTCCTGTGTGGTGTAGTATATAGAGGATCTGTCGGCTCTCCTGTGTGGTGTAGTATATAGAGTATCTGTCAGCTCTCCTGTGTGGTGTAGTATATAGAGGATCTGTCAGCTCTCCTGTGTGGTGTAGTATATAGAGGATGTGTCAGCTCTCCTGTGTGGTGTAGTATATAGAGGATCTGTCAGCTCTCCTGTGTGGTGTAGTATATAGAGGATCTGTCAGCTCTCCTGTGTGGTGTAGTATATAGAGTATCTGTCCGCTATCCTGTGTGGTGTAATATATAGAGGATCTGTCAGCTCTCCTGTGTGGTGTAGTATATAGAGGATCTGACAGTTCTCCTTTGTGGTGTAGTATATAGTGGATCTGTCAGCTCTCCTGTGTGGTGTAGTATATAGAGGATCTGTCAGCTCTCCTGTGTGGTGTAGTATATAGAGTATCTGTTGGCTCTCCTGTGTGATGTAATATATAGATGATCTATTAGCTTTCCTGTGTGGTGTAGTGTATAGAGGATCTGTCAGCTCTCCTGTGTGGTGTAGTATATAGAGGATCTGTCAGCTCTCCTGTGTGGTGTAGTATATAGAGGATCTGTCAGCTGTCCTGTGTGGTGTAGTATATAGTGGCTCTGTCGGCTCTCCTGTGTGGTGTAATATATAGAGGATCTGCCAGCTCTCTTATGTGGTGTAGTGTATAGAGGATCTGTCAGCTCTCCTGTGTGGTGTAATATATAGAGGATCTGTCAGCTCTCCTGTGTGGTGTAGTATATAGAGGATCTGTCAGCTCTACTGTGTGGTGTAATATATAGAGGATCTGTCAGCTCTCCTGTGTGGTGTAGTTTATAGAGTATCTGTCAGCTCTCCTGTGTGGTGTAGTATAGAGAGGATCTGTCAGCTCTCCTGTGTGGTGAAGTATATAGATAATCTGTCGGCTCTCCTGTGAGGTGTAGTATATAGAGGATCTGTCAGCTCTCCTGTGTGGTGTAGTAAATAGTGGATCTGTCAGCTCTCCTGTGTGGTGTAGTATATAGAGGATCTGTCGGCTCTCCTTTGTGGTGTAGTATATAGAGGATCTGTCAGCTCTCCTGTGTGGTGTAGTATATAGTGGATCTGTCAGCTCTCCTGTATTGTGTAGTATATAGAGGATCTGTCGGCTCTCCTGTGTGGTGTAGTATATAGAGGATCTGTCGGCTCTGCTGTGAGGTGTAGTATCTAGAGGATCTGTCAGCTCTCCTGTGTGGTGTAGTATATAGAGGATCTGTCAGCTCTCCTGTGTGGTGTAGTAAATAGTGGATCTGTCAGCTCTCCTGTGTGGTGTAGTATATAGAGGATCTGACAGCTCTCCTGTGTGGTGTAGTATATAGAGGATCTGTCAGCTCTCCTGTGTGGTATAGTATATAGAGGATCTGTCAGCTCTCCTGTGTGGTGTAGTATATAGAGGATCTGTCAGCTCTCCTGTGTGGTATAGTATATAGAGGATCTGTCAGCTCTCCTGTGTGGTGTAGTATATAGAGGATCTGTCAGCTCTCCTGTGTGGTGTAGTATATAGAGGATCTGTCGGCTCTCCTGTGTGGTGTAGTATATAGAGGATCTGTCATCTCTCTTGTATGGTGTATTATATAGAGGATCTGTCAGCTCTCCTGTGTGGTGTAGCATATAGAGGATCTGTCGGCTCTCCTGTGTGATGTAATATATAGATGATCTATCAGCTCTCCTGTGTGGTGTAGTATATGGAGGATCTGTAAGCTCTCCTGTGTGGTGTAGTATATAGAGGATCTGTCAGCTCTCCTGTGTGGTGTAGTATATAGAGGATCTGTCAGCTCTCCTGTGTGGTGTAGTATATAGAGGATCTGTCAGCTCTCCTGTGTGGTGTAGTATATAGAGGATCTGACAGTTCTCCTTTGTGGTGTAGTATATAGTGGATCTGTCAGCTCTCCTGTGTGGTGTAGTATATAGTGGATCTGTCAGCTCTCCTGTATTGTGTAGTATATAGAGGATGTGTCAGCTCTCCTGTGTGGTGTAGTATATAGAGGATCTGTCGGCTCTCCTGTGTGGTGTAGTATATAGAGGATCTGTCAGCTCTCCTGTATGGTGTAGTATATAGAGGATCTGTCATCTCTACTGTGTGGTGTAGTATATAGAGGATCTGTCATCTCTCCTGTGTGGTGTAGTATATAGAGGATCTGTCAGCTCTCCTGTATGGTGTAGTATATAGAGGATCTGTCAGCTGTCCTGTGTGGTGTAGAATATAGTGGATCTGTCGGTTCTCCTGTGTGGTGTAATATATAGAGGATCTGCCAGCTCTCCTATGTGGTGTAGTGTGTAGAGGATCTGTCGGCTCTCCTGTGTGGTGTAGTATATAGAGGATCTGTCAGCTCTCCTGTGTGGTGTAGTATAGAGAGGATCTGTCAGCTCTCCTGTGTGGTGTAGTATATAGAGGATCTGTCCTGTGTGGTGTAATATATAGAGGATCTGTCAGCTCTCCTGTATGGTGTAGTATATAGAGGATCTGTCGGCTCTCCTGTGTGGTGTAGTATATTGAGGATCTGTCAGCTCTCCTGTGTGGTGTAGTATATAGAGTATCTGTCAGCTCTCCTGTGTGGTGTAGTATATAGAGGATCTGTCAGCTCTCCTGTGTGGTGTAGTATATAGTGGATCTGTCAGCTCTCCTGTGTAGTGTAGTATATGGAGGATCTGTCAGCTCTCCTGTCTGGTGTAGTATATAGAGGATCTGTCGGCTCTCCTGTGTGGTGTAGTATATAGAGGATCTGTCGACTCTCCTGTGTGGTGTAGTATATAGAGGATCTGTCAGCTCTCCTGTGTGGTGTAGTATATAGAGGATCTGTCAGCTCTCCTGTGTGGTGTAGTATATAGAGGATGTGTCAGCTCTCCTGTGTGGTGTAGTATATTGAGGATCTGTCAGCTCTACTGTGTGGTGTAGTATATAGAGGATCTGTCAGCTCTCCTGTGTGGTGTAGTATATAGAGGATGTGTCAGCTCTCCTGTGTGGTGTAGTATATAGAGGATGTGTCAGCTCTCCTGTGTGGTGTAGTATATAGAGGATCTGTCAGCTCCCCTGTGTGGTGTAGTATATAGAGGATGTGTCAGCTCTCCTGTGTGGTGTAGTATATAGAGGATCTGTCAGCTCTCCTGTGTGGTGTAGTATATAGAGGATCTGACAGTTCTCCTTTGTGGTGTAGTATATAGTGGATCTGTCAGCTCTCCTGTATTGTGTAGTATATAGAGGATGTGTCAGCTCTCCTGTGTGGTGTAGTATATAGAGGATCTGTCGGCTCTCCTGTGTGGTGTAGTATATAGAGGATCTGTCAGCTCTCCTGCATGGTGTAGTATATAGAGGATCTGTCATCTCTACTGTGTGGTGTAGTATATAGAGGATCTGTAATCTCTCCTGTGTGGTGTAGTATATAGAGGATCTGTCAGCTCTCCTGTGTGGTGTAGTATATAGAGGATCTGTCAGCTGTCCTGTGTGGTGTAGAATATAGTGGATCTGTCGGTTCTCCTGTGTGGTGTAATATATAGAGGATCTGCCAGCTCTCCTATGTGGTGTAGTGTGTAGAGGATCTGTCGGCTCTCCTGTGTGGTGTAGTATATAGAGGATCTGTCAGCTCTCCTGTGTGGTGTAGTATAGAGAGGATCTGTCAGCTCTCCTGTGTGGTGTAGTATATAGAGGATCTGTCCTGTGTGGTGTAATATATAGAGGATCTGTCAGCTCTCCTGTATGGTGTAGTATATAGAGGATCTGTCAGCTCTCCTGTGTGGTGTAGTATATTGAGGATCTGTCAGCTCTCCTGTGTGGTGTAGTATATAGAGGATCTGTCAGCTCTCCTGTGTGGTGTAGTATATAGAGGATCTGTCCTGTGTGGTGTAATATATAGAGTATCTCTCAGCTCTCCTGTGTGGTGTAGTATATAGAGGATCTATCGGCTCTCCTGTGTGGTGTACTATATAGAGTATCTGTCAGCTCTCCTGTGTGGTGTAGTATATAGAGGATCTGTCAGCTCTCCTGTGTGGTGTAGTATATAGAGGATGTGTCAGCTCTCCTGTGTGGTGTAGTATATAGAGGATCTGTCAGCTCTCCTGTGTGGTGTAGTATATAGAGGATCTGTCAGCTCTCCTGTGTGGTGTAGTATATAGAGTATCTGTCAGCTCTCCTGTGTGGTGTAATATATAGAGGATCTGTCAGCTCTCCTGTGTGGTGTAGTATATAGAGGATCTGACAGTTCTCCTTTGTGGTGTAGTATATAGTGGATATGTCAGCTCTCCTGTGTGGTGTAGTATATAGAGGATCTGTCAGCTCTCCTGTGTGGTGTAGTATATAGAGTATCTGTCAGCTCTCCTGTGTGATGTAATATATAGATGATCTATTAGCTTTCCTGTGTGGTGTAGTGTATAGAGGATCTGTCAGCTCTCCTGTGTGGTGTAGTATATAGAGGATCTGTCAGCTCTCCTGTGTGGTGTAGTATATAGAGGATCTGTCAGCTGTCCTGTGTGGTGTAGTATATAGTGGCTCTGTCGGCTCTCCTGTGTGGTGTAATATATAGAGGATCTGCCAGCTCTCTTATGTGGTGTAGTGTATAGAGGATCTGTCAGCTCTCCTGTGTGGTGTAATATATAGAGGATCTGTCAGCTCTCCTGTGTGGTGTAGTATATAGAGGATCTGTCAGCTCTACTGTGTGGTGTAATATATAGAGGATCTGTCAGCTCTCCTGTGTGGTGTAGTATATAGAGGATCTGTCAGCTCTACTGTGTGGTGTAATATATAGAGGATCTGTCAGCTCTCCTGTGTGGTGTAGTATATAGAAGATCTGTCAGCTCTCCTGTGTGGTGTAGTATAGAGAGGATCTGTCAGCTCTCCTGTGTGGTGAAGTATATAGATTATCTGTCGGCTCTCCTGTGAGGTGTAGTATATAGAGGATCTGTCAGCTCTCCTGTGTGGTGTATTAAATAGTGGATCTGTCAGCTCTCCTGTGTGGTGTAGTATATAGAGGATCTGACGGCTCTCCTGTGTGGTGTAGTATATAGAGGATCTGTCAGCTCTCCTGTGTGGTGAAGTATATAGAGGATCTGTCAGCTCTCCTGTGTGGTGTAGTATATAGTGGATCTGTCAGCTCTCCTGTGTGGTATAGTATATAGAGGATCTGTCAGCTCTCCTGTGTGGTGTAGTATATAGAGGATCTGTCGGCTCTCCTGTGTGGTGTAGTATATAGAGGATCTGTCATCTCTCTTGTATGGTGCAGTATATAGAGTATCTGTCGGCTCTCCTGTGTGGTGTAGTATATAGAGGATCTGTCAGCTCTCCTGTGTGGTGTAGTATATAGTGGATCTGTCAGCTCTCCTGTATTGTGTAGTATATAGAGGATCTGTCGGCTCTCCTGTGTGGTGTAGTATATAGAGGATCTGTCGGCTCTCCTGTGAGGTGTAGTATATAGAGGATCTGTCAGCTCTCCTGTGTGGTGTAGTAAATAGTGGATCTGTCAGCTCTCCTGTGTGGTGTAGTATATAGAGGATCTGACAGCTCTCCTGTGTGGTGTAGTATATAGAGGATCTGTCAGCTCTCCTGTGTGGTGAAGTATATAGAGGATCTGTCAGCTCTCCTGTGTGGTGTAGTATATAGAGGATCTGTCAGCTCTCCTGTGTGGTATAGTATATAGAGGATCTGTCAGCTCTCCTGTGTGGTGTAGTATATAGAGGATCTGTCAGCTCTCCTGTGTGGTGTAGTATATAGAGGATCTGTCGGCTCTCCTGTGTGGTGTAGTATATAGAGGATCTGTCATCTCTCTTGTATGGTGTAGTATATAGAGTATCTGTCGGCTCTCCTGTGTGATGTAATATATAGATGATCTATCAGCTCTCCTGTGTGGTGTAGTATATGGAGGATCTGTAAGCTCTCCTGTGTGGTGTAGTATATAGAGGATCTGTCAGCTCTCCTGTGTGGTGTAGTATATAGAGGATCTGTCAGCTCTCCTGGGTGGTGTAGTATATAGAGTATCTGTCAGCTCTCCTGTGTGGTGTAGTATATAGAGGATCTGTCAGCTCTCCTGTGTGGTGTAGTATATAGTGGATCTGTCAGCTCTCCTGTGTAGTGTAGTATATGGAGGATCTGTCAGCTCTCCTGTCTGGTGTAGTATATTGAGGATCTGTCCGCTCTACTGTGTGGTGTAGTATATAGAGGATCTGTCAGCTCTCCTGTGTGGTGTAGTATATAGAGGATGTGTCAGCTATCCTGTGTGGTGTAGTATATAGAGGATGTGTCAGCTCTCCTGTGTGGTGTAGTATATAGAGGATCTGTCAGCTCTCCTGTGTGGTGTAGTATATAGAGGATGTGTCAGCTCTCCTGTGTGGTGTAGTATATAGAGGATCTGTCAGCTCTCCTGTGTGGTGTAGTATATAGAGGATCTGACAGTTCTCCTTTGTGGTGTAGTATATAGTGGATCTGTCAGCTCTCCTGTGTGGTGTAGTATATAGTCGATCTGTCAGCTCTCCTGTATTGTGTAGTATATAGAGGATGTGTCAGCTCTCCTGTGTGGTGTAGTATATAGAGGATCTGTCAGCTCTCCTGTATGGTGTAGTATATAGAGGATCTGTCATCTCTACTGTGTGGTGTAGTATATAGAGGATCTGTCATCTCTCCTGTGTGGTGTAGTATATAGAGGATCTGTCAGCTCTCCTGTGTGGTGTAGTATATAGAGGATCTGTCAGCTGTCCTGTGTGGTTTAGAATATAGTGGATCTGTCGGTTCTCCTGTGTGGTGTAATATATAGAGGATCTGCCAGCTCTCCTATGTGGTGTAGTGTGTAGAGGATCTGTCGGCTCTCCTGTGTGGTGTAGTATATAGAGGATCTGTCAGCTCTCCTGTGTGGTGTAGTATATAGAGGATCTGTCAGCTCTCCTGTGTGGTGTAGTATATACAGGATCTGTCGGCTCTCCTGTGTGGTGTAGTATATAGAG